>NC_080785.1:40191188-40912022 GCF_028018385.1 Neofelis nebulosa
AATGTAAATTGGTATGGCCATTATGGAAAACAGTATGGAGATTCCTTAAAAAAAATTACTCATAGAACTATCTTATGATCCAGAAGTCTTACTTCTAAAGGATTTATCCAAACAATTCAAGTCAGAATGTCTGCACTCCCATGTTCCTTTCAGCACCATTCATAATAGCCACAACATGGAAACAACCTATGTGCCCATTGATGGATAACTAAATAAAGAAAATATAGCATTTGCACACAATGGAATGTTATTCAGCCCTGAAGAAGGAGAAAATTCTACCATTAACAACAATATGGATGGATCTGAAGGACATGATGCCAAGTGAAATAAGCTAAGACAGAAGGACAAATACTCTGTAATTTCACTTACATGTGAGTCTAAAATAGCCAAACTCATAGAAGCAGAAAGTAGAATAGTGGTTATTTAGAAGTGGAAACGGGGAGATGATGGCCAAAGTGTATAAAATTTCAACTACGTAAGATAAGTAAGGACTAAAGATCTACTATATTGCATAGTGCCTATAGTTAACAATTCTATACTGTGAAGTTAAAAGTTGCTAGGATGATAAATCTTATGTGAAGTGTCCATATCACAAAAATAATAACAACAATAATAGAAGGGTTGGAAGAAACTGTGGGAGGTGGTGGATATGTTATGGTCTTGATGGTGGTAATAATTCTATAGTGATGATAATTCCAAACTCACTGAGATATATACATTAAACAATGCACAGATTTACACACATCAATCACATTTTATTAATGTGGTTTATATAATTATAATGAAAGTAATCCATATGCTTCCCTCTCATAATTTTTTAATTTTTTTTATGTTTTTATTTTATTTTTGAGAGAGAGAGTGTGTAATGGGGGAGGGGCAGAGAGAGAGGGAGACACAGAATGTGAAGCAGGCTCCAGGCTTTGCACTGTCTGCACAGAGCCCAATGTGGGACTCAAACCCATGAACCGTGAGATCATGACCTGAGCTGAAGCTGGACGCTTAACTGCCTGAGCCACCCAGGCACCCAACCTCCCTCTCATACTTAACTATTTCTCTTTTTTTTTAAATGTATAATGGTTAGGATAGTATCATATTTTCCACCAAATATCAAAAACTTCCTATATCATATAAGTATTTGTTAATAAAGTATGACTGACCAATTAATGATACAGGAAGACAAAACTCATCAACTCAATACAACCACCTACTGCTCCATCATATCTCCCTTCTAAATTATTGTTCAAAATATAGTGTGAACCTGTGAATATTATGTCTGAAAGAAAAAAAATATATATGTGTGTAGGTGTGTGTGTGTGTGTGTGTGTGTGTGTGTGTGTGTATAATTAGTTGAATATCCCTAAAATGAACAGCTAAGGAGAATGACCTGGTTGCATGCTTCTAGCATTTCTGGATTTGGGGACCCAGTCTTTCAGCTTAGGACCCAGATATAAATAGCTAGTGAGAAATTATCTAAATTAAAGACCTATTACTTCTGAGATTTCACATCCATTCTGATCTTCAAGTTTGGTTCCAGGTTGAAATCAATCTGAACTGTTTGACTCACAGCAATTACCAATTATGTAACCATGGCTAAGTTACATATTTTCCTTGTACCTGTTTTAATCTGTAAAGTGGGGACAATAGTATTTACCCCTCAGGTGTTGTTGGGAAGATATATGGAGATATTCAGCAGAAAGCTCTTGGAACAATGCCTAGCATATGGTAATTTTTCAATAAATTTACAGCAAATAGCATTAAATTATAATGGTTAATAAATATTGTTCAGGCCAGCTCTCCAACATGGACACTATACATCAGTTAAGCCTAACTAGTAAGTTATTCTATAGGATTCAAAAAGATACCTTACCACTTTTAGTTTGTACAAGTGTCCAAAAATGATTACCTTGACTTTTTGAAGTCACTAACTCAGAGAAACTCAGATTCTGGCTATACTTTATGGATACAAATCAACACCGCTGTTTAGATAACTTGTTGAAATGTGTAGTCACAAAAAATATTTATAACATGTGGGGCTTTGTTGTCATAATTTTTTTTTTTTTTTACATAGCAAGAGTTAGGATAGAAGGAATACATAGCTTATTTTGATAGCGTGATGCATGCTTTGAATTACACATCCTTTGTCTCTATTCTTAACACAGACCGTTGATAATTGTTTCTAAATTTATGTGCCAGCTTGCCATATAAATAGAAATAGCATGTATCTCTGAAAATACTGAATTTACAAACTGGACACCTCTTACCTCAAATAGCCAAAGCAATCCTGAGAAAGAACAAAGCTGCAGGCATCACACTCTGAATTCAAACTACATTACATTGCTATAGTAACCTAAATAGTATGGTATTGGCATAAAACCAGACATAAATCAATAGAATAAAGAGTCCAGAAATAAACTCATGCATGTATGGGAAACGAATTTATGACAAATATCTAAGAATGTACAATGGGGAAAGGAAATGGTACTGCGAAAATTAGGCATACAAATGCAGAAGAATAAAAGTAGACCACTGTCTTACACTGTACACAAAAATATATCAAATGGATTGAAGACTTGAATGTAAGGCTTGAAACCATAAAACATAGAAAAAAATAGGTGGTGATCTCCTTGACACTGGTTGTGGCACTGATTTCTTGGAAGCAAAGGTAACAAAAGAAAAAAATAAATAAGAGGGGCTATGTCAAACTACAAAGCTTCTGCATAGCAAAAGAAACCATCAACAAACTAAAAAGAAAGCCTACTGAATGAGAGAATAGATTTGTAAATCATGTATCTGATAAAGAATTAGTATGTGAAATATATTAAAAACTCATACAACAGCAAAAAAAATCTTATTTAAAAATGAGCAGAGGACATGAATAGACATTTTTTCAAAGACATACAGATAGCCAACAGGTACATGAAATTATGTTCAATATCACTAATCATCAGAAAAGCAAATCAAAACCACACTAAGCTATCACCTCACAACTATTAGAATGGCTAGTCTGAAAAAAGAAAAAAATCTGCCAATTGGTGAGGATGTGGAGGAAAGGGAAGCCTTGTGCCCTATTGGTAGAATATATATTGGTACAACCACTAGAGAAATTATGGAGATTTCTCAAAACATTAAAAATATAACTACCATATGATCCAGCAATTCCACTTCTGTGTATTTATCTGAAGAAAATGAAAACACTAACAAAAAGATGATGCACCCCCATGTTCACTGAAGAATTATTTGCAATAGCCAAGATAAGGAAACAACCTAAGTGTCCACAGATGGATGAATGAATAAGGCAAATGTGGCGTAACTGGAATTCCAGTTCCAGATAGCAACATAGGAAGACTCTGAACCCACTTCCTCCACAGAACACACCAAATTATAACTGTTAACAGAGCAATTCCTCCTGAAGATGAATTGATGGCTGACTGAACAGCTACTCAACAATCAAAGATAGAGATAATGGCAAGAGAACAGCAAGAGAGATGGAGATACATGGCTGTTTAATAGAGTTACTAGCATATACAGCCATAGCTCTATCCAACCAGCATTCTGTCTGCATATAGGACACCATACACAAAACCACTACTTCAAGTTTAGTAGAAGTAGCCATATCACCTATTCCATAGAAACAAACACAGAAAGTCAAGCAAAATGGGGAGACAGGAATATGCTTCAAAAGAACAAGGAAAAAACTCACAAAAAGAACTAAATGAAACAGATAAGCAATGTGTCTGATAAAGAATTTAAAGTAATAATCATAAAGATACTCATGGGGCTGGAGAGAAGAGTGGAAGAACTCAGTGAGACCTTCAATGAAGAGACAGAATACTGAAAAGAACCAATCAAAGTTGAAGAATACAATAATTGAAATAAACACACTAGAGGAAATAAAGAGTGGATTAGTGGACACAGAAGAATGGATCAACAATTGGAAGACAAGATTATGGAAAGCACTCAATTGGAAGAGCAAAAAGAGAAAAGAATTTTTTTTTTTAACGAGGATGGATTAACAGATCTCATGGACAACATCATGCAAACAAACATTTGCATTATGGGGGTCCCAGAAGAAGAGAGAAAGGGATAGAAAACATATTTGAAGAAATAACTGAAACTTCCCCAACCTAGGGAAGGAAATTGATATGTAAGTATAAGAAGCACAGAGAGTTCCAAATAAGATAAACCAAAGAGGTTCACACCATGGCATGTAATAATTAAAATGCCGAAGATTAAAGGTAAAGAATCTTAAAAGCAGGAGAGAAACAGAAAGTTACCCTCAAGGGACAACTTATGAAGCTTTCGGCAGATTTTCAGCAGAAACTTTGCAGGCCAGAAACAAGAGGCATGATATATTTATCAAAATGCCGAAAGGAAAAAAAAAACAAAACACCCTACACCCAATAATACTCTATATAGCAAGATTACCATTGTTATTTCAAAGAGACATAAAGAGTTCCCTAGAGAAACAAAAGATAAAAGAGTTTATTGCTCCTAAACCAGCCTTACAAGAAATGTTAAAAGGACTTTTTCACGGGCCCCTGTTTGGCTCAGTCGGTTAAGCATCCAAATCTTGATTGGCTCAGGGCATGCATGACCTCCTGGTTGTCGAGATTGAGCCCTGTGTTGGACTCTGCACTGACAGCATGGAGCCTGCCTGGGACTCAATCTCTCCTTCTCTCTCTGTCCATGTCCCTGCATACTTGCAACTATCTCTTTCTCTCTCTCTCAAAATAAATAAACTTAAAAAAAAATAAAGGGTATTTTCAAGGGTAAAAGAAATGGTCACAATTAGATACAAGAAAAATATGAATAAACATGTACAATACGACAACATATACATAAAATGTGAAGGGACCAAAAGGGAAGAGAAGGAGAAAAAGAAAAGAAAGAAAATTTTCTCTTTTTTTCTTTAGAATGCGTTTGAATTTAAATGACCATCAAATAATATGGACTAGTACTATTTACTTAGGATTTTATATATGAACCTTATGGTAACCACAAACCCAAAAGCTATGATACTCAAAAAATGGAGAGAAAGAAAAACCAAACCAAACCAAACACTAAACATATTTAGTTGTCACAAAGAGAGCAAGAAGGAATAAACCACAAAAACAACCAGAAAACAAGTTTTTAAAATGGCAATAAGTATAAGCCTCCTGATAATTGCTTTAAGTGTAAAGGCCTTATGCTCCTGTCAAAAGACACAGAATAGCAAATGGATAAATAAAAAAAAAAATCTACATATGGCCTACAAGAGACTCTTCTCACACCTAAGCAACATACAAATTGCAAGTGAAGGAATAGGAAAACTACAACATGTAAATATAAGTCAAAAAAAAAAAAGGCCAGGGTAGTAATACTTTTATCAGAAAAATAGACATTAAGGAGCGCCTAGGTGGCTCAGTTGGGTAAGTGTCCGAATTTGGCTGAGGTCATGATCTTGCAGTTCATGGGTTCAAGCCCCACGTTGGGCTCTGTGGTGACAGCTCAGAGCCTAGAGCCTGCTTCAGATTCCGTGTCTCCCTCTCTCTCTCTGCCCCTCCCCAACTTGTGTTCTGTCTCTCTCTCAAAATTAAATAAACATTAAAAAAAAATTTTTTAAAGAAGAAAAATAGACGTTAAGACAAAGACTGTAACAAGAGGCAAAGGACATTACATAATTATAAAGGGATCAGTCCTACAAGAGGATATAACAATTGTAAATTTCTACATATCCAACACTGGAGCGCACCTAAATACATAAAGCAAGTATTAACACATATAAAGAGAGAAACTGATAATAGGAGGGGAATTTAAAATTCCCCTTACATCAATGCATAGATCCTCCAGACAGAAAATCAGTAGCAATGTCCTCTGAATTACACATTGGTCCAGAGAGACCTAACAGATACATACAGAACATTTCATCCCAAAACAACAGAATACAAATTATTTTAAAGTACACATGAGACATTCTTCAGAATATAACACATATTAGGCCATTAAAAGGAGCCTCAATAAACTTGAGAAGATTGAAGTTATACCATGCCTCTTTTCCAACTACAATGGAATGAAACTAGAAATAAATCACAAGAAAAAAAACTGTACAAAAAAATAGAAACATGGAGACTAAACAATATGATACTTAACAACCAATGGGTCAATGAAGCAATTACAGAAGAAATTTAAAAATACACAAAGCCAAGAGAAAATGAAAACATAATGGTCCAAAATCTTTGGGACACAGCAAAAGCAGTTCTAAGAGGGAAGTGTATAGCAATATAAGACTACCTCAGGAAAGAAAACACTCAAACAATTTTACCTTACACCTAAAGGAACTAGAAAAAGAACAGGTAAAACCCAAAGTAAGTGGAAGAAAGGAAATAATAAAGATTAGAGAGTATGCCATAGAGACAAAAAAAAAAAAAAAAAAAGAAAGAAAGAAACCAAGAGCTGATTATTTAAAAAGATAAACAAAATTTATAAACCCTTAGCCAGATTCATCAAGAAAAAAAGAGAAAGCACTCAAATAAAATCAGAAATGAGAGAAATAACAACTGACACCAAAGAAATACAAAAAATTGCAAGAGAATACTATGAAAAATTATATGCCAATAAACTGGACAACATAAAAGAAATGGATAGATTCCTAGAAACATACAATCTTCCAAACTTAACCAGGAAGAAACAGAAAGTCTGAACAAGTTACAAGTAACAAAATTCAACAGGTAATCAAAAAACTATCAAAAAGTAAAAATACAGAACCAAATGGATTCACAGGTGAATTCTACCAGACATTTAGGTAAGAGTTAATATCTATTCTTCTCAAACTATCCCAAAAATTGAAGAAAAGGAAAGCTTCCAAATACATTTTTCAAGGCCAGCATTACCCTGATACCAAAATCAGACAAAGACACCACACAAAAAAAACTATAGGCCAATATCTTTGATGAACATAGACGCAAAAATCCTCAACAAAATTTTATCAAACTACATACAAAAATACATTTAGAAGATCATTCTTCACAATCAGGTGGGCTTTACTCCCAGGATGCAAGAATGATTCAGTATTTGCAAATAAATCAATGTCATACGCCACATCAAAAATATGAAGGATAAAAATAATGTGATCACCTTAATAATTGTAGAAAAAGCATTTTACAAGATTCAACAGCCATTCATGATAAGAGCTCTCAACAAAATGGAGTTAGAGGGAATATACCTCAATATAATAAAGACAATATGTGAAAACACAGCTAATATCATTCCCAAAAGTGAAAAACTGAAAGCATTTCCTCTAAGGTGAGGAACAAGATAAGGAGGTCGACAATAGCCACAAGTTTTCAACACAGTACTGGACACCCTAGCCACAACAATCAGGCAATAAAAAGAAAGAAGTGGTATCCATATTGGTAAAGAAGAAGTTAAACTGTCACTTTTTATAGACAATATAATAGTATACACAGAAAATCCTGACGACTCCACCAAAAAAATACTAGAATAAACAAATTCAGTAAAGTGGCAGGGTACAAAATTAATACCCATGAATCAGTAATGTTTCTATATACTAACAATGAAGTCACAGAAAGAGAAAATTTAAGAACAATGTTTATGATTGCACCAAAAATAATACCTAGAAATAAACTTACCCACAGGTGGAAAAACTCATACTCTAAAAACCATAAAACACTGATGAAAGAAATTGAAGATGACACAAATGGAAAGATATTTCATGCTCATGGGTTATAAGAATTATTATTGTCAAAATGCCCATTTTACCAAAAGCAACCTACTGATTAATTGCAATCCTTATCAAAATATCAACAGCATTTTCAATAAAATTAGAATAACATTAAAATTTGTATGGAACCACAGAAGACCCCAAAGAGCCAAACCAATCCTGAGAAAGAACAAAGGTGGAAATACCACAATTACAGATTTCAAGATACACTATGAAGTTATGGTAATCAAAACAGCATGGTACTGGCACAAAAACAGACATATATAGATGAATGGAAAAGAACAGAGATTCCAGAAATAAACCTACATTATATAATCAATTAATCTATGATAATGGAAGCAAGAATTTACAATGGGGGAAAAGACAGCCTTTTGATAAATGGTGCTGGGGAAACTGGACAGCTACATACAAAAGAATGAAACTGGACTACTTTCTAACACCATATACAAAAATAAACTCCAAGTGGATTAAAGACCTAAATGTGATACCTGGACTCCAAAAAATCCTAGAATAGAATACAGGCAGTAATTTCTCTGATGTTAGCCATAGCGATATTTTTTTTTGATATGTCTTCTAAGGCAAGGGAAAATTAAGCAAAAACAAACTTTGGAAAAACATCAAAATAAAAAGCCTCTGCAGAGCAAAGGAAACAACAAAAATATACGACATTCTAATGAATGGGAGAAGATATTTGCAAATCATATATCCAATGAGGGGTTAATATCCTAAATATATAAAGAACTGATACAACTCAACACCAAAAAGACCATCTTATTAAAAAATGGGCAGAGGACCTGAATAGACAATTTTCCAAAGATGACATACAGATAGCTAACAGATACATGAAATGATGCTCAACATCATCAGGGAAATGCAAATCAAAACTATAATAAAATATATTATTTTATATATTTTACCTCACACTTGTCAGAATGGCTAAACTGAAAAGACAATAAACACATATTGGCAAGGATTGGAATAAAAAGAACCATCATGTACTGTTAGTGGGAATGTAAACTGGTACATCCATTGCAGAAGAGAATCTAGAATTTCTTTAAAAAATTAAAAGTAGAAATATCATATGATCCAGTAATTCCCCCTATTAGGTATTTACCCAAGCAAAATAAAAACACTAACTCAGAAAGATATACATGCACCCTTATGTTTATTGCAGCATTATTTACAATAGCCAAGACATGGAAGCAACCTAAGTGTCCATTAGTAGATGAATGAATAAAGAAAATGTGGTATATAGATAATGGAGTATTACACACTCATAAAAAAAAACAATGATATTATGCCATTTGAGACAACAAAGATGGACCTAAAGGATATTATGCTAATTTAAATAAGTCAGACTAAGACAAATACCACATGATTCTATTAATAAATCCAATCTTTAAAAAAAAAAAAAGCACAAAACACACAGATGCACAAAAAATACAGAGAACAAACTGATGGATGCCAGAGGGGAGAGGATTGGGCAAAACAGGTCAAGGATAGAGGGGATAAAGGACTCCAGTCATAGAATAAGTAAGTCAAAGGACTAAAAAGGAAAGCATGATGAATTCAGGTAATAATATTGTGATAGGAATGACATGGGTCAGATGGTAGCTATACTGGTGGTGAACACAGCATAATGTACAAACTGGTCAAATCACTAGGCTGTATATTTGAAACTACTGTAACATTGTGTGTGAACTATATTCAATTTTTTCAAGTGGCATATATATGTTTTCCACCTAGCCATGTATACACACGCACAAAATGAAATATCATTCATCCACAAGAAAGAAGGATATCTGGCCATTTGTAATGGTATGGACAGATCTAGAGGGAATTATGTTAAATTAAGTCAGACAGAAAAGTTCTATACCTTATGATTTCACTTGTATGTGCCATCTAAAACAAAAAGCAAAAACAAAAAAAACCACAAAAATCCCCAATCTTAAAGATACAGGCGACAGATTGGTGGTTGCCAGGGGCAGAGATCGGGAAGTAGGAAAAAAAATAGATGAAGCAGGTCAAAAGTTACAAATTTACAGTTATGAAATAAATGTCATGTAACTATATATGGTTATGGATGTTAACTAGGTTTATTGTGGTGCTCGTTTTGCAATATATACAATATCAAATAAAAAATTTAAACAACAAACTAGACACCTCTTCTTCAATCTTCCTTTCACCTCCCACTGAAAGAAAAGACAGTTGACATTTCTGAGTTAAGCAGAAGAGGAAGCAAGTAATCTAACACAAAATTCATGGTTAATACCCCCAAACATCAACCCTATTCACCATCTGAGCAACATATAAAATCAGACTGGCAAATCAGACTTAAATGAACCAGAGATCTTACCAGTGTTACATTTTACTAACAATTTCAAGGATAGAGACACGAGATTCAGACAAAGCAGAAAGATGCCTAGGACATCAAGGATAGTTCCCCTAGTCCTATCGTCCCACGTGAAACATTGGCATGGAATAATAGATGAAATTTCTACAAGTGAAGTCCACAGAGTTACTTCATATAGCATATATATTCCATATTTACATCATATTACTTCATATAGCATATATATTCCATATTTACATCATAAAGAAGGCTTTAATTGTGAGACATCTCAATTTAATATTCCAGAGTTGTAGCATTTAAATGACATTTTCCAGGAAGCCCTGCCTCATAGATTTTATTAAATAATTCATTATCAGTAAACTCCCACTCTCAGACCTACCAAGCAGAGCCCCTCCCCTAGTACAGGTCCCTCACAGGACTCTGGGTTTTGGATTCCCTTCACTAGAAAATTCTAAGTCTCCATATAGTGTCTAGAATTGTCTGGAGTTGACCATTCAGGCAGGGTACCCTAAGGTCAAACCTGGTCTTACGTGAATCCTGGTCACCAGAAACACCTACATCAAAACTTCTGTCTCACTCCAATGCCTGGGACTGGCTAAGACCCAGAACGTGGCCAGAACCAGACCCTTTCTGGGTCTTTTTGCTAGAAATGTCTTCTATAGATTTTTTTAAGTTCCCCTCCGGTGTCTGGGACTTCCTGGAGCCAGCAGATTGTTCCCACTGGCCAGCATGATATTTCTTTTATTAAATATCATGAGATCTGGCCACCATAACTGTGCTTACACAATGATTTTGTGTGACTATCATTCATGTCAGACACAGGACAAGGTGATAGCTATGGATTTCTGAAAATCTAGCAATGACCCTCAGACTTCAGCTACTGGTTTGTGCCTATGTTGTCAGTTCTCAACTATCTGTGTCCTGACCATGATTCTGCCTTTGAACTTCAGTACCACAGAATGGTGGCGGGAGGGATCCTTTACCCTGTGTACCATAGTGCTGGCACACAATTCAGGGCACCCTATCCTTTTTGCAGACTCTATACCACACATCAGGCCTGAAGAGTTCAAAAGAACATGTAGTTGAAATATGTGTTCTTCTATACTTACACTCTACAATTCCCAGCAGTAAGCTTAAAAAGACCAGAAATAATATATCGTTCACATTTGTCTACACACTCTGTGAAAGTCTTGTATTTGTGGTTATCAACAACAAAGTACCAGAAAAACCTTTAACACCGCCCTTTAAGTCCCTATTTATGGGTGGCATGATGGATAATGCAGCACTCTCCACAATGGTATAACCAGACAAATAAAGAACATGAAGAACATGGTTCCTGAATCTCAACAAAAACAGATGTTGCCTGGCCACCATGAAGAATCATCATGGGCTCTGATCAGAAAATAAACTAATACTTAAGTACCATTTTTCTATACATCACTCTAAATTTTCATTAGATCACTATATCCCCATGTATTAATTTTATAACATATTATTTAATCAGAGAATTTATATAAACAAGGCTCCTACCCCCACATCCCCAGAAAATATTTGCCCAAGGCTTCACATGCCCTACAGGCAGTCCTGCAAGGAGCATTCCTTTAGGAGTACTAAACAGACACAGACTCCCCCTATTGAATAATATTATGACTCTATATGACTCTGTATAGCCTAAGTTCTAGTTGACAAGGATATTTGATGGGATTACCTGCTTTCTTTCCTTTCCCTCAGGGTATCACCCCTGGATGGAATGTGAATAAATCACACACCAGTTGTTTTAATTCCTTTAGTTTTGGAAAACAAACAAAATCTTAAAAAGCCTGCCAATACAGTAAAACCTTGGTTTGTGAGCATAATTCATTCCAGAAACATGCTTGTAATCCAAAGCACTTGTATATCAAAGAAAATTTCAAGAACCATTGGCTCAGTTGTGGTCATGTGACATTCAGCATCATGTACTGCTTGTATTGCAAGATACTGCTTGTTTGTCAAGTTAAAGTTTATTAGAAGTATTTGCTTTTCTTGCAGAACACTCTCAGAACAAGTTTACTCACATTCCAAGGTTTTACTGTGTTTGAATCCCAGCTCCACTCTATACTAGGTGCACGACCACAGACAGTTATTTAACTACATTGTATTTCAGTTTAGTAATTACAAGTAAGGCATTCATTTGTTCCACAAATATTTGTTGAATACCTACTATATGCCACACAATCTTCTAGGTGGTGAGATATATCAGGGACAAGAACAAAGATTCTTGTGCTCATGAAAGTTCTTAGGAACTCCCACCATGATAGCTTTTTTTTTTATGCTTTGAAAGTATTTTTATCTTTAAAAAAATATTCTGTCAATAACCTATTATGTGGTCACTTAATCTTTGACAAAGGAGTCAATAATATGCAGTGAGAAAAAGTCTCTTCAACAAGTAGTGTTGGAGAAATTGGACAGTTACATGCAAAAGAATGAAACTGGGCCACCTCCTTATACCATACATAAAAATCAACTCAAAATGGACTAAAGACCTAAATATAAGACCTGAAATCATAATAATGATTACAGGTAGTAACTTCTCTGACATTGGCCAGAGCAACATTTTTTCTAGACAAGTCTCCTGAGATAAGGGAAATGAAAGCAAAAATAAACTATTAGGACTACATCAAAATAAAAAGCTTCTGCACAGCAAAGGAAACAATCAACAAAAGACAACTTACTGAGTGGGAAAAGATATTTGTAATTGACATATCTGAAAAGGGGTTAATATTCCATGGGCAGAAGACATGAACAAACTTTTCCCCAAAGAAGACATAGATGGCCAACAGACACATGAAAAGATGCTCAACATCACTCATCATCAGGGAAATGCAACTCAAAACCACAATGAGATTTCACCTCACACCTGCCAGAATAGCTAGAATCAAAAATGTAAGATACAAGTGTTGGTGAGCATGCAGAGAAAAAGAAACACTCGTGCACTGTTGTTGGGAAAGCAAACTGGTGTAGCCACTCTGGAGAACAGTATGGAGGTTCCTCAAAATCTTAGAACTAGAATTACCATGTGATCCAGTAATTCTATTACTGGGTATTTACCCAAATATGAAAACACTAATTAAAAAGATATAGGTAACCCTATGTATATTGCAGCTTTATTTAGAATATCCAAATTATAGAAGCAATTGTCTATCAATTGATGGATGGATACAGAAGATGTGGTGTGTATGTGTGTGTGTGTGTATATATGTGTGTGTGTGTATATGTGTGTGTGTGTGTGTGTGTGTATATATATATATATATATATATATATATATATACATACATACATACATATATCATCTTGTCATTTGCAACTACATGGATGGAGCTAGAGAGTATAAAGCTAAGTGAAACAAATCAGAGAAAGACAAATAACATGATTTCACTCATAAGTGGAATTTAAAAAATAAAACAAATGAACAAAGTAAAAAAGACATAAACCAAAAAAGACTCTTAACTATAGAGAACTGATTGTTACCAGATGGGAGGTGGTGGGAGGAAAGGGTAAAATAAGTGAAGAGTATTAAGGATATGCTTATCATAATGAGTGATCACTGAGTAATGTATGGAATTGCTGTATCACTACATTGTACACCTGAAACTAATACAATACTCTACATTAACTATATTGGAATTAAAATTATTAAAAATACCAACATCTTAGATGGAGGATACAGTTGAATATGTACCAGCCAAAAGCCTAATTATTAGTAAATATTCAAGCAAAGCTCAATTGGCAACTAAAACACGATAATGAAACATTGGTCAAGTATTGTTGTTTTGAATAATGTGCTGATAAGTTGTCTTAAAAAGAAAAAATGTTTTGATGTGTAGGATTTGGATTTCTGTATAAATACACCATGGCCATTTTAAGCCACCAAAAGTAGCTTTCAACCAGCCTGTGAAATTCCTGAATTTTTAACTATCTGCTGAATAGCAGGTAGGTACAAGTTGGCTCCAGCATACCACTCATCTGGGGAGAGTGGACAGGAGATCAAAGGCAAGAAGAGTAAAAGAAGAACTCTCAGTAAGGCAGAGGCAATGTTATGGAAACTTAGCCCTACATATACATACAAGAGGTTCTGGTCTTTCCCATAGCCTTGTACTCTACACACCAATCAGTTTCATGTTAACTACTAAGAGCACTCAGTATTATTTTTTTCAACTAATAACTGAAAGTATCAGCTGACCTTAACCTTAACAAGAGCAATGATTAAACCAGCTACTAAAACAATTTTATGCTACATTAAAATAAATATTGTTAATTCAGTTGTAAGAAGGTTTTAATTCTTATGTATTCAGCATTATGAGAGAATATGTCTGATACATTTTGACTACTTTGGACATCATCTTCCTACATATATATATATATATATATATATACACATATATATATAATATATGTGTATATATATATCTATACATATATATATTATATATGTATATATATACACATATATATATATACACATATATACACATAACTAATAGCATTTATCATTTCTATATCATACACATATACCATATTTGTATGGTATCCTAAGAAACATCCTAAGAATGAATCAACACCCAAAAAAACAAATAATCCAGTAAAGAAATGGGCAGAAGACATGAATAAACACTTTTCCAAAAAAGACATCCAGATGACTAATAGGCACATGAAAAGATGCTCAGTAGCACTCATCATCAGGAAAATACAATCAAAACCACAATGAGATACCACTTCACACCTGTCACAATGGCTAAAATGAGCACCTCAGGAAATAACAGATGTTGCTAAGGATGCGAAGAAAGGGGAACCCTTTTGCACTATTGGTGGGAATGTAAACTGGCACAGCCACTCTGGAAAACAGTATGGAGGCTCCTCAAAAATTTAAAAACAGAACTACCCTACAACCTAGCAGTTGAACTATTAAGAATTTATCCAAAGGATACAAAAATGCTGATTCAAAGGTATACATGCATCCCAATATTTATCCAGTGCTATAAACAATAGCCAAATTATGGAAAGAGTCCAAATGTCTATATATGATGAATACAGAAGTGATGTGTGTGTGTGTGTGTGCATGGATACACACACACACACACACACACACACACACACAGATACAATGGAATACTACTCATCAATGAAATCTTGCCATTTCCAATAACATGAATGGATCTACAGTGTATTGTGCTGAGCGAAATAAGTCAGAGAAAGATATCATAGGATTTCACTCATATATGGAATTTGAGAAACTGAACAGATAATTATGGGAAATAGGAAGGAAAAATAAAATAAAAACAGAGGGAGGGAAACCATAAGAAACTCTTAAATACAGGTAGCAAACAGGGTTGCTGGATAGGGAGATGGGTAAGGGGATAGATTAAGTGGGTGATGGGCATTGAGGAGGGTAATTTTTGAGATAAGCACTGGGGGTCAAATGTAAGAGATGAATCACTGGGTTCCAAGTCGAGATTGTATGTTAACTAACTTGAATTTAAATTAAAAACAAACAACAACAAAAGGAAAAAATAAACAGACAAAAGAAAAAACAATGAATCCAATTTCCATAATACAAAAGGATTTTTTATTTGTCACTGCTGTTTCTCAACCACCTAGAAGATTGTGTAATATGTGGAAGGTGTTCAATAAACATTTGTGAAGTAATTAATGTTTTCGTATAACTAAACTGAGGCAAAGAGAGATTAAATAACTGTCCAAGGTCATAGCACTAGTAAAAAATAGAGCTGCATTTCAAACATAAGTATTTTAAGGAGATCTTTGCAAAACTAAAGACTAAAAAGAGGAAGAAAAATAAGAGTGTGAACTTCTAGGAAATTCAATGGTACATAGAACGCTTGGAAAACTTGAAACTATTCAGTCGGGAAAATACAAAACTCCAGTTAGAACTATTTTGATCTAACAAAGGATTAGCTGTTGAGAAAATATTGTCAGTATCTCAGGGTAGCCGAAGTGAGAAGAAATTTAAAGTGATATCTCAATAAGGCAAAAATCCAATTCAAGAATCATATTGTTTATAACCAACATAAATTTGGGGCGCCTGGGTGGCTCAGTCAGTTGAGCGACTGACTTGGGCTCAGGTCATGATCTTGCGGTTTGTGAGTTCAAGCCCCGCTTCAGGCTCTGTGCTGACAGCTCAGAGCCTTGAAGCCTGCTTCAGATTCTGTTTCTTGCTCTCTCTCTGCCCCTCCCCTGCTCATGCTCTGTCTCTCTCTGTCTCAAAAATAAGTAAAACATTAAAAAAAATTTTAAACTAACATAAATTAGAAAAACGTTGCTGGGAAAAATTTTAAAGTAACATAAATTAGAAAAAAGTTGCTGGGGGCACCTGGGTGACTCAGTCACTTAAGCAACCCGACTCGGTTTCAGCTCAGGTCATGATCTCACAGTCTGCAAGTTTGAGCCCTTTATTGGGCTTTGCACTGACAGCATGGACCCTGCTTGTGATTCTCTCTCCCCCTCTCCCTCTTTCCCTTCCCCGGTTACTCTCTCTGTCTCTGTCTCCCTCAAAAAATAAATAAACTTCAAAAAAGAAAAAGCTTTTTCTGTTGGACAGATCAACTAAAAAGCATAGCTCTTTCTGTGTCTGCCTTCCCCCTCTCCTCTTTCCAGGATCATGACTTGGCAATCAGAGTTTGGGGTAGATTCTTATGCCTCAGCCAGGCACCCTTATGAAGACATGACCTGAACAAGTATTGGTGGAAGTGCAGGTGGATTTTTAACCTCAAAATGATTCTGACTCTGAAGAATATATTTGAAATTAAAGTTTAAAGAAAAACAATATAATCTAATTTATTAACTATGTTACACTACCACCATCACCACCCCACTCACCAAATGGTGACAACCTAGAAGTAGTGAGTCTCCAACTAATTATTTCTTAAATTATATTCTCAAACCTAGAATTTGAGTTTCTCAAACCTAGAACAATTGGTCAAAATAGACCAGATGCAAATAAGTCTTGCTCAGGATTAAGCCTACTTTTATCTTTTGATCCCAAGAGTTGACTTGCTCTACTGGAGGTATTCCAAACACTTGAGGTATTCCAAACTCACCCCTGGCTTTACCACTGATTTATGATTATTCTTTCAAGCCTCAGTTTTTGGTCTTCTCTTCATCTTAGGTACTACAGACCCTCAAGATATTGTTTTGACTCCACCTTCCAAATCTTAACCTTCCCTCACACTCTTGATTATTACTTAATCTTTCAACTATCATCCATTAGGTCTCTACCATACGCTTGGTACTAGACCAATTGTTGGGAATACAAAATGATTAGGATACATTGCTTATTGCATCCAATAGGGAATTCTGGAAAATATATACATTAAAATGTAATTATAAGTGCAAAAGCAGAAGTAGCCAATTATTTAAATAATGTAACTGCAGTTCAAAGAGAATTAAGTCACTGGCCGAAGTGAGAGAATTAAGTCCAGGATACAGGTCTCCAAACCCTAATCTAATGTTGTAATCAGTGCTTTTTGATAATGCCGTAATTCCCATTTGATTAATTAAAGGATTCCTTTACTCAGGAAGCATACTCAGGAATAGAACTATGTGAGTTATTGTGGAAAGAAAACTATGATGAAGATATAAACTGTAAACTCAGAATCTACAAATTAATGAAGAAAGAGAGGGATAGAAGAAAAAAGGAAATGGATATAATATACCTTGATCTGACATTTACAGCATACTATTTACAAGGGTTTCTAATTGATAGATATGAAAAGTCATGTTGAGTAGCTAAATTTGCACATACATTACATTTCTTATTTGGACATTATTAAAGTATGTTCTTTTTATGTACCATAGAGACACAGGAACATTTTGTACATTTTATAATTCTAAAAATAGTTCCATTTCAAGCTAATAAAATGCATCAAGATATTTTCCCATAGTTTAGTTCTTACAAAGAACACATTAGTTTGAGTTCCTATTTTAGCGAATGGCCTTTACCTATTTATTTGGTCAACCAAGCCAGAAGTAGAAAGGTTATGCCAGAATATCTCTCTGCACATCTCCATAGGCCATCTATCAGTCACTAAATTAAGTGGAACCTCCTGTTGAAACCATTCCCTCCTCTTCAACTACCATAGTATTTGTGTAATTTTCACCTTGACTATGGCAATTGCTTTCTAACATATCTTTCTATCTCTAGCCTTGACCCACTCCAATTCCTCCACTATGTTGCTATAAAAGTGTTTTTTTTTTTTTACAAAACACATCCTCAGGGTTTAAATCTCTTTATTTGTTTCAATTTCCTACAAAAAATAGTTAAACCTCTTGTATATGTTTCTCCTGACTTTACCTCTGTCTGCCTTTCCACCTTCATCTCCATTTTTGTGTCTTTGAACTCTTCATTCCCAGCCATGCAAATCTACTTGCATTTCTTCTAAACATTTCATCCTTTAGAGTAAATTTTTCACATCCTGTTCTTTTACTTTAGAATGATGTTCCCTTTTTTCACCTAATGAAAATCCATTTTATTTCATTGAACCCTGAATTATACCATTATTGTAGTATCCCTCAAATAAACATCACCTTTTTGTCACTGTATTTTTCTTTCCTGCTAGCCTATGAGATCTTGAAGAAATGTGGTATTCTCATCCTTGTATCCCATATTTTAGTATATAATATATGACACAGAGCACTCAAAAACTGGGGTTGAATTCAACACCCTAATATTGAGGGTTGAATTTCTGAGGATGCCTAGACATTTTAGAGTTTGGGCATTTAGACAGCCATAGCAGAAACAAGAATGAACTAAGTTGTTCTAGATTATCTGTTGACAACCTAACACACAGCTACTACTTCCATTCAAGTCTAGGAAATTTGTTTCACAGAATGCCCCTCATTGTACTATTTCAAGTTTGAATTTGTCAATTAGGAGACCTCACAAATTATTTGGAAGGCAGACATGAGGCAGAAGCTCATGTCTGTCATGCCATGAGAAACAAACATGATGACTTTTTTCACTGTGCTGCTTGCTCAGACCTCTCCATGAGTTCCCACTTTGAGGTTTCGTGTGCATAACTTCATGAACATCCTGCAAGATTTTTCACTCATGCCAGTACTTCACAATGAAATGATTAATGAGTTTCTCTGACCTGCTAACTACAGCCTTCAAGACAAATCACTACCAGCTACACACATGTGTATAAACTTTAATTGCTATATTAAACCCCTCATTCCTTTACTACTTGCATTGTCTCAGTTTTCCTGAACAAACTCAGACTGACACAGACTTTTGGTACTAAAAGTGGATCCAGGGGAACATAATTTTGAAGATGTGAACTTAGAATTTGTTCTATAATGTAATTAGACCAAAAAGCATTAATAACCTGACTGTCAGTGATAAATTAGATATAGACTATGATTTACAGTTGTAAAATATCTTAAATTATCACATGGAATCACCTGGAGTCAGGGTTATACAGCTTTGGGTGACTAAGTACCTACCTAAAAACAAAAACAACACTATCATCGTAATATGGAACATAATGATGGCTGTATTGGGTAGGGGATATTTGACTATTTTAAATGCACTGAAAAAAATTGGAAAAAAAATCATGAAGTGAAGGCTTTAAATTCCCATAACAAGTCTTAGGTAAGGAACCAGAGACATCTATGACTATATTGAAAGATGACCTATTGATACACTTGCAGGTTTGAAATTTCTGAAAATTGAATCTAAAATCTGCATACTGCAAGTGACTCAACTAGAGTGTTAATCAAATCCTTAATTTCTCAAGGTCTCTTTTAAGTGTGTGGGTGTGAGTCTGAGTCTGAGTCTGAGTGTGAGTGTGTGTGTGTGTGTGTGTGTGTGTGTATGTGAGTGACATCAATTGGGAAGGAATGGAACCCTTAAGATTAAGATAGGGATATTTAGAGAGATCCCAATGAACCTGGAGATCGTGAATCCACAAATTCCACTTAATAGAAACTTCCTCTGTCTGAGCATATTTACCCTCTCTTACTAAAGAATCTGTATACTTATAGGAAAATGCTCATTTTCACAGAAACCCACTCCATTACCACTCATTGATTTTTAACATTTATCTGGACTCACACCTTGAAAAAAAAAAAAGACCAAGTCTTTGGAGGAGACGTCATACACATCAAAAGACATGAAATATTTTGACAACTTACATCAGTGAAGACTGGAGATGTTTTTTGAGAATTTATTAGGAGGATGTTAGAACAGGAGGAAGGAATAGATTGCTGTATTCATCTGGATTTATAGAAATCACTAACAAGTGATTTTGGATTCAGTGTGCTACCCTGAACAATTGGGAATAACTGTGACAACTTGTTATATTGGTTGACTTTAAATGAGTATCTCTGGTAGCCAAAATGAACTGAAGAAGGTAGTATCCAAAGGCTTATAGAGATAGGAATGGTTTTATTGTGTTCCATTAATCATACCCACCCTCTACTTCAAGACTTTCAGGCATACATTGATGACGGAGAGACATTTAACCTTGAAAGACTGTTCAATGACTATTCTTTCCATATGAGAAATGATAGTGGGGAAGGCTATCAGTGGAATGGACTCCCAAAATACAATGTGGATGGTGTTATTCTGAAGTGACAGGAGCCATGTGATGCATTTAACTTCACTGGTACTTAACTACCAGGGTTGAGATGGCCATGGTTATCATAATGAGGAGCAGGGATGGAGCAGTAGTCATACAGTTTGACATGTAGAGATCTTTTTCTGTGGCTAAATAATTATATCCCTAGGACTAGTATAGATGAACAGCCTCCTAAATCAAGTCTATTTTATTTGTATAAGCAAAATCCTTTAGGACTGGTAAATAGGGCCTAACTTGTAATGCTACAAGAGTTGTGGTCCTTATCCACTTGTCAGAATTGAGTGGTTTTTGAAGACTCAGAGCACCTTAAGTGAAGAGGAGGCCTGCTTGACCTCCTTGAGGAAGGATACTGCTATAATGCCATAAGTGCATACTGTAAATTACTCATTTACTTCCTTCCAAAAGAACCTGCAGCCATTTGTCAGGTTATTTCTGTTTTAGGGAAAGAAATTACCAAACATTTTAGATGTTAATGGACATTCGTCCTGAGCTAAAACAAATTCTTAGGGACACAAAACAGCACAGCGATCCACTTTTCAAAAAGGGGGCCTATGAGATCAGGTGAATGATGCTGTTTAAACATCTACAGTGGGTATCTCAAGCCACTCTGCTGTCATGCTCTTAGTTCTAAAATCAAGAGTGGGAACAGATACACTCATCAATATGGGAATCCACTTAACAAAGTTGATCTGTTTTTATCAATGCTGAGCACCCAACCTTCCAATAGTAGAAATAAACCATGAGCCCCTGGTATAACAGTATTCCAGAGTGACCAGAGAGGTGTACAATGACAAATTAATTACACTTCTTTCACAGAGGGGGCAGTGATTTGTTCTTAATGGAATAGACACTTGAGCTGGATTTGAGTTTGCTTTTCCTGTTCAAAAGGTTTCTGCTCCCCTAGAGATCTCAGTTCCTAATGAAATGATTCCACAAGGAGATAAAACAATGGTTCCATTAAACTAAGAGCTGAGAATGCCACCTGGTCACTTTGAACTCCTTATGCCCTGGAATTACACCAAAAAAACTGGTGATTGATACAATTGGGCTGTGAATACACAATGGTGGCAGAAACAATTATGCCCAATGTGGCAAGCAGACTTCTTAAGATGGCCTCCAATGAACCCTACCCTTTGATATTTATGCTCTTGTGCAGTCTGCTTCTTTTGAACGTGGGCTGCAGTCAGTGATGTGCTTCTAACCAACATAATACAGCAGTGGATATAGTTCCTTACAAGATGTGCTGCCACTTCATGATTGTGTGTGTGTGTGTGTGTGTGTGTGTGTTTACATTATGTTATCCAAAAGCACAATGTGGTGATTATCTTGATTTGAAAGTTTAAAAGAATTGTATGAATGCCATGTTGATAAAAAAAAAAGTGGATTGTACTAGACTGTGCTGCATCAACTTGGTTAAGGTTGGAACTATGATTAACCAAGCCTATGACTGAGAGGAACTGTTGTTAAGATAGTCCTCTGTTCAGACAGTCCAGTCTGTTAAGCCATAAGTGAAATAAACAACATTTTTCTAGAGAGAACTGGGGGATCTGCCTCAGTGGCTTTGCTCAAGTGGCTAGTAACTTCCTCCAATCTTCCAGATACAGTCTTACAGAGTACCACTCCCTTAGCTACTCTTAAAGCTATTTAACACTTGATTCCTGTATTAAATGCCTTATTCCTATCATATTTGTGACTGTTATCCTCACAAAATCCAGACTGATATACTCAGTTAAATCTCTATGACAGTATATTAGTGGTTTTTTTTTCCTTCATAGCTTGTATATTTGATTTTTTCAAATTAATACTTTAATTTAAGCTTGAAAACAGTGAAGAAATACAAAGCTTTATGAAGAAAACATTTTTCTTTTGCTCCATACCTCCTCCACTCTCTCATATTCTTTTTTTTTTTATTTTTTTTTATTTTTTTTTTCAACGTTTTTTATTTATTTTTGGACAGAGAGAGACACAGCATGAACGGGGGAGGGGCAGAGAGAGAGGGAGACACAGAATCGGAAACAGGCTCCAGGCTCCGAGCCATCAGCCCAGAGCCTGACGCGGGGCTCGAACTCACGGACCGCGAGATCGTGACCTGGCTGAAGTCGGACGCTTAACCGACTGCGCCACCCAGGCGCCCCCACTCTCTCATATTCTGAGCCAACCCATGTCAATGGTTTTATATCTATCTTTCCAAATGTCTCATCTTGCTTATTCAAACTTATACAAGCATTTATTTCCATGCATACAAAGGAATTTTTAAAACTTTCCTATGCTCAATTATTTTGCATGTAAAATTATACCATAAAAATAATTTACAACTAAAAAAAACCTTTATATTGATATAAGTATATAGGTTTCTTTTTACTATTTTTCAATATTTGAATCATATTAAATATACTTTTCTACATTCCACTTTTCACTTCATAAATACTTTATGGCAATTCCTCCAAGTAAACTGGTATAGTTCCAATTCATTTATTTAAATAAGTGTAAAATATCATACAGTTTGGCTCTTTATAGTTTATTTAAGCATTTTCCCTGTACTGAGTATTCACTTTATAACAGTTACATGCTACAGGGGCACCTGGGTGACTCAGTCAGTTAAGTGGCTGACTTCAGCTCGGATCATGATTTCATGGTTCATGAGTTCGAGCCCATATCTAGCTCTCTGTTGTCAGCACAAAGCCCACTTTGGATCTCCTGTCTCCCTCTCTACACCCCTCCCATGTGTGTGCATACTCATACTCTCTCTCTCTCTTTATCTCTCTCAAAAATAAACATTAAAGAAAACAAAGTTACATGTTATCAACCTCCATGTGCACACCTTGATTTACTTTTATTTCCATAGAATAGTTATAGAACATTGGGTAGTGTACAGTTAAGGAATTGTGGACTTTTTATTTTAATGATTGCTGCCAGGTTTTCCAAAATTGGTTGTAACAATTCATATTTCTACCAGAACATGAGTGCCCAGGTTTTTGAATATTAATTTTTAAACATTGTTACTACTGTTTGTATTTCCTTAGCTATTAATTTAATTTTTCATGTATTTATTGGCCACTTGGTTTGCTTTTTGTGAACTGATCACATTACTAACTCATCTTTATCTCGTGTGTCAGTAGGACTTCTTATATTACATAGGTATATATTATATAGTTATCATCTAGGTTGCAAATAGATATTTCCAAAAATTAAGTCTTACTAAAATTTTTTCTATGCTTTTGTTCTTCTAAAGCTTTCTATTTTTATATACTCAACCATTTTTTTTCTATCATACAGTTTCCAGTTTCAGCTCTTTCATGTAAAGAGATTAAAAATCATCACTTCAATCCTTACAGTAAGAAAAAGCTATACAAATTAAAAACTAATAGTTTTCTTGAATCCACCAGAGAACTGGAGCTACAAACCATCAGACCAAAATCTGGAGAGAAGGGTGCTTCAAAAAAGAAAGGTCAATTTAAATCTGCTTACATGGAACAATAAAGTGGTAGAAATGTTTACTTGTGATTTTGATGAATTGCTGGAGACTGATTATGCACAAGTAGAGAATGAGAAGCTACAAAGTATGGGGCAGCCATACTTTGGAGGGACTTTTTCTTCCAGAACACCACTAAGCTCTTATGCTGTTTCCTAGGAAGATCCTCTAGTGTCTCTGGCAGGGGGAACAAAAGAGTAACAACAGCAAAACAAGCCAAGACCCCTTTCCATTGCAAATGCCTGTTTTCCAGAGGAAAGTCTTGGTCAAAGCCAGGCTTGGGGGAGGGAATTCCTCCCACCTAGCTCCCTCCAGTCTCACCTAATTGATAGGGATAAAAATTACTCAGGGAACACAGATTCAAGAAGTAAGGGGCAAGGAGGAAAAAAAAAAACAAGAAAACTATATCACTGGGGAAACATTTAGGAACATCAAGGTTTGAAACACAGGCCTCAAAAGGACTGAGGTTTAAGTGGAAAATTATAGAACACTCACCCTCCCCCATATCTTACCACCACACTAACAGATTTGCAGTATAATAACAATGGTTGGCAGCACAAAGAGCTAAAATACACAGATTCTCTGAGGAGGAATACCTAGGGAAGTCTGAATCAAAAGGAAGACAAAAAATAAGGACACTAAAGGAATGTGAAGCCTCTGGAAAGCTCTAACTCCTAGCTATATTAGCCCAACTCCTAGCTGTTAGTACATATAAATATATAAATAATTGATCAATTATATAATTAAATTAATAAAACAATAAGTTAACACATAAACCTTTATATTAAAGGCCTATTTACTTCATTTCCTATTTCCATATCCAACATGTCTGGCTTTCAACAAAAACTTACAGAGCATGACAAAGCCAAGAGAAAACATAGTCTGAACAAAGTGAGAATCATAACCAGATTCAGATATGATACAGATGTCAGAATTATTAGAAAATTCAGAATTATTAGAAAATTAAAACTAATTATGATTAATATCTTAAGCAGTCTAAAAAGAAACCATGCAAGAACAGATGAATAATGTAAGAAGAGAGATTAATAAAGAAACAAGTGGAAATGCTAGAAATCAAGACCACTGTAACAGAAATGAAGTATGCCCTCAACAAAATCCTAGGTAGACTAGATATCAATTATGAAGAAAGAATTCATGAGCTTGAAGATTGATCAATAATTTCCCAAACTGAAATTCAAAAAGGACAGAGGGAAAAAAAGAAAAAGACCAGGGCATCCAAAAACTGTGTGACAATGTCAAAAGATGTAACAAGCATATGTAATTTAAATAAGAAAACAGAGAAGAAATATTTGAAGCAATAATGTCTGAGAATTATCCAAAATTAATGACAAGCACCAAAACAAAACAAATACTAAACAAAAATAAGCACAAATCACAAACACACACAAAACACATAGGTGTATCATATTCCAACTTGAGAAAAACCAAAGACAAAGAGAAAATCTTGAAAAAACCCAGGGGCATGGATAGAACACCTTTCATATCTACAGTGGAACAAAGCTCAGAATTACAGTAGACTTCTCATCAGAAATCATACAACCAAGGAGACAGCAAAATAAAATACTTCACATGTTGAAAAAGAAAACAAAACAAAGCAAAAAGACCCCACTAACTTAGAATTTTACAATGAGAGAAACTGTCCTTCAAAAGTGAAGAAGAAATAAAGACTTCCATAATAAATATAAACTGAGGGAATCCATCAACACCTGCCCTGAAAGAAACATGACGGAAAATTTTCAGACAGAAGAAAATAATGTATTCAGGACTTTATATCTACACACACAAAACAAGAAGAGCATCAGGAAAGATAAATAGAGGTAATTAAAAAAAATATTCCTAACTTATCTAATACACACCTATATTCTTCAAGGTAAAATCAGAAACCATGTATTGAGTAATTATAGCTTTTGGACAAATGAATGACAACAAAGTGACAAGGGATAAGAGTTACCTGTACTTCACCAGAAGCAATATAATGCTATTTGAAGGTAGGCTTAGTTAAAAATGTAGACTGTAAACGATAGAGCAACCTCTAAAATTTATTTTTTAAACATTACAGTGATATATTGAAAGAGGAGACAAAGTAGAATCATGTAACATGATCAATTAAAAAGAAAAAAGGCAGAAGAGGGGGCAAAGAACAAATGCAACAAATCGGGCGCCTGGGTGGCGCAGTCGGTTAAGCGTCTGACTTCAGCCAGGTCACGATCTCGCATTCCGTGAGTTTGAGCCCCGCGTCAGGCTCTGGGCTGATGGCTCGGAGCCTGGAGCCTGTTTCCGATTCTGTGTCTCCCTCTCTCTCTGCCCCTCCCCTGTTCATGCTATGTCTCTCTCTGTCCCAAAAATAAATAAAAAAAATGTTGAAAAAAAAAAATTTAAAAAAAAAAAAAAAAAAAAAAAAAAAACACAAATGCAACAAATCAAAAACAAATACAAGCATGGTAGATATTAATCTAACTGTATCAGTAATAAATTCAAATGTGAATGGTCTAAATATACCAATTACAAGACAGACTGTCAGAGTGGATAAAAAAGACTCAGCTATATGTGTTGTCTTTAAGAAACCCACCTTACATAAAAAAAAAAAAAACTTAGGTTAAAAGAGTGAGAAATATATACTAGTCTAATACTCGTTAAGAAAAAGTTTGAATAGTTTGATCAATTTAAGACTAATCTGACTTCAGAAAAAGGGGGATTGTCATAGAGAGAGGCATTCCACTATGTCAATTCTCCAAGAAAACATAACAATACTAAACATGTATGCACCTAAAACAATTATGAGGCATCAGCTGATGGAACTTAAAGGAGTAACAATACTTGATTTTTGTTTTCCAGTTATAGTTTTTCTGTTAAGAATGTTTCCCAAATTTAGATTAGAAGAGTACATATGTAGACACCCTTCAAGCCTTACATTAGGAGATTTTACGTATATAGTACTGTGATAATAAATGTTTAGCAACTGGCTCCAGGTAGGGGAAGAGTGGAAGCCTTGATTTGTAACATTTGCTGATTTCTGTGATGTAACTTCTCCCTTATTGTCAATTTCAACTTTTCAACATGATATGGCTGAATATGGAGTTGGAAAAAGATGTGGACAATTATCTCAAGCAAGTTGTTATGACCCAAAACTCCATCATGTTACTGAATATGTCTCTTAGATCCTTTCACAAAAAAAAAAAAAAAAAAAAAGGAAAGGAAAGAAGAGAAAAGAAAAAGAAAAAGAAAGAAGAAAAAGAAAAAGAGGCACACCTAGGTAGCTCAGTTGGCTGAGAGTCTGACTCTTAATTTCAGCTCAGGTCATGATCCCAGTGTCATGGGACCAAGCCCCATGTTGGGCTCTACAATGAGTGTGGAGCATGCTTGGGATTCTCTCTCTCTGTCTCCCTCTGTCCCTCTCCCCCACTCATGCTCTTTCTCTCTCTAAAAGAGAAGGAAGGAAATTGGGGTCAAGGAAGATGGTGGCAGAGTAAGAGGACCCTAGGATTCCCTCATCCCACAAATAAAACTAGATAACTGTCAAATCATCCTAAATAATCCAGAGATTCACCTGAAGACTGGCAAAACAAACTCCACAACTAACTGCAGAGAAGAGGCCACATCAAAGAATGTAGGAAGTGTGGTGATGTGGCTTGGGAAAGAAATGGATTATGGCTGCTGCAGTGCAGAGGGAGCCACAGTCATGGAGAAGAACACGAGGCCAACAAGTATGCATGGGAGTGCACTGGGAAAACTAATCCCCAGAGAAATTGGCTTGGAAAGTGAGAGTGGCTGATTTTTTTGAGTTCTTACAACCTGCAGGGCTTCCAGCCTGAAATCCTAAATGCCAGTAGGCTTAGCTGTGGGAGGGCACTGGGGCTGCTCTTAGAGAAGAGGCAGGGCGAAGAGCCCATGGACATACACTTTGAAAAAAGTGATCTGAAGAGCATGGGGCACACAGTGGGGAGGTTATTTGCTGGACTCAGAGTATATCCCAGAGAGGCAGAATTCATGGAGAGACCCCTCCAGGGACAAATAAACTGGCATGAAGGATAAAGCAGCCAGGACACAACAGCACAGCATAGGCGGTACACATTGGAGACACTCCCAGAAGCACCAGGCCCTAGGGAACCGGGGATAGTACAGTACAAGAACTCTTCTTCATAAACCATTACCCTCAAGAATAGGACACATAGCTCACTTTCCTAACACAGAGAAACAAGCACAAACACTTAGAGAAAATAAGAGTACAGAGAAATGTGTCCCAAATGAAAGAATAGGAAAAGGCCATAGTCAGAGATCTAAGCAAAACAGATATAAGTAACATGTCTGACAGAGAATTTAAAGCAATAATCATAAAGATACTCACTGGACTTGAGAAAAGAGTGGAGGAATCAGTGAGACCATTAAGAGATAAGAAATAACATAGCAGAGTTAAAGGGCTCAATAAACAAAATGAGAAATATGCTTGATGGAATGAACAACAGGCTGGAAGAAACAGGGGACTGAATCCATGACCTAGAAGACAGAGTAATAGAAAGTAATCAAGATTAGGGGAGCCTGGGTTGTTCAGTTGGTTAAGCATCTGACTCTTAGCTTTGGCTCAGTCATGATCTCACAGTTCATGAATTTAAGCCCCACATTGGGGTCTGCACTGCTTGAGACTCTTTCTCTCCTTCTTTCTCTGACCTTTCCCCACTTGAGCTCACTCTTTCTTTTTCAAGATAAATAAAAATAAACTTTAAAAAAGTAAGTAATCAAGCTGAATAGAAGAGAGAAAAAAGCATTATGAAAAACAAGAATAGACTTAGGGAACTCAGTGACTCCATCAAATGTAATAACAGTTGTACTACAGGAGTCCCAGAAGAAAACAGGTGGCAGAAATTGATGAAATAATAGCTAATAGCTATTAGCTAATAGCTAATAGTCTCCTAATCTGGGGAATAAAACAGATATCCAGATCCAGGAAGCACAAAGAATGCCCAAGAAAATCAATAAAAGCAGAGCCATACCAAGACATATTGGAATTAAAATGGTAAAATATACTGATAAAGAAAAATAAATATTAAAAAATAGGAAGACAAAAGAAGATAGTTACATACAAAGGAAACCACATAAGGCTTCAGTGGTTTTTTTCAATAGAAACTTTGCAAGCTAGAAGTGACTGGCTGGATACAAAGTGCTAAATGGGAAAAACGTGAAGCCACGAATATTCTATTCAGAAAGGCTATCAATCAGAATAGGAAAGATAAAGAGATAAAGACAAAGACAAACAAAAACTAAATGAGTTCCTGACCACTAAACCAGTCCTGCAAGAAATATTAAAGGATACTCTGAGTGGGAAAGCAAAGACGAAAAATGACAGTAAAAAGATAAGCAGCACAAAAGCAATAAAAATTACTATTTCTTAAAAAAATAATAATGGGTTTGAACTTAAGTTACTATCAACTTAATAAAGACTCCTATAGGCAGAAGATGTTATATACAAACCTAATGGTAGCCACAAATCAAAAACCAGTAATAGATATGTAAAGAATAAAAAGAAAGGAATCAAATATGTCACTAAAGAAAACAGGAAAACTATAAAAATGATCAGAGAAAATCTTCAGAAACAACCATAAAACAAGTAATAAAATGAAAATAAAAACCTGTCAATAAATACTTTGAATGTAAATGGAATAAACGCTCCAATCACAAGACATACGGTGACAGAGTGGTTTAAAAAAAAAAAAAAAAAAGACCCAGCTATATGCTGCCTACAAAAGACTCGTTTTATATCTGGAAATACATTCACATTAAAAATGGATTGAGAAACATTTACCATGCAATTGGATGTCAAAAGAAAGCTGGGGAAGCCATATTTGTATGGGACAAACTACACTACTACAAAGACTGTAACAAGAAACAAAGAAGTACACTTTATAATAATACAGGGTACAATCCAACATGAAGATATAATAATTGTAAATATTTATTTACCCCAAATATATATAACAACAACAAATATAAAGGAACTAATCGATTATAATACAATAATAGTAGGGAACTTTAACATCCCACTTACATCAATGGACAGATTATATAAGCAGAAAATAAACAAGGAAACAATGGCTTTGAGTGATACACTGGACAAGATGGATTTAACAGACATATTTAAGAACATTCCACCCTAAAACAGAATACACATTCTTTTCAAGTGCACATGCAACATTTTCTGGGAGAGATCACATATTATGTCACAAAACAAATTAAAAAATAAAAAAATAAAAGTAGGAGCATGCATCTTTTCTTACCACAACACTATGAAACTAGATGTCAACCACAAGAAAAAATATGGAAAGACCAAATATACATGGAGGTTAAATAACATACTACTAAACAGTTAATGTGCCAACCAGTAAATAAAATAAAAAATTAAAAAGTGCATGGAAACAAATCAAAATGAGTACACAATAGTCCAAAGCCTTTGGGATGCAACAAAAACGGTTCTAAGAGCAAAGCATATAGCAATATAGGCCTACCTCAAGAAGAAAAATCTCAAACAACCTAGCCTTACACTGAAAGGAGATAGAAAAAGAACAAAACCTAAAACCAGCAGGAATAAGGAAATAATACTGATTAGAAGAGAAATAAGTGATATAGAAACCAAAACCAAAAAACAATAGACTAGATCAATGAAACCAGGAACTGGCTCTTTGGGGAAAAAAAAAATCCATAAAATTGATAAACTTCTAGTCAGAGCCAGACATATCAAGAAAAACAAGAAAGGATATAACTAAATAAAATCACAATGGAAAGAGGGTAAAAAAAAAAACAACAACCAACACCACAGAAATACAATTATAAGAGAATATTATGAAAAACTGTATGCCAACAAATTGGACAATCTAAAAGAAATGGATAAATTTCTAGCCATATATAAACTTCTAAAACTGAAGCAGGAAGAAATAGAAAACTTGAACAGACCAATTATCAGCAGTGAAATTTAATCAGTAATCAAAAAAAAACTCCCAACAATAAAAGTCCAGTGCCAGATCTCTTCACAGGTGACTTCTACCAAACATTTAAAAAAGGGTTAATACTATTCTTCTCAAGCTAATCCAAAAAATAGAAAAAGAAGGAATACTTCCAAATTCATTCTATGAAACCAGCATTACCCTGATACCAAAACCATATAAAGACACCACAAAAAAAAAAAAAAGAACAAGCCAATATTTCTGATAAACATAAATGCAAAATTTCTCAAAATACTAGCCAACTAAATCCAACAATACGTTAAAAAAATTATTTACTACAATTAAGTGTGATTTATTCCTGGGTGACAAAGATGGTTATATATTCACATATCAGTCAATATGATAAATCACATCAATAAGAGAAGGGATAAGAACCATATGATTATTTTAATAGATGCAGAAAAAGCCTTTGACAAAGTAAAACATCAATTCATGGTAAAAACCCTCAACCAAGTATGTTTAGAAGGAACATACCTCAACATAATGAAGGCCATCTTTGAAAACTTGCAGGTAACAGCATCCTAAAAGGGGAACAACTTAGATCCTTTCCCCTAATGTCAGGGACAAGACAAGTATGCTCACTCTCACCACTTTTTTTCAACACAGTACTGGAAGTCCTAGGCCCAGCAATCAGACAACAAAAAGAAATAAAAGATCTCACAAAACAGACGCTCAGATCAATGGAACAGAATAGAGAACCCAGAAATGGACCACAAACGTATGGCCAACTAAACTTTGACAAAGCAGGAAAGAATATCCCATGGAATAAAGACAGTATCTTCAGCAAATGGTGCTGGGAAAACTGGACAGCGACATGCAGAAGAATGAACCTGGACCACTTACTTACACCATACATAAAAATAAACTCAAAATGGATGAAAGACCTAAATGTAAGACAGGAAGCCATGAAAATCCTCAAGGCGAAAGCAGGCAAAAACCTCTTTGATCTTGGCTGCAGCAACTTTTTACGTAACATGTCTCTGGAGGCAAGGGAAACAAAAGCAAAAATGAACTACTGGGACCTCATCAAAATAAAAACCCTCTTCACAGTGAAGGAAATAATCAGCAAAACTAAAAGGCAACTGACAGAATGGGAGAAGATATATGCAAATTACATATCAGATAAAGGGTTAGTATCCAAAATGTATAAGGAACTTATCAAACTCAACACCCAAAAAACAAATAATCCAGTGAAGAAATGGGCAAAAGACATGAATAGACACTTCTCCAAAGCAGATATCCAAATGGCCAACCGACACATGAAAAAATGTTCAATATCACTCATAATCAGGGAAATACAAATCAAAACCACAATGAGATACCACCTCACACCTGTTGGAATGGCTAACTTTAACAACTCAGGCAAAAACAGATGTTGGCGAGGATGCGGAGAAAGAGGATCTCTTTTGCACTGTTGGTGGCAATGCAAGCTGGTGCAGCCACTCTGGAAAACAGTATGGATGTTCCTCAAAAAATTAAAAAGAGAACTACCCTATGACCCAGCAATTGCACGACTAGGTATTTATCCAAGGGATACAGGTGTGCTGTTTCAAAGGGACACCTGCACCCCCATGTTTATAGCAGCACTATCAACAATAGCCAAAGTATGGAAAGAGCCCAAATGTCCATTGATGGATGAATGGATAAAGAAGATGTGGTATAGATGTACAATGAAGTATTACTTGGCAATCAAAAAGAATGAGATCTTGCCATTTACAATTACGTGGATAGAACTGGAGGGTATTATGCTAAGTGAAATTAGTCAGTCAGAGAAAGACAAAAATAATATGACTTCAATCATATGAGGACTTTAAGAGACAAACAGATGAAAATAAGGGAAAGGAAACAAAAATAATATAAAAACAGGGAGGAGGACAAAACATAAGAAACTCTTAAATAGGGAGAACAAACAGAGGGTTACTGGAGGGGTTGTGGGAGGGAGATGGGCTAAATGGGTAAGGGGCATTAAGGAATCTACTCCTGAAATCATTGTTGCACTATGCTGCATAAGTATGTTGCATTGTTAACTAATTTGGATGTAAATTTAAAAATAAATAAATAAATAAAAAGAAATGAAAGCATTTAAACTGGCAAGGAAGAAGTGAAACTTTCAGTATTTGCACATGACAAGATATTATATGTAGAAAACCCAAAGGACCCCACCGAAAAATTACTAGGCCTAGTAAACAAATTCCGTAAAGTCACAGGATGCAAAATCCATCTAGAGAAATCTGTAGTACTTCTTTATACTAATAATGAAACAGTAGAAAGAGAAGTTATGAAATCAGTCCCTTTTACAATTGTACCCAAACCAGTAAGATACAAAGGAATAAACCTAAACAACGAGGTGAAAGACCTGTACTCTGAAAACTATAAAATACTGACAAAAAAATTTTAAGATAATTCAAAGAAATGGAAAGACATCCTATGTTCATGGATTGGAAGAACAAATATTGTTTAAATGTCTATATTACTCAAAGCAATATACACATTTAATGAAATCCCTACCAGCATTTTCACAGAGCTATAACAAACAGTCCTAAAATCTGTATGGTACCCCAAAAGACTCTGAATAGCCAAAACAATCTTGAAAAAGCAAAGCAAAGTGGGAGGCATCACAATTCTGTACTTCAAGTTTTATTACAAAGCTGTAGTTATTAAGACGGTATGGTATTGGCACAAAAATAGACACAAAGATCAATAGAAGAGAATAGAAAATCCAGAAATAAATTCACAATTATATGATCAATTAATCTTCAACAAAGCAGTAAAGAATATCCCATTGGAAAAAATCTCTTCAACAAATGGTGTTGGAAAAACTGGAAAGCAACATGCAAAAAAAAAAAAAAAAACTGGACCATTTTCTTACATACTACACAAAAATAAACTCAAAATGGATTAAAGACCTAAATGTGAGATCTGAAACTATAAAAACTATAGAAAAGAGGACAGGCAGTAATTTCTTTTACATTAGACATATCAACTTTTTCCTAGATAGGTCTGTGAAGTGAGAGAAACAAAAATAAAAATAAACTATTGGGACTACTTCAAAATACGGAGCTTCAGCACAATGAAGGGAACAATGAACAAAACTAAAAGGCAACGCACAGAATGGGATATTTTCAAATGACATATCTGATAAAGGGTTAGTATCCAAAATATATAAAGAACTTATAAAACTCAACCCCCAAACAACAAATAATCCAATTTAAAAATGGGCAGAAAGCATGAACAGACATTACTCCAAAGAGGACATACAGATGGCCAATACACAAATGAGAAGTCTCTCATCATCACTTATCATCAGAAAAATACAAACCAAAACTACAATGTCAGAAGGTCTAAAATCAACAACACAAGGAAAACCAGTGCTATCAAGGATGTGGAGAAAAAGGAACCCACTTTTTCTCATGGTGGGGATGTAAACTTGTACAGCTACTCTGGAAAACTATATGGAAGTTCCTCAAAAAGTCAAAAATAGAACTACACTTTAAGTCAGCGATCACACTACTTGGTATTTACCCAAAGAATACAAAAGCACTAATTCAAATGGATACATGTACACATCCCCATATTTATAGCAACATTATTTACAATAGACAGGATATGGAAGAAGCCCAGGTGTCCATCAATCCATGCATAAAGAAGTGTATGTAAGTACACACACACGCATATACATATGTGTATGCACACACACACACACACACACACACACAATGGAATATCATTCAGCCATAAAAAAGAAAAAAAATCTTGCCATTTACAACAACATGGATTGATCTAAAGAGTATAATGTTAAGTGAAGTAAGTCAATCAGAGAAAGACAAATACAATATGATTTCACTCATTTGTGGAACTTAAATGAGCAAAGGGAAAAAAAGAAAGACAAAGCAAACAACAGACTCTTAACTATAGAGAACAAAGTGATAGTTACCAGAGGGTAGGTAGGTGGGGGGATAGACAAAGTAAGTGATTGGGATTAAGGAGTGCACCTGTAGTGATAAGTACTGGGTAATCAAATAAAAACTAAAAAACCCAAAAAACAAAATGAAAAAGCTTGTGATTTCACAAGCTCATATTGACATTTCAAATTCATTTTAATATTATAGTTTTTCTTATTTCTTTTCATGTACATTAAAATAATTTATTTGATTAAAAATCATTACCTTTTCTAGAAATTTTAATATTTATGAGAGCGTTCATTTTTTTTTCAAAATGTATGTCCATCTGTGCCAACACCATTTACTAAATATACATTTTCCCCCTATATTGAATCTAAACAGCACTTTAGCTATGATTTAAAAAATCACATACTGTGAACTACTTATGGATATCATGCTCTCATACTTTTTTGGGGGGGATGGGGAGAGAGAGAGAGAGTGTGTGTACATGGGGTGGGAGGGCAGAGGGAGAGAGAAAATCTTAAGCACACTCCATGCCTAGCTGTATTTGATGACCATTAGATCATGACCCAAATCAACTAACTGACTGAGCGACCCAGGCACCTCTATGCTGTTGTATTTTTAAATTTGCCTACTCTTGTCCCAACATCATGTTAATGGTTCTGCTTTTTTGAAGGTCAAGACTTCCATTAGTATTCATGGTTTTTAGTTATCCTCAGGAATTAAGATTTGTTTAAATATTTATATGTATATAAATTTTAAAATCCTATGATCCAATCATTAAAAAATGAAATTCTACATGTAATACTATTAAACTTACATATTCAGATAAGAATGATATTTTGATATGGTGTAAGTTTTGGTTGAAAATTTTTGTTATACTTAAATAGCTCAATTCTATTTTTATCTTAATTGGAATTCTTATTAGGCATCACTTCTGACTTTTATCAGAGGATTTTTCAGAATCTATTGATATCATCACTTTTTCTTCAACAATAAGACTGATATTTTGAGTTAGTTGACAGATTTCCTCTTACTGAAGCACCCACGCATTACTGGGGTTTCTTTAATAACATTTTTTTACAACTATATTTATCAGATAGTTTCATGCATCATTTTCTTTGGGACATTACCTTTGTTCTTCTTTTACATTAAAATCATGTAGCCTTCGGGGAGTTCTGGGAAGATGGCGGCATAGGAGGATGCTGGGCTCACCTCCTCTTGCTGATCGCTTAGATTCCACCCACATGTCCTAAATAACCCAGAAAACCACCAGAAGACTAGCAAAATGGACTCTCCGGAGCCAAGCATAGACAAGAGGCCCACAGAAGAGGGTATGAAGGGCAGAGAGGCGGTGCATGATACACAGACTGGCAGAAGGGAGTTGGGACAGTGGAGGGGCAGCCCACCTGGCAAGGCAGAGCCCCCGAAGTCTGGCTTGCAAAAGTGGAGGGGCCAGACTCTGTGAGGTCTGACAGCCAGCGGGACTTAACATCTGGAATGTTAAAAGTCAACAGCTCTGCTCTCAGAGAGCAGAGAGGGTGAGAGGATGCTGGGAGGGAGAGATGTTGATTCTGAAAGAACAGAGCTCAGCCAGGAAACAAAGGCCCTGGCAAGCACCATCTCCCTCTCTCATCCCCTAGCCAAAATTACAAAGGGAACCAGTTCCCATCACCGAACTTGCTTGCACTACGCAAACGCCCAACACTGCTTCTGTGGATCCATCCCTCCAATGGGTCTGCCTCCCTCCCAGTGCTGCAGGGCCCTTCCTGCAGGGGACCACCAACAGCAAAGCTAGCTAAGCTGGCCCCTTCTGCCCCTGTGCACCTTGTGGACCCAACCCTACTAATACGCCAAATCCCATCGAAGCAGCACCACAACCCTGGCAGTGTGCAAGTAGTCCAGACAGGGGCCACACCACTCCACAGTTGAGTCCTGCCCCTAGAAGAAGGGAAGATAAGGTACACACCAGTCTGACTGTGGCCCCAGACATCGGGTCTGACTGCGGCCCCACCCACCAACACAAGTTTCTCCAGAGAGCACAGGGGAAGTGCCCTGCAGTTTGGAGCTGCCACAGGGACTACCCAAAATGATGAAGCAGAAGAATTCTCCTCAAAGAAAACTCCAGGAGGTAGTGACAGCTACGAAGTGATCAAAATAGATTTAAGTAATATAAAGGAACAAGAATTTAGAATAATAGTCATAAAATCAATTGCTAGGCTTGAAAAAGCATAGAGGACAGCAGAGAATCTATTGCTACAGAGATCAAGGGACTAAAAAATAGTCATGAGGAATTAAAAATTCTATAAATGAGGTACAAAATAAAATGGAGGTGGCCATAGAATGGATTGAAGAGGCAGAGAATAGGTGAATTGGAAGATAAAATGATGGAAAAAGAGGAAGCTGAGAAAAAGAGAGATAAAAAAATGCAGGAGTATGAGGGGAGATTTAGAGAACTAAGTGATGTAATCAAATGGAACAATATCTGTATCATAGGAATTCCAGAAGAAGAGAGGGAGAAAGGGGCTGAAGGTGTACTTGAACAAATCATAGCTGAGAATTTCCCTACTCTGGGGAAGGAAAAAGGCATTGAAATCCAAGAGGCACAGAGAACTCCCTTCAGACATAATTTGAATCGATCTTCTGCACGACATATCATAGTGAAACTGGCAAAGTACAAGAATGAAGAGAAAATTCTGAAAGCAGCAAGGGATAAACAGGCTATAACATACAAAGGTAGACATATAAGAGTAGTGGAAGACCTATCTACTGAAACTTGGCAGGCCAGAAAGGAATGGCAGGAAATCTTAAATGTGATGAACAGAAAAAATATGCAGCCGAGAATCCTTTATGCAGCAAGTCTGTCATTCAGAATAGAAGGAGAGATAAAGGTTTTCCCAAACAAACAAAAACTGAAGGAATTCATCACCACTAAACCAGCCCTACAAGAGATCCTAATGTGGATTCTGTGAGTGAAATGTTGCAAGGACCACAAAGTACCAGAGACATCACTACAAGCATAAAACCTACAGACATCACAGTGACTCTAAACCCATATCTTTCAATAATAACGCTGAATATAAATGGACTAAATGCGCCAACCAAATACATAAGGTATCAGAATGGATAAAAAACAAGACCCATCTATTTTCTGTCTACAAGAGACTCATTTTAGACCTGAGGACACCTTCAGATTGAAAGTAAGGGGATGGAGAACTATCTATCATGCTACTGGATGTCAAAACAAAGCTGGAGTAGCCACACTTATATCAGACAAACTAGACTTTAGATTAAAGGCTGTAACAAGAGATGAAGAAGGGCATTATATAATAATTACAGGGTCTATCCATCAGGAAGACCCAACAATTATAAATGTCTATGCGCCGAATATGGGAGCCCCCAAATATGTAAAACAATTACTCACAAACGTAAGCAACCTTATTGATAAGAATGTGGTAATTGTAGGGGACTATAATACTCACTTACAACAATGGATAGATCATCTAGAGAGAGAACCAATACAGAAACAAGGGCCCTGAATGATACATTGGATCAGATGGACTTGACAGATATATTTAGAACTCTGCATCCCAAACCAACAGAATATACTTTCTTCTTGAGTGCACATGGAACATTCTCGAAGATAGATCACACACTGGGTCACAAAACAGACCTTCATAAGTATACAAGAATGGAGGTCATACCATGCACACTTTCAGACCACAATGCTATGAAGCTTGAAATCAACCACAGGAAAAATTCTGGAAAACCTCCAAAAGCATGGAGGTTAAAGAACACCCTACTAAAGAATGAATGGGTCAACCAGGCAATTAGAAAAGAAATTAAAAGATATATGGAAAACAAACAAAAATGAAAATACAACAATCCAAATGCTTTGGGATGCAGCGAAGGCAGTCCTGAGAGGAAAATACACTGCAATCCAGGCCTATCTCAAGAAACAAGAAAAATCCCAAATGCAAAATCTAACAGCACACCTAAAGGAAATAGAAGCAGAACAGCAAAGACAGCCTAAACCCAGCAGAAGAAGAGAAATAATAAAGAACAGAGCAGAAATAAACAACATAGAATCTAAAAAAATAATAGAGCAGATCAATAAAACGAAGAGCTGGTTTTTTGAAAAAATAAACACAATTGATAAGCCTCTAGCAAGGCTTCTCAAAAAGAAAAGGGAGATGACCCAAATAGATAAAATCATGAATGAGAATGGAATTATTACAACCAATCCCTCATAAATACAAGCAATTATCAAGGAATACTATGAAAAACTATATGCCAACAAACTGGACAACCTGGAAGAAATGGACAAATTCCTAAGTACCCAAGCACTTCCAAAACTCAAACAGGAAGAAATAGAAAATTTGAACAGACCCATAACCAGGGAGGAAATTGAATTAGTTATCAAAAATCTCCCAACAAAGAAGAGTCCAGGACCAGATGGCTTCCCTGGGGAATTCTACCAGACGTTTAAAGCAGAGATAATACCTATCCTTCTCAAGCTCTTCCAAGAAATAGAAAGGGAAGGAAAACTTCCAGACTCATTGTATGAAGCCAGCATTACTTTGATTCCCAAACCAGACATAGACCCAGAAAAAAAGAGGACTATAGGCCAATATCCCTGATGAATATGGACGAAAAAATTCTCAACAAGTATAGCAAATCGAATTCAACAGCATACAAAAATAATTATTTACCATGATCAAGTGGGATTCATTCCTGGGCTGCAGGGCTGGTTCAACATTCACAAATCAATCGATGTGATACATCATAGTAATAAAAGAAAAGATAAGAACCATATGATCCTGTCAATCGATGCAGAAAAAGCATTTGACAAAATTCAGCATCCTTTCTTAACAAAAACCTGGAACAGTGTCAGGATAGAAGGAACATACTTAAAGATCATAAAAGCCATCTATGAAAAGCCCACAGCTAATATCATCCTCAATGGGGAAAAACTGAGAGCTTTCCCCCTGAGATCAGGAACACAACTGGGATGTCCACTCTCACCACTGTTGTTGAACATAGTGTTGGAAGTTCTAGCATCAGCAATCAGACAACAAAAGGAAATCAAAGGCATCCAAATTGGCTAAGATGAAGCCAAGCTTTCACTTTTTGCAGATGACAGGATACTATACATGGAAAACTAGACAGACTCTACCAAAAGCCTGCTAGAACATGAATTCAGCAAAGTCGCAGGATATAAAAATAATGACCAGAAATCAGTTGCATTCTTATACACTATTAATGAAGTGACAGAAAGACAAATAAAGAAACTGATCCCATTCACCACTGAACCAAGAATCATAAAATACCTAGGAATAAACCTAACCAAAGATGTAAAAGATCTGTATGCTGAAAACTATAGAAAGCTTATGAAGGAAATCAAAGAAGATACAAAGAAATGGTAAAACATTCCACGCTCATGGATTGGAAGAATAAATATTGTCAAAATGTCAATACTACCCAAAGCAATCTACACACTCAATGCAATCCCAATCAAAATTACACCAGCATTCTTCTCAAAGCTAGAACAAGCAATCCTAAAATGTGTATGGAACCACAAAAGACCCCAAATAGCTAAAGTAATATTGAAGAAAAACACCAAAGTGGGAGGCATCACAATCCCAGACTGTAGCCTCTACTACAAAGCTGTAATCATCAAGACAGCATGGTATTGGCACAAAAACAGACACTCAGACCAATGGAAAAGAATAGAGACCCCAGAATTGGGTCCACAAAATTATGGCCAACTAATCTTTGACAAAGCAAGAAAGAATATCCAATGGAAAAAAGACAGTCTCTTTAACAAATAAATGGTGCTGGGAGAACTGGACAGCAACATGCAGAAGAATGACTAGACCACTTTCTTATACCATTCATAAAAATAAACTCAAAATGGATGAAGGACCTGAATGTGATACAGGAAGCCATCGAAACCCTAGAGGAGAAAGCAGGAAAAAAACCTCTCTGACCTCAGCTGCAGCAATTTCTTACTTGACACATCTCCAAAGGCAAGGGAATTAAAAGCAAAAAATGAACTACTGGGACCTCATGAAGATAAAAAGCTTCTGCACTGGAAAGGAGACCATCAACAAAAGTAAAAGGCAACCAACGGAATGGGAAAAGATATTTGCAAATGACATATCGGACAAAGGGCTAATATCCAGAATCTATAAAGAACTTACCAAACTCCACACCCAAAAAATAACCCAGTAAAGAAATGGGCAGAAGACATGAATAGACACTTCTCTAAAGAAGACATCCAGATGGCCAAAAGGCACATGAAAAGATGCTCAACGTCACTCCTCATCAGGGAAATACAAATCAAAACCACACTGAGATACCACCTCATGCCAGTCAGAGTGGCTAAAATGAACAAATCAGGAGACTATAGACGCTGGAGAGGATGTGGAGAAACGGGAACCCTCTTGCACTGTTGGTGGGAATGCAAAGTGGTGGAGCCGCTCTGGAAAACAGTGTGGTTTCCTCAAAAAATTAAAAATAGATCTACCGTATTACCCAGCAATAGCACTGCTAGGAATTTACCCAAGGGCTACAGGAGTGCTGATGCATAGGGGCACTTGTATCCCAATGTTTATAGCAGCACTTTCAACAATAGCCAAATTATGGAGAGAGCCTACATGTCCATCAACTGATGAGTGGATAAACAAGTTGTGGTTTATGTATACAATGGAATACTACTTGGCAATGAGAAAGAATGAAATATGGCCTTTTGTAGCAACATGGAGGGAACTGGAGAGTGTTATGCTATGTGAAATAAGTCATACAGAAAAAGACAGATACCATATATTTTCACTCTTATGTGGATCCTGAAAAACTTAACAGAAGACCATGGGGAGAGGAAGGGGGGGAAAAAGAGAGGGAGGGAGGCAAACCATAAGATACTCTTAAAACTGAGAATAAACAGAGTTGATGGGAGGTGGGAAGGAGGTGAAAGCGGGTGATGGGCATTGAGGAGGGTATCTGTTGGGATGAGCACTGGGTGTCATACGGAAACCAACTTGACAATAAATTTCATGTTAAAAAATAAATAAAAATAAAATTATGTAGCCTTCAAAAGTAATTGTCAACTATTCAACATTTTCAACAGTACAACACAGTTTAAGTAACAGGGGATTTATCTTTAAAATTTATATACAGATTAGGCACAAACTCACCTGTCTTAACTGCTTCATTTTTAATGGTAATCTTTATACTCTCTTTTATGCTCATTCGGTCAAGTTTTCCTTTCTTTGGGGAGTTATATTTGATAATTTCCTTTAGTTTTTAAAAAATTTTGCCATAAAATTGCATAGTCTCTATAATCTATTAATGTTCACTTTTGTGAGATTTCATTACCTACCAAACTCTCCCGTTTTTAACTCTTCCTTAATCAGCCTAATATGGTACTTAACACTTTGATTCTTCCTCCCAAAGATCCAATTTGGGATTTAGTTAGTTCCTTATATTATTATTTTTGTTTGTTTGTACTTAATATCAGCCTTTGTATTTAGTAATTAGTTTCCTTATCCTATTTATGTTTATTTTGTTATGCAATTTCTAATTGCTTGAGATAAATAGCAACATTATTTTTAATCTAACCAAGGCATGTAAACTTAATTTTCCTTTGATTAAGTGATTTTTTGTGTCCTATAATTTGTGAGAAAATAGTTTTCTTTTTATTGCTTTTGTGCTTATAATTTTTTACTTCTCTGATCCAAAGGTTATCTGGAAATGTGTTTAATTTCTAAGGTATTAACATTTTTATAACCAGTTAATTTCCTTATTTAAAATTTTATTAGTTTTCGAAAAGAAATTGTAGCATAATTTTTATTTTTCTATGTACAGAATCTAGTTTATAATTGTTCATGGATATATACAAATGTATTTTGTCATCTTATATAAGTATATATAAATTTTGCATCGTATTGGTTTATATATATGTGTGTTTCTTCATTCAATCATTAGATGTCTTTACTAATTTATGTATGTTAAGTATTTCCAACTATAAAGGAGTATGTTAAAATATATAATTTTACTCAGCAAGAGAGAAATAAAAAATGAGTTTTACTCTCTATGTCAGCTGCATTATTTAGAAATACAGGATTCTGTTTGTCATACCCTCTTCATGAAGCACTGTTTTTGTTACCAACTCTCCTTTTTATAATGTTGAGCATTCTTAATTTAAACCCCACATTGTCTAATAATATTGTTATTACCAGTTCCTTTTTATTTGCAGTTTCCTGGTATCTCTTTGCCCATTTTCATTAGCCTTTACCACTTTTATTTTTAAGGGCATTTCTTGTGAAGTGTCTATTTCTGGGTTTTGTATTCTAGTCCAAACTAATCTCTGAACTAAGGAGATTTAAAGACATTCACATTTTGTATAACATCTGATACTTGATTGTAATTCTTCCATTTTTTTGTTGGCTGTCATCTTTCATAGTTTCCTATTTGCCAATCTATATTTTAGCTAGTATGATCAAGTCACTATTATTTCCATTTATTACCTTTGTTTTAATCTTCAAGTTAATTTTCTCTTCCATAAATAAAATCCTAATGAAATTGCATAATTGAGCACTTATTCTAAACTAGCATATGAAATAAGGCACTCACCATTTCTCCTGCAATAATGTGCCCTGTCTCTTGACCCAAAGATCAAACATGAAAAACACCTTTATTTTTTCCACTCTAAAATTACCTTTACTAAAGGTTTTTATGTCATTTTTTATTTTTATTATTTAACATTATCTATCCATTTGTCTACAATTGGATAGATGGTTTCATTGGTCATTACTGTTTGTTGTCTTTATTATCCCTTCTTTTTATGTCTTTTTTGGGGTTTGTCACTTGGTTAGAATCTCTTCCCAAGTATTTTCTTCATATAGGATATGTAGTTGAAATAATTTTGAATACTCTTTATTAATATCTTTTTTCTTAACAGGTAAATGCTAACTTAACTACAACAATGGATTCTCATGTTTCAGATATTCTCATTTAAGAATCTAGTAGTTGCTATTTCATAGTCTAAATTCTAATAAACAAAAAATTTGATTCTAGTTTGATTCTCTTTTTGAGTAACATTATTTATATCTGGGGGCTATTTTCTTTTTATTCTTTGAATTCTGAAATTTTACCATGATATGTCTGGTAAATTCCTCAATAATTTACCAGCAAGTAAAATTTATATATGGGGTGATTTTTAGCAGATAAGGTTTTTCCTTAATTATTTGGGTAGTTATTGCCTCCCCTCCCTCTCTTTTTTTTTTTTTTTTTTTGAATCTGGTATTGGTTTCATGGACATGACTTCCTAATTTTTTTAATTTTACCTCATGTTTTCTCAGAAATAGTTTGCTTACAAAACATATCCTCACCATATCTTTGTATCTCTTCCCTACTCAATGGATTGGGATAGGAATGAAGGGACAGGAAAGATTAAAAAAAAAAAAAGGACACTCACTAGAAATTGGCTTTCAGACACTGTGAGGAGAATCTCACATGTGATAATGTGGGGAGGTCCTTTCCATTGTCCTTTTCCATTACGGGAGAGATACACTCCAACTTGACTACTTCTCCTGCAGCTGGTGGTACACCTCACCACATCTTTCTCAGGGGATATCCTCATCCAGCTCAGCAGTCAGCTCTCTTAAGTGACATACCTCCAAGATGAATCAAGCTGAGCTTCCTTCTGCAGTGTCTACTTGATCATGGAGAATTCCTAACTCTTACCACATCAAGCAGTATGAAAGCAACGTCTTCTGCAGTGGGCTCCAGTCTAGACATGCTGTCTCTCTCCAATTTTCTTTCCCAATCCCATTCCCCACTTCCATAGGAAAACAAAACTTGCTGCATATGCAGACACTTAACCAAGAAATCAGATGCCAGTCTCTTATTTTCATGGGCACTTCTAATCTCAGAGCCTCCATCATTCAGTTTAATAGGAAGGAGTACTGAATGAGCCATATCTATGGGAAGAGAAAGGAAAAGCCTTTTATCTCTTTTATAAGAGAAAGGAAAAGGCCAGCCATTTATCACACTACTGATTGATGCCTTCTAGCTTTCTATTTATAGAAGCTAGAGGTTGGAGTGATATTTGAGGCTAATAAAGGATTTGGGTTCATTACAAGTTTAAAGAGATGCATGCACTTAATTCTTTAGTACTACATTTTTGGACACTAGTGTCCAGAAGAAGTCTAATTCAACATCCAATTCTACTGCTTAGCTTCTATTATTTTAAGATTGAAGCTAATGTATCTTCTGTCAAATATGTGAAAGCCTTTTAGCTCTCTACAAATAAAAATTGCTCTACCACTTGCACTGTTTCTTCCTTTTTGTTTGAATGTCAAAAATTGAAACAAAATGTGAGACAACAACTACAGTTTCAGTAGAAAGTTTCTACCCTGAAATTATGTTGTAGACTCATGAAAAATTAGCAAAGGTAAAAACTTACACACCTAGACTCTAATCCCCAATTTACTTACACTACCCATGACTTATGCTGTCACCCACAAAGATCCATGTCATCAGCATTGTAAAATAATTTGAGGGTGAATATTTTTAATAATCATAATTCTGAGTTATTCAAACTCATTCATTATATCCAGGCCAAGAGTGTAGAGTCTAATTTTCAAATGTCATTGCTATCACTCAGAATTTGTCACAGTGAAGTCTTATATTTGCTTATAAAAATTAAAAAGTCTGTTTTTTCAATGGGTTTTAGGTCATAGCATGGAGTAGCCCAGTTGCTTATATGAATGTAAATCACTCATATAAACATAATCCTAGGTTTCTGCCTCAGGCATTCACCACAAAAAGTAGTAAGGCAACTCTATTTGCTTAGTTTGAGTAAATATGAGATCAGCTGAGCGTTCAGAGGACAGATACAGAAGTTCAAAAAATATTTCTATGACTTAAAAACATAATGTTCTTTTCCTGTAGGTTTTTTTTTTTTTCTAAAACATCTCAAGGTATAACCTTCACATTTAGGTAATTTATCCATTTGGAATTATTATGTGTGTAAGTTTGTATGTGCACATGCATATTGTGAGGTAGGAATGCATTGCTATTTTTTCATACATTGAGCTATTTTTCTCACAGCAGCATTTCTTGAACAGTACATTTCTCCCCAATAATATTCAATGATACCACATCACATATTAAACTTCCAGGTATGTATAGGTTTATTTCCGGGTTCTTTGTTCTACTTGGTCATTTGTCTTGATTACACTGATTCCTACATCTTAATTTCTGGTATGCTTCTGAGTTGTTTTTTTCTCAGAGTTGTCATTATTGGTCATATTTTTCCATATACATTTTATATTCAGATTTCATGTTTCAAGAAAATCTCTAGCAGAACTGTTATTGTCAATGCATTGAATGTATAAATTATTGTGGGAGGGGCGCCTGGGTGGCTCAGTCAGTTAAGCCTCAGATCATGATCTCACAGTCCATGAGTTCAAGCCCAGTGTCGGGCTCTGTGCTGACAGAGTATACCATGGATGAAACCTAGCTAGCAAGGCAGAATACGTTTATTATTTCAATGTTTCTCCCTCAGCACCATACAACAGGGACTGACAGTTTATTACCTGCTTATTCTGTCTGAAAAATAATACTATACCATTTTCCATTCTCTTGAAGTATTAGGAGAAATAGGCAGAATAGCCCGGAAATAATGGAGTTCTATTAAAACCTATGAGGCAGGCAGTCTAGAATTACTGGCCAAAAAGATAGTCAACTTTCAATAATATTACCTAACATCTCTTTTTAAAAGGTCTGAAGCCCAGTTCCCTGATCCATCAGCTCACTTGGTGGCTAAAAACAATAATCACAGTAATAAAAAAAATACTTTGGGACCTACTGCCATCACTACCCCTGCACCTACGGAAGTACACATGGCTATATAGATTCATGCATGTCAGGGTCCCTGGATGGTTCAACTGGTTAAGTGGCTGACTTTGGCTCAGGTCATGATCTCATGGTTCATGGGTTCTAGACCCTTGTCGGGCTCTGAAATGACAGCTGGGAGCCTGGAGCCTGTTTCAGAGTCTGTGTGTGTGTCTCTCTCTACCCCTCTCCCCCAAAAAATAAAAACAAAAACATTAAAAAAAATTTTTTTAAATAATAAATAAAAGGATTCATGCATGTCACATAAGGCTAAAAAAATAAAACCTGAGAAGTATTATTAGCAAGACCATCTCTCTCTTAGTTTATTAATAAAGCTGATGAGAAAATATACAACAAATACTCTACATTCACATTCCATTAACAGACATTTATGGCACCTAACAAAGGATTCAATTTTACTACATTTACGGCATATAATCATATTAATTGAATGATTCTATGTTGTGCGAGAAGAGCATGAGTGGAGCCCAAGTTGTGGCAGGACTACATGGATAATTTAGGACTGGTTTTCACTGAGGTCAGCTGACCATTTGCACCCTGGATTGCTGATTCCAGCTGTAGACCACTGGCCACTATGGTATGAAATTAAGAGAATGCAAGCTATCTACATTTTGAGGGAAAATCAGATTGACAATAATAATAAAAATAATAAATGCTGTTTGTATTGTTGAGAAGTTATGGAGTGTTGCTGGAGTCACATAGCTTGCCAGCATTTCACATATTTTTGATGGTTTTGATCGATACAGCCCCAAGCAATGTGCAGAAGCATGGCACAGTGTTTCCTTGGTACAGGAAGGAGCTGCCCCTTTGCCCTTACACATTCTGGTTTCCCTGGGGTTTTTCTTCCATTTATTTAGTGTTTATCTCAGACTCCCCAACATCTGCCTTCTCTGATTGATTCAGCCTGAAGACATCTAGATCCAGTTAAAATTCTTTGTGGGCAATAGGATCTGGCCTGACTTTGTTTATCCCTGGAACAAGAGCAGGAGCACTTACAGCTCTTGCTTCAATACCCTGGGAGTCACAACCCACCACTATTCTCTCCTCACCCTTGGAGGGTGTTCCCTATTTGAAAATAAAAATAGAATGGGAGAAAGAAGCTCCAGGAGACTTGTTGGCAAGCAGCATTAATGTCGGCCATACTGTGTGATTGATTGCAAAGATTATGCCTACCCACAGAGAATGAATAAGGGACAGATCATTGGATTTCCACAGTCTCTTGCGGATGACTATTGTAGTCAAAAATATCACCCACTTCTGGGAATTAGAAAACTCTTTGCTATCATTAAAACCAAAAACAGCCAGTACTGGAAGGACTCCCTGGTCCACCCAGAGGGACATAGGAAACTAGAAACATAAAGCCGGGTTTGTGTCAAACATAAAGGAATTTTCTAAAATGAATGCAAACCTACAACACTAAAAGGGTCTCAGAATGACAGATTTACTTATTTTATTTATTTATTTTTCTTAAGTAGACTCTAAGCCCAAGATGGTGCTTGAACTTATGACTCCAAGATCAAGAGTTGCCTCCTCTACCCACCAAGCCAGCCAGGCACTGACATTTATTTAGAATATTCAAGCCCTTTATTTACCTTAATAACAGCCTTAGGCAATAATCACAGGCACCTTTTTTGTAGGTCACCATTCCACAACAATAGTGTAATTCAACAATTCAATGTTTTCTAATGAAAATACAAGTGAACTGGCTTATAGCTCACTATGATTTTTGTAGTTAACTCTGTACTTGATACATGTTGTGGTTAGCTATATATATGATCACAAGATACAAAATCTAAATAATCCTAATGTATTTAGGATTCCTAATTCCCAAATGTAAATTATACTTTAAACATTGTTATTTTAAAATAAACTCATTGATAGAAAGAAGTCAACTATGATTACATAAAGAGAACAAATGCTTAATTTAAAATATTTTTAATATTTTTATATTATTTATTTTTGAAAGAAAGACACAGACAGAGCATGAGTGGGGGAGGGACAGAGGGAGAGGGAGACATAGAGTCTGAAGCAGGTTCCAGGCTCTGAGCTGTCAGCACAGAACCTGAATGGGGGTGGGGGTGGGGCTCCAACTCATAAACTGTGAGATCACAACCTGAGCTGTAGTCTGACACTTAACCAAGGAGCCACTGAGGCACCTCACAAAGGCTTAATTTAAATAGGACTTAGATTTGTAGAGTCAGCTTTAGTATATAAATAGAGATGTAAAGAGAAGCCATGTGAAAAGGTAAAAATGAGCACTAAAAATATACAACAGAAAATTCCCCCTAAAACCTAGACAGTTACCTAAAAACTAAGTGAAACAATTAATGAGATGTGATCAATTCCAAATATACAACACCAAAACACAAAGCTGTCACAGAGATATATGTGGGTCCATAAAGACATTACTATAACTGTCTCTTAGATCATTACTATGTGTGTAAAACAGTGTGTTTTAACTTTATGGGTCACTCATTTCTTACATCAATGATACTAAGAACATTCTCTGATTCTACCTGAACATGCATCCTCAATGAATAAACTATAAAAGAGTTTAGAGAAACAAAAATGTGACCATTTTCTTTTCTCCTCCAAATAAAATATTCTGAGCCTTAACAACAGTTAATATAATCCAGTAAGCTTTTTCTTTATCGTGACATGGAATGCACACCCAAATATACACACAGATGTATACATGCAACATGGCTCTTCCTAACACTTTCCTTTCCCTCACAAACATCTAATCGGCCAGTAAGTTCTAACTTCAAAATACTTCTCAAGCCCAACCATTTTTACAACCTTCACAGTTTACATTCTTATCTTACAACCATTTCTCACCCCTCCTGCCAGAGCCTGTTAATTGCCTCCCTGTGTCCATTCCATAGCTCCCAGCCCATGTAGGCAGTAGAGTGATTGTTTTTGTTTTTAATGATACCCATCAGATCATGCTACTTCTCTGTCCAGAACTGTCCACTGGCTTCCTAAAACATTCATGACAAAATCTAAACTCCTTTTCATGGGCTATGTAACCTTATAGGTCTCGACCCTTGCCTACCTCCCCCACCTCATGACCCACAACTTTCTGTGTACTCACTCCACTCTAGCAATACAGAGCTTGTTGCTCCCCAGTCGTATGAAGCATATTCCTGCCTCAGGGTCTTTTCACTTGTCACACCCTCTGCATAGGTCCTTTTTTAAAAGTTTTATTGAGATATACTTTGCATACTGTACAGTTCACCCATATAAAGTATGCAATCAAGGTGCCTGGGTGACTAAGTTGGTTAAGCATCTGACTCTATTTTGGCTCAGGTCATGATCTCACAGTTCATGAATTTGAGCCCCACAATAGGCTCTGTGCTGACAAAGCAGAGCATGCTTGCGATTCTCTCTCCCTCTCTGTCCCTCCCTCACTCACTCTAGCTCTCTCTCAAAATCAATTTATAAACATTAAAAAAATTCAATGTTTTTTCCCAGCATATTCACAATCTCGTGTAATCATCACCACTATCAATTTTGAAACATTTTGTCCCCATCAAGAAATCTCATAATCATTAACAGTCACTATTCATTTTCCCTTACCCTTTCAAGCCCTAGACAACCATAAATCCTTTCTGCCTCTGTAGATTTTCCTATTCTGGACAGTTCATATAGATGGAATCATGCAATACATGGTCTTTGTGACTGGCTTCTTTCACTTAGAATAATTTTTCAAGATTTATCTACATTGTAATAGGTATTAATACATCATTTTTTATTGCTACACTTCAGTGTATGAATACACCATATTTTATTTAACCATTTATTAGCTGATGATAGTTGTTTTCACTTTTTGATCATGGACAATGCTATTATAAATTTATGTAAATGAATTTTTGTAGGACTATATGTACCCTTTTTTCTTGGCTATATACCTAAGAGTAGAATTATTGACTCATATAACTATGTTTAACATTTTGATAAACTACTTTAGTGTTTTACCAAGTAGCTGTCCATTGTACATTCCCATTAGGATAAAATTTTAAAAAACTAACAATGACAAAAGTTGACAGGATTGGAGGGACTGTAACTCTCATGTATTGCTAGTTAGAGTATAAAAATGTGTAACTGTTTTTTGAAACCTACCTGGCAGTTTCTCATACAGTTAAACATACACTTATAACCTAGTAATTCTACTTCTAGATATTTACCTGAATCTGAGCAAAGCAGCAGTAAAAAAAATAATTAAAAGTAAAAAACAATGTGTGAACTTAAAATATCATAAATTAATGGAGAATGGGCAGGCTGTGTTTACTCTTAGCATGTCATGCCAATTCATTTTTATTTTATTTTTTTTCAATTAAAAAATTTCTTGGAGAGTGAGAGTGGGGGAGGGGGAGAGGGAGAGAAAATCTTAAGCACTCTTCACACTCACTGCAGAGCCCAACACAGGGCACTCCATCTCACAACCTGACCTGAGCAAAAATCAGTATTTGCATGCTTAACTGACTGAGCCACCCCAGTGTCCCCTAGTTCATTTTCATATCCCTGCATCAGGATGCGAAAACTTTAGTCCCATAAAATGTTTTATTTCAAAAATATACTAAAGAAATGTTAAGAAAACACCCATACACATACATGTAATCTTACAAAACAAATGATTAAGCCAACAAAAAGCAGAATCAGACTTACGGTAAACAAATGGATGGTTGCCAGAGGGAAGGGAGATGGGCAAAATGGTTGCAGGGCAGTGAAAAATACAAACATCCAATTATGGAATAAATAAGTCACAGAAACAAAAGGCACAGCATAAGGAATATAGTTAGATATTGTAGTACCAGTGTATGGTGACAGATGGTAGCTATACTTGTGGTGAGCATAGAGTAACATGTAGAGATATTGAGTCAATATTTTGTACACCTGAAATTAATACAACACTGTGTGTCAACTATACCCACAAAGAAGGAGGGAGAGGAGGAGGAGGACACAACTGTGCATTGTTTTTGGTTTTTTTTTTTTTTGGTCTGTCTCAAAGACAAAGTCAAAGACAATGATAAATGAGAACTCATCTTTGGGGGATGTGTTACTGTCAGGTGCTACAAGGGTGGTTTGGGTCCAATAATTTGAGATACTTATTAAGGAAATAGAAGAGGTGGTAAATAGCATGTTAATTAAGTTTACTGCTAATATTAAAGTATTAAGTGTTCAAAATATCAGTAAAAAAAGGCTATTATAACTGGGTAAGGAGGAATGAGGAAGCAACAAAGGGACCATTATTCTGGTATTTGTTTGTGCCTTTTCAATGTACAATAATGCATATTAAAAATTTAAGAGCAACAATAAATAATCTGTGACAGAGACCTAGGAATAATACTCTAACTATGTAAACAATGGTTGGCCTTCCTCCAAGATATTTATTTTTATTTATTTTTATTGTTTTTTATTTATTTTTTGAGAGACACACAGAGAGCAAACTGGGGAAGGGCAGAGAGAGAGAGGGAGACACAGAATCTGAAGCAACCTCCAGGCTCTGAGTTATCAGCATAGAGCCTGACATGGGGCTTGAACTTACGACTTGTCAGATCATGATATGAGCCAAAGTCAGAGGCTTAACCAACTGAGCCACCCAGGGGCCCCCAAGAAATTTCATAGGTTTTTCCCAGTCTACTGTTCCCTGAATGTGGAATAGAGACAAGCACCTTGTTTTATTCTTCCAAAGTGTCCATGTATAGAATCATGGCCTTGAACTAGGCACTAAGAATATGATCACATCTCTTAGGGAAACAAAAAATAAACAAATAATAGCAAAAGCAACTGATTTTGTATTCTGAAAGAAGTTGGTGAGAACTTCTACAAATTATCCTGAACTACCCATTCAAGATTCTGCCTTTTATCTACAAGGACCAGCCTTACCCGAATACAGTGAGGTGCTGGTAAGGTAGAATTTTAAAAAATGATGCTACATTCATCTATATCTAGTAGTGCTTGACAAAGGCTACACACATAGTACAATAAGACAAATTTATAGTGTCCATGATTTATTGATCCTGAAGAGTTGCATGGATCCACAAAAATCATACAGTACCATAATTTTCCAAGTAGAAAGGAACTAAAAAGCAAATTCAACTTCGTGAGTTTTTAAGGAAATTTTGCCCTTAAAAATGGATAGACCTAAATGCAGAACCACTACTGGGATACAGATCACGTTAAGCCTAAGGCTTTTCCCAGTATCCCCAACTGCCCTCAAATGACGATCACTGCCTGGAATGGAAATCAAGCAGCCACGTTATTTATATTACACTATCCACTATCTGTTTAATTCATTGCTGTTCTTGGTATTCCACTCTAAATATGACAATTGTGTTGATCTTTAAAAAGTATGTGAAAATAAAACTAATAGTACAAGAAAAAGGAAATTTCTATCTTAAAAAAATAAGGTAGATCTCAGTTTAATGATCACTTAAGTAGAAACAAAGGATTGATGAGACATTGTGGAAAAAAAATTTTTCCAAAGGTATAACACCCTGGAACTAAAAGTAAAACAATAAAACAAGCTTGGAAACATAACAGTGTGTTAATTCATTATTAGACTGTTCAATAAAGGGGTAGGACCAACCTCACTGAAACTAACCAAAATAATTGAATAAATATGGTGATTAATTCTTTTATTATACTAAAAATACGCTTATGCCCTTGGAATTAAATATGCAATAAAAATGCATTGTTAATATTCAATCAAGTTGTTCTTAAGCCAAGAGTTCTCTCATTAAATATGCTCAATATACAACTCTTGAATATTCCCTTGAAAATTAGCAATATAGGGCATTGGTTGAATTGGGAGAATGTGTTTCTACAGAATTAATATCCGGGAATATTAGAAGTGACATAAATTAATAGCTGTAAAACCAGAACTACAGAATCTTTTTTTCCTTCATTACTATCATTAATCTGTCTTTGTAATAGACTATTATGTAGCAGGTCCAACTGTTTCGGCCAGATAGTTCTAAGGCAGCTGTTGAGGGTAGGGAGTAGTTCATGTAATATAGTGATGGAGCAAAGATAAATTTTCTCTTACTTTTGTATACCTTCCCTACCCTCACCCCTCTTTAATTCTAGATTGAAGGAAGAAGACGACAACACTTAGCCTCTGCTATGGAGGTAGATTATTTTATACCCTTTTTACAGATGAGGAAACTTAACACAAAAAGTAATTTATCTTTTCCAAAGCTTTACAAAGAGTAACTAGGAGCTCTGATCTTATTCTCAAGTCCATGGCCTTTCCATTACAAAAATGTGACTCTTCATAATTCTGGGGTGGATGTTGAGGGTTAGTGGATAACAGATGAGAAATGTGATTACTAGAAATTTATCAGTTATCTGAAAACAGTATAAATAAGAAGAGAAAATGGCTTAAAGAGAAAAACCAAGGGTTCCAAGCCAAGTAGACAAAATTAGAGTTTTGTTTGCCACTCACTGCTCATGTTGAATTGGACAAACTTCTCAACATTTCCTAACTTACAGTTTCCTCATGGTGTTTTCACCATGTCTCACATAACACTGTTGATATGAGTAAATGTAAAACATTTATCACAGTATCAAGTACTACTAATTGCTTCCAAATTGTGAATTATTTCTTTTCTTGCTAATTTTATTAATTTTATTTTATTTTGTTAATTTTATTTAAATCAATATCGATTTTGATTCTCAATAATTTCCTTACATTTACAGAAAGCTTGCTCCTTTTTTTTTATTTATTTATTTTTGGGACAGAGAGAGACAGAGCATGAACGGGGGAGGGGCAGAGAGACAGGGAGACACAGAATCGGAAACAGGCTCCAGGCTCCGAGCCATCAGCCCAGAGCCTGACGCGGGGCTCGAACTCACAGACCGCGAGATCGTGACCTGGCTGAAGTCGGACGCTTAATTGACTGCGCCACCCAGGTGCCCCAGAAAGCTTGCTCCTTTTAAGCAGCATTAAAGATAAGGTGGAAATTAATGAGAAACAGAGTACAGAGAGAGAGTACAGAGAAAAAGCATTTTATCTAGATTTTTCCTAAAACACAATATTCTTAAAAAAATTTTGGGGACCAGCTATCTGCTTTTATAACTATAAGCCAAAGCCTCCAATGTGGTCAAATTTTTAATAACATCAGCTCCACACACTAGATATCACAGATCCATCATGAGATCAAAGATCAATCTAGGTGGTCTTTAAGTTCTTGCTAACTTTCTGTTTATTATATGGCAAACATACATTGGTACATATTGGTAGCTCCCCCCCACCCCCCGCCTCCAGAAAAGTAGTTAACACCTGTAATTGGAATGTGTTTTGGAGGGTAGCATTCCAAAGGTCACATCACACATCAACCATGCAACAAACCACCGGTGCATATGATACTAAATACCTTTTTGGAAAAATGTCAGTTTTTCTGACCATACACAGAGGCTGCATCTCAAAACATCTGATGCAGGTAGAAAAGCTCGTGGTCTGGTCTCTTACTTGCCTTTGAACTTAATATTCTTCTTACACATTACCAGAATATCACAAATATTTTGTCATTAAAATTTTGTAGCATTAAAAACAAGCAAACAAAAAAAGTGCTAGCCCTGTGATGTTTATACTGGAAAGGACTGCAAGGAGTTTTAATAACGTGAAGGAAACCATGAATCACTCCTGTCCATTGATTTAATACTAGTTCTGGATTACACAGAGGGTGGTTAGATGCCTTCAGGTATAAAGTCAATGGCTGTATGCTAAGCAAATCAATTTAAAGCTGAAGTCAATTTAATAAGAAGACAGAATAGAAGATTTACAAAAACATCAATAGAACACCTCCTATAATTTGTAAAGAATGGATTATGCAAAGATTTGTGGAAAGATTACTTCATGGTCTTAAAGTTCTTTGTTTTGTTTTTCGTTGAATTAAATTTAGACTTTCCCACCCCCACCCCCCCCAATCCAGAGGTATCACTGTTTCTTTTTGATCTACTAAATTAATATAACAGATTTCCCTTAAGGATTTTAATATAAAACCCAGTTGAAAATTCATGCATTATAATACTCTTTGATCAGTGATAGTTTCCTGTTTTCTTCTATCATAGAAAGCAAGCATCTACCTTGCATATAAACATATAATTATATGTATTAAATCTTTTTTTTTTTTTTTGGACTCTATTCACATCCATTCAAATGAAGACAAATTGAATGAGACAAAAGTTTTAGGTCATTTCAGCTTAATGCAACATATTTAACTAGGTATTCTGATAGGGTCTAGATGCCGTCGTATGTTAGGTTCTAGTAAAAGTTAATGATGTGCTGCTTTCTGTTAAAATCCCTCATCTGATTGAGGTAGAGGTTTCTCAGAATGTGATCTGAGGATCACCTGTGATGAAATCACCTGGGGAAAGATTGTTTAAAATGCAGATTTCTGGGGACACTTGGGTGGCTCAGTTGGTTAAGCATCTCAGGCCATGATCTCATGGTCCGTGGGTTCAAGCCCAGCATCCAGCTCTGTGCTGTCAGCTCAGACCCTGGAGCCTGCTTCGGATTCTGTGTCTCCCTCTCTCTGCCCCTCCCCCCACTCACACTCTGTCTCTCTCCATCTCTCAAAAATGAATAAACATTAGAAAAAAATTTTAAATGCAGATTTCTGCGTCCACACCAGATACAGTGAATCAGTATGAGAGGCTAAGGACAAAAATCGCAAAATCTCCATTTTTTTTTTTTTGAAGCTTACTTATTTAAGAGAGACAGAGAGAGAGTGAGCAGGGGACAGGCAGAGACAGAGGAGGACAGAGAATCCAAAGAGGGCTGGCTCCTTGCTGATAGCAGAAAGCCTAACGCAGGGCTCAAACTTGTGAAGTGCAAGATCATGACCTGAGCTAAAGTGAGACACTCAACTAACTGAACCAACCAGGCACCCTGCAAAATCTCCATTTTAAACAACCTTACCTGAAAATTCTTATGTACAATAAAGTCAGAACAATTGTGGAATTGTTGTACCCAGGGATTAAATGGTTGCTGTTATATAAAACTGTGCAGAGTCTAGTTACAAATACAAGACTGATCTTTACTGTACATTTCCAATATGAAAATGGTAATAACAGTTTATGAACCTTGGCACAACTCAGTCACTCCCTGGTATAACCTTTTACAAGGTACTTAATCTTCCTAAATCTGCATCTCCTGATATGTTAACAATATCTATGTTACAAAGTATTGTCTTTCTTTACCTTTTTTATCTCTTTAATCCCACAGATCTCTGTGAAAATGTCACATAGTGACACAGTTCTCACTATCTTTTGCATTTTGCAAATGAGAAAACTGGAAGCTAATAAATAAGCTGCATAAGGGCCTTCAACCAAAAAATCATGCATTCTGCCTTATTGTAGTACCAGATTCAGACTTCATGCTGTCGTTACTGTGTACCAAATTTCCCACAATGATCCTTGAAAAATTAAAGTTGCCCTTTCTGCCAGAATTTTTTTTTTTAACAGCAAAATGCATAAAGCAAACTAAACTTGTTCCACAGTCGACTTTGGTGATGTTGTAGAAGAAGGTTTGTGACATAAACACACAAGAAAAAAGTAGTGTTATTAAGTCTTGTATTAGTCCACATATCTCAGTAATGTCTTTCTTACTAGATTGGAAACTCATACAGAGAGCACCTGCTCTTCTTTACAGACATTAACCACAACATATAGACATCTGTCTCTGCATAGAGACAGATTTCAATAAATAGTTTAAAATGAATGAAAGGATTTTTATGTTGCATGTTTTTATATTTTCATATCTGTTTTACTCTGGGTATATGTGGAATATGGTTTTCCTTCTGCAGTTATTTTGACCATTTATTTATTCAACCAGCTTTCATCGGTACTAAATAGCAAAGCTTTACAACAAATTTAGTGGAAATAATTACTCAACAATCTTATTTATTAAACAGATATTAAATATTCCCTATTGTCCAAGGGGGGTTAACAATTACCAAACAGAGGAGGAGTTAAGATGGTGGGGCATCATGGAGACATCCCTGAAACACAGCTAGATCAGCACCAAATCATTTTGAACACCTAGGAAATTGATCTGAGGATTAACACAACAATCTGCATAACTTGAGGGGCACAGAACTTGGCAGGTATGTGGTACAGGGAGAGAAAAGACACAGAGAATAGGGAGCTGTTATTTCAGAGAGAGGACAGAGAAAGACAAAGGGGGAGAATGGGGCACATTGGGATCCTGCAAGAAAAACACTCCCCCCAAAAGTATCTGGAGAAAAAGAGAAGAGTGAAAACACTAACAGGGGACTGAACAAGAAATCTGTTCCCTAAAACCATTGATGAGAAGAAAGGAGAGGGTTCCAGCATCACCAAGATTCTATAAAGAGTGGAGCACGGAGTCTGAAGTTCTGGAACTCAGTGCCTGGCGGTGGTCTGGTGAGGAAGGAGGGTGAATCCCCAGAAGCAGGCAGCAGGGTCTGAGCGATCTGTGTGCCACACGGGGACAAGTGGTTCCCCTGCTTGGCATGCATTTGGTAGAGGCCATATGGCCTTCCCACAGGTAAACATCCCAGTGGACCCTGGAGAACAGCCATATTTGCTGGTGTTGAGACAAAGACACAGGTGTGGTGAAACCTGATGCCAGCTGTGTGTTCTGATTTGCCACTCTGAATGATGGTCACTGTGAGATTGCATGAATGTTTTCTGGAACAAGCTGGTACCCAGCCATTACACAGTGAGACCCTCCCCCAGAGAGTGGAGGCAGGTCCAAGCTACAAGGGTATCTGAAGTGTGGGGATTTGAAATACAACCTCATCTAAGATACTGGAGGGAAGCACAAGCTGTCAGGTGGACAGCTTGGACATGGACAGGGTAGAGGCAGGGAGTGAACAGAGGCCTGAGACAAAGGAAGGTGCTTGACTGTCGGTCAGTGACGCTCTGTGTCAGAGACTAGGGAGCTGGGTGAAGCCATTTCCACCTCTCCAGCACACGGGATTGTAAGCACACACTTGTGTACCACACTGATCTACCCCAGAAAACTAAGCAGGGCCACCTAATGAAGAATGGAGCCATTACACCAAGCCCCACACAACTGTGCCCTCCAAGAACATTCCCTAGAACAGCACAAGTCATTCTACCTGCTTAGTGTGCAGACTATAGAGGGCTTCATAGTTTCAGTTCTAAGGAAAACTGATGTAACCTCATTTGGGTTTCATTCTATTTGCTTGTTCATTTATTTGTTCATTGTCTTTGCTTTGTTTTTGCTTGAATTGTTCTCTTTTTTTATTTTTTCTCCCCTTCTTTTCTGTCTCTCTCTTGGATACAGAAAGAGAAAAAATTATTTTTATTTTCTTATATATAATTTTTTTAACTCTATTTCATTTTCTTTATATCATTTTATTCTATTTTACATAATTTTTTTAATTTTTAAATTTTTTCTTACCTTTATTTTCCTTTACTTTTTCCCCTTTTCTCTATTCTATCAAGCTTCTTTCAATAAGTAGACCAAAACAAACCTAGGATCTAGCTTCCTTTAATTGATTTTCTGTTTTATTTCTAGTTTAAAATTTTTATTCTATTCACCCCAAAAGAAATAACAGGAAGAAACGACAGTGGGGACTTAATCAACACATATATAAGCAAGATGTCTAAACTAGAATTTAAAACCATGATTATAAGAATAGTAGCTAGGATTGAAAAAAACACAGAATCCCTTTCCATGGAGATAAAAGAAATAAAATCTAATAAAATTAAAAATACTATAACTGAGATGCAAGTTTGAACGGGTACCACAATGACAAGGATAGACAAGGCAGAGCAGCATATCAGTGATACAGACCATAATATTATGGAGAATAATAAAGCAGAAAAAAAAAGAGGGAAACAAAGACAAAAGATCATGATACGAGACTTGGAGAACTCAGTGACTTATTAAAAAGGAATAACATCTATATCATAGGAGTCCCAGAGGATGAAGAGAGAGAGAGAGGCCGAAGGTTTATGTGATCAAATTATAGAGGAAAACTTTCCTCATCTGGGGAAAGACACAGTCGTCTATATCCAAAAAGCAATGGTAAACTGCCATTAGATTCAACAAAAACCAACCATCAGTAAGTCATATCATAGTCAAATTCACAAAACACACAGACAAGGAAACAATTATGAAAGGAGCAAGGGGAAAAAAAAGGCCTTAACCTATAATGGAAGATAGATGAGGTTTGCAGCAAACCTATCCAAACAGACTTGGCAGGCCAGAAAAGAATGGCAGGACGTATTCAACGTACTGAATCAGAAAAATATGCAGCAAAGAATTCTTGATCCAACAAGGCTGTCATTCAAAGTAAGAAGAGAGATAAAGAGGTTCCCAAACAAAAATTAAAGGACTTCATGACCCCTAAACCAGCCTTGCAAGAAATTAAAGACAAATCAAAAGACAAAGGGTATCAGAACAGATAAGAAAATAAGACCCATCTATATGCTGATTACAAGAGACTCATTTTAGACCTAAATATACCTTCAGGTTGAAAGTAAGGGGATGGAGAACCTTTATCATGCTAATGGTCATCAAAAAAAAGCTAGAGTAGCCATACTTATATCAGACAAACTAAATTTTAAAATAAAGACTGGAGGGATTCTAGGGAAGATGGTGGCATAGGAGGACGCCGGGCTCACCATGTCCTGCTGATCACTTAGATTCCACCTACACCTGCCTAAATAACCCAGAAAACCGCCAGAAGACTAGCAGAATGGAGTCTCCGGAGCCAAGTGCAGACGAGAGGCCCATGGAAGAGGGTAGGAAGGGTGGCGAGGTGGTGCGCACTACACGGACTGGCGGGAGGGATCCGGGGCGGAAGGGCAGCCAAGCAGAGCCCCCGAGTCTGGCTTGCAAAAGCGGAGGGGCCAGATGGAGTGTTTTCCGACAGCAAGTGGGACTTAGCATCTGGGAGGTCATAAGTTAACAGCTCTGATCAGAAAGCGGGAAGGCTGGAGGACAAAGGGAGGGAGAGTTGCTGAGCCCCGGGACACAGAGCTCAGTTTGGCAGGGAACAAAGGCGCTCTCTAGCGCCATCTCCCTCGCCCATCCCCCGGCCAAAATCCCAAAGGGAACCAGTTCCTGCCAGGGAACTTGCTTGCACCGAGCAAACACCCAACGCTGTGCTTCTGCGGAGCCACCCCTCTGGTGGAGGGTCTGACTCCCTCCCGCTGCCACAGGGCCCCTCCCGAAGCGGTTCACCAAAGGAGAAGTGAGCTGAACCTGCCCCTCCTGCCCCCATGCACCTTGCCTATCCACCCCAGCTAATACGCCAGATCCCCAGCACCACAAGCCTGGCAGTGTGCAAGTAGCCCAGACGGGCCACACCACCCCACAGGGAATCCCGCCCCTAGGAGAGGGGAAGACAAGGTACACACCAGTCTGACTGTGGCCCCAGCGGTGGGCAGGGGGCAGACATCAGGTCTGACTTCAGTCCCGCCCACCAACTCCAGTTATTCAAGACAGCACAGAGGAAGTGCCCTGCAGGTCAGCACCACTCTGGGGATGATCCAAAATGACCAAACAGAAGAATTCCCCTCAAAAGAATCTCCAGGAAATAACAATAGCTAACGAATTGATCAAAAAGGATTTAAACAACATAACAGAAAGTGAATTTAGAATAATAGTCATAAAATTAATCGCTGAGCTTGGAAACAGTATAGAGGACAGCAGAGAATCTATTGCTACAGAGATCAAGGGACTAAGGAATAGTCAGGAGGAGCTAAAAAACGCTATAAACGAGATGCAAAATAAAATGGAAATGACCACATCTCGGACTGAAGAGGCAGAGGAGAGAATAGGTGAACTAGAAGATAAAATTATGGAAAAAGAGGAAGCTGAGAAAAAGAGAAATAAAAAAATCCAGGAGTATGAGGGGAAAATTAGAGAACTAAGTGATGCACTAAAGAGAAATAATATACGCATAATTGGTAATTCAGAGGAGGAAGAGAGAGGGAAAATGCTGAAGGTGTACTTGAAGAAATAATAGCTGAGAACTTCCCTGAACTGGGGAAGGAAAAAGGCATTGAAATCCAAGAGGCAGAGAACTCCCTTCAGACGTAACTTGAATTGATCTTCTGCACGACGTATCATAGTGAAACTGGCAAAATACAAGGATAAAGAGAAAATTCTGAAAGCAGCAAGGGATAAACGTGCCCTCACATATAAAGGGAGACCTATAAGACTCGTGACTGATCTCTCTTCTGCAACTTGGCAGGCCAGAAAGGAATGGCAGGAGATCTTCAATGTGATGAACAGAAAAAATATGCAGCTGAGAATCCTTTATCCAGCAAGTCTGTCATTTAGAATAGAAGGAGAGATAAAGGTCTTCCCAAACAAACAAAAACTGAAGGAATTCATCACCACTAAACCAGCCCTACAAGAGATCCTAAGGGGGATCCTGTGAGACAAAGTACCAGAGACATCGCTACAAGCATGAAACCCATGGACATCACAATGTCTCTAAACCCATATCTTTCTATAATAACACTGAATGTAAATGGACTAAATGCACCAACCAAAAGACATAGGATATCAGAATGGCTAAAAAAAACAAGACCCATCTATTTGCTGTCTACAAGAGACTCATTTTAGACCTGAGGACACCTTCAGATTGAGAGTGAGGGGATGGAGAACTATTTATCATGCTACTGGAAGTCAAAAGAAACCTGGAGTAGCCATACTTATATCAGACCAAATTAGACTTTAATTTAAAGGCTGTAACAAGAGATGAAGAAGGGCATTATATAATAATCACAGGGTCTATCCATCAGGAAAAGCTAACAAATACAAATGTCTATACACCGAATACGGGAACCCCAAAATATATAAAACAATTACTCATAAACATAAGCAACCTTATTGATAAGAATGTGGTCATTGCAGGGGACTTTAACACTCCACTTACAGCAATGGATAGATCAACTAGACACGGGATCAATAAAGAAACAAGGGCCCTGAATGATACATTGGATCAGATGGACTTGACAGATATATTTAGAACGCTGCATCCCAAAGCAACAGAATATATTTTCTTCTTGAGTGCACATGGAACATTCTCTAAGATAGATCACATACTGGGTCACAAAACAGCCCTTCATGAGTATACAAGAATTGAAATCATACCATGCATACTTTCAGACCACAATGCTATGAGGCTTGAAATCAACCAAAGAAAAAAGTCTGGAAAACCTCCAAAAGCATGGAGGTTAAAGAACACCCTACTAAAGAATGAGTGGGTCAACCAGGCACTTAGAGAAGAAATTAAAAAATATATGGAAACAAACTAAAATGAAAATACAACAATCCAAACGCTTTGGGATGCAGTGAAGGCAGTCCTGAGGGGAAAATACATTGCAATCCAGGCCTATCTCAAGAAACCAGAAAAATCCCAAATGCAAAATCTAACAGCACACCTAAAGGAAATAGAAGCAGAACAGCAAAGACAGCCTAAACCCAGCAGAAGAAGAGAAATCATAAAGATCAGAGCAGAAATAAACAATATAGAATCTAAAAAAAACTGTAGAGCAGATCAAGGAAACCAAGAGTTGGTTTTTTGAAAAAATAAACAAAATTGACAAACCATTAGCCAGGCTTCTCAAAAAGAAAAGGGAGATGACTCAATTAGATAAAATCATGAATGAAAATGGAATTATTACAACCAATCCCTCAGAGATACAAGCAATTATCAGGGAATACTATGAAAAATTATATGCCAACAAACTGGACAACCTGGAAGAAATGGACAAATTCCTAAACACCCATTTGCTTCCAAAACTCAATCAGGAGGAAATAGAAAGCTTGAACAGACCCATAACCAGCGAAGAAATTGAATGAGTTATCAAAAATGTCCCAACAAAGAAGAGTCCAGGACCAGATGGCTTCCCAGGGGAGTTCTACCAGATGTTTAAAGCAGAGATAAATACCTATCCTTCTCAAGCTATTCCAAGAAATAGAAAGGGAAGGAAAACTTCCAGACTCATTCTATGAAGCCAGTATTACTTTGATTCCTAAACCAGAGACCCAGTAAAAAAAAGAGAACTACAGGCCAATATCCCTGATGAATATGGATGCAAAAATTCTCACTAAGATACTAGCAAATCGAATTCAACAGCATGTAAAAAGAATTATTGACCATGATCAAGTGGGATTCATTCCTGGGCTGCAGGGCTGGTTCAACATTCGCAAATCAATCAATGTGATACATCACATTAATAAAAGAGAAGATAAGAACCATATGATCCTGTCAATCGATGCAGAAAAGGCATTTGACAAAATTCAGCAACGTTTCTTAATAAAAACCCTTCAGAAAGTCGGGAGAGAAGGAACACACTTAAACATCATAAAAGCCATTTATGAAAAGCCCACAGCTAATATCATCCTCAATGGGGAAAAACTTAGAGCTTTTCCCCTGAGATCAGGAACACGACAGAGATGCCCACTCTCACCGCTGTTGTTTAACATTGTGCTGGAAGTTCTAGCATCAGCCATCAGACAACAAAAGGAAATCAAAGGCATCCAAATTGGCAAAGATGAAGTCAAGCTTTCACTTTTTGTAGATGACATGATACTGTACATGGAAAATCCGATAGACTCCACCCAAAAGTCTGCTAGAACTGATACATGAATTCAGCAAAGTTGCAGGATACAAAATCAATGTACAGAAATCAGTTGCATTCTTATACACTAACAATGAAGCAACAGAAAGACAAATAAAGAAACTGATCCCATTCACAATTGCACCAAGAAGCATAAAATACCTAGGAATAAATCTAACCAAAGATGTAAAAGATCTGCATGCTGAAAACTATAGAAAGCTTATGAAGGAAATTGAAGAAGATATAAAGAAATGGAAAAACATTACGCGCTCATGGATTGGAAGAATAAATATTGTCAAAATGTCAATACTACCCAAAGCTATCTACACATTCAATGCAATCCCAATCAAAATTGCACCAGCATTCTTCTCGAAACTAGAACAAGCAATCCTAAAATTCATATGGAACCACAAAAGGCCCCGAATAGCCAAAGTAATTTTGAAGAAGAAGACCAAAGCAGGAGGCCTCACAATCCCAGACTTTAGCCTCTACTACAAAGCTGTCATCATCAAGACAGCATGGTATTGGCACAAAAACAGACACATAGACCAATAGAATAGAATAGAAACCCCAGAACTAGACCCACAAACGTATGGCCAACCAATCTTTGACAAAGCAGGAAAGAACATCCAATGGAAAAAAGACAGTCTCTTTAACAAATGGTGCTGGGAGAACTGGACAGCAACATGCAGAAGATTGAAACTAGACCACTTTCTCACACCAGTCACAAAAATAAACTCAAAATGGATGAAGGACCTGAATGTGAGACAGGAGACCATCAAAACCCTAGAGGAGAAAGCAGGAAAAGACCTCTCTGAACTCAGTCGCAGAAATTTCTTACTTGACTCCTGCCCAAAGGCAAGGGAATTAAAGGCAAAAATGAACTACTGGGACCTTGTGAAGATAAAAAACTTTTGCACGCAAAGGAAACAACCAACAAAACTAAAAGGCAACCAACAGAATGGGAAAAGATATTTGCAAATGACATATTGGACAAAGGGCTAGTATCCAAAATCTATAAAGAGCTCACCAAACTCCACACCTGGAAAACAACCCAGTGAAGAAATGGGCAGAAAACATGAATAAACACTTCTCTAAAGAAGACATCTGGATGGCCAACAGGCACATGAAAAGATGCTCAATGTCGCTCCTCATCAGGGAAATACAAATCAAAACCACACTCAGGTATCACCTCACACCAGTCAGAGTGGCCAAAATGAACAAATCAGGAGACTATAGATGCTGGAGAGGATGTGGAGAAACGGGAACCCTCTTGCACTGTTGGTGGGAATGCAAAGTGGTGGAGCCGCTCTGGAAAACAGTGTGGAGGTTCCTCAAAAAATTAAAAATAGACCTACCCTATGACCCAGCAACAGCACTGCTAGGAGTTTACCCAAGGGATACAGGAGTACTGATGCATAGGGGCACTTGTACCCCAATGTTTATAGCAGCACTCTCAACAATAGCCAAATTATGGAAAGAGCCTAAATGTCCACCAACTGATGAATGCATAAAGAACTTGTGGTTTATATACACAATGGAGTACTATGTGGCACTGAGAAAGAATGAAATATGGCCCTTTGTAGCAACGTGGATGGAACTGGAGAGTGTTATGCTACGTGAAATAAGCCATACAGAGAAAGACAGATACCATATGTTTTCACTCTTATGTGGATCTTGAGAAACTTAACAGAAACCCATGGGGCAGGGGAAGGAAAAAAAAAAAACAGGTTAGAGTGGGAAAGAGCCAAAGCCTAAGAGACTCTTAAAAACTGAGAACAAACTGAGGGTTGATGGGGGGGTGGGAGGGAGGGGAGGGTGGGTGATGGGTATTGAGGAGGGCACCTTTTGGGATGAGCACTGGGTGTTGTATGGAAACCAATTTGACAATAAATTTCATATTCTGAGGAAAAAAATAAAAAATAAAAACTGTAACAAGATATGAAGAAAGGCATTATATCTCAATTAAGGGGTCTATCCACCAAGAAGATGCAACAACTCTAAATATTTATGTCCCCAACTTGGAACACCCAGTATGTAAATCAATTAAGCACAAATATAAATAAATTCATTGATACTAATACCATAATAGTAGAGGATTTCAACACCCCACTTACAACAATGGACAGATTATCTAAGCAGAACATCAAGAAGGAAAAATGGCTTTGAATGACAGACTCGACCTAGCAAATGTATTCAGAACTTTTCATCCTAAAGCAGCTGAATACACAATCTTCTCGAGTGCACATGGAACATTCTCCAGAGTAGATCACATACCAAGTCACAAATCAGCCCTTAACAAGTACAAAAAGATCAAGATCATACTGTACATATTTTCAGACCACAATGCTATGAAACTCTAAACCAACCACAAGAAAAAACTTGGAAGACCATGAATACTTGGAGATGAAAGAACATCCTACTAAAGAATGAATGGGTTAACCAAAAAATTAAAGAAGAAATTAAATAGTACATGGAAGCCAATGAAAAAGAAAACAAGACAGTCCAAAACCTCTGGGATGCAGCAAAGGCAGTCATAAGACAGAAGCATATAGCAATCTAGGTCTTCCTAAAGAAGGAAGGAAAGTCTCAGATACACAACCTAACCTTACACCTTAAAAAACTGTTAAAAAGAACAGCAAATAAAGCCTAAAGCCCTCAGAATATGGGAAATATTAAAGATTAGAGCAGAAAACAATGATATCAAAATAAAACAAATAGTAGGAAAGGTCAATGAACCCAGGAGATGGTTCTTTGAAAGAATTAACAAAGTTGATACACCCCTAGCCAGAATGATCAAAAAGAAAAAGGGAATGACACAGATAAATAAAATCACAAATGAAAGAGGGGAGATGACAACAAACACTGCAGGAATACAAATAATAAGATAATATTATGAGCAATTATATGCTACTAAATTGGGCAATCTGGAAGAAATGGACAAAATCCTAGAAACATATAAGCTACCAAAATGGATACAGGAACAAACAGAAAATTTGAACAAACCCATAACCAGTAAATAAATTAAATCAGTAATCAAAAATCTCCCAACAAACAAGAGTCCAGAGCTGGATGGCTTCCCAGGGGAATTCTACCAAACATTTAAAGAGGAGTTAACACCCATTGTTTTGAAAGTGTTCCAAAAATTAGATTTTTGGAAGGAAAATGGAAGGAAATGTAAAGAACACTTCCAAACTCATTCCACAATGCCAGCATTACCTTGATTCCAAAACCAGACAAAGACCCCACTACAAAGGAGAACTACAGACAAATTTCCCTGATAAACATGGATGCAAAAATTCCGAATAAGATACTAGCAAGCCAGATTCAAACATTCATTAAAAGAATTATTCACCACAATCAAGTGGGATTTATTCTTAGGATGCATGGCTGGTTCAATATTCAAAATTCAATCAATGTGATACTGCATTAATAAAAGAAAGGATAAGAACCACATGATCCTCTCAATAGATGCTGAAAAAGCATTTGACTAAGTTTAGCATCCTTTCTTGATAAAAACCTTCAAGAAAGTAGTCACAGAAGGATCATACCTCAAGATCATGAAGGCCACATATGAAAGACCCACCGCTAATATAATCCTTAATGGGGAAAAACTGAGAGCTTTCCCCCTATGGACAGAAACACGACAAGGACGTCCACTCTCACCACTGTTATTCAGCATATTATTAAAAATCCTACCTTCAGCAATGAGACAAAACAAAGACATAAAAGGCAACCAAATCGGCAAGGAGGAAGTCAAACTATCATTCTTCACAGATGATATTTGGAAAATTCAAGACTCCACCAAAAACTACTAGGACTGATCCATGAATTGAACAAAGTCATAGGATATAAAATCAATGCACAGAAATTGGTTGCATTTCTATACACCAGTAATGAAGCAACGGAAAGAGAAATCAAGGAATCAATCCCATTTACAATAACACCCAAAACCATCAATTACCTAGGAATAAGCCTAACCAAAGAGGTGAAAAATCTATACAGTGAAAACTATAGAAAGTTTATGAAAGAAACTGAAGACGACACACACAAAAAAATGGAAAAACATTCCATGCTCTTGGATTGGAAGAACAAACATTGTTTAAAATGCCAACACCAGCATTCTCACAGATCTTCACCAATCCTTCACAGATCCTAAAATTTGTATGGAATCACAAAAGACCCCGAATAAGCAAAGCCATTCTGAAAAAGAAAACCAGAGCAGGAGGCGTCACAATTCCGGACTTCAAGCTGTATTACAAAGCTGTAATCATCAAGAAAGTATCGTACTCGCCCAAGAACACACAGATCAATGGAACAGAATAGAGAACCCAGAAATGTACCCACAAATGTATGGCCAACTAATCTTTTACAAAGCAGGGGAAAATATCCAATGGAAAAAAAAAGACAGTCTCTTCAGCAAATGGTGTTGTGAAAACTGGACAGCACCATGTAGAAGAGTTGACCTGGACCACGTTCTTACACGATACACAAAAATAAACTCAAAGTGGATGAAAGACCTAAACATAAGGCAGGAAGCCATCAAAATCCTGGGGGAGAAAACAGGCAACAACCTCTTTGACCTGGGCTGCAGCAACTTCTTCCTTGACGTATGTCTGGAGGCACAGGAGACAAAAGCAAAAATGAAGTATTGGGACCTCATCAAGATAAAAAGCTTCTGCACAGCGAAGGAAATTGTCAGCAAAACGAAAATGCAACTGACAGAATGAGAGAGGCATTTGCAAATGACATATAAGATAAAGGGATAGTATCTAAAATCTATAGAGAACTTATCAAAAGCACCCAAAAAACAAATAATCCAGTGAAGAAATGGGCAAGAGACATGAATAGACACTTCTCCAAAGAAGACATCCAAATGGACAACAGACACATGAAAAAATATTCAACATCACTCATCATCAGGGAAATACAAATCAAAACCACAAGAGATATACCTCACACCAGTCAGAATGGCAAATATTAACAACTCAGGCAATGGCAGATATCGGCGAGGATGTGGAGAAAGATCTTTTTTGCACTGCTGGTGGGAATGCAAACTGGTGCAGCCACTCTGGAAAACAGTATGGAGGTTCCTCAAAAAATTAAAACCAGAACTACCCTATGACCCAGCAATTGCACTACAAGGTATTTATCCAAGGGATACAAGTATGCTGTTTCAAAGGGGCACATGCACCCCAATGTTTATAGAAGCACTATTGACAAAAGCCAAAGTTTGGAAAGAGCCCAAATGCCCATTGATGGATGAATGGATAAAGAAGATATGGTATATATCACTCACTCACTCACACTCACACACACACACACACACACACACACAGACACACACAGGATCATTTTTCGGCAATCAAAAAGAATTAAATCTTGTCCTTTGCAACAACGTGGATAGAATGAGAGTGTATTATGCTATGCCAATATAATAATTCAGTCAGAGAAAGAAAAGTATCATATGATTTCACTCGTATGTGGACTTTAAGATACAAAAGAGATGAACACAAGGAAATGTAAACAAAATAAAGATAAAAACATAGAGGGAGAAAAACCGTAAGAGACTCTGAAATACAGAGAACAAACTGAGGGTTGCTGGTGGGTGTTAGATGGGGAGATAGGCTAAATGGGTGATGGGCATTAAGGAAAGCACTTGTAGGGATGAGCATTAGGTGTTATATGTAAGTGATAAACCACTAAATTCTATTCCTGAAATCATTATTACACGATATTATAACACAATGTTAACTACTTGAATTTAAATTAAAAATAAATAAAATTTAAAAAAGAATTACCTAAGATTTCAAGGAATACATACACAAATATATAGTAATAATGAAGGCTGCCATTCACTGGGTGCTTATTATATAATCAGACCCTGTGAGATACATATTAAGAGCTCCACTTTACTGGTAAGTCCCACTTTCCTTTTGAGTCTCGGAGTTAAGTGACCTGAAGTCACAAATGCTTTATACTCTATGTAATGCTTTCTATGTAAATACAGAAATTCTTAGGAAGGTGACATGGGCACTTTGTGCTGTCCTAGTGCATTAAGTGAGCAAGAAACCTTAGAGATGTAACCTATCCATTTATTACAATTTACAGATTCTTTTTCCTGACTCCTGTGGTAGAATCATGAGCTCTTTCGCTTCCTGGTGGTTCTGATGGTTTAATCATCAGATAGTAATATAGTAATATTCAGGACTTGTAGTCACATTTGCAGGCTAGTGACCATATAAACAGGCTCCAATTTGGGGACTTCTGACTATATGAGTCTCCTAAAAGTCTTACACAAAAGCTCTAGTCCTCTAGTCAGTGGACTTGCAGCTTCTCTAAGCCTTGTCATTTGCTTGTGGAGCATGGTAAGCTTTCCAATTTGGGGGGATCTTGATGTGCTAATGAAGATCATTAGATACAATGGTAGTGACCTTTTATTCTTCTATAAGCTCCGCTTTCATAATGACCTCTTGATTCTTTCAATGACCTCTGGTGTCCCAGATAACCAGGGCCCAAACTAAACATTAGTCTTCAATATGTGTATAAGATGATGGAGGCATCATCTCTAAGTAAATTGGAGACAGCATGGAGCTCATTGAAGGCCTGTCCTACTACATCCCAATCATTTTTTGGTGAAAAGCATTCTGGGGATGTAAGCTGTGTTACAGTGGCAGCATAGAGTCAACTCATGGGGTCAAATCGTTTTAACAATGCTCAAAATATAGTGGAGATGAAGGTACTTTCACCAGGCAAATATTTGTATTTCATTGGGGAGAAATGCCCCAAATGCCCATTGCTGAAGTACTTGGTGATTCCGTTTCTTTTATTCCTCCTGCAAGTTGGTTACTTAAAATACCAATCCAGGGTCATGAAAATATATGAAATAAACAAATCTTGTTAGTAATATCTGATTCAATCATATGAACTAAAGCCACTTGGCTTCATTCACACCCAAGGAAGTTCTGGAAATCTAGAACTGTATAAAAGCTATGTGTGCATTTTCCTGGAGGTATTCCTCAGAGCTTTTGTGTAAGACTTTTAGGAGACTCATTTTCAGGATTTATTGATTGTTTTTATGTTTGTTGTTTTATGAACTCTTAACTCTTGTGGTATAAAGTGCCCTAGTTGCTCTTTGGTACCACATGAGGTTTGGATCATTATAAAACTATACAAAATTTATAGAAAATAACCCACTGGTCTTAGCTGGAGTGGGGGAACTACTCCAATGCCACCTCCATACATGGTAGAAATGGACCACACCTCTGAAAAATTATAATAAAATAATCATTTTCATCCTTAATGAGTCAGTAAACATTACAAATTAGCCAGGATCTTAAAGTTCAAAAGAATTAGAGTTAGAACTCTAGAAAGTTCAGACCTAACAGGCAGAGAAATCTGCCTGACAGAAGAGTATACATTTAAAAAAGCATACATTCAAAACTGTGCATTTAAAGAAAAAAATGGAGTTGATTGTGCATGAGCTGAGTTCTTAAAAGTGAGGAGTTAGCTAAGCAAAGAATATAGTCAGTAGCATCCCAGACAGAGAGAACAGCATTTGTGAAAAGATCTAGGAAAGAGAGCACTTGTAGGTACCTATTTAGAAACCATATAATTAAAAAAGAAGGTGAAGGAGAAGGTGCAAAGGGTAAAGCCGGTGAGAATAGTCTTTGTAAGCCATATTAGGTAGTGTATTTTACCCTAAAGACAATGTGAATTCATTAAAGCGGGGAGGATGGACTTGTTCATGCTTTTAGTAAGATCACTTTTGAGGTAGGATATAAAGATGATTGGAGAGTTAAGAATAAATAGGAAAACTAGGTCAACCGCAGTCATTAACTGGAGAGACAATGTGATGATGAACTGAGGGAATGACAACAGGAAAGAGGAAGAAAATGAATAAAAAGATACTAAAGAAATTACCATTACTTCGCCATCAACTGATTAGGACTTTTTTTTTTTTTTTTTTTTTTTTAAGGAATAAGGATGGTATTCAGCTTTCTGTCTTAGGCAATCATCAGAATAAGGAACACAGGACAGGAATAAGTCCTGGACTATAGAGAACTCAGCTTTTGGCATTTTGTGTTCTAAGTATCTGTAGGAAATGTCCAGGCACTTAAATATATATCCAGACAATGTACTAGGTGCTAAGAATACAGTACAAGAAATGAATGGACTCATGTATCCACACACATCCAGAGTCCCTGTCTTCCAGTTGTTTTCAGTTTAATGTAGGAATAAAGAATATAAATAAGCAATTATGAATCCATGTGATGAGTGCTGTGAACGAAGCACAAAATGAGAGAGCATATAGCCTATTGTAGGGATCAGGCAAAGCTTTCTGGAGTTGATTGTGCAGTGAGGAGATATAGATTTTATATATCACAGGCAAGAACACTGGGATGGAAATCACGATATTAATAAATAACTCAAATTTTCAGGCACTTAATAAGGGTCAAGAGTGATTCTACACATTTTGTATACATCTAGATCTTGACCACAACTATGTTATTTTCCCATCTAATTGATTAAAATGAACGAGGCACAAACTTCTAAGGTCACACAGACACTAAATGACTGTCAACAAATATTTTTCTGGAATCCTTGGTAAGCAGTTAAAATGGGGTGGAAGAAAGAAAAAAGGAAAAATTACAGTATGTTAAACCATGATTAAGAAGAAACTAGAAGCAATGGGTGTAGATTACTGTTTTCTAACATAAGAACCTAAGTCTTACTAGCCATTGACAATAAAATGAGATGACATTAACCTCTTTTATTTGTTGAGTCCTATTTAATGACAAAACCACCATCAAAATCCAACAAGTGGCATTGATAAGTTATTTCCATCTAATGATTATGCCCCATTCAAGGTTTAACAAATGTCCCCACATCATTTGTAGCAAAAGACCTCCAGTCAAGGATGATACATACTTAGCTGTTTTATATTGAAGGAAACTAAAGAGGAATAACAATTTGTCTCTCCTTGATTTTCAAGGACTGAGTAATTTTGAAGATTACAGGCTAATTATTTTGTAGAATGTTCCTCAATTTGAGTTTATCTGGTGTTTACTCATGATTATATTTGGGTTATACATCTTGGGTGGGAACATGACAGAAGTGACACAAAGTCTTTCTGCATCTATCAGGTGGTACACATCACTTCATTTGTTCCCATAACTGACAATGTTAAATTTGATCACTTATTAAGGTAATGTCTGCCAGGATAGCAATTGCACAAGTTATTCTTTACCTCTTTGTAATTAGTATTTTATGGGGAGATATTTTGAGGCTATATAAGTATCACATTCATGATAAAATGATTTATTCATTTATATCAATTTGAATTCATGGATTATTATTTTATTTAAATGGTTATGATCTATCCTATCATTATTTTGATACTCAAATTATGCCATTATTTGACCATTAAAAACCACTGGTCAGAACTTCCTGGATTTTATGCCCTTTGTTTTATCTTCTTTCAGCACAGACTTTCTTTCAACAAAACACAACTCCAAGGATCTTTTTGTACTTTCTCTGTTCACTCCTGAAAACAGACTTTTTCCCAAGAAAAAGTTCTTTTTAGCGAATGGTAGCTAGAAACCAGATTATGACACCCCTTCCATTGGAGTATTGCTGCCCAGGCCCTTAAATCCTCATTTCCCCCATTTCCAGGTTATACCTTATTCTTTAACAATTAATAGAGAAATATTTAGCAACTTCAGAGAAAACATTCTTCCCATCCACAGGAACATAGCCATTCCTGTTACAATTTATTCAGCATCAGTACTTTCTGCATCAATCAGACTTGTCTAACACGGGGTATTGGAACAAGTCTGGTTCCTTATATTGACTACTTTTCACTGTCAGGTGCAGGTAATGCACATGATAATGATTTCATATTACTCCTTCAAGCATCTGTATTAATTATGTATCTCATTCCTTAACCTCTTGAATAAGAATGCCCACAACTCAACCCACAAGAACAAATAACACTTTGCAGTGCCAGGCTTTCTTAATTTATTCAGAGCCAAAAACTAGTTCCCTCTGCTCTCACCACACACAAAGAACATTTCAGAGATGTTCATCTCCTGGGATACAGAACAATATATATTACCAAGAGAACACCTAATTTCTCATTCTAAAAAATGTATCAGATTAGGACGAATGGTGTTCTGTTCATCACAAGAACAATAGGTAAATAATACTTGCTTTATATTTATCTAATAAAAGGGTCCAATTAAATATTTTTCCAGAACAAAGGAATATTTTGTTTTGCCTCTGCAAAAAAGAAAAATCTTAAAAGTTTTAAAATAAATGAGTTTCTAGTCTCTATCATTTAGGTTTTTAAAACTCTTAGGGCCTAGTGTCTTAGCCAGGATAACCCCAACAGCACTTTTAAAAATTTTAGATAGTGAAAGAAAAGCAAGCTATTGGTCAACAACATAGATTGAGGATGAGTTCAATATTTTTAATGTAGGGGAGAGTTAAACATATTTACAGCTAAGGATGAAGAGCCCACATTGGGAAGATACTATTGATATAGAAAAAGAGAAAATAGTTGTTATAGCAGGTTCTTATGGAAACTTGGAGGGGTGGGATACAGAGAGCAGGTGGAGTGATTGGCCTTGATCAGTAGAAAAGAGTCTTTTTCTGAAAGCAGAAGAAAAAGGTGAGGAAGAGGATGGTAGATGCAACAAAGCGTGTAAATATGACAAAATGGAAGAGGCTCAAGCATTCCTGCTTGATGGCCTCCACCTTCTCACTAAAGTCAGAAACAAAATACAAGTATTCAAGACTGGTGAAGATTTTAAGTTGTCATGTGAAATAAAGAACGGTATCCCAGGCCATATACAGAACATATAACTGAAGCTAAGGCCCATCCAAGGCTAGAGACTACAAATTTGCATTTACTGATTTCTAATTTCATTCAACTATCAGTGAAGAAAACACCTTATGTGGTTACAACCCTTTTAAATTTATGTAGAACAATTTATAGCATATGCTCTATCCTGTACAAACTTTCACGTGCACTTGAGAGCAATGTGTGTTCTATTATTTCGGGGTTGAGTGTTCTGTAGATCTATTAGGTTTACTTGGCTTATAATATTGTTCAAGCCTTCTATTTTGTTCATCATGTCTACTTTTTGTCTTCATTATTGAAAGCAGGTAAATAAAACTCCCAGCTACTAATTGTTGAATCATCCATTTATCAGTTTTTGCTTCGTATACTTGTCAGTTTTTGCTTCATGTCAATTTTTGCTTAGCATATTTTGTGATGTGCTAGGGATATAAGATGTATAAAACATAAAATATCCTTTTTTGTCTCTAGTAACATTTTGGTCTGATATTTTGGCTAGTATTTGCTTTGCCACTTTTGGTTACTGTGTGCATGGCATATCTTTTTCTATCATTTTATTTTCAACCTATTTTGTCTTTAGTTCTCAATAGGTCTCATATACAGAATCTAGTTCAATTATGTTTTTAAATCCATTCTCTAATCTTTGCCTTTTTGTTGAAGTGTTTAGTCCATCCACATTTAATGTAAGTATTATAAGGTAGGATTTATCTCTGCCATTGTGCTCATAGCTTTGCACACTGGTCTTCTATGGATCTTTAGTCTTTTTTGTTTCTGTTCCCCTATTATGGCCTTCTACAGTTTTAAAGGATTATTTCCTAGTATACCATTTTAGTTCCCATTTATTTTACTGAATTTTTTAGCTATTTTGTTATTTCACTACTTATTATAATCAGCATCTTAATCTAGTTTAGACTGATAACAACTTAAATTTAATAATACACAAAAAGTTTGCTCCAATATACCTCCTGTATCTCTCATTTCCAAAGAAGATCTAGAGATGGCCAATAGGTACATGAAAAAAAGGTGCTCAACATCACTAATCACCAGGAAAGTGCAAATCAAAGCTACAATTCTGTTTTATCTCATCACTGTTAGAATGGCTATCATTCAGAAGACAAGAAATGACAAGTGTTGGCAACGACATAGAGAAAGAGAACCCCTGTGTACTGTTGGTGAGAATGTATATTAGTGCAGTCACTATGGACAACAGTATGAGCATGGAGCTTTCTTGGGATTCTCTCTCTTTCTCTCTCTCTCTGCTTCTCCCCTGCTCTCTCTCTCTCTCTCTCTCTCTCTCTCAAAATAAATTAGTTTTTAATGTGGTATATACATGGCTGAGTAGTATTCTGCCAAAAATAAGAAGGAAAATTTGCCATTTGCAACAACACAGATGGAAGTTGAGGGCATTATGCTAAGTGAATTAAGTCAGAGAAAGACAGACTTTTAAAATGAATTTTAATTTATCTATAAGAGGAAAAGATAAGCTAGGAAAACCACTGGTTCAATTGAGTCCCAGTTTAAAATGACTTTAGGCCTGGAGGCACTGACAACCTGGAAGAATAGGAATTTCTACCCACATTTTGCATTTCACTGTGAGATTTCATATTTCACAACAAATCAAAGAATTCTCCATAAATATTACCAAGGAGAGCCTTAAAAATGCCCAGAAAATAAGGCAACCATGTTCAGAGATTTACAAGATACATTCTAATCCAAAGAGATGTCTAAGGAATATGGCACTTGGGTTTACCTTAACTACCTAGTTAAGGAAAACTCCGACATTATCAAGTTACAGAAACTATTTTTGAGTCATTAAAATGTTACAAAGACCCAATCTCTGAGGATATCAGATAATATTTAGGGAGAAAATATACTATGGAGACATAATTATAATTTATTCTAATAAAAGATAGTATACTAGAATGTTAAGAGATTATTCACAAATGGTAACTGACCTTCCAAGAGGAGTTTGACAAAAACAGACACTATTTGAACTGAATTCTGACAAAGGAATTCAGCTTAAAAAAGGAATGAGGTAGGTCTATATATTGACCAGCAACATTTTGTAAGGCATATTGAAGAGCATAAAAAGTTACAGCATAAAAAGTGTATCATGATCCTACTCACGTAAGAAATAATCATTATTTTGTGTACACACATACATTGGTAAATACATACAATAGGATGTAACATAACATTACCCAACAGATATTATTTGTTACTTCTGGAAAGGGGGTGTAAAGGTTAGATTGTAGTGCGGGGCTAACCTGTAGCCTTAAGAAATAACAGCTTTGTTTTAACACTATAGGTTAAGAGATAACAGCCTTATCCTATCCATCAAGGGAACAAAAGTTCAAGGAAAATCAACTGGATTAGTGTTTGATTGGATTGGGGCAAGGGCATGTCTGAACTCTTTCCACCCCCATCTGGGAACTATTCCTTTGTTCTATTCCCAGGTGATAAGATGATGGGGTTGGCTATAAAAACTCTGTACCCCGGCTGTTCGAGACCACACTCTGTTCAAGAGTGTTGGTCCTGATCGGTCAATCTTGTCTCTCATTGCAATAAATTTTGTTGTGACTGTCACTGGTGCCCACAGCATTCTGCTTCAGGAGTCGTGTGGATGCAACAGGGAAAGGAGTGTAGGGCAATAAATTGAGACTTGACTTACACACAATTTGAATTTTTTTTCAGCATGTAACTTTGCATGTTCATGACAGTTCAGTTTCAGAACTCCAGGGATTGTCATTCACACTAAAGGATAAGTGAGGAGTTTGCCCACATGGGCTGTGGAGTGTATCTTTCACATAAACTACAACGTGAGTGGACCTCCTACAGTTATGCAACTTGGCTATCAGTGGTGTAATGTATATATGTATTTTTTTTTTTTTAATTTCAGTGGCATTTAAAGAGGAAGGATCATCTGATAGCGAGCATGTGTAAGAGAATAGGCATGCAAAGAGCAGGCCTAAAACACAGAGTGAGAGAACTTGGAAGTGTTGTGAACATAAAAATTGTACATACAAGTCAAGAGACACAAAAAAATGAATCTAGAAATATAGACGTGGGTCAGATTATGAAAGATATTTAGCTTTATTTTGTTTGGGATATTTAGTTAGGAGAGTGACACGATCCTACTTGATTTTCTGGAAGATGAGTGAAAACAATAGGGAGGTCCAGTTAGGAGAAGCAGAACAGTTGTGACAGAAAGACTAGTTAGAAGACTGTTACAGTAGCTGAAAGAAGGTAAGATTGGCACAGAAACAAATGACAGTAGGGATGATTGGGATAAGACAAATTTCATCAATATTTAATAGACAATGAATGTTAAGAAGTGAGATGGATGTCAAAAAATGACTCTGAGATCTCAAATCAGTATTTCAAGCAATATGTCTGGGAGAACAAGGTATGATGCTGACTTGCATGCTTGGACACTGAGTTCCTGACCTAAATCTTGACCTGGGTCAGAAATGGTCTCAGAGCCTCAGGTGGGGTTGAGCCTGCCAGTAGGCACTCACTAATTGGTCCCACATTAGATGTACTGAATCAGATAGGTCACTGTATTGTGTGATGAGGAAGCTTACATCTCTCCATCTTATTCCTAAAGATATTACAACTTGGTCCAATTCCTTGCTGAATTATGTCTATAGCATCCCCCTTAATCTGCCAGTTAAAAAGAAACAGCACATTTCAATTGTCTGAACTTGTTCTCTGTAAACTGAAGCTGCTTCTCCCTATTATTTTTTTCCAACCTCCCAAACCCATTTAAAACATCCATTAAATATTTTGCTAGATATTTACATCAGGACTGTCACTGCACAGTATTCCCAGTCTAATTTTACATGATTTCAGTTCTCTCTGAATAGATGAGTGTTAAAAACTGAATGCTTACATCTTTCCCAGGTTCATGTGTTGAAACCTTTCCCCCCCCCAGTGTGATTATATTAAAAGGTGGGACCTTTGGGAGGTAATAGGTTTTGATGAGGTTATGAAGGCAGGGCTCTCAAGAATAGGGTTAGTGCCCTGAAAAGAATCATGAGAGAACTTGCTGCTCTCTTCTCTCTTCCATGTGAGGATACCATGAAAAGACAGCAACTATTAACAAGGAAAGGGGCCCTCAACAGGCACTGGATCTGCTGGCACCTTGATCTTGGACTTCCACCTTTTAAAACCATGACACCTGTTTGTTGTTCAAGCGACCCAATCCAAAATAATTTGTTATGGAAGCTTCAACTAAGACAATAAGCAAAAAGTCGGCTTTCTATTTTATACTCCCATACTGGTTTGCTTACCATATGTTTATCTAGCAACATATAGCAATAATAACAATAAATATTTGAGTTCTTTACTAAGTAGCAGCTACTATTAAGTTTTTTACCTACATAATTTCACTTATTTCTCACAATATGCCTTCAAGTCCATATATTAATATTTAATTAAAAATCAACTCCATTATAGACAGATTAAACGAAAAATTTTTATTACAGGAGATTGTGTAGCTTATAGAATCATTGAAAACGCTGAAGAAGCAGATTCTGTGTTGAGTTTAAGGAGAAAATTTCCAAAAGCCACATCGCAAAATCAGTGCGGCCTCTTTTAGATCAGAAAACCACTGGCCCCAAAATAGGAAGCCATAATAGCCAGGTGGCTGCCACAGAGAACTGCCATAAATCAGTAGTTGCCATAGCTGCAAGCCTAGGAATCATTCCCTGCCAGCTACAATCTGCACTAGCAGAATAGATGTCCCAGGCCTGACTCTTGGCACCTACGCAGCAAATAGCCGGACATAGTGAACTCTACCTAAAGCTGCCACAGGACAAATTAAATGCCTCCACTACCCCTCTGCCAGCAGAAAAAGCAGAAGCTGCAGAAGCACATCATCTACCTTACTTCAGCCTTCCAAATATCAAGAACTGTACCTTACTGGTTAATTTATACCCAGAGCCCTAGCTGCAAGTGAGGCTGGGAAAAGTGCTTTCTTTTTTAATTGGCTTTATTGGCTTGCAAATTACCTTCTCCTGTTATAAGGGTAGAGGTCAATGAGTTTTGAGAAATTATACAGTTATGTCACTTACCATCACAATCAAGATATAGAACATTTTCACTACCCAAAGATGTTCACAGGTATGCTTTCCTAGTCAAGCGTCACCTGCTACCTAGGCCCCAAGCAACCATGGATCTACTTTCTATTATTACAATTTTGCCTTTTTAAAAATTTCATATAAATGGAATCATACATTATATTGTCTTTTGCATCTGACCTTTCCATTTAGTAGAAGGACGTTTGAGTTTTTATGTTGCTGCACCTATCAGTAGTGGTTTCTTTATATTGCTGATTAATATTCCATAGTATAGATAGAACATAATTTGTTTGTCCATGAACCAAAACGGACATTTAGATTATTTCCAGTTTGAGGCTACTATGGATTAAGTACTAAGAATATTCATTTCCAAGTCAGTTTCCCTTTCACAGGAGTAAATTCCAAAAAGAGAATTTTTGGAGTCATACGGGATATGTATGTTCAACTTTGTAAGAAAATTTCAAGCCATTTTCCAAAGCAATCATACTTTGGAATTCCACTTACTCTGTGAACGGGAGATATAGATGCTCTATATCCTCACCAGCACCTTATATTGCAATTATTTTCCCATCTATTCTAGTGAGTGTATTGTGGGAAAATTAGTATTGTCCTAATGATAACCCCTGACATGTAATTCTTCCCTATCCATTCTAGCAGGTATGCTGTGCAAGTGTAGCAGTGCCTTAGTAACTAATGATGATGAACAGTTTCATGGTATTTTTCACATCTTTCACCTATCTTTTTGTGTAAAGTATTTGTCCAAATGTTTTCATTTTTTTAATGTTCATTTACTTTTGAGAGAGAGAGATTGAGAGAGAGAGAGAGAGAGAGAGAGAGAGAGAGAGAGAGAGAGAGAGAGAATGAGTAGGGGAGGGGCAGAGAGGGGGGAGACATAGAATCTGAAGTAGGCTCCAGGCTCTGAGCTGTCAGCCCAGAGCCGGACGCGGGGCTCGAACTTGTGAACCACAAGATCATGCCCTGGGCCCAAGTCAGAGGCTTAACTGACTGAGCCACCCAGGGGCACCTGTTTTCATTTTTAAAATCCTATTCTTTGTCTTCTTAGTATTAGGCTGCAAGAGTTAATTATATATTATGGATGAAGCCTCTTGTAAAAATTATTGACAAATATTTTTCTTTTATGTCTGTGGCTTGTCTTTTAGTTTTCTTTAAAAGAGCAAAAGTTTTGATGATGTCTGATTCATTTTTTTTTTCTTTTATGGTTCATGCTATCTTCTGAGGCGTATCTAAAAGATGTGAGCCTGGGGCACCTGGGTGGCTCAGTCGGTTAAGCATCGACTTCAGCACAGGTCATCATCTCCCGGTTCATGGGTTCAAGCCCCGTGTCTGGCTCTGTGCTGACAGCTAGCTCAGAATATGGAGGCTGTCTTTGGATTCTGTGTCTCCCTCTCTCTCTCTGTCCCTCCCATGCGCGCTCTCTCTCTCTCAAAAATAAATAAAACATAAAAATTTTTTTTTTAAAGATCTGAGCCTAACACAAGGATTTTGCCTATGTTTTTATGTAGCAGATTTATAGTTTTAGCTCATGTGGTTAAGTCTATGATCCATTTTGGGTTCCTTTTCTATGTGGTGTGAGGAAAGGATTGAAGTTCATTTTTCCAAATATGCCTGCCCAGTTGCTACACACCATTTGTTGAAAAGATTATCCTTTTTCCATTGAATTACCATTGTACTTCTGCTCAAAATCCACTGAATATATATTGCTAGTCTATTTCTGAACTTTATTTGTTTTCATTTATTTATATAAATTGTTCTCAAATAGTGATCAAGATCTCAGACATTCTTTCAGGGATCCTTGGAGTTAAAATTAGCTTCATAATAATACTAGTCACTTACCTTTTCACTTTCATTCCCTCATAAAATTTCAATACAGTTTTCTAGAGGTTCTGTGATATTACAACAGATTAAATGCAGAAACAGAAATAAGAATCAATCTTTTTTTTCTTCTACTTAGAAGTTTATCAAAACCTCTTTTTCTTTTAGTTTCAAAATTCCAGTTAATTAACATGCAGTGCAATATTAGTTTCAGGTGTACAATATAGTGATTTAAAACTTCCATACAATACCAGCTGTTCATTACAAGTGCACTCCTTAACGCCCATCACCTATTTCACCCATTCCCTCACCTACCTCTTCCCTGGTAACCATCAGTTTGTTTTCTACAGTTAAGAGTCTCTTTCTTGATTTGCCTACCTCTGTTTTTTTCCCCCTTTTGTTCATTTGTTTTGTTTCTTAAATTCCACATATGAGTGAAAGCATACGGTATTTGTCTTTCTCTGACTTATTTCACTTCACATAATATTCTCCAGCTCCATCCAAATCAACAATTCAAGAAACAACAGATGTTGGAAAGGATCTGAAAAGGGGAACCCTGTTGCACTGTTAGTGAGAATGCAAACTGGTACAGCCACTCTGGAAAATAGTATGGAGATTCTTCAAAAAGTTAAAAATTGAAATACCCTATGATCCAGCAGTTACACTATTAGATACTTACCAAAAGGATACAAAAATACTGATTCAAAGGGATACATGCACCCCAGTGTTTATAGGTGCATTATCTACAATAGCCAAATTATGGAAGCAGCCCAACTGTCCAATGACTGATGAATGGATAAAGAAGTGGTGTGTGTGTGTGTGTGTGTGTGTGTGTGTATGTATATGTGTATATATATGTATGTGTATATACATATATAATGGAATATTACTCCATCATAAAAATATGAAATCTACCTGTATTTTAATAAGTCAGACTTTTTTTTTAAATCTCAAAAATGAAAAATAATGCCACTCTTCTAATTTTTGAGGGGCTTGGGAACCTGATTATTTTTCAAATTTGTTCAGTAAGTTAAAGTAGTTCAAACACATCTTTTTTAAAACTCAATTTAAGCTTTTTATGTTAAATAGATTTAAAATATATGGTAGATATCAAGAGCTAAAACCCATATAATTCCTATGAGTGAAAAGCACTTTGAGATCCTCAATATTTAAGAATGAAAAGGTCAGGTCCTGACACCAAAACTGCTGAGAACTAGGGATCTAGGTATTATCCCTATGACAATACCAGACTATATTGATTACTATAGTTTCATACTAAGACTCAAAATCAGATACTATGAGTCTCCCAAATATGTTTTTCTTTTAGAATACTGGTGTATTAGTTGCTCCTATATCAAGTGGCTTAACAAAACACAAATTTATTATCCTACAGTTCTATAGATCATAAATCTGACCTAAGTCTCACTGGGCTAAAATCAATGTGCCCACATGGCTACATTTTCTTATAGAGAAATAATTTCCTGCTGGCAGGTGGTTGGAATCATTTAATTCTTGTGGTTGTAGGACCCTTCTCCTTGCTGGATTTCAGATGAGGGCTAGTTAAGAATATTCAAGCAAAGAAAATTCTAACCTTAGTTTAGTTCACTAGTGATTTTTTGTATTTAAGGAAGAAATAATACCAATCCTACACAAACTATTAAAAAAAATGAAGAAGAGGAAATGATTCAATGAAGAAACTATAAACCAGCATACACTCCAACATAGGGACATTATTCAATGAAGATTTCCATTATCCTGATACAAAAGCCATATAAAAATAGGACAAGGAAACAAATATTCCTCATGAACACGGATGCAGAAGTCCTCAACAAAGTATCAGTAGATTCAATCTAGTGGCTTATAAAAATATAGAGAGAGTATACATGACCAAGTTGGGATAATCTCCATAATGTAATATTGGTTTAAAAAAAAAAATGTATGGAGGGGCACCTGGGTGGCTCAGGTGCTTAAGCATCCAACATCAGCTCAGGTCATGATCTTGCAGTTTCTGAGTTCAAGCCCAGAATCAGGTTCTGTGCTGATGGTTCAGAGCCTGGAGTTTGCCTCGGATTCTTTGTCTCCCTCTCTGCCCCTCCTCTGCTCATGCTCTGTATGTCTCTCTCTCTCACAAAGAAATAAAAACATTAAAAATTTTTTAAAAATTAAAAATTAAAAGAATTTAAAAAATCTGTATAAACCACCATAACAACTGACCGTAAAAGAAAAACTATAGGAGCATCTCTGCAAATGTGGAAAAAACATTTCACAAATTCAACAGTTACACGATAAAAAAAATAATAAGCACTCGGCAAACTAAGAATGGAAGAGAATTTTCTCAATATAATGCAAATTATGAAAACTTATTCCTGAAATCATATTAATATAAAATATTAAATGATTTTCTCCTAAAACTCTAAGATTGGAAACAAGGCAAAGATGTTTGCTGACCATTTCTCTTCAATACTGTACTTGAGGTATAGACAGATCAATAAGCCAATAAAAAGCAATAAAGGACATAGAAATTGGTAAGAAACAGATAAAATTGACTTTAATAGCAGATAAATGATTGACTAACCATAAAATCTAATGAATCTACCAAAGAAGTTACTAGAACAAGTTTAGTAAGTTATAGGACAAATATACAAAAATCATTTTATAGAGATCTTGGCAATAAACATTTTTTAACAGCATTTGTATTGGTCTAAATATATGAAATACTTAGGAAAAATTTAATAAAGTATTTACAAAACCTGTGTGTCCTTTAAAATAAAACTATAAAAATCTCTTAGAAAAAAATAAGGATCTTTAAAACAAAGCCTGTACAAAACACTTATTCCTCACAGTTTCAAAGGCTTAAAAATCCAAGATCAATGTCTTGGGTCTGCTAACAGACTTAGTGCTTGGTCCAGGCCCTTCTCCTGGCTTGCAGATGGCCACCATCTTGCTATTTGCTCACATAGCCTTTCCTTGGTTGGTGCCAATGGAGAGACAGAGCTCTTGTATTGCTTTTAAATATATATATATATATATATATATATATATATATATATATATATATATTTATTAGACAGGTAGATTTCATATTTTTATGGTTGAGTAATATTCCATTATATATATGCATATACACATACATACATTATATAGATATATAGATATATAGATACACACACGTGCGTATATATATATCGTAGTGTTTCCACCATGAGGGCTCCTCTCCCTCAAGACCTAATGTAACCCCAGGTACCTCCCAAAGGCCCTACTTCCAAATACTGCCAACTTGGAGATGAGGGCTTGAGTATATGAATTTAAGAGAGACACAAGCATTCAGTCCATAGCCATATCCTTATTTTTTGTTAACTTGCGACATAAATTTCTGAGAGTTAAGTATTGAAGTTTTCAACGATAGGTATATATCTTCCTAATCTTTCAGTTTTATCAGATTTGGAGTCATGTATTTTGAATCTCTATTATAAAGTTTGTGTATATTTAGGACTGTCTTATCTTTTTTATTAAATGGCCCATTTTAATTATAGAATGTTCCTTTTTATCTCTGGGAAAATTCCTTGTTTTTAAGTCTATTCTGACATTAGTATAGCCACTCCAGCTTTCCTGTGATTATGGTTTGCATAATATATCTTGCCTTATCCTTTTCTTTTTTATCTCTTTATACTTGAGAGGTTTCTTTAGACAGAATATACTGTCTTGCTTTTTTATCTAATTTGACAATCCTTTGTCTACTTTTGAGTGCTTAGGCCATTTACTTTTATTGTGATTATAAATATGAACATTTTAAATGTTCCATTTTGTTGTTGTTTACCTAATTGTGTTATTTGTTCATGCTCCTTTTTCTTCTCTTTTCCTGATTCTTTTGGGTTGAGTATTTATGATTCTATTTATCTCCATTAATGGCTACATATATTTCTCCATATATTTCTGTTTATTCTTTAGGGATTGTTCTATAGGTTATAATACATCTTCATGTTATCACAATCTATATTCAAAAAGAATTCTTTCAATATAGTTTATACCACTGAAGCAGTATACTTCTGTATCTCCTTAATTATCCCTTGTGCTTTCATTCATTTTACACATGTTATAAGTCCCACAATAGATTATTTTGCTTTTAACAATCAACTTTTTATCTTTTAAGAGATTTTCTAAAGGAGATCAAAATATATTTTGTATTTACCCATATATTTCCTATACCCATCAATATTTTAAAAAATACAGTTTTCTCTGATACCAAATTTCTTCTGAATGAAGAAATTCCTTTAACATTCATTGTGGTGTAATTTTACTGCTAAACAATTCTCTTAGCTTCCAGTTGTTTCAAAAATATATTTTTCTTTCATTTTTGAAAGACAATTTTTTGTCTTTTCTTTGGCATCTTTTAAGATTTTATCAGTATCACATTTTTTCAACAGTTTGATAATGTTGTACCTTGGTGTAGCTCTTTTTATATTTGGCATGGGATTCTTTGAGCTTCTGAGATCCATAGGTTTAAGCTTTTGTCAAGTTGGAAAAGGTGGTGTCATTTTCTTCAAATACTTTTGTAATCTGTTTTCTCCCTACACCACCATTTTCCTTTGCTTCTAGGACTCAAATATATGTTAGACATATTGATATCATCCCACAGGTTGCTGATACCGTTTTAAGTTTTGTCCACTCTTTTCTCCCTCCAGGCTTTATTTTTTTAATCATCTCTAGTGTTAGGTCTTTAAGGTCAATGATCATTTTTTTCTACTCTAATTTGCTATTAATTCTCTCTGGTGTATTCCTTTTATTTCAGATATTGTATTTTAATTGCTTTAAATTCTACTTGGATGTTTTTCATTTATCTCTTAATATTCACTCTTTTATGTACTTTGATAAATTTATAAAATATATAATATCTGTTCTGGGGTCATTTCCTGTCAATTTAATCATCTCAATTCTGTATCTTTTTCTATCAATTTTTCTCTTGGATAATGTTTTCTGATCTGCATTCATGCCAGGGAATTTTAACTAATGCCAGACATTGTGAATTTAAAGATATTAAGTGTTAGATTCAATCGTATTCTTTTTAAAACTCCAAGTTTGCAGTGCCTAGGTGGCTCAGTCGGTTAAGTGCCCGACTTCAGCTCAGGTCATGATCTCGTGGTCCATGGGTTCAAGCCCCTCATCAGGCTCTGTGCTGAAAGCTCAGAGCCTGGAACCTGCTGCTGATTCTGTGTCTCCCTTTCTTTCTGCCCTCTCCTGCTTGTGCTCTGTCTCTGTCTCTCTCAAAAATAAATAAACATTAAAAAAAATTTTTTTTAATCCAAGCTTATTCTGGCCCACAATCAAATGACTTTCAGTTCAGTTTGATTCTTTTGGGTTTTAAGTTTCTTTTTCACAGCCTGGCCCACCCCTTCCCCAACCCACTTTGGCATACACAGAATGGTCTTCTTTCTGAGATAATTTACCTTCACTGCTAAAGCATGATCTTTCTGAGGACTCTTATCCAGTGACTCATGTGTAATGAAGGTTAGTCACTCTGTCTGGAAGAAATGTGATGTATCCCCAGCCTTCTGTGCTCCTGGAATTATTTGGCCTACTGACTTCCCATGTTTTTTCTTTCCCCAGCTTCATGAAATTACACCTCATGTTAACACCTATCAGTACTCAAAGAGTAAATAGGACCCCTCTGCAAATCTCTGGAGCTCTTTCTCTTTACAGCTTCCTCCTTTCTAACATTTGGTCTTGCAAATTATAGCCACCTTAGCTTCCCTAGGCTCTAATCTCTATTCCCTTGATTCAGCAAAGCTACCAGACTTTCTTTGGCTTCCCTTGGCTTCCCTTCCCTATACTGTATTCTCAGAAGTGTTCTTGGGCAGTAAACTGAGAAAATTGTTGGGCTCTCTTCATTTGTTTCCTTTCTGTCAGAGGTCATAGTATTGCAGTGCCTGCTGTTCAATTTTGGAAAACACTTTTTTAAGTAGTATTTTGCCATCTTTCCAGTTGCTTCTGTCAGAAGAACAATTCCTATGTAAGATTATCCTTCATGGAGGGAAGCAAATACAGTTCAGAAATACAGTTTTTACTTTTCTACACTGCAGAGAAGGCAAACTACAAAGAAGGTAGAATGACTTAAGTCCTAATCCACCATATCCATCCATATTATTCCCATGCTACAAAAAAGAATATTTGGACATAGTAACTCATGAAGATAGTAAGTGGCAGAAGTAGGATGAGAAACCCAATTTGATTTCAGAGCCTATGTCCTCACTCTTCTCCACTTCCTCAACTCTAAATATTCACACCCATCTTTGTGTGACTCTCATTCTTTTCCATTTTGGATCCATTCTTTGTATATCCAAACTCAATCTGATAGAGAGTAGGCCCTGGAACTCTAGAGAACTCCTAAAAGGAATAACCACTGTAACCGATTAAGGACTATGAGGGGAAAAACAAGCAAACAAACCAACAAAACACTTAAATTCATGGTCTTTTATCTTCAGGTCACCCTGAATACTCAGGAGGATGAAATTTCTCGTTAATGCTCAAGATGGATCAACTCTAAATGCTCTTAGCATCTCATTCTCCTTCGTTTAACACTTTCTCCCCAGTCTCTTTTTATTTAGAATTCTTCTTAAAAAAAAAAAAATGGTGGGGGGGGGGAGGCTTACACATTTAGTATTAGAATTAATGAGAAATTAAGAACAAAAATTCATGTAATCAATGTCTGGGCCAAGGAACTCTACCCTAGAAAGCTATACCCTATATAGCTGCTGTATAAAGTAGCATTCTGTTATTTGTCATTACAGTTTACTCTCTCTCTCTCTCAACCAACAAATATTGCTGAATCTCTGGAATAATGGCTTTATAAATCATGTAAGGCAACACAGGTTCTATTTATAAACAACTCTCAAAGGCCATATTGTGTCCCCAATTCACATGCCAAACTCCTACTGAGATCTAGTCATGTGCAGATCAAGGTCATACCATGGATAATGTTCTCACTTTCATCTTCATGTGAGAAACTAGGGTGACAGCTTAAGTCCTTTACATCAGTAAAGTTCAAGCTCTAGTGTAAGTGAATGGGGTCCAAGGACAAACACAAAGGCTGATTTTTAACAGAATTGTTGCCATGGCTTGGTCACCTCACAGATGTGCATGCATATCAAAGCAAGAGGCACAAACTGAAAGTGCTCACATCAGAACTAACCCAAGGACTCAGTCACTAAGAATTCAGCAGAATCACTGCCTTGGAGCTGTCAAACAATAGGCTATTGATCATCCAGAATCTATAGTTATGCTCCTGCCTCTCTCTCACTTACCCATTCAATTTCAAGCTGAGATGATGCAGGCCTAATAATGTATTTTAAGAAAAATGGGAGCCCACAAAATTGTTAGTCTTAAACCTGCTTCCTGCAAAGTTTATTCTCTATGATTCTTATCTTTTAGTGTCTTAAGTAATTATTTGATTTTAAAACTTTATCCTAACTTGTCCTTGTTTGTATCCAGTAGTATATTCTTTTCAAGGTACAGAGATCATAATTCCCATGCCACCGTTGTTTTGAATATGAAATATATTCCTTACGACTTCAAATAACATTTGGTGCATCATGTTTAGCAAGTATCCAGACAAGTCAAGTGGCGGAGATCCCGTAACAATGTGGACATTTTGGTGCAATACTCATGCAGGTGAAAAGGTGAAGTCAAGATGTATAGTGGCTGATAATTTGTGAAATGATTCAACCTCCTTCACTTGAAAAAATATCACGTAGTCATATTCTCTTGTCTTTCAGAGCTAATATTAGAGGTGATGGCCCATTTCAGGTCATAACAACAACAAAACAGTTGCACTGGTTTTAAACAGGCTTGAGAAAAATTCAAAGTCAGTGTTGCATTGTCCTCATTTTTTCTTTTTATTCCAATAGATTTTTTTTCCTTCTTCTGCTGTTTAATGCAGGCTTTATGCCAAAACCATCTTAGAAAGTCTGTTATGCCAGATGTCACCCTTTTGCCCTTTTGCTCTATCTGCAGATTTTCTTTTAACAACAGCTGAAACTCAAGTTAGCAAGCATGCATTTTCTACAGTACAAGAGGTATTATGAATAACACCTTTTGTATTTTGAATAACACCCTCCAAGAGCACAGCACTTTATTCATGTACTACATCTTTAAAAAAAAAAAAAAAAAATCTTCGTGGCTCCTTTAGATTCAAAAGGAGAACTTTCAGGTTTTAGCAGTTAAAGATCAGGGTTATCACCTGGAGTAGGAACTGAAGTTTAGTATACTGATGGTTTGTTTTTCCCTTTAAGCTGATGGTTTCTAGGAGGGGGGGGGGGTGGGAAGACATTGCTCTCCCAGTAAGTGGTTATTGTCTACTCTGTTGCCAAAACAAATCTGTAGACAATGCAACTATGCCACTCTCCCACAGGAGCTAGCTACCTGATAAAGTGCCACTATAGAGAGGAGTGGGTCAATGGCTAATCAAGGCAGGAAGAATTCTGGGTAAGTTGTAGGGCCATCTTTGGTTTTACATACGTTTGTGTACTTTATCAACTTCCAGCTTCACAAGTTTTTATATGGAAGTTGGCCAACAGTCTAAGAGATAAATATAACAAAAAAAACATGACAATCCACTCAGAAAGTAGGACAATAGAGATATCAGATCCTAGAAAATTGAAGAGGTCTTAGAGAAAGGGAGGTTCAGGGCAAAAGAATTCCTTACCTCAAAGAGAATCTGATCTAAGTATCCAATTCTGAGTTTCACATAAATTTATTTCTACCCATCTCCAAATTTATTTTACCCTAAAGAAGCCTACTACATTGTGACAACAGTTAATATATAAGGCCACAGGTGTTGCTCTTTTAAAACTGAAACACATCTTAGACATCATCTAGTGTTAAGCTGAAGTATAACCAAGTATGAAATGAGCTGGCTTATATTTTTAAAAACTATTGAATTATAGCCATTAGCTGATGCCTCTAACTACTGCAACAACAAAGCAACAAAGTCATACACTAACAGAAACTCAATGAAAAGAAGAAACACTGAAAGCAAAGGAACAGGAAACCCTGAGAGAGGAAATGGCTTGTTCAAGGTCAGAGATAAGCCTTCCCCACCCCCCCACCCCCCCACCAGTTTTTTCACTCCACCACACTACAGATAATTTAATGAAGCAGTTCTAGTCAATTGATAGTGCTGCCTTGATCATTCTTCAGAGGGATTCGGAGGTCACATCAAGACCTAGTGAAAAAGGATACCATGATTGATAATCCACATCTGCCATAGGTGCCAAGGAAGGTGATGTTGCTATTAATGCCATGTGAATGCTATCCTCAGGCTAGCTGGCAAAATTGGGTCCAAATTACCACATGGCCTCACAGTCAAGCTATGAGGTAAGGAGTGGATAGGTTGCTATTTATCTGCCATCAGGATATCCTCTAGAGAATTTTCTGGAGCTAATTTTATGGTCCTGCACCTAATTTAGTTGTGCTTTATAGACCCAGACATCTGAAAACTAAAAGAATGAATTCTGTTCATTTTTAATCTGAATAGGAACTACTTTTCAGTGCAAGTCTGCATATACCCTATTAAAAATCAAATCCCAACCAGACCAACCAGAAACTTATAAAAAGAAAAAAAAAAAAAGGCAAACTAAGAGCAGAAAGGAAATTAACTAAATTCAATTAAAGCAAGTACTATTACTCGGGCATTTAACACACTTGTGCCAATCCTTAGCCAATCTTCAGTTTCCAAAATCTTAGTCATCCAATTAAAGCTAAATGCTTCAAGATAATTTGATAAGCATATTCAGACCTGTGCCCATCTAAGCACCTGAGCTTCTTAAACCAGCTATCTAGAGAAATGAATACTGTCTTTAACTTGAAATGTTCCATGTCATAGTACCTACCCAGAGTGAGTAGCTTTACAATGAAGGTGGAGAGTTTGTCCACAAAAAAAAAAGTTTCTTCCCCTTTCAAACACTTATTTTTTTTAAAATTTTTTTTAACGTTTATTTATTTTTGAGACAGAGAGAGACAGAGCATGGATGGGGGAGGGTCAGAGAGAGGGAGACACAGAATCTGAAACAGGCTCCGGGCTCTGAGCTGTCAGCACAGGGGCCCGATGGGGGGCTCGAACTCACGGACCGCGAGATCGTGACCTGAGCCGAAGTCGGCGCTCAACCGACTGAGCCACCCAGGCGCCCCCCCCTTCAAACACTTCTGCAGTCACTGGTTCCCAACACTGGCTGCATCTTACAATCACTTGGGGAAGCCTTGTCAATACACAAACTTTCTGGCCTCCACTCCAGAGATTCAGATTCAGTAAGTATGAACCCATAAAGTTTTTTTTTAATTTTAATTTTAGTTTTTAGTTGAGTTCTCCAGGTGATTCTTTTGCAACTAGTACAAGAAATGGTCTTTGGAAAGCAGAACTGCGAATCTCCTGAACTAGAATGATGTGTCAATTGGTGTAGTACTTGCTTTTATACATTCATTTCTTCCTCACCTTTCTTACTTTCAAGTAATTGTATGCCTCTGAGCAAGGACTGTATCTCAAAGGAGAAACCGAAGAGAAACAAGAGTTCCTGCAGTCCCAACAAAATCATAATACAGAAAATCTTGGTTGAAGTTCCAAAGTACACCACCCTATGAATCAAGGTTTGAAGGACATAGTCTTTCTGGTTTGGCCACAGGCTGTATCATTACATTAATACATCCTGGCCCTATTAATTCGCACAAAGGCCCTGGCTTTCCTGCAGACAGAGCCCCTAAGAGAAATTCTAGGATTTCCTCTTAGATGCTCTGCTCTTTATAATCTTAGAAGAAAAATGCCTAGAGTAAGTTAGCAGAGTCTTAAGAATAAAAGGATTAATTGATTACAGAGTAGCACTCTCAAAAACAAAAGAAACAAAACCTAAAGAGTAACAATCTCAAAATAATGTTTTGGGGCAAGATAACAGACTGAATTGTTCCAAAGTGTGGGCTATTAGGTGACAATACTCCATGGCTATCTGGCTTTATGAGAAGCATGGACTGCCTTTGTTTCAAACTATCTTTAAAAGGGTATTTATAGAGAGAACAGACTTAAACATAGTGACACTATTTCCCTCTAGGGCAAAGGTCAAGTTTCTTATTGTCCTATATAATAAAGAGAATGTCTCTATCTAGGCCAAAAGACACTGCCCATTATAAAAGATTCAGGGAACCCTACCCAGGGTACCCAGGGTTCCCAGGGTGCCTGGGTGACTTAGCCAGTTAAGCCTCTGACTCTTGATCTTGGCTCAGGCTCTGCAAGCACTGTGAAGAGTCTGCTTGGGGTTCTCTGTCTCCCTCTCTCTGTCTCTGTCCCCAGCTTTGCTCATGTGCATGCACTCTCTCTGAGAAATAAACATTAAAAAAAAAAAAAAAAAAGACTTGGGTTCCCTAGCTCATGATTCCTCATCTATCACCCAGACTCCTGTGACACTCATTCCATTTGCTGTTGTAATAGTGTCCTCTATCTCTGATCCTAGAGATTCAGGTCTTCTAGTAATCATGAAACTGTAGCAAGCAAATATGTTAGCTTGAAAGTAGGGTAAAATCTTAGAACATACACAGTTCTATTTTCCTCTTGACATGAGGAAAATAGCTCATTTAGTAGAAAAAAAAAAGCTGGATTTTTCTCTCACCCTATTATGAAGATAAAGAGACTAGTTACTTCTTGCAAATACTAATAAAAAATATAAACAACCAATTTTTATTTTCTATTGCTATGTCACAAAAATACCAGTCTACTGCATTAGACACAGTGAAGCCAGGCCAAAATGTAAAGAAAATAACCAGTTTCTGGGTTAGAACCAAAAAATTCCAGTTGGAAGTTCAAGGCGCAATATCCTAAAGATGTATTAGACTGAAGCAATAAACAAGTGAACAGTGCTTTATGGAGGGTTAAGAGGACTGGAGGAATCCAGATTATTAGAAGAGTAGAGGAACAGATGGGTTCCTGGCAAAGCAATAGATATTGCTGTTGAGTAAAGTAAGACAGAGGTTTGGGTGCAAGAAACTATTAAGTGGGAATATGAAAAACTATACCCTATTAGAACAGATCCAAATTAGGACTCCTCATCAGAGAGACTGGAAAACTTGAAAGGGTGGACCTACGCAGGCTGACTCCATCTTGTTCTGTGTCCTCCACCTTGACCACACCTCCTCCCCTTGAGTAACCTCCCACTCACCCGTTCAAGCTTCCCGAACAGGACTCTGACCCTTCCCCAGCCAATCAGCTGAGGCCACAGCCATTACCTCACCAACTGTCCCTAGACCCCAATAAAACCTTTGTTCTTTTGAAACTCACTCTCTCTCCCCCGTATCTCACCCTTGCGTCAGTGCAGGTAGGGGATTGAGCTGGAGCTAGCTCGAATAAAGGCTCTTTTGCTTTTGTATCGGACTCGGCTCCCTGGTGGTCTTTGGGGATCACGAATTCTGGGCATAACAAACTGAAAAAGCTTACTGGACAGAAACAGAATGAGATAAAAAATGCATTTCTATTGTAGGATTGGGCTACAGAGAAACAAAACATGGTGAATGTTGAGAGACTCAGAAGCTGCACAGATCTCAGGGCCATCTCTGGCCCACCAGATACTGGCTTGAGATGAAGACTTCAAACAGTTTTTGCTCCATCCTTAGCTGCTTTATCAATTGAGTGGGTCTGGATCTGCTCATGGAGACTTCTGTAGATTCAATATGAAGATAAGGGCGGGGGGGGGGAAGCACAATGAGAGAAATTACGACTAGTCACTACGAATTTTATCTAGTTTATCAAAAGTAGCATACTAAAAATGTTTTTTCATTTATATGATAGAGACCTGAGTCCTAGAACAGTCCATTCAGTTAATGAACCAGGCCATTTTGGTCACAAAACCAACCATTCTAAGTCAGAAGTTATGTTATGTTCAAGGTTTAGGTTTGACCTATGTGGGGAATATGGCTTTTTAAACACTAGTGAGTTGTTTTTTTTCCCCCCCAACACAAATTCCAATTTTTGGACTCTAACCAGTGGCCCATTGGACCTGTGGGGAAGGGCTAGAACAATTATTATAGCATATACTTGTCATGGTGTTAGAGTCTTTCCTTTTGGCAACCTAGTTCCCACCTCAGCAAATGAATTCTAGGTCTGAAAAATGGCTCAGTTCTGGAAATTAGAGATCACAGTGTCTCATCCATGAAATTGCTCTCAGTCCCCTGCCCAACCATTTTCACTCCCTGCCTATTTATTTCTCTGCTGTTATGTATATTCAGCAGTAACCTCACTGGCTCTTCAACCATTCTGCCCCTGAAAACACTATGTCTATTAATCATCTTTACAATTCTTTGCAGGTCAAGCTCACTTTGCTGTTCCTTAATGATATCTAGAGGTTAAGAACCACTACCTGGCCCCTATCTCTTCAGGGACCCATAGTCCCCACTGCTATCAACAAGCCAATCTTTGTAACCCTGTCTCCTACCATCAGCCCTCCTTTCAGAGTAGAGCCACAATTAAATTTCTTCATGAAGCTGGTTCCCTTCCACTATTACATTTCTAATGGTTTCGGTGAATGGTGTATCCTCTAAGAGTTCTCTACCAGGTCTCCTGGCTGTATTGTAGCAACTCCAGGATACCCACTCTAATGTATATGTTAAACCTTTTTCTTTGCCCTCTGCTTAAACAATTCAGGCATTTCAGTTTCTCTCAGCACGGGCAATCACATTTTCCAGGTATCTAGGAGATGTCCAACGAGTGAGTTTGTCCCATCTTCTGAGGTCCTTGCCAGGATGATTCATCTCATATCCCAAAATAGTTTATTGAGGTCAATTCCATCTCCCTTATCCAGAGATCTCCCTTATCCAGAAATACCCAGTGTAGTTCACTTGGGTCTAGTACCTTCAAAATCCAGTTGTATGGGTACTCTGTCAGTTTCTTTTAGTACATGGTGGCTAATCTTTGCAGCCCCTTTAGGACCTCACTTAACAGGCCCAACATGTCTTTACGTGGGTTAAGCTGCAACTTGACCCTAGTTATTAATCTGGTAGCTGGAAGTTGAAGTAGGAGATCTCAAGGAGGACTCTTGTAACCTTAGGGAACAGTATGTTTTCCCTAAGGGAATAGGCTTGGTTTCCAGTTGGTTTTATGCTTTCGTATTTTAAGAAATATGGGCCTCTTTATAAGTTCTACCAACGAAGCTTTCTGGATTATATATTTAGTTTTTTTAACAATCTGTTAATCGTCCTTAGATTTTCATGAATCCTTTGTAGACAATCCACAAAACCTAACAAGAAGCCAATTCCATTGTTTTTGTGTTCATTTCTCTCCTTATACATGTTCAAAGCCCAAATTGTTGCACCTGTAAGTCTCCACCACCAAAAACCTTCAGCCACCACCTTGTGCCAGAAACTATCACAAATCACCTATCTTATTGCCTGATTTCACAGAACAATCCTGGCTTTGCTGGTCTGTAGAATCATCCCAGAAACAGACACTGCAACTGAGCTAGAAATGCAAGTGTAACACTCTGAAAGGAATGAAAAGAAAGCAAGATTGGGCAAGAAGAACATCAAGCCACAGTTCCGATCTGTGGTCTGCATTTGTATTTGAGGTTCTCTTTTCTGGCAGAAATGGCTGGACTGTCATCCCCAAAAACTTGTAAGTTCAAAAGTAAAGTAGATCTGAAGAAATTTAAGAGCTAACCATAATCTTCCAGCAAGGCAACTTAAAGAGGAGTTGGAAGGGTGTATCTCTGTGTTTGACCATATTACTTCTCTTCACTGTCAATTGTACAAAGCCAATGGCACACAGGTGTGGTGGCTCTAAGTGGCTGATCCCCACCTGAACGTACCTTGGGGTTCTGGGAGCTGTGGTGACCTCTAGTATCACTGAAAATGTTTAGTAGTACTTCTTGTTTTTGCTTTCGAATTATTTTGTATGTGAAGATTCAGGAAGATCCCAAAATTAGGCTGCCATTTACGCCATCTCCCAGAATCAAGTAAGGGTTTTATTTTCTAACCTACATTTTTTAAGTAAAACATAGAACACTCAATGAGGAATTTGATAACTGCTTCAGCATTTACAATGAATCAAGTAGCTGAAGGAGTGTCATCAGGAAAGAAGACATTTAAAACAGAAGATTAAATTGCAAGTTATCATAAAGATTTTTAAACTAAGAAAGTGATGTGCCTGAAACAGATTCAGAGAATAATGAAATGACCTTGTGCCTTTTTTCTACCTGTCACATTCCACATCTAATAATATAAAATCTCAAAGACACAAATTACATAGAAATGAGAGACTAGAATAAAAGATAAATACAGTGGCAAAAAAAATCTGTATTTGCACAAATGTTCACTTTTGCAAATGGAAGAAAGTTTATGCTTGTTATTTCACACAAATAGATTCACCTAACCATAATTAAAGGCTCTAGCCAATTAAAGTTGTAATAAAACCACAGACAGCTAGCTGTAAAATGAAAAGAAGAAGAATAACAATCCTCCTGAGGAGTCTGGAAACTGAAGGTTACTTATGCTCTGTTTTAGATCTTAGACTTTGAGAAAATAATGAATCTCATGACTTTCATGGTTTTGTACAAATTCCTTCCAATTGAGGGTATTTTCTTCTAAGAATTTTTTTCCTTATGTATATGGCATAAGATGTGCAGAATGTTTGATTCCCATATAACATACCCTTTGAGGAACAGATATACCTTTCCTCTTCCAGTTCCATACTTTCAATAAACCGTTTTCAATCTGGGTAGGAGTCAGGGTGGTTCAGTGGAAGGGGAAGGAGTTTGGCAGTGCTAGGCAGATCTGGATTCAAATCTCAGCTCTACCACTTATTAGAGAAGTATTGGGCAAGTGACTTCAACTCTGAGCCTTAGTTTCCCTTCCATAAAATGAATATTACATAAATCACCTTTTAGAGGCATTAAAATAAATATTTAAACATCTGACATAACACAGATGTTTAATAAATGCTTATCATTTTATCTCCTATTAGTTTGGAAACAACATTGTGTAAAATATTCCAAATTACTTCCATCTATAGGCAAGTAAAAAACTATTCTATTCATCTTCTGAAAAGGTCAAATCAGATGGCTTTTTTACTTTCATGTAGACACAGACATCTCTAGGAAACAGTCAAAAGATAAACAAACTAGACTGCGGTCTGAATGGTAGAAACTTACACTGGGCATGAGGAGGTTATAAAGTAAAACAACAACAAAAAAAGAAAGCTTTCACTCATACTCTCTCTTTAAACTATTTGAAGAGCAGAACTAATATCTATATAGAGGAGGGAAAAACAAGGAAAAGTAACAAGAAGTCTGTTGGTGTCTTTTGGTTTTTTATTCCCCTGAAGTGACGAACAATCTTATATAAATGAAACTGATAATCCAGAATGAATACGTCTGTCTTTAAATTTCCAACCAAAATATTCAGGTCTATCGTTGTTAAAGTTTTGGCTTTTGGTTTTCAGTTTTTCTTTTTTTTAAGTAATTGAATTTCATTATTAAATTAGATATCAGGTTTAGAATCAATGGAATATACAAATTCAAAAATATTTCATAAAGTTCAGATTATTTCTTTTTATACTGCTACTTTTATGTGTGTGATATTATTTTTTTTTAAAAAAAGTATTAGAACAGTATTTATCTTGCTAAAAATAAATGTCAAAGTTATATCTGCAAGAACATTGAACTTTTTATTGAAGGCCAGCTGCCAAATGCAAATTAACACCTACAAAGAAATATCTGCTAATTTCTTTTTTTACAATTTTTTAAATGTTTTTATTTTATTTTTCAGAGAGAGAAAGAGCGTAAGTGGAGGAGGGGCAGAGAGAGCGGGAGACAGAATCCCAAGCAGTCTCCAGGCTCTGAGCTGTCAGCACAGAGCCTGATGTGGGGCTCAAACCCACAAACCGTGAGATCATGACCTGAACCAAAGTCAGATGCTTAACCAACTGAGCCACCCAGGCACCCCCTGACATTTTTTTTTAATACCAGTAAATATGAACTTAAAAGTTGATGGATATTCTTATGTGATAATATATTTGTGCATAGGATATGGCAGTAAAATCCAATCTGTCTCAGATAAACTAGATTTTTAAAGCATTTTTATTTAGTAAATAGATAGATTCCCCACAACAATTGTAATAATTAGAGGCATCTAACAATTAAATGGATGACTTTTGGAGGCAGTAAGGTCATTGATAGTGAAAGGTTTATTAAAAAGCTGGATCATCATCCGTTAGGAAGACCATGAGGGAAATTCACACATTAAAACAAAGATATTAAATAGCTTTCTAGCCCTAACTAATTAGAAGGGACTGCCTAGACCTCTATATGGAGAATATTTATGAAGCAACATCTAGGTTTGTTAGGGAAGAATGCCATGATCTCTTAGCAAAGTCTGCCCAAGACCAGGAGTGGGACACATGTTATTCACCATTTCTTCACCAGATATTCTTTACCAACATATCTTATGCACAAATATTATTAGTTGTCTTAGTCTAGAAGCTGATCTAGGTAACAATAGTTAACATTAATTATATTAATACATAGTACTATGTACTCTAAGCACTGAACTTACCCAGTTTAATCTTCCCAACAGCCCTCTGAAATATGGGCTATTATCCCTCTTCCATGCAAATAGGAAACTGAGGAATAGAGATGTTGACTAACTCTCCAAGTGGATATTAAATGGTAGAGGTAGGATCTGAAGGTCATTCTTCCTGGAATGAAAGCCCTGCTCATTTGTCCCCTAAGAAGACATGTTAGGTCCTGCCAGTTTCAGCTAATAGGAAACTGAGCCCACCACCTACTTGCCCTGCTTCATGGTTGAAAACCAATGACCAAGAACTCAGGGAACAAACCCAACCTTCAGCACAGAGCCACACTTACTCTATTTTTCCAGACTTGGCTTCAATACTCTTAACCAGATTTATCTTTCAAAAAGACTTAGATTAGACCCTATCTATATTCTAGAATTGTTTCCTAGATCCCTGGCCTGTTCCATGTCCCTTAAGTCCTCAGGAAATTGTCTAATATCATAGGGTCCTAACCTTGACCCACCTTCCTCTTGCTAGGTTCTCCCTTGGACTAAACTCCTGAACCCAACCAAGTGTCTGTGGACACTACAGGAAGATCTGTATGCTTGCTGCCTGTGTCACCACAAAATGCAGATGAAATCAGAGTCCTGCCCCACTCTCTTCATCCCCAGACTGCCTAGTCCATAGCAGATAACCCAGCAATCTGAGCTATGATCCAAGGTGTAATGAGTTAACCTCTGAGGGCACTTCTAAATCTAAGATTCTACCCTGTGACCCTAAATATTAATAAAGCATATGTCTTTTTAATGTTTAAAAAAAGATTTATTTTTACAGTTCTAGGTGCTATTGAGTCAGGCAAGGGTATTAAAAAAAACAAGATGTAGTGACAGTACTAAGAATAGCACAGGGAGCTCTTCATTCCTCAACCCGGGCAGGGTTAGGCAATGAGAGGGTCAGGTCCTGCCCAGGCTTGTCAGGCTGGAGTAAGGAGGTAGCCTCTTAGTATTATCCTGGCACTTCCTGAGTAACACCTGCATTCCCTCCAGACAGCTCCCAAACAAAAGTGAAATGTAAACAGAGACCGTCAATGTCACCAAATCCCTCCTTTTCTCCACCCCTTGCCCTACTTCAATTTAGAACCCTGTAGTGGAAATTTTAGGCTAAGAGTTAAGCAGACCTGGGTTCAAATCCAAAGTCTGTCACTTAGAAATAATGGGCAAGTCACTTAAACTCTCCCAGCCTGAATTTCTTAATCTGTAAAATGGACAGGACACCTGTTTCAGAACAATGTTGTGAAGATGAAATATAACTAGTTTGCTTGGAACCCTGTATGACTTCAATATGTTTTATTATGATTTTCTCTTCCTTATGCCTTGCTTCAGTGTAATCTCAAGGACAAGAGAGCTTCCAACCGCCTTCTTACTCAAGTTTTCTGCTCAAATCTTCTCTTTTCACTTTGTCACCTCGATCTGCAGACTCCAAAATTACCTCTTATTCTTTTCCGCTCACTAGTATAAAAGCAAATATACCTTATTCCTGGTGTGTGATCTTTGCATAGTCAAAGCTCATAGAGGAAAAACTCCATTTTACTGGCTTCCCAAACATTACCCTTAACTTCAAAGAGTTTAAAGTCCAGAAATCAGGTGCTATAGTCTGCCCTCAAAATTCATGTTGAAATCCTGATTGCCAAGATGGTAGTATTAGGATGTAGGGTCTTGGGACGGCAATTATGTCATGAGGGTAAAACCTTCATGAGTAGGGTAGGTACATGTGGCATAGGAAGACATATTTGGCCTTTGTGTCCAGTTCCTGGCATAAAGCTCCTAAAACCCTTAGAATTTCCTGATAGGAATGTCTTTTGTTACTCCTAAGGAGCCCCTTTTGAGCACATTGAAGTTTCTGCCAATGAGGTGACTTGGAGTGGGGACACTAGATGGTCTCAGGATGAGGCTGGTCACCAGAAAGACCAAGTGATTAGAGAGTTGGAATTTTTAGGCATACCCACCAATCTCTGGTAAGAAGGTAAGAAGGAAAAGCTACATAAGCTCTACATAAGTGCTATAAAAACTCAGAATGCATCAATGTGCTGAGAGGTTGGCACACCCCAGTTCCATGATGCAGAAGTTCACTCAGAAGCGCACTCAGGACTATTCTGGACCCAACCCCATGTACCAATTCATCTGATTTTTCATCTGTGTCCATTATAGTATTCTTTATAATAAACTAGTAAATATAAGTAAGTGGTGAGTTCCAAGAGTTGCTCTAGAAAATTACTTGAACATGAGCAGAGGTTGTGGGAACCTCCAATTTATAGCCAGAAACACAGGTAACAACCTGTGCAAAAACCAACTTGCAATTGGCAGCTGAAGTGGAGACACTCTTGTGGCAATAGCCCTTAGCCTGTGGGATTTGATGCTATGTCCCAGTAGGTAGTATGAAGTTAATTGCTTTGTGATATTGAAAAAACACATTGGAGTGCCCTTCTCCCATGTGAGAATACAGGAAGTTCTATAACCTAGAGGAAGACCCTCAACTCAAACTTGTTGGCACACTTGTCTTGGACTTCTAGGCTCCAGAACTTGATAAGTAAATTTCTGTTGTTGGTAAATTACTCAGTCTGTGGTATTTTGTTATAGCTGCCCTAATGGAGTAAAAGAACAGGCAAAGGAACCTAACCCTTGGCAGATCACTACCACCTCCATCAGTTTTAAACATTTATCTTTGGCTTAAGGTTTCATTTAGAGCATAGATTCTGTCCATTATATTAAAAAAAAAAAAACAGGGGAGAAAGATCATTGTTTCATATTAGGAAGATTTGCATTAAGTCTCATGAAAATCCTGTTTAATTTACACTAAATCCATTTTCTCTAAATTGGGCCTTTTTAGAATAGCTTGTTAGTATCTACTACAGGGTAATATGCCATCTCTGTGGATGAATCAGAGAGGAGCAATATAAAATCTTAGAGATATCAGAAAATAAAATATATTTTCATCATTCCACTGCTGCTTTCAAGTGGGCCTATCCAGAGCTTGTCAGATGCCCTCAGTCTTAGAAATCTATTGTTTTTAGGCTGTGCCTAACTCACATCCTTCTATAAAATTATGACCCATTTTGCTATCCAGGGAATCAGCTTGAGAACTCTGCTTTTCTAGGTGCAATTGGAAAAAGTGCAAAGGACAGTCGTTTAACAATTAGCACTATGTGAATATTCGTAATAGGCCTTTGAATGTTCTTTTCTAATTCAAGATAAAAAAAGATTCTTAAAAAATACCCTCGAATACTACCTATGAACACTAACTATCTGTAAAGTCTCCTGGAAGCTCTGAGAACAATCATCTGTTTCAAGATAGGGGGAAACCACTCTCCATGAGGCTCTTATGAAGGATGTTTGGGCTCTGAGGAGGCCACTGATACCACACATATGTAAAGTTAAGATGATAGAACAGGACATTAAAAGGTAATAATCATATATGTGATCTCAGTAATGAGAAGACAGTTTTTTCACTTTGAATTAATGTTATATTTTATTGAATATACATTTAGACCATACTAAATCAATATTTTAGATTAATTCCTGATTATGGTAAGGAAGACAATTAATTACCTCTAGGAACATACAGTGATTTTCTCTGTTCAACTGGAAAGCATTTATTAATTTATTACTTCAGTGGATGATGGAGTAACTTCATGGCCAGGAAAAATACAGTAAGAGTATTAATAGTACAACTAGAACATTAATGAAAATGTAGATGGTATACCTTATTATAGGAGTAACTCACACCAAATTTAGCAACTGCATGTGCCTATTGCAGAAAACAGAAAGGGTCCATAAATGCTTTTTCTTTTATGGATGAGGAAACTGAAGCTTCTGAAGATCACCAAACTCCCTTAAGATCACATAGCTAGTAAATAGTAGAGACAGCACTTTAACCTGTGCTTGTCTGGATCCTCATCTCATTGCTGTTTTGACAACACATATTGCTGTTTTTTCCTCAGTCTCAGTTCTCAAAATGCTTACCAAAAACCATGGATATCAACTCAGTCATATTATCACTGGGTCCTTTAGTAGCAGGAGACTGAGCAACATGTTCTTGGTTAAAAAATCTGAGCAGTCATTCAAGACTAGCCACCAGACTTCACAATTCTACTTAGGGTCTTAATTCCAACTCCAGAGTATCTCTAAGGAGAGTACTTCTCTTCTCTCTTCTTTAGCTCTGTTGTCTCTAGTCTCTCTACCTACAAACATACACAGATCCCATACCAGCACCACCTCCCCACAACTGAAAATCTTCCCTTGTTCTTGCTATCTTTTCATACTCAAGCCCTATTTTTTTTATCCTTGCTATTTCACTTTCTTAATAGTCTATATTCACTTTCCTATTTACTCCTATTTACACTTTCCTAGTTACTCCAATTTTAACTCTACTCCCAATACTCTTCTCACTATTGTTTCAAAGGCCTCATTTTCACCAAATAGAGGGGGAGTGTTTTAGAATCCTCATTCTCTTTAAATTTCTGTTATTTTTGCGGCCATCTCCTTCTCAAAACTTCCTATTTCATTGTTTGGTTCTCGTGAGACTGTGCCATCAGGATTACCCTGCTATGTTCTCCTTCTTCCTTGATGATACTCCATCCCTCCTCCTGGACCCCACATGTAGATGACCCTCCAGATTACATCCACTACCTTCTGTGTCTACATAGTAGCCCTAGCTGACTTCATCCCCTACTAGGTCTTTAACTAGTACCTCTCACAGCAGTTGCTTCCCAAGTTCACTTCACTAAGTTCACCCTCCCTAAGCTTCAGACCTCCATTTCTAGCTGCCTTTAGAACATACCTAAATGACTAATCCAAACCGCAAAACCAGCATGTTATAAATCTAACTCATTTATTCCATTAAAAAAACCTAAACCTACGTGGCTTTCTATTATTTCTCTCTAAACAAGGATCAGATTTTGGAGTCACCTTTGACTCTTTTAATTATATGTAAAAACCTATTGTTAAGTCCTGTAAATTTATTTTCTCATTGTTTCTCTCTGCCTAACTTCCTTAGAGATCTTTCCGTTATCAGTATCTCCCTAACCAAATTTACCATGAGAAATGCCGTTAGATAAATCTTTCTTCATCACAGCAGCAATAACAATGGCAATCACAAATATTTAATGATTGGGGTACCTTGGTGGCTCACTCAGTTGATCATCTGACTTTGGCTCAGGTCTGATCTCACATTCTGTGAGTTTAAGCCCTATGTTGGGCTCTGTGCTGACAGCTCAGAGCATGGAGCCTGCTTCGGATTCGGTGTCTCCCTCTCTCTCTCTGCCCCACCCCTGCTTGCTCTCTGTCTCTCAAAAATGAATAAATGTTTAAAAAAATTAAAAAATATATTTAATGATGTACTTTGTACAATAAGCAACATTATTTTATCAGAGTCTCTCATAACTCCTCAAAGTAGGCACACACACAAAAAATCCACATTTTTATTGCAGAAAGGGTGATCAATGCTCTAAGAAATTTACTTTTATTAAAGGAAATGCATCACATAAAGACAAACTTTGGGTTTACATCAAGGTCCACCAGACATCCATACCCATGCTTCAAATCATCTGCCTATCAAAAGCCATCAAGAATTCCTGTCTGCTTTCCTCATCTGGCACTTGATGCCCCCATCAGTAAAGGTCCCAGCACACCTCCCCAGCTGTGTTGCTTCCTATTCTCCTCCAAAAGGCTTCCAGTTCAATCAAACTCCATGCTCAGCATGCCTAGTACCCCAAATTCATTGCAGCCTATAACCTCTGTTTAGATTCTCCCCACTAGAACTCTTCTATTTGCATTCTACCCACTCTTAAGATCAATCTCAGAAGTTCCCTCCTCTAGAAAACACTTCCTGGTTCTCCAAGTACAACCTCTTCTCTGACTCTGTGCAATATTAATTAGGTTTATTACACTGAAGAAAAATTTCTCCTTTTGTGCTTTATACAGTTTTATGTCTGCACTTCTCTTGTCCTTCATCCAAAATGTAAAATTGTTGAGGTCATGGACTGACCCTGACCTATCAGGGTGCTGCCCATAGTACTTGTACCAGAGCCCCTGCAACTGTATACAAGACCACCAGTGAAAATTCTGTTCAATTGAATGAAATACTAGGGACTCTAGGATTCTGAAGCAAATGGGCAGTGGGGCTGGTTCCTGATTTTGATGTAGCCTTAGTTCATAAAGTAATTCTCTAATCTCTTTAAATCTCAGTTAGGATTCTACTATTTTTCAGTATTCATTTTATCCAAGAAGACCTTTCATCAGGGAATGATTACTCAAGTCACAGAGTAAAGGATCGGCACTTTTATTCCCAAGTACTAGTGTCCCTTTACATAAAGCCCCAAATAACCTTGAACTCACATTCTCCCATTTCATGTCATGCTCCTTTCCAATGTTATTAGTAAATCAAAGGGAACCCATTTTCAAACTGCATATCTTTTAGGTTGTTCTTGCTTTGATGAAAAACGACACCATGATTTTTTACTAAGTTACTCTCTGTTGTAAGCCAGTACCCACTGAATCCGACTCTATGCAATTTAGCATCACTTATAAGCTCTCTAATTCTGAATTTTGTGAAGTATATTAAAATATCCCCTTCTTCTGTGTGTTACATGTTAAAATGTTTTTCTAAACTTTGCAGTGAATCTTTGACTAGAACAGTGCCTTCCTTAAATTTAAGTGTGTAATTTAAGGATACTTCTATAGGATACTTTTTTAGGTGAGTTGGTTCTTGTGTAAGCAATAAACATACACACCATTCCACTGGTAGCATCTTTATGTGAACCTACTATGGTAAATTCAGACTGTTCAAACTGTTACTGTGCTCTCAGGCTATAGCTATTTGTATGGATCGATGGTCCATGTGACCAAGCTTTCTTATTACTAACATCCACTAGAAAATGGGTTGTGAAGATGATATTGACTTGTTAGTAAGAAAAAAAAAAAAAGATGATCAAACAAATAAATGTTACAGTTTTTCTTTTTGGAATATCCTTGGGAAGCCTGCTTTCCTTTCATAAAAATGACTTGTCCTCAAGTATTACAATATATATTTTCATTTCCTAATGCTGTTGAATTTATGAATATGATTCATCATTTCTAATCAATGAAATTGTGTTGTAGTTTGGCTAAGTAGCAACTAACGTTTAATTAAGTTTTCAGTCTCTGTGAAGGGAAAATCATCATTCCTATAAGGAAAAAATATTGATCACTTGGGAGAGTTTAGGAGATTAAAACTTATGCCACAATTTGACTGGATATTATTTCTTTGATAGGCTGTTCCAACATATCAATATAAGGGCATTATAGTTTTCAATACCAGAGTCTCATTAATATGCCAAGAGGGGAAGCAAGTGTTTGATGTGCTCAAGTGCTTCAGTCTGTGCAACTATAAAATGAGAAAAATATCTGTTTCAGCTGTGTGTTGCAAGAATTGCATCATGTATCAGAACATTTGTAACATAGAGTTCTAAAAAATATTAATGAAACCCACTTTGTCAACTGTTCCACACAAATAGAAGTTCATTATATTTAGACTTATAGACATTAGGGTTTTTTTTGTTTGTTTGTTTTGCTTTGCTTTTGTTTTGTGTGTGTAATTGCTACTTTCAAAGAGATCTTTACCTTTTTTTTTTTTTTTTTTTTTTGGTTTGGACAGAAAGAAAAACATTTCACAGAACTTTGCCTAATATTTACTGCTATCTTCTTATTTAAAACTTTTTAAGAACTAATTCCATTAAATGTAAATGTCAAGCTGCCTAGTAAAAATAGTTTATATTATCTGAAGAGGTAAATCAAAAGTCAAGACATGGTGGTCCACGGGCTTTTAGGCAGATTCATGTTCAAATCCTCACTCCAGCATTTACAAGCAGTGGGATATTGGGTAAGTTGCTTAATGGCTTTAAAGCCTTAGGAAATACCTATCCCATGGCATTGTAGCAAGGATTTGTGTAAAATGCCTAGTACATGCAATAAATTGTAGCTACTATAGAATTGTGAAAAGCAATGTATTTTCCCTGAAACTATATTGCTTGTTTCTTAAAACATATCTGTCAGATACATGGAGCAGATAGAATATGATGGAGACTCCCGGAACTGTAACTATAGTTCAGAATGCTGAACTCCAGACCTCTGTATTCAACAGTTAGTTACACAGCATCTCTATTTGTGCTATAGGCACAGCCTTCTACAAGTTAAAGACCAATTCACTGTAATACTTTCCTAAGTTACACTTACACTAATAGTCTTTCTTTGTGAATGTCTCCATTATTCTTTCATCTGGCCCAGTTGAAATTTAAGGCGTCAGACTCTACCTTCTCACTTATCCCAGTTTCAATTCTGCCAGTCACGTGGACCTGCCCAATCCTCCTCAATATCCCTTAAATAATCTACCCCCTTGTCAACTCACTGCTGCAATATTAGTTCAGGTCTTCCCTGTTCCTCCACTGGTTTTCTGATTCCTCCTAACAACCTTCCCATGTTGCTATCAGAGCCATCTTCCTTACACACTAATCCTTTCACTATTTGCTACTTGCCAGCTTCCACTAGTAAATGGGTTTAATAATGTTTAATCTTGTCACTCTCTTCCCCACCCACATTCCTTGTTCAAACTATAAAGTTGTTTGAACTTCTCCAAATCACACTGTTTCATGCCTCTGTGACTTAATACCTATCTTTTCCTCAACCAGAATGCCCTTTCATTGCTTGTCATTAATTTTTTAATGTTTTTTTGTTTTGGCAAAGAGTGCACACCCGTGCGCGCACGCGCGCACACACACACACACACACGCCCTCCTGCACAAGCATGGGAGGGTCAGAGAGAAAGAGAGAGCAAGAATCCCAAGCAGGCTCTGGGCTGTCAGCACAGAGTCCAACACAGGGCTGGAACCCACAACTGTGAGATCACGACCTGAGCTGAAATCAAGAGTCCAACACTTAACCAACCGAGCCACCCAAGCACCCCAGCTCTGTCTTTTAAAACTCAACTCAGAGCCTTTCTTTCTCCATTTTAAGACTACTGATCCCACCACCATTTTGTAACTGCCCCTGTGGACATCAATAGTGTCCTATGCATTATATCTATTATCGAAGCCTGCATTTTCACTACTCTGTATCTCCTACTAAATTATATGCCCTTTGAAAGCAGGTATCAAGGCTGCTGCTGTTGTTTTGTTCCTAACAAGAGTATGATAAATTCATGTTGAATTGGTTTATAAATCAAAGAAGGAAAGAAGGATAGAAAAAAAATCCTGTTCATTTCAATATGAATGAGCTGAGATGCTTGAGTTTCTCAATTCCCAGGACAGGGTATTTTCTTCACACTTCACTAGGTGAACTATGGTAGATGATATTCTCCTGATGTAATATAGTTTGTTTCAGTATTATTTGACCTATCATGTAGCCAAATTGTTATCAAAGGAGGAAAAGAATAAACTAACAAAAAGCCTAAAATACTGTTGATCACTCATCAAGTATTCCCATCACCTAGTTTATACAGGAAAATAATACCAGTTTAAAAGAAATATGTATCTTACAAAATATCTTTTAGATACCCTATTTGGAAATGTAAGGTAATTTGATGGAAAAAATAGGAACTGTAATACAAAAGGAGTTGCAGTGATTCTCTTTCCCTGTTCTGATGATCAAGCCTCTTTATTTCCTTTGCAATTGGAGAAGACTCCTCAATTCAGGAAAGGCAACATGCTGAATATCAAATAATGAAATAAAGCTTAATAGTAGGAAAATATCCATTAAAATAGTGAATTCTGAATGTAATGCAGAACCTAGGGGTAAACATATTTCTTAGGATTATTTCACATGGCTAAAGTTTTGAAATATTGTAAGTATAATGAACACTATCACACAGGAGGTCTCTATTCATTAAGAACAGTTATCAAGAGTCTCATTTGCAATTATATACCCTTATGAATTTGTTGGTTCTTTTTAATCGCTAGCATTCTTTTGAAACCTTCATGAAAGAAACCTTCTTGCACAATATCCCAAAAGCCTTTTCAGGTCTCCCAGGTAACTATGGTATGGTTTTTCATGGAATTTTCTATCTATTTTCCTTTCAAAATAGTAGCAAACTGAAATCTTATCAAGTATACAATTTCATACTTGCACTATGTATTAATAAAGCAATAGCGTTTTATGCATTGGACTGGGATGTAAGAATACATTTTCCCCTAAGGTTTCCATTGCTTCACAGGTTAATGGAAAGTAGTTTATTTTATTAAGTGTCACTTCTGTTTTTCTGGTAGGTTTGTAAGATATAGCAAAAGTTGCAAGGAAGTGAAATGATTAGGGTTCCATTTACAAAGAAAATCTTTCTTTTCAACCAAAGATAAAACTTTGGGGGCATAGTTTACCAACCATATCATCTAGATCAATGCTAGCTTTCCTTGATATGATACATGTCACCGCAAGATTCTTTTTACATCTAACAGCAATGTAAATTAACTTGCTTGCCAATCAGGCACATTGTAGCTGTGGGGTATATGTTTATATGTGAGCATCAACTTGTGTGCACATCTCCAGCTCCCCAGCTCTTTACAGTCAAAAAATGACCAAGGATAGCTTCCAGGTACTATTTGATTCCTAACTCATTCATTGCAAAATTCAGTGAGATTTCATGTTTTGGTATATTCTAGTTCATTAAGCAAAGGTCCAGCTTCCTGTCTCTCTGTATGCTCCTTTCCTTAAATCCCTCTTTGTTTGTAGAGCAAAATTATGTTTAGGCTTATCCTAAAAACCACTAAAGTCCTTTAACTTGAGGATGAAGCTGAAAATGGAGGGATAAATGTGTTATAAAGTGTCTGAATATTAATTTCACACACCAATTCAAATGTTAATTGATTGGCATGTGGTGCCCATGAACTTTTATCCAAGAGTCTTAAGTGTGAATTATAGCTGAGAGATTGACAGGAGTATCGATATATAACAAGAGTCATTCTGACCTTATGGGAAATGGAATTTAAACTAATACAGATTATCTTAAATTAAGACTAAGACAAAAACCCCAATAAACCCAATTCTCAATTATACTGGTTTCCACAAGATTTTCTCTAAAAAAATCCCATTCCTGCTAGCCTCATGGCAGAAGTCAGCTTGTGGCTCAATCTATGCAGATGTCCTCAGAACAATTAAAGGAGACTTCAATTAAGGAATCACCTAAACCTGCCTTCAGCTCAAGTAACATTTGAAGTTGAAGAAATGTCAAATTCATACCTTAAAATCACATGAGATCTTTTAATATTAAAGGCCTAGAAAGACCTATGCAGAATTAGACAATGTCAAGATCATAGTGTCACTCAGTATTTGGTTAGAGAAGAGGAGAATCTTTCCCTATAATCGTCACTAATAGTATTGAAATTATTCATTGCCTAAATGTTCAAGCCATTTACTATTGTGGTTTCTAAGATTCAGAAGACTTTGGAGGTAGCCTAGAATCTGGGAACAAATGACATGAACTCAAAAGACCTCTGAGTTGTTTTATCAAGTGTGGTGATAATAGTGGGTAAGGAAGAAAATAAGAGAAGATAAAAGATCACCAAATAGGTAGTCAAAAGACTAGAATTCTGAAAAACAATGTGACCTTAGCTAAGGCACTATAACCTTTTGAGCATTTACCTTCAACTCTTAAATAAAAGGGAATTTCTAGAACTTCTGGTTCTAGCAAATAAGGAAAAGCCACTGAAGAAACTCTCCTTCTACTGGTGTGTATGGATGAGGGTCAAACATAATTCACAAATTATGCCTGAGATTTTTAAAATAATGAGAAAAAGAAAAATGCCCAGATGGCAGGAGAGAAAAACAAGTTGTGAGCCAAAGCAGCAGGTCTGGAGTCTTAGGCCTGGAGGTGGGATATTTTACTCTCCATGGGACACATTAGAAGGCCTTGGGCACTTGACTAAGGGCAGTGGGCATGAAAATTTTGTATAAATCCCAGTCCCTTTGAGGGCTCCAGTCTTAGTTTAGGAAGGATTGAAATAATCTCAGGTTTACAGCCCAGGAGGCAGTCAAGAAAGTGGTGTTTTAACCTGGCTTTCAATAGAAAATGTCATTTACAGAGAATTTTCAACTCTAGTTTTTCTTGTGGGTTTGGAGTACAAATGGATACTGGACATGTGGTGCAGAAAACCCCAAGGCTGGAAATAATGGTGACAACAAAAATATCCCTGAAGTTGTGCCTTCTCATGCCTGCCTGTAGCAGAAGTATAAGCAAAACTGCTTATGAAGGACTCTCTTTCCCCACACAGGCCTTGTAGAATCCCCATAGATAAAAGCTACTTTCCCCTCATTGAAAATTCAAAGAGACATTCAATTTTATTTATTTTTATTTTTTTAATTTTTTTTAACGTTTATTTATTTTTGAGACAGAGAGAGACAGAGCATGAATGGGGGAGGGCCAGAGAGAGAGGGAGACACAGATTCTGAAACAGGCTCCAGGCTCTGAGCAGTCAGCACAGAGCCCGACGCGGGGCTTGAACTCACGGACGGCAAGATCATGACCTGAGCCGAAGTCGGACGCTTAACCGACTGAGCCACCCAGGCGCCCCCAGACATTCAATTTTACAACCCAAAAGGAACCAATTACTCAGCTGACATGAAAACCAAACAATTAACATTCAAAGTTCTCAAATTTCAGATCCACGTTTTTTTTGAGACTGTTATGGGTAGAAATGTGTCCCTACCACCTGCCCCTCAATATTCCTACCTTAAAGTCCTAAGTCTCAGGACCTCAGAATGTGACCTTATTTGGAAAGTAACATAGGCCTTATGGAAAAGGGTGGGGTCCCAATCCATTATGACTACTGGTTTCCTTAAATAAAGGGGAGGTTTGGACAGAGACACACATACACACACACACAAGAGAGAGAACACCTTGTGAACAGAAATGCAAAGATCAAGGTTATGCTTCTGTGAGTGAACAGTGCCAAAAATTACCAGAAAACTGTGAGCAGCAAGGAGGGGCCTATGACAGAGCCTCCCCTCACAGCTCTCAGGAGGAACCAACCCTGCTAACACCTTGACAGTGAACTTCTAGCTTCCAGAGATGCAAGGCAGTATATTCCCATGTTTAAGCCATCCAGTTTGTGGTACTTTATTATAACAGTCCTAGGAAACTAATATGGAGATATGAAGCATTCTCAAAATAACTCAAGAAATATAAGAAGGTCAAGACCTCATAGGACTAAGACATTATGAAAAATAGATGTTCTAAAAGGAAAACATACAGATATTACCAATTAAAATCTCCACGAGCAGGTTAACATTTCAGAAACAACCAGATATCAATATATAATTGAGGATACCAAGAATGCAGCTGAGGATACCCAGAATGCAGCAGAGAGCTAGAGATTATAATTTGATGATTAAAGGACACAAAAGATAATAAAGTCTAATGTTTAGCTGAATAGAACAGAGGGAAAAAATAAAGAAAATGGAGGGTATCACTTGAAGCAACAGTGAACAAGAATTTCCCAAAATTGATAGCAGATTTCTACAGTTCAGGAAGCTCCATAGATCCCAAGCAGAGTAAATAAAAATAAATTCACAACAGCAAAGTTATAAGCGAAACCTCAGGAAATCTAAAAGCAGCTAATGAGAAAGAATAAATTACTTAAAAGGAGGAACAATTAGACTGACAGCTGTCTTAACAACAATGGAAAAGGAGAGCAGAAAAGAAGTATCTTTAATGTTACTGAAACACAAGTTACTCAAAACTAGAATTCTATATGCAATAGACTAAAGATTTTAATTCTGGACAAGTAAAATTGAACAGAGAATGAAACAGTAGAATGAAAAAAGCATTAAGAAACAAAGGAATTGAAAGCTTTGCAAATAATTCTAAATTCAAATACAATACCAATTAGCTTGAACCCTATTGGTGGTTATTTGTAATTCATCCTAACAAAAGTAACCAACTTTGGAGATGTTAAAAACCAAATAGATGGGTGTATTCATTGTCCAAACTCAACTCGCCTAATGGCACACTTAACATGTGTGTATTTTATTTTTTGTGAATTAAAGCTCAGAAGTTGATTTTTAAAACTAATGAAACTAAAATGCTACATAATAGTAGGTTAGATAAAGACCACTTAAGAATTCTAAGGTATTAATATTGTTTTAGAAGAGAATAGGGGTGATGGTTAACTTTAGATTTTACCAAGGTGAGAATGGATGAACATATAAAGGTAATGTTAAAAAAAAAAAAAGTGGGGGGCATGGTGTAAGCAGTGTGTTCTTTATTCCTCCTTTGGTGTGACTTTAAAAATATCTACCACAGACTTAGATATTAGTAAGCAATGCCCAGTTCTAAAGGATCAGATGCAAATTTAGAGGCTCTAGCATGAAATTATTTGGGATATAGAGAGCACTGAGTTGTTCAAATGGGGATAGTACATTAACTCCAGAAAGCTTTTGTTAGATTATTTGAATGAAAGCGAAAAATTAGACCAAAAGATAGAGTCCATGCAGACACTGAGGATAGGTCAGAATTGGAGAGATTTTTTTTTTTTCCAGGTAATGAAACAGAATTTCCAAGTGGTAAGCCACTTCATGCAACACAGGTATTAATGAAATGCAGTAGGGCTGTTATAGTGCCATGGGTGCAGATGGTATAAAAGAAGTCAGACTTAGGTGAATGTATAGGATCTCATAAACAAAATGAGTTATAGATCATGGCTCATAGATGAATGATTACAAGACTTTAGAGAAGTGGAGAACCTTTGTAAATTTCTAGGTCAGGCACTTGATTTAATAGATGAAGACACTGGGGTCTAGAGAGGCTAGTATTTCATGCTACAACATTTGTATTCCTGAACAATCAACTGCTACCATATTCTTTCCTCCAAGAGTAATTACATCTTTCACATGAGAGACAAAGATTTATGTAGCACCTTGAAAAATGCCTTTTAAAAATGTGCTATTCAGGACAATTATTTCAGTTAACGTAGCTAATTAGGTACTTAAAGTAGTTAGTGTATTTGCATGCTTAATTAACTATAATTTACTTAAAAGTACTCTAATATCAAATTACTGGGGGATGCATTTGAGGCTTATTCTTTTAAAAAGTTTTATTTCTATCTGCTTCTTGTGCAACACAAAATAAAACTAAATTTTTATTCCATTAAAGGGAAATCATCAACTGGAACTAAAAACACAAAATGAAAAAAATGAATAGGGATAAAATGTTGAAATTAAATAAAAGATGATTAAAAACCCATTCAAGGATTACAAGAAAAACAATTTAATCCAAGCAAAGATAATTTTCAAATAAAACAGTAGTGGCAGTGTGGTATGATGGAAAGTGCTGCAAACTAAGTTAGACTATTTGGATTTTAGTAGCACTTTATCACTGACAACTTAATGTCTCTTGACTTCAGTATTCTTCCTATCTATACAATGGGTTTATGTGGTTAACTTAAATGTTCAAGTTCTAAGATTCCAATGGACCATATTTAATTACGTGAAAGCAATTTTTCCTCAGGGACCAGTTTTATCACCTGATAGATTTGGCTCTTCATCCAAACAATTCTAATGGCCCAAGTATCCACCCTTGGTTTATGGTAACAAGTGCTTATTGGTAATGCCTAAAACATTCTCTGTGGATCTAGGGAAAACAATTTTAAGATATGGATAGCTGTAATCGAGAGAGATGTATTTGCATGTACTTACTTTACCAAGCTGAAAGATAAGGAAAACTGAAGCATTACCCTTGTGTTTAATAAAACAAATCCTGAAAGGAAGTGTCTTGTTGATGGTCATTGCTACTCCATGCCCAGATCCTTAATATCTCTGGAATTGTTGTTTGGTTTTTTTTTTTTTTTCTTCCCACTTGCATTGCCCGTGTCTTAAGTCTAGCCCCAGCAGTTCTTACTGGAAAGTAACAGTTTCCTATATTTAGTATTACAGTCTCGGACAACTCATCTCCCACAAGGTATTAAAAGGATTACAGCATATATAAATGCGATTGTGTTAAAAATTTTCAATGGCTGCACAATGCTTTCAAGTAGAGTCCACAAGCCCTTAAAGATTTGATCCTTGCCTATTTTTCCAGAGTCATCTCTGGAAAGCAGTCATCACTACTCCTACTATCAACAATTCAATACTCTACGCATCCTTAATGAGTTTATGCTAGAGCCCCTCAACTTGCACTCACTGTTTTCTCTGCCTGCTTGATAGTCCCTATTTTTTCCAGTCTGTATACTTCTCTGCTTGGTTCACTCCTAGCCTTCTCTATTTCCCTTTCCCATGCCCAGAACTCTGTGAAGGTAATTATTAGACCCTTCACATTATAATCATTACTTAAAAAAAAAAAAAAAAAAAAAAAAAAGATTTTCTTCAGAGACATCTGAAAAATGGCAGCATAGGACATAGGAAAATCCTGACCTCCCCTCCTCCCAGGGACACTCCACATCTACAGTACACATGGATTATTTCCCTCTGAAAAAATATCTGAAGACTAGATGAGCTGTTTCTCCACAGCAGAGCATAGAAAGACCACAAGACAATTAAGAGAGGCAGAGATAAGGTCTCATCAAAAACCCTGCCCCCAGTGCAGGGACACACAAGTGGGAGGGATCTCACCAGTCCAGCACTTCTCCCAGAAGAGGTAGGGAGGTACCCTATATTACGCACCCCAACTCCTGGGATTTGCACTCAGAAAACAAACCCCAAAAACATCTGGCTTGGAAAACCAATAGAGCAGATGTACAGGAGACCCAAAATGCTATAAGAAACTAAGTTTACCCTTTTAACAGGCTCACATATGGTCTCACTCTTCCCCAGACCTGGGGGTGGAAAGCAGCAGTTTCAAGAGTGCCTATACTATATATGTGAAAGAGACTTAATTGCTAATCTAAAAACATCTGCTAGAAGAGCAGAGGATAGTTGAAACTCTTCCCTGTGACAGAGGCTCTGGCAGATGCCAAATTTGTACTTTCCACCTATCCTGCTAGCACAAGTGGGTGAGCTCTAACATGGCACCATTTTACCACCTTGCTAAGACAGATGGGCATGAGAGGTCACAGCATTATCTTGCTGAAGTCAGAAATCACAGGCTGTTATGACACTGATTCCCTGGCTGGGCCTGGCAAGTGCAAAAAGTCATGGCATTTCCCCCCTCCCAGCCTAAAGCCATGCACAGACAAGGCACTTTCCTGTTGCATTCCTGTAGCCCTGGGACACATGCAACAAGACATTTTCTCTCTGAAGGCCATGAGCATGCCCCACCTCCCACGCTTTCCAGCTGTGTAGCTAAAGGCAGTTGGGACTTACATTCCACATAAGGGATGCCCCTTGATCACCTGGCCCTGGTGGCCAAGTACACTTGCATTCCTGAGCCTAATGGGAAAATATAATTGGAAAGACTTTTTTTGGCAGGCCACCACCCACAAACTCAAATATAACCATGGTTTTCCTGTGCAAAAGTGCCGTTTACTTAGCCTGAAGCTTTAGCCTAATGGTTAGAGTTCAGGTTTCCCACATATCTAGAAACTAAGGAGGTAATCCCAGGAAACATAAGCAGAGATACCATTCTTGAACACCTCTTGGTCTTGTTACAGCTTGATAAGACCTCTCATAAAGAAGCTTATATACTCATGTGGACTCTCGTTTTTGCAATTGTCAATGAGGCGACACCTCAAGATCTTCAGAACTATGATTGCAGCCCCAAAGAACTGTATTTGTTTGCATATTTTAAAAGGTGCTCCCCGAATGTCTTGTTTCCAGAATGAAAGTATGTACTAAATGAGATTGCTCCACTGATAGATCTCAGCACAACCTCAATAATGGGGACATATCAAAAATAAGTCAGGTAGTTCAGACCATCATAAAGGTTTGAGAGACAACCAAGAGTTAGGGAAAGGTTCAACAAAAAGCTTCATTACCTACACAGGTTCACTCCTTCAAGATGGAGAGGTAGCTACCTCACCTAATGTACAGACATAAACAGAGTCAAGCAAAATAAGGAAACAGAGAAATATGTTCCAAATGAAAGATTAAGAGAAAACATCAGAAAGACCTCAATAATACAGAGGTAAGTAATGTACCTGATAAAGAATTCCAAGTAATATTCATAAAAATGTTCAACAAACCTGGGAGAAGAATGAACACAGTGAGAACTTCAACAAAGGGATTGAAAGTGTAAGAATATATCAAACAGAAGTCATAAGGTCATAACAATATGGTCCTATAAGAAAGAAAAGAGAAAAGGAAAGAAAGAAAAAAAAAAAGAAAGGAATTCCCAATAAACATTTTAACTACATACTTCTAAGAACCAGAAAAAGAAAACAAAGTTGAAAGTTAGAAGGAAGGAAATAATAAAGATCAGAATGAAAATAGACACTACAAAGACAATAGAAAAGATTAGTGAAACAGAACTGGTTCTTGGAAAAGATAAAATTGACAAGCCTTTATCTAGGCTCAAGAAGGAAAAAAAAAGGAAAAAGTTTCAAATAAATAAAATCAAAAATCATAGAGGAGATGTTACAACTGACTAGACTGAAGTACAAAGGATAAGACAAGTTATGAACAAAAAATTGGACAACCCAGAAGAAATTGAATAATTCATAGAACTTTACAATCTTCTAAGACTGACTTATGAAGAAAATATAAAATCTAAATAGACCAATTACTAGCAAGGAGATTGAATTGGTAATCAAAAACGTCTCAATAAACAAAAATCCAGGGCCAATTTCATTGGTGAACTCTACCAATTCAAAGATTTTATATCTATCCTTCTAAAACTCCAATAATTCAAGAGGAGGGAATGCTTCCAAATTCATTTTACAAGGTCAGCATTACCTTGATACCAAAACCAGATAATAACACCACACAAAAAAGAAAAGGCCAATATTTCCACTAAACATAAATGAAAAATCCTCAACAAAATATTAGTAAACCAAATTCAACAATTAAGGGTCATACACCGTGATCAAGTGGGATTTATTACAGGAATGTTACGATGGGTCAATGAATAGAAAATCAACCTGATACATCACATTAGAAAATTAGAGATAAAAGTCATGATCAGTTCAATAGAAGAAGCAGTCAACAAAATCCAACATCCATTTATAATAACAACTCTCAATTGAGCAGGTATAGAAGAAATGTACCTCAACATAATAAAGGCCATATATGGTAAACTTACAACTAATATACTCAACAGTGAAAAGCTAATTTCCGTTAAAGATCAGAAACAAGACCAGGAAGCCTACTGTCACTTTTTTTCCCCCCAACATTGTATTGGAAGCCCTAGCCACAGAAATTAGGCAAGAATAAATAAGATGTATACAAAAGGGAAGAAAGTAAAATAGTCACTATCTATAGATGACCTAATACTATACACATAAAACCCTAAAGACTTCCAAAAAAAAACCCTTTAAGAATAAAGTTTCACAATACAAAATACACAAAAATATGTTACAGTTTAATATACTAATAACAAATTATCAGAAAGAGAAATTAAGAAAGTAACCCAATTTACAATCACAGCAGAAAGAATACCTAGGAATGAAGTTAACCAAGGAGGTAAAAGACATGTACCCTAAAAACTGTAAGACACTGATAAAGGAAACTGAAGACACGAATAAATGCAAAGATATTCCATGCTCATGGATTAGAAGAATTTATATTGTTAAAAAATTCATACTACCCAAAGCAACCTGCAGATTAAATGCAGTTCCTATATAAATTTCACTGGCATTTTTAAAAATCAGAACTGGAAAAACTAATTTCAAAATTTATGTAGAACCAAAGAAGACCCCAAAAAGCCAAAAAAATCTGGAGAAAGAAGACAAAGCTGGAGGTATCACACACTCTGTTATCAAACCATAGTACAAAGCTACAGTCATTTAAATTGTATGGTATTGGCACAAAACATAGATCATTGGAACAGAATAAAGTGCTCAGAAATAAATCCACATATATATGATCAATAAGTTTTCAACAAAGGGAAAGAATATACAATGGGGAAAGCAGAGTCTCTTTAATACATGGTGCAGGAAAAACTCAACAGCTACATGCAAAACAATGAAACTAGACAAATATCTTATACCATATGTAAAAATTAACTCAAAATGGATGAAAGGCAAGGTAAGACCTGTAATCATAAAACTCTTAAAAGAAAACATAAATGGTACGTTCCTTGACATTGGTCTTAACAATTTTGCTGGGGGAGATCTGACTCCAAAGGCAAGGGAAACAAAAATAAATAGTCTACATCAAATTAAAAAGCTTCTGTATGGGAAAGGAAACCATCAACAAAATGCAATTCTACTAAATCTGAGAATATATTTGTAAATCTTATATGTGATAAGGGGTTAACATAAAAATATATAAAGAACTAAAACAGCTTAATACAAAAATTAATCTGATTAAAAATGGGCAGAGAGGGGGTGACTCAGTAGGTTAAGCATCTGACATCAGCTCAGGTTATGATCTTGCGGTTTCTGAGTTCAAGCCTCGCATCCGGCTCTGTGTTGACAGCTCAGAGCTTGGAGCCTGCTTCTGATTCTGTCTCCCTATCTCTCTGCTCCTCCCCTGTTCATGCTTTCTCTCTCTCTCAAAAATAAACGCTAAAAAAATTATTTAAAAAGTGGGCAGAGAATCTGAATAGACATTTTCCCAGACATACAATTGGCCAACAGGCACCTGAAAAAATGTTCAGTACCACTCATCATCAGGGAAATGTAAATCATAACCAAAAGGTGATACGACCTCACACCTGTCAGAATGGCTATCATCAAAAAGAACAAGAAATAGGTGTTTGGTAGGAGTGTGGAGAAAGGGAATACTTGTACACTATTGGTTGGAATGTAAGTTGATGCAACCACTATGGAAACAGCATGGAGGTTCCTCAAAACATTAAAAATAGAGACACCTAGGTGGCCCAGTCAACTGAGTGTCTGACTCTTGATTTCAGCTGAGGTCAAGGTCCTGGGTCATGGGACCGAGCCCCACTTCAGGCTCTGTGTTGAGCATGTAGCCTGCTTGAGAGTCTTTCTCTCTCCCTCTGCACCTCTCTGCCACTGTCTCACACACACGCTCTCTCTCTCAAATAAAAATATAGATCTACCATATGATCTGGGAATTATACTTCTAGGGATTTATTCAAAGAAAATCAAAACATGAATTTGAAAAGATATATGCATCCCTCCCCTGACCCCCCATGTTCATTGCAGTATCGTTGACAATAGCAGATACAACAACAACTGAAAATATCCACTGATGGATAAATGGATAAAGAAGATGTGGTATATACATACATAATGAAATACTATTCAGCCCCCCCAAAAAGAAGGAAATCTTGCCATTTGCAACAGCATGAATGGACCTTAAGGATATTATGCTAAGTGAAGTAAGTCACACAGAGAAACATGAAAACTGCATGATTTCATTAATATGTAGAATGTGAAAATAAAACAAAACCAACACAAAACGCAGACTCATGGATACAGAGAAAAGATTGGTGGCTGCCACAGCAGAGGGAGTTTTGGGGTGGTGGGGGGGAGTGATGCCAAACAGAAAAAGAGGATCAGGAAGTAAAACTTCCAGTTTTAAAATAAGTCATGGGATATAGTAAAGAATGGGGAATATATTCAATAATAATGTACTAATTTTGTATCGTAACAAATGGTAATTGGACTTGTGATCATTGTGTAATTTATACAAATGTCAAATCACTATGCTGTACAGTTGGAACTAACATTGTTAATCAGTTATTCTTCAAAACAAAATTCATTAGATTGCAAACTCTTTGAAGACAGCATCGTCATCATCCTTGTTCATTGTGCCTACTACAAGTTTTGTCTAAAAGATGGTCTAGGGGCACGTGGGTGGCTCAGTTGGTTGAGTATTGATTTTAGCCCATGATCCCAGGGTTGTGGGATTGAGGCTCATGCTGGACTCTGCTCCAATTGTGGAAACTGCTTAAGATTTTCTCTCTCCCCCGCTGCCCCTCTCCCTCACTGACACTCTCTCTCTCTCTCTCTAAAGATTAAAAAAAAAAGCATTCTGTAACTATCTTGTGATTAAATAAATGTCTTTCTGTAGTTTGTCACAAGATAAAATAATCTCACCTCAAGCACAAACCCTTCAGGTAAGATTACAAATACCCAGATTTAAATCTTTATACCTTTCTCCAACTTTGAAAATTATGGATTGTATTTGTGAATAATGAGTCTACAGGAGTTAAAGAAAAATCTCACATTTGGATGAAGAGCATATTTTCTGCAAATAGAGGTTTTAATGAAAACTAACGGACATTTCCAAAAACCTGTTTGATGGTAAGTGGAAATTAATTTGTAACTATTATTAAGTTAATGTATAGCTTTTACTAACAAGTATATATTTTTGTTTTATTTTAAAATGCAACAATACCTATAAGGAGGCCTTCAAAATATTTTAATAAAAGCTAGTTGTGAACAACAGCCAGAGAACCGTGTCTTGGAGTTTAAGATGAAGAACAATAGGTACAATTTAAGACATCAGCTGTTCTACTCATTATTATTGTTGACACTGAGTTATGTGTTTTCGTAATACCCCAAAGGGCAAGTAAAATTATATTCTTCATTTTACATATAAAGAGAGACATAAAAGGGTTAAGTGCTAAAAGCCACAGCTACTTACTAGATCCAGCAAAAGTCTCAGTACAGTCTGCCTTCAGATGTTTTCCATCACACTGCTCTTTAATTTTCACAGTATGAAGGAATATCTATCTCATGAAGTTGTCAGAAATAAGTTAATGCACGTATTAGATTGCATCACTGGTTCTAATTCTTCAGCTTTTCTTATCTTCGTGGTCCTTACCACGTGACTTTTTAATTCCTTCCTCTAAAAGGGTCATTTTTCTACCCTATCACTTGGGTTGGGCCATAGGCCTGCTTTGGCCAATAAAATTGGGTAAAAGTGATGGTGTACCAATCGATGTGCTTCTACTCTGCCATTGCCATGGAAAGAAGATGCCTAGGGTAGCCCCTGGTCCCAGGGGGAAGATGAGAGGCACAATGCAGAGCTGTCCAGGTGAACCAGCCTAGATCAGCCAACTCCAGCTTCTCCTCAGATGTATGAGTTAAATAAATGCCTACTTTGTATACCTCTAAGATTTTGTTACTGTATTTTACACAGCAACACAGAATACAGTATTTATAAAAGTACCTAGACCAGTGGCTCAACTATGGAAGTTTTCTATAGAGATTAGATATTATTATACTCTCCTTCCCCTTTATCTTCATAGTTATGTTTTAAACAAATAATTACATGAGGATAGAATTTTTCTTTTTAATTATAAGAGAACATAGGATATAGATTTTTTTACTAGACTGTAAACTCCTTGAGGGCAATAACCATTTCTTTTTCATTCTTTTATGCTCAACAACTCAAAACAGTGCCCAAAGTAAGGGTCAATAAATATTTGATGAAAGGACTTTTTTTTTTTTTCTCCTCTCAAATCAAATATTTCCAGGGCTCAACTAGTATTTGGTATTAACAAGGTAGGACAAGCACTTTGGAAACTGTTTAGCATAGTGCATCACCATCTATAGTTTCTACAAGAGAACTTTTACATTAAATCTATTACAATGAGTACGTTTTATAATTAAACCTACTTTGAAAATTTAACTCCCAAAGAAAATCAACTTCAGGGTTTTAGTGTGCTACAGAAATAGTAACTTGTTGCAAAGAACTATAGAACACTATGGGATAAGTCCATCATGCTGGCACAAATTACAAGAAAAATACATATGCCATAGCCTGTGAAAATTAACAATCTCCAACTCTTTCCCCACTCTTAACTCCTTTCAAATACTAATAAGAACAGATTATTGGCTAGACTGTATGAACTGGGATGTTATCAAGTAGAAATTCTTTAAGTAGCAGCTGGACACTGCATACCCCCAACTTCACCATCTTTATTTAGATCAGCCAGAGGAATTATTCTGCCATTATTCTGTCAAAGGGGCTTCCCCTTTGACACTCAGGGGAAGCCCCACCCTAGGCAGGCCTAGGCTCTCTGAGCAATCTCTGGGCTTCTGTACATGTGTTCTGTTCAGCTTCCAGCCCCAAGAGCTATACTCACCTTTACCAGTTTGGGCCTGCCCTGGTTCTCCGTGACAATGACTCCCACTGAATACCCACAACTTAGTAAAGAAAAAAGGTTCAAGTTTTCATTTCTTTTCCTTTAGTCTTCCAACTTTTTCTTCTTGTATTTTTTTTTCTTGCAGAAAAAGATGTTAAATAAAAAGACCTTCACTGTTAGAGGAAGCCACCAGCAAACACTGTGGCACACTTCTTAATGATGGTTCGCAGTTCACATATTTAGTGACCCCCCCCACTCCCCCCCCCCCATACACACATACTACAGGCCAAAGAAGCTTCACAACTATCATGTTTCAGAAGTGATGCAACCTGCCATGGCAAAGGGACGACAAAGAGTGAACATTGCTTTGGGTACCTTTATTTTCTTTCTTGAACCTGTCAAAGTGTTATGTAGGAGACTTTAAAAACTTTCTCTGGGTGGGGCGACTGGGTGGCTCAATTGGTTAAGCAACTAACTCTTGATTTCAGCTTGGGTCATGATCTCATACTTCAAGAGATCTAGCCCTGCTTCTGACTCAAGGCTGACAGTGTGGAGCCTGCTTGGGATTCTCTCTCTCCACACTCCCTCTCTGCCCGTCCCCTACTCACTCACTCACTCTCTCTCTCTTAAAATAAATAAGCTTAAAAAAATTAAAACTTTATGAGGGTTACTTATTGTACATGTCTGTGGCTAATCTTTGCTCCTTCTCCTAACTTAAAGTTTGGCTTAAAGATAAATCACATGAAGAGCGAAATTTTAAGAGCAGCTGTTGGGTGCTGCCATGCATAAAGCCTATGCATCACCAAAAAATGAGTGTAACATGATAGTCAGCATGGCATGCATTTAATTATGATTTAAGAATGAAGTATAAAAGATTCTTCTACACCACTAATCTGTTTCCCTTCCCCTCTATTTTAAAGTATGTTCAATTCTGTGTAACTATTTATAAAATGTGCATTTCTAAAGTACTTGAGCATTTTAAAAGTAAATATTAAGTTACTTAAGGAACTATCAGTGGGGGTTTTAAAATGCTCCTTTTTCCCCCCTTCGACAAAGTAAGTATCTAGTTTTCTTTATAAATTTAAATAGGCATCCATAATTAGGGGTATTTTCTGATTTCTATCCTGAAGATGGTCCTTTCAGTGAGAACTTGTAGGATTTAACTACCAGATTTCAATAAGAATCTGAGTAGGAATTAGTTACAAAGAAAGAGTTTCCTACAAATACTAGCAAGACACCAAATAGCTCTTCATATTTCTAGCATTAAATTTTTGTTGCTTTTAAAGTAAATAAATTGTAGCTTGTATGGTTTATATAGAAGATAAAAACAGTTGATGAATCTACTTTTTCATTTTGAAGAAGTCATTTTTATTTGTTGAGAAATGGACTGTATCTACACTGTGTGATACAGGTCAATAGAGTTGGTCACTTGTCTGTTGAGTACTTATCACCTAGCAACAATGATCAAGTATATCCATTAAACAACAAAAAAGTCATTAACCATCCATCAGGAGGAAATGTCATTGGCAGAATTCTCAGTCCTCCAAATTCCTGCCACTTGGTGTAATACACTCTGTATAATCCTCTCCCCTCGAGTGTGGGTGGGACTGTAAATATGAAGTTACTCAGATCATTAGGTTACATTATTGTCAAGTCTAAAGAGATTTTGAAGATGTAAATATCCCAAAGCAGTTGATTTTGAGTTCATCAAAGGGAAATTATTCTGGGTGCATCTAAACTAACTCAACCTTTAAAAAAGAAGGAAATCTTGCTATAGGCAAGATGGATGAAACCTAATACATTATGCTAAGTGAAATAAGCCAGTCACACGAGAAAAAATACAGCATATGTCACCTACACAAGCATCTAAAATAGTCAAATTTATGGAGCAGAGAGCAGATCAGTGGTTGCCAGGGTCCAGGGAGTTTGGGGAAATGGGGAGTTGCTAATCAACGGGTATAAGGTTTTGGTTTTTGCAAGATGAGAAGTTCTAGAGATCTGCTATACAACTTTGTGCTTATACATTTGTTAAGAGTGTACATCTCATGTTAAATGTTCTTACCACCACAAAATTTTGAGAAGAGATTGGGCCCTTCCTGAAGTCACAGACTGGTAGTTTGAGAGGGTAAGCACTGGAAAAATAAAATTGGTTCTTTGGGCTCAAGTAGAATGGCTTCAGATGAGCATTTTAATAGGTGGAATGGATTGTAAATTAGTTTATTAGTAAATTTAAAAGGAAGATAACACCTTACGAATTGTGTATGAATAAGATAACAGGGTATGAAATCCTATGATTTCAGACTTTCACTCTAAGTGTAAAAAGGATCAACAAGTGGAAACTAGAGCTACAAGTTTTTACTGTTTATCAATACCAGTTTTTCTTAAAATATGTGTGCAGCTCATCTGCCTCAGAATTACCTGTGGTATTTAATTTAAAATTCCAATTCCAAGAACGGATCCCATAGCTAGTGAATCAGTATCTCTGAAGGCCTAGGAATTGTTTTTTTTTGAAATCCCGAATGCTGTAAGAGATCTGTTGAGATGCAGAGTTTGACAATCACTCATCTACCCACTTCATATGGAAGAACTCTTTGTGGGTGAGGTGTAAGTTTGCACAAAGGTGGCAGGAACAGAGCTAGAACTTCTCAAAGAGCCCAGAACAGAGACAATCACATACTTCTTGGTAAGTCTTTTTTCCTACCTATGAGGGAGTTACAAGGTCTGGAAAGGACTAATTATTAATACTGATACTTGAATTTAGAAAGGTTTCATTCTTTGGAAAACACATATTCCTAATTCTCTTTCAGTGTAACAACAAACCTCTTCTATTTTGGAGTGAAGAGAAAGACCTGTATCTTCAATACAACAAAAACCTTCTCTTTTCGTGATCAGATGGTTTCTCATTCTAATGCGGCAGAGAGGTAGAAAAGGCTGAAAAAAGTTATTTTGTGACAATTCATGAAATTACAAAACTGAACTTTTGTTCTTTTACTAAGAGTGGCATAAGCTTTCACGTTTAACAGGTCAAAAATTTCTAAACTTGTGTCTCCCAAACTCTTTTCCTGAAATTAAGTGCTGTATTTCCAATATACTGAAAACTAAATTCTTTAGCTCTCTCCTTTTCTCCTCCTGTATTATCTACCTCTGTGAACAAACCTTCCTTCCTTCCTCACCAAAGTCAGAGCGGGCACATATGTGTCCCAGACTCATTGGTCACCTAAGTAATGCAAATTAAAACTTTCAGAATGTAAAAACAACTGGAATGGCCAATCACACTATTGTGAAGAATTTGTGGATCAGCTAGAACCCTTATACACTACTGATGGGAAAGTAAAATGGTACAATCACTTTGGAAAATCGGCAGTTTCTTACAAAGTCAAGCATACACATACTCTACGACAGAATAATCACCAGTCTAGGTATTTATCCAGACAAAATAAAAATATAGATATATAGACTTATACAAAAACATTCAAGCAGCTTTATCTAGAAAAGCCAAGTGTAGGAATAACCCACATATCCATCAGATTTTTTAAAATAAATCTGTGCTATATTTACACAAAATACTACTCAAAAATAAAAATGAACAAAACACAGAAAAACAAAAACAGCATGGATGAGTCTAAAAAACATTATTTTCAGTGAAGATCTAAGTCACTATATAACAAATAACAGTTCCATTTACATAAAGTTCATCAACAGACAAAACTTAATTATGCGAACAGAAATCAGAGAAGTATTTGTATCTTGAGAGTGGGATATGAGAAAGCGACATATTTTCTGGGTTAATGGAAATATTCTACATCTTGATAGGGGTGTAGTTTACATGGGTATAACATTTATCAAAAACTCAATGAAGTGTTCACTTAGATACATACATATTACTGCACATGGATTTTACCTCAGAAAAGTACTATTAATTAATGACAGAAATTACTTTCTTTGCTCTTGCAAAGTATACAAGAGTAAGGAAGAAGAAACTTTTCTTTGTATTTCATTCAGAAGGCAACTAAGAGATCCCATCTAAGAGATCATCATTTTGAATACACTGAAACTCACACACTCTATTTACATGTTTTTTATCCAGTGCTTTATTCTCACATCTTTAGGACAGAGAATATTTACCAACCTAGAGTCATTTCACTTCTTTGTCCTTGGAAGCTTCTATTTTTAACTGCTGGTTTCTAAGTTCACCAGGGTCCATTGGAGACAGATTGAAGAAACAGAAAGAGAATAAAGCACCAGGTATAGGAAAGAAAATAAAATGCACTAGCAGTCTATTATTTTTTCCTTAGAACTAACACTGCTTGCAATAGTACTGGATGTCAAACAATCTACGAGCTATCAAACATGCAGTCCTGAGCTCTTAGAAATAAGATTTATCAAACATGGGGTTGACTAATTGCAGTGGCAGCACCACTGCATCCCCTCCAGACAGATGAGGCTTCAGCTGCAGTAAAATGATGGTCAGAGTTAATGAAGAGTTGTCAGTGCTAGAAAATGTTCAGTTTAAGTTTGCAGTTGACTGAATCTGGCATATTGCAAGTCAGTCTGTATGAAAGCCAAGCACAAACAAAAGACCTGGTAATTAGCGATGGCCAGTTCAACTTGGATCACACTATAAACATTGTCACCACTTGTCATTCATTTGAAAAGTCATTAAGACTGTAAGACCTGCTTTATTACTGCCTGTATTTGTTTATTCTGTGTGCTACTACCTCTCTATCTGCTGCAATCTCTTCTATAATATTGACTATCACTTACTAAAAAACAAACTTGTTTTCCTCCTCCAAATAAATTATAATCAGAAGCTTCTAGGTTTTAATTTCCTGGATAAAAACATGTCCCCACACCTTAACAGGTGCTTACCTATATAATAAGTGATGAAAAGAAGTTGGATGTATTTTGAATCCATTGATATAATTCTGGAACACCACAAAAGAACCACTCTAAGTCCAGCCCAGAATGCATGGACTGTCATTCTGAAAGCTACTCAAAGCACCCCAGAGATGTGGATCTTCATGCACATGAGCTGCAAATACCACATTAACTGAAAACATTACAATTTCTCCAGGGAAACATCAATTTGGAGCTAAAGACTTGAAATTGCCCCATTTACGTTCAAATCAGGGTTTGCTGCAAAAAAAGAGTTTGCTATATAGACTTTCAACACAACTTTACTTTTCAGGGTTTTTGATTTCAGATTTACAGACAACCTGGGCTAGGTGTTTATGCTTGGCGTTCACACAGTTTGGCTTAACTGTTAACTCATTAACTCTGTTCATTATTTTCTTGCAGCTGAATCCTGATCTGGAAGCAGTACATGAAAAACTAGATTTGTTTCAGGTTCTACTAAGCCAAGAATTTTATTTTCATGGTTAAACCTGCCATACAGATGATTAAGAAAACCCTTATACAGAGGCTTCCAAATATATTTAGACTATCATCTATTTCAGCATGACAAAGAGCTCCATGGACCCTCTGTTTTCTAATACTCTCTTAATACCCACTCCTAAAAAAAGAAAGACAAGATTTACTTGAATGAATAAAAGAATGTACTGTTATCCTTTAGATGCCAGATGTGGCTATACATATGCTTCTGTGCATTCATTTACCAAAATTTTATTGAGCATTTTTTTATGTGCCAGGAAGTGCTGATCTCTAGGGATACTGATGAGAGCTAGGCAGACAAACAACCTGTGCCCACAGAGTTTACATTCTGGAGAGGTGGGGGCAGTGGAGAGGAAGGAAAGGAAAATAAACAATAATTAGGTAATTACAGATCATGATAAATATGAAAGCTATAAAAAGGCTGGTGATAGAGGTAGACAATATCTGGTTAGATGTAGACTGCAGGTAAACTGGACACATCTGAAGGATGAATGAGAAACAACAGGGTACCAAGCCAAAAGTCATGCCTTCCAAAGAGAAGGAATTGATAGGGTGCCTGGGTAGCTCAGTTGGTTAAGCGTCTGACTTTGGCTCATGTCATAATCTTGTGGCTCTTGAATTTGAGCCTCGGGTCAGGCTCTGTGCTGACAACTTAGAGCCTAGAGCTTGCTTCAGATTCTCTGTCTTCCTCTCTCTCTGCTCCTACCCCGCTCACCCTCTGTCTCTCTCAAAAATAAATAAATATTTAAAAAATTTAAAGAAATTTAAAAGAGAAGGAATTGTAAATATGCAAAGAATGAAGCATAAAAGAGCTTAGTGGAATTAAAGGTTGGAAAGGAGGGCAGTACACCTAGATAGTAGTGAGTTAAATTAGTTATTGGAGGTCATTGAGAAGACCTGACGGTTGGCTGACGTGAGAGCTGGACTAGGCAATGAGAGGCTCTTCACCCTCTTCCCTGTCCTTGGGATGTACACTCTGCCTACTGTTCTCACAGTGGGAGCTGTTCCAAGGACACAGCTTTGAGAGAGTAAGGTGGTGTTAAGACCATGTGCGTGATATAGGTGACTAAGCCCAATTAAGGTCCCTATATGAACTTTAATATTCTAGCAGGCAGGTGCAGAGATCTATTTTTCTTGCAGTTGCCCAAGAACAAGCCTCACAAGTTCCCTTGCTTATTAAACCTGTCATGAACCTGCCTGAAGTGGTCTGCCTCTTCCTTTGGTCTGTCCTTATTTTCTGTATAAAGGGGCCAGTTTACAAAACAGCGAATATTATAAACATGTGACTAATGAGGTAGGCAGGAGTCAGATCATAGCCTTATAGACCATCTATTTTGTTCTAAGTACAATAAGCCAGTTAAACGATTTGAGAAGCACTTATCTATCTAAATGCATTTTTTGCATCACTGATTTTCTTGTGGATATTGGATTACTAAAGGTCACAAAGCATAATTTTTTCATTAATTGTTTTTATTTATTTTTATTTTTTAGAAAGAGAGTGTGTGTGAGCAGGGGAGAGGGGTAGAGGGACAGAGAGAGAGAATCTTAAGCAGGCTCCACACTCAGTGCAAAGCCTGATGCAGGGCTCAATTCCATGACCCCAAGATCATGACCTTAGCCGAAATCAAGAGTTGGATGCTCAACCGAGACACCCAGGTGCCCCTTAAACGTCATGAAGCATAAAAGGAAGAAGATATGCTAAACTTACAGCAATTTAGGGGAAAGATGATGGGGTTTGGGATAGAAGAGGAGGAAACATGCAGACAAATGGTGAGACTTTCTCATGGACAAGATGTGAGATGGGAAAGAGAAAAATTGGTAGACTCTGGTTTTAAGCTAAGCCTGAAGGGTGCAATGTGATCTGGAGACATAAATTTGTGAGCCATGAGCATATAGAAAGGATGTGATGATATAGGGAGAAAGAATACATAGAAGAGAGGCTAGGACCATACCCAAAGCCCCTACAATACTTTAAGTTTCAGGAGGAAAGAAGCTAGCAAAGAGACTAACAAAGGAGGTACAATAGGAGAAAATATGGAAGTATGATCACAAAAGCCAAGAGAAAACTATCTCAGGAATGGAATGTGATGTTAACCAAGAAATGAGCCAAAGAGAGTCCATTAGCTTTGGCAATATTATAAATTAATTCATAAGTTTTAATGTAACATAGCATAAATACTATCACTAGACCCTACCAAAAATTACTCAAGACAGGCAAGTATTACCACTATTTTTAGAAAACTCATTGCTCATGCTCATGATGTCCCTCCATCTTGCTCTCCAAATTAAGGCAACAAGTGGCACGAGTCTTCTTCACAGCTCTGAAAATGTAAATGCAAGTAGTGCCAATTTCTGGCTGTACAGGAAAATAAGGTGTATGACTGAATGGACATCTGTCCCAACTTTTACCACCCACTATCACACATCCTTATAGGGGAACAACAGAGAGTGGCCTAGCTGGGCACTGACGTAGGGTTTACAGTGGACTGAGATTGGGATATACAGAATGGCAAGAGAAGGAAGAGCAAGAGGACGAAATTTTGAGGCTGGAGTGACAAGCACAGTAAGTATAGAACAAGTCATACATGAAAACTGGCTGGAAGGAGAGAAATAAACTAGTACCAGATCAGTTCAAGAGACCCAAACATCTGAGCTAGAGAGACTCAATAGAGTGAGGGCATGAGCAATTTATTAGGTTCCTATCTGCTACTCTGAACAGCAAAATCTTTGCTTGCCTTCAGGGTTGGGTGTATGTATAAAGATAAGAACACTGCCACCAATGTGCTACCCACCTAATGTTTCTGCTCCCATGCTGGGTCCAAACTCTCCCTAACTCTAGCCTTTAATCACCCTCCTTTCTCTCCTTCCCCAAGGCTCAAATCAAAGCAGTTTGAAAAGCCTAGCCAAGATGGCTATCCCTGTCTGACCACTCAGGTGCTTCTACACATAAGGTGATTGATAATTGTTCTCGGATCACTGTCCACATGGAGGCATTTTAGCATAGAAAACTTAAGCAAAACCACAGTCTCAGGATGGACAACCATACTTCTGTCAGAAATAGTTTGGCAAAAAAATCTACACAGTTTTCCACCCAACACTGAGACTTGCTATCAAAACAACTTAATGGAAGAGAGGACTTCAAGCTCCCAAGTTCACAAATCACATACAGACTCTTCTAGTAGAATTTTATTGCCTTAGGATAAGAAATACTTCAAATATAGTAGAACCAAGATCTTCAGCATGATCCATTATTACCCGTTTATTGACCCATTCATAGGCAGCCTTACCTTGGGTTTATACAGCAGACAGCCAGCGTCATGTTAGAAATGCTAAAGTTAGAATGTTGTATACTCTCAAGAACAAGCTTAAGAAGATGTACAGTTGATAATATAAATTCTGTAATACATATAATTTAGTTCAGGTGTCTATGAATCACAGAAAAAAATAAAAGATGTGTTGGGGCACAGAATTATCTATATATTAGTATCCTGTTGTGCCCACAAACATACCATGCACATGTACCACCATACTCCTTTCCAAAATGTTTGTTTACATTATCCACATAGAGTCATGGTTTCCCCAAAAATCAATATGAATAGAGAAAGCCAATTAAATGTAATTTGCCTTCAGTACCTCCTTCTTCCTATTTTTTTTTATTTCTAGGTGGATCATCAGTGTTCATTTTCCATGGCCACCCTAGTCTCTGAACACTTTTTTTTTCATCCTGAATGAAAAACAGGGAGGTGAGGATGATTTGTGAAGGTTCTCTAGCCTGAGAAGCCAGCCTAAATTAGATAAGATTTGTATAAATATTACCATTTAAGTCTTTCATAGTGAAGTCTTTTTATTACATTAGGAGTCATTAAAAATTCCATGGCTTCACAGCTCATTTTGCTCTACGGTGCACTTAACCTGTTCAAAGTAAAGGCAAAACCATTAAGAGCATACAACCAAGGATGGGCTTCAGAAAGTTTGTTTCAATTTAACACTACAAGGACTCTGTGCATCATGATAAGATAATTTATGATAAAATGAAAATGGACCAAAGGCGTGCTGTTATGAGATACCAGATGGACTTTGTGTTAACTTTTCAGAGAACAGTATCCACAGCTTGACAAGATAGAAAAAAAAAGAACCATAGAAAATTGTGAGTGCTGGGTTCCTGGAAGAAAGATAAAGTGAATCTGGATGTCTTCATAAGAAACAAAAAGAGGGGCATCTGGGTGGCTCAGTTGGTTGAGCGTCCGACTTCTGCTCAGGTCATGATCTCCCAGTTTGTGGGTTCGAGCCCTGCATTAGGCTTTGTGCTGACTGCTTGCTCAGAGCCTGGAACCTGGTTCAGATTCTGTGTCTCCTTCTCTCTCTGCCCCTCACCCACTCACGCTTTGCCTCACTCTGTTTCTCAAAAATAAATAAATGTTAAAAAAATTAGAAAAAAAAGAAACAAAAAGATAAATAAGGAGAGTCAAGGAACAGACCTTACTGGGGCAATCTTGTCTGGAAACTAAAGAAGGCATCATGAGATATGAAGTTACCAAACAAAACTAGACACCGTGTTTGGGAAAATAAGCCCCAAACAACCTGCATTTGTCTCTCTAGAATGGTGTTTGAAAAAATTCCATGTCATGACTTGAGAAAGTATAAACTGTGTTTTTTGAAATCTACCATGTTTTTTTTTAATTTATAAATATCTGCTATAAACAAAGCTCATAAAGAATATTTACAAATATCTACATCACAGAAGAACCAACAGATAATGTCAAATTTTGGCATTTAGTATTTATTTCACTTGTTTATTGGATATAGCAGGTGTATGCACTCAAAGCATACATAATTAATATGTTCAACAGTGCCATTTTTGTTATTATAATTCAGGAGCAAAAATAGTACTAGCTAACATTTATCACGTGTCGTGTTTCAAGGCATGGCTTTGCGTCAGGCATTATGCCAAAAGATTTCTACTTTATGTCATTTTACCTTAAGACTTATCAGAAAAGTAGGCACTATTAGTCCCATTTCAAAGAGTATAGAAATTTAGGGTTCCTGGCTGGCTCAGTCAGTGGAGCATGCAACTCTTGATCTGAGGGTCATGAGTTCAAGCCTCACACTGGGCATACAGCCTACTTAAAAAAAAGAAAGAAGGAAAATATTATAGAAATTAGATATAGAAATTTTAAGGATTATGCTTAAGGTCAGACAAATGTTTAAGTCTAAAACCTACATTTAACCAGTATAGTATACTACCTCCCAAGTGTCAAATATTTTAGACACAACCCAGTAAGCTCTTTAAAATTCCAAATTTCTATGTTTTTTTTTTAATATTTATTTTTGAGAGACGAAGAGTGAGAGCAGAGGGAGGGGTGGAGAGAGAATGAGAATCCTGAGCAGGCTCTGTGCTGTCAGCCTGAGCCTGATGTAGGGCTTGATCTCTTGAGCTGAAATCAAGAGTCAGACACTTAGCCAACTGAGCCACTCAAGTGCCCCAATGTATGTATTATTTTAATCTAGCGTTTTTGATCATATAGGCTCAGTCCAAAATTCTAATGCAAAGATATATATTCATACATACACAACATTTCTCACATTTAATCAAACTAATTAATACAGTTTAGGGGGCAATTACCATTCTGAAGGAAATGTACTAAGCCCTGAAGTGTTTATAATAAGAACAGCAGAAATCTCTGCTCTGACAAAATATTAACAATAATTCATATCAGGATGCTATTCTGAACTCTATATGTATCAGTTTCGGCTAATGTACCAAAAGCTAAAACCTAGAAAAAGGTGCTAAAATGCCCACCATCCAAAGGCTAAATTACTCATGGGAAAAAAAAAAAAAAAAAAGAAAGAAAAAGAATGGACTTCATTCTGCAACCACCACTCTAATAATTAATGCAGGCCAGAATGATTGGTGGATGTTAAAACATTTAGGTGAAAGCTGATTAGAGATCAGGATATTAACAGTCTGAAGTATAAACTATCAGATTACTACTCATTTATAAAGGGAAACATAATTGCACAATAGAGAGATCTAGTAGGTGCCACCTTAACAAATCATCTAATGGAGCATATTTAATAATATCACATTTCTCCTAGGGTGATGTTACAGATGGCACACCCAGTATCTATGTACAGCTCATTTCAAAAGGTTTACTTGAAGCGTAACATTAGAAAATGCTAAGGCAAATCCAGACAACTGGCCTTCAGAAATGTCAAAGTCTTAAAAGAATTAAAAAGGGTAAGGAGCAGGGAGGGAGGCAGACAGTTCTAAATTAAGGATGAAAAGTGATCTGACAACTAAATTCAACAGGTGTTTTTTTTTTTTTTTAATCATATCCTGATTTTTCTTTAAAGCACAGCTGTGAGGAATGTTATTGGGTATTTTAAAATGTTAATTTATATAACAATACCATATAAATGTTAAATTTCATGTGTGAATATTGTTTTCTGATGATGTAGGAGAGCATCCTGTAGATAGGAGATATACATCAAGTATTTAGGATAAAGTGTCATGATGTCTGTACATTAATCTCAAGTAGTTCAACAAGATAAAAATACAGGTAGATGATAAATAATTTAACAAAGATAATATAATCTATGTAGAAAGGCTATATAATTTATATGTATAATATAGATTATATGATAGATATACCTAACACATGTTAAATATTAGTATACATGTACAGTTTGAAATATACTACATAATAGTATACTAAATATATAATATACTATATAAGTAGAATATAGGAAGGATGTAGCATGTAATACATAGCATACAATATAGAGTAAGATTATACATTATGTAAATTTATGTGTTACCTCATAAACCTTAGTTAAAATGTATCTAAGTATATATATGCACAGAGATTATATATAGATGTATATTTTGTTATATAAAATGGCATACTTCATATTTATAGAGTGAAATTATAAAGAAACATATTAGAGCTTTATATATTAGATTAATTTGTCTAGAAACATATAGACTATGTGTGTGTGTGTGTGTGTGTGTGTAGATTTTAAAGAGCTAGCAGTGCATGGTCAAGCCATTCCTGCTACTTCAAAAAGAGATTCCCTCCCACTCACTTAAGTCAAATTAGGGAGCTTCAGGAGAACCACAGAGATAGACTGAAATGGAGTGTTTGCTGTTTAATTCCACCCTGGGAGACTCTAAAGGGGAAGTGTAGCTGTAGAAGCACTGAGAATATGCTGACTTAGCCACCCACGGCACAAATGTTCATGGTTGTCTTGGACCAAAGTTAGACCTTATAAAAGGACCTATAAAGGGGCATAGAAACCATCACAGAGAATAGATCCACCAGAATCTCATAAGCTAGGATTGATAACTAATCAAATACGGAGCCTAGAAGAAGCATTGCCGGAGTCAAATATGCGAAGACACACAGGTCCTTGTTCTCTTACGGCTTACTTCGACTCTAGAAGGGGAGATGGACAATTTCACAACTAAAAAATCACAATTGCAAATTTTGGTAACATAGGCATAATCTATTTTATTTCCCATTTTCCTCTCAATGCTCAACCAAAAAGCACCACAGAATGAAAAATAGAAAAACTTCTTCTCAAATGAACAGAAGGCCTACCATAATTCTAAACTACAATTTATGGAACTCACTAGTCCTAGAAAGCAAAATCTGGGGAGAAGTAAAAGGCCAGGTTAATTACCAACACATACCTCCTTGAATTCCTTATGTGTCACTCCTAGTAGGTATGTATACAGTGGTCATTTGGAAGTGAGTATGTCATTTTGGAGAATAGGTCTGACATCACTGAATAGCAAGGGAGAAGAAGATAAAAGAAAACCCACTGAAAAGACATTTGTATCTACAACCCTGCCTTCCAGTGGAAGGAGACCACAAGGGGGCAAGTGCAGTAACAGAAGGAGATGGAACAGGTTCTAGATTGTCACAAATGTAATTTAGAGACCTCATAATTTACAAGGCTCCACTGGAACCCACAAGGGAAAATTAAGAAGTGTATCCCCAGTTAAAGGAAACAGATTTAGTGACAAGTACAACACATAATTACCCAACACTGCAAAAAGCCTCTAGTTGAATCTCCCTTCCCCATGTTCTGCCCACTTCTATTTTTCAAAGAATAGTTATCACCATTTAAAAATAAAGTGATAGTAATTTAGGAATAAGTTCAAGACCCCACATAGAAACTTGGGGAAAGTTACTAAACTTAAAGCTATAAAAACATGGGTAGAGCAATAAACCATATAGCACTTATGAATAAGAAATGACCAAGAGCCAAAAAAACAAGGCCATCAAAGGGATGAATCCAAATAAAGTGCTCAGGTTTCCATTCAAAATGGACTACTGAGCTCACACTTTACCTCCCATCACTGCTGAGATTTACCAAAAGATTAAAAGTGGCAAAAAGAAAAATCTCAAGACAGAGGATGCTGAAACTTGAAACAGAGGAAACTGTAGCCCAAACTATACTGTAAGAGCCCTGCCAGGTGACATTTAGGTTGAAAGGGCTTGATTCGTAAATGTCCTGAAGTAACTTTCTTCAATACCGCACATGCAGTAGACACATGAAACTGTGAGTAGGGGCACCTCCATGGCTCAGTTAGGTGTCTGACTCTTGATTTCTCACAGTTCCTGGGATAGAGCCCCACACTGGGCTCTGTACTGACAGTGAAGAGCCTGCTTGGGATTTTCTCTCTCTCTCTCTCTCTCTCTCTCTCTCTCTCTCTCTCTAACCCTCTCCTCCTCAGGCTTTCACTCTTTCAAACATATAAAAAAATTTTAAATGTGTTTAACTAAACTTCTCATTTTAATGTTTGAAAAAACCATAATTAAACTCTTCTCAACAGAAATATGATATTAACATTGAAGGAAGAAATGGAAGGTACTGGTGTCACATCAACTCTTACCCCATTCCCTCCTGGCTTCTTGGAGGCATATGGTTTTTCAAGGCTATCTAAACCAGAGAGTAGTTGGAGTTTTAGATATTTTCTTTCTTTCTTTAATGTTTTGTTTTTATTTTGAAAGATAGAGAGCGAGCAGGGGAGGGGCAGAAAGAGAGTGAGGGAGACACTGAATCTGAAGCAGCTCCAGGCTCTGAGCTGTCAACACAGAGCCCTACATGGGGGCTTGAACTCAAACTACAAAGATCATGATCTGAGTTGATGTCAGACACTTTACTGACTGAGCCATCCAGGTGCCCCAGATTTGGTATTTTCTGATGTAATAATCTAACTCAACAAATATCATTATACAGTATGTATAAGGAAAATTGCACTGCAGAGTTAAAACAGGCAAGGATAACTTTATTCAATACCATTGCCACAGATAAAGAGATTGAACTCAATGCTGAAGTAAAAGGAAGGAGAAAATGGGTTGGTGGAAAAAGTACTGAAGGAAGTGAAAGGGAGGCTTGGTCAATGTGATCAGGCCATCTGTGTTTCCTAATTGGTACCTGGTGAAGTTAGGCTCTTTCCTTCCCACACAGACTGAGAAATAGGCGCACAGTCTTTCTTTCTTGATGACTGCATTTCAGAGGGATAGCTCTCAGGTCTTTGAGAATGACATTCCTGCTCTGGGAGAGTATTTACATCTCAAAGAAACAGAGAAATAATTTACAAGTTTTCCAAAGTCAATGCTTTAATAAAATCGAAGTCAGGGACCTAATGGAAGTCAAGAAGCAGACTGCTGAAGTGTAGTCAAGCTAACAGGAATGTTAAGGACCTCTCAGGCAGGCATAAAGCCTCACTAGTGATAGCCTCTTAAGACTTGAGTAAGTCTGTCCCTGGGGATCTAAAAAACGAATTTAAGAAAAAACTTTTTCCAGATTGTCTCTTCAGGCACACTATTATTTTTTTAAGTTTATTTATTTTGAGAGAGAAAGAGAGGAGCAGAGGGAGAGAATCCTAAGCAGGCTCCACACTGTCAGCACAGGGCCCAAACTGACCAACTGTGAGATCATGACCTGAGCCCAAACCAAGAGTTAGATGCTTAACCAACTGAGCCAGGTTTCCCCTCTTCAGGCACATTATTGACATGGCTATTAGCTGGAGAATAAAAAGCCCCTCCTCCGCATTTCCATTGACTGAGGCAAAGCTTTTAAACTATCAGTTGGCTCACCTACACTGGAGATAAAAACTGTTAATTTTTATTGCAAAATTCAAGGATTAATAGGCAATGTTTAGAAAACTTTTCTGTTTAGATGGAGGGAAAAAAAAAAAAACATTAAAGACAAAGTAGGATTCCAAGAAATTCAGATGACAATGTGATCTAGTGTGTAAAGTGGCAAACTAAACTAAACCTCAAAAACTACCTTCGCTATTTTTTTTATAAAGACAGCATCTGCACAAGGGCTTCATTTCCTGTAGGATTTCTCTGTGGTTATGAGCCATCATAATTAGAATTGTACAATTGAACAATTAGAATTGTAATAAGCTAACTGCTGTATAAATAACAATAGACCAGTCTTGGTCCTAGAATATTGAAATCTGCTATACATAATGGGATTTTCTCTATTTCTACAGTCTTGCCACAAATTTTTTTAAAAACAATTTTAACTTAAGTAATTAGTCCATATTGTTTGAAATTGTCTATAAATCTACAGCATGTTAAAAGTGCAGAGGAAAAATAAAATCACCAATAGTCTCACCCCTTGGAAATTAACACATCGATGAAATTACTACTAACCTTTTTGTTCTGAAAATATTTGAGTTCTAATCTTATGGCATGTGATTTTATATTGATGTACCATAAAATTATACAGATTGACTTTTATGTAAAATTTGAGCAAAGTGATTCGAGAACTTTATCTGATAGAAGTAAGAACCAGTGATACTTTGATTTCCTTACAGATCTTCCCTCTAGGTCAGCATTGCTCTTGTGGTTATAGCCCCATCTCCTTCCATTTCTTTAAATTTCTCTTTTATCTGTCAAGTAAGATTGGAGAGTTTAAATCTCACAGAATTCCTTACCTAAGTAAGAGCTTATTTGCACCACGTGTGCTGGTACCAGTAGTAGTAATTTTTAAGTATCATTATCCCACAAATACTTATTGGGCTTAGATGGACTAGGATATGATGACAGTTTTGCTGTAGATAAGAGTCTGCCACTGGTTTACTAGTTTTAATTAAAAAGTAGGACCCAGGTCATTCAGTATAAAGATTAGAAAGTCATTACTCAAGGTCTTTGGTAATTAAAATGGCCTTTTATATTCCACACAACTTCTGTATGGGGGAGAGAAGCAGATGTTTTAGTAAATCTCGCTACAGATTACACTTGTCGTCTATATGGTGCCTTCTTGAGAACTAGAAAGTTGTGCAGCACCGTAGGCACAAGACCTGGAATGCCCATCAAGAAAAGAGCTGTTTGCCCTTAAGCAGATATAGCTTTGGGCTAGGGTGTTCCTTGAGGAAGACCAAGGCCAAATTTCTGTCCATTCCTACCCATTTCATCACATTTATGTAGGGCACAACCATTTAACTCCATGTAGGAGCCCTAGTTATAATGATGCCTATATCAGGGTATATAGATATTTAAGAATTTGTGCATATACTTACCAATTTATATATTTCTGTATATAGTTAGATCTAGGTTATTTTAGATGGTCTTCAAACATAGGAGATTACACCTTAACTGTGGAATAACTGATCTGATTTAGTGCTTAACTTGAAAGACTTTTTTTCCACTATAGGGAAAAGTGTACAATAAGAGAGGAAGGATTTAGCAAAATATTATGGGCCTCAGGTTTGGATCTAGATTACAGAAGTAATCTGACAACACTTTTGGTATGTTAATTCTGTAAAAAGTAAACAATCACTTGAGCTTGATATCCTCATACTCAAGTTATTAATTTGAGTAATCATGTTCAGTAGTCTTCATCAAGAAGAACATTAGATAACATGTCTTCTCTTCTGAGTCATTCCATACCTTATAGACTCTTTTGCTTTCCATATAAACGACAATCACTACAGGTTAGGTCACACCTCCCACAAAGATGTCCCCACCCACGCCAAATCCTGACCTACTTATTACTATGTATTTTATGCTATAGAAGAGCAGTCTCAGGTCCACCTGATTTGTTTCTTTGTAAGCAATAATTCTTTACCCTGACTTCATGAGTGATTAAACTTTCTTTTCTCTTTATCCTTCTTAAAAGCTTTTAGTGGAAAAGGCTTAGATGTGAATCTTTCTTTTTACATCAATATGGGAAGTTTTTCAAATCTACTTTCTCAAATATTTTGTTTAGCTGACAGTATCTAATTGTATTTTTTAAATATTTTAATGTCTAGTTCACAAACACCTGTAAGTTCTAGACTATTATTGTCATGACATTAATCTGCTTGTACTTTGTATTCATAGAGAACTTTACATTTGTTATTACTGATTTTATTCTCTACAGTGTCATTCCAGTATGTACTATTTCCAATGTAGGTTTACATTCTAACTTTTCACCAAAATGTCTTCTCTCCTTCCAATACACTCTTGAAGAAGCAGAACAACATTTTGATGTTGTATTTCTAGTTCTTGCACAGATTCTGTAAATCATTTTCAGTTGTGTGTTCTTCTTGTAAGTAGTCGAGAGGATATTACCATTCTCTTATTCTGCAGTTTTGTTGTTACTATTTTTATATGCACAAGTTGCTCTGTATTTACTTACCTCTACATGAAAAGAACTCTATTGACACTCAACATTTGCCAAAAGATAGACAATTTACCATGACGGTGATCAATTCCTACTTAGGTGTTTGTAGCTTATTTCTCGGACTTAAAGTCAGAGGCAAGCTTATGGACCCACACTGTTTTTCAATTTCCAGTATTCATCAAGAATTTATCTATGTATTTCTATTTCTGCTATGCTATGTATAATCTTCTCCATGTCTATTTTCTGGATCTCTAAAACCGTGAAACTGAAAATTCTTATTACTTTAGCCCCACCTATAGCACTGTAGCTGAGTTGTTTATAGCTGCCACAATGCTCAAGCAATCACCAATCGCCCCTACTTCTCTGTCCCATTCATTTACTGAAATTAATCTCCAAAGGGATGTAAGAAAGGCCGAGACACAGAGCTAAGGACAGTGATCTGTTACTTTAAGAAGCACCATTTTTACCATCAACAGTTTGCCCAGGTTTTGCTTGATCCAAACCTGGTCTATGAATCTAGAAACTAATACTGAGAAAGTGAAAGGACATTTCTGGCTTCTATTAAGTGGATTGCTCTCTTTAGGAGGCAAAGCCTGGGCATTCATCAGTTGTTTTTCTCCATCCAGTTTTATTGCCTTTATGGTTAGTGGAAGTAAAGTGCAGCCATCAATTGCCTGTCGGCTTTCATTTTTTAGATTGTTTTGAGTGTTGATCTTTTCTAAAAATTGCAATTTTTTTTCCTTCTGCTTGTTCCTAATCACCAGTCTTATCATTGCTCCACCTAAGCCTGCACCAAAAGCCTCATGAAGTGTCTTTGCTATTTCCAAGCCTTGTTGATTTTGTCTGAGATTTTTCTCAGGTCAAATGATAATCTACCAGGAATCAAACCACGATCCCCCATGACAGAACTGGGATCATCAGCAATTTTAAATATAACTAAGTCACCAAAGGTTATTTCTAGCCCCTTTTAACTCTAGAATTCACTTAAATATTACCATGTAAAAGCTATGATGAATGTAGATCTTTAGTACTAGGGAGTGGAGTGTTGTACATATATGCACATGCCCTCACACAAGCCCTCACACAAACCCATGGCATCATGCACACATGTGCCCTTTATACAAACACATGCATGCTTTCATATAAGAACATCCTCATTTGTCATTAGGAGTCTTCAGTTTTCTCCTGAAGAAGGTAAGAAGGATGTGTAAGGCATTTGTACACATAGTGTTTGTTATTCTCAAATTAACTCACGAAATAATTCAAGGAAGCTACCAGGGCTCAAATAAATTCAATTATTCATTCATAAAGTTTATTAGTTGGTTACTAACTAGGAGCTCAGCACTGAAATAGAGGCTCAGAAAGGTAATGAATGGTAAACTACTCAGTGATACTGATGAGTGCCAAATCTAAGTCTAACTTTATTGTCCATGTTTCCCATTCACCACTGCTAAAATGCACAATTATCATACATTATTTCTTCCTAGAACACTAGACTTACGGAAGTTTTTTTCTAGAAAATGGAAATCGAAATGTAATATCAATTTATCTAATAAAACACTGAGTTATACAGCCTCTGATGTCAAGTTTCTGTATAGTTTTTCTAGCTTGGAAATGTTGAAATGAACGTAGATTTGAAATACTGGCTTGAGAAAGTGATTGACGGAAGGTTTTTGGGTGTCTGAATCACACCACCTTCTATAACTGACAGAGCAACTAGGAATAGCAAAACCCCAATCTCGCAAAATACTTCTGAAACAGCGTAGCTGTGAGGAGTCCCCAAAGTCTGAAAGCACAAACTGGCAGAGAGAAGACACCAATGGCAATGTGACCCTTATAGGATCTCCAACTTTGAGAAAACAAAAAGCAGGAGGCCATTGGATGATCTTAAGATGCAGAAAACCCTGTACAAACCAGAATACTCCGTAAGGCCACACAAAGGACAGTAGCCAAAAATGGCAGCAAAGTTTATGGGCTCTAATTCATAGGGTAATAGAAGAAATAATAAGGTCAGATGTTGGTAGAATGATTCTGGGCCTTTTAACTCCGGAAACCAGCTGAAGCTTGCTTCTAGAACAAAAGTCTACACTGAGGAAAAAACTATTGGCAATAGAATCCAAACTGAACCAGAAAGGAACAGAGGAAAAAAAGGAAGGTCCATATAAACGTGAAGATGAGAAAGATGGCTTCTGTACTACACTAAATACAAGGTCATAAGCTTCAACACTTTGTGCAAGTAGCTAATTCTGAAGCTCTGAGGAAAGTTATCCTGATTCATCATCTCACACTAACAGGAAAAATGGTCACATTTGAACATGAATAACCGAAAAGGATTATGATAAAACCCCTTGCAAAATTTCTGTTTAATATATCAAGGTCTGGAATAATGATCCTATAAACAAATGAATGCACATGATAAAGAAAAAACCTGAAGAGATAAAAATGATAATATAATAAGCAAAGGATTTAAGCAAAGAAAATAAGCAAAGAAATTAAGAAAATAAAAAGACAAATCTGATACAGAAAACCCTCCCAATTTAGAATAGGAAAAAAAAAGACTTGAAAGACAGTTCAAAAAAACAAGAAAGTTATGAAAAATGTTTCAGAAATAGATGAAACACAAAAGTAAATGAATACTGGGGATAATATATTAAGATAAATAGCACAGAAAAGGAAAAAAATCCTAAAAATTAAAAGAAATGAAGATGTATAAAAGATTCAAGGGATAAAGACAGAAATAGGGAAAACCAAAGTAAAGAAGTTGCAATATATTCAATAATAACACAACATATTGAAATTTAAATTTTAATTCAATCAACTTTGAAATAAAAAACTTGGATAGGGCACCTGGGCGGCTCAGTTGGTTAAGCGTCTGACTTCAGCTCAGGTCATGATCTCACAGTCCGTGGGTTCAAGCCCCATGTCAGGTTCTGTGCTGACAGCTCAGAGCCTGGAGCCTGCTTCAGATTCTGTCTCCCCCTCTCCCCCTCTACCACTTGTTCATTCTCTCTCTCCTTTCTCCTCTCTCTCTCAAAAATATTAAACACACACACACACACACACACACACACACACACACACACACGAAGTTTGAATTACAACCAGAACCACCAACACAGAAAAAATACACTAATTGATGAATCTTAAGAAAAACAAAAACAGAATCCATGAGGCAGCCAGGCAGGAAGACCAAGTTACTAATAGAAAAGGAGGAGATGATGGGGCGCCTGGGTGGCGCAGTCGGTTAAGCGTCCGACTTCAGCCAGGTCACGATCTCGCGGTCCGTGAGTTCGAGCCCCGCGTCAGGCTCTGGGCTGATGGCTCGGAGCCTGGAGCCTGTTTCCGATTCTGTGTCTCCCTCTCTCTCTGCCCCTCCCCCGTTCATGCTCTGTCTCTCTCTGTCCCAAAAATAAATAAAAAACGTTGAAAAAAAATTAAAAAAAAAAAAAAGAAACCATTATGTTTCCTTTTAAAAAAAAAAAAAAAAGAAAAGGAGGAGATGGTCATCAATTTGTCTTCAGAAACATTTCATGACAGAAGACTACCTAATAACTAGGAAACATGGAAGGAAATGTGAGAGAATGACTTAATATTTAGCACAAATGCCTTCAGGTATAAAAGCCATAATAAAATTTTGTTCGATTTCAGGAATTCCAAGGATATTATGCCTATAACTCTTCTTCAGAATGGAATGGTAAGAAAAATAGAGGGGCAATGACTTAGGACTAGTGATGGACAGCAAATGTGTGCCTGAAGAACTAAAGCTAACTGGTGTTTATATAGAAATCTTAGTGTGTAATAGCTCTACATTCTTATATACATATATCTAAAAAAAAAAGGAATAAATGAGGAATAAATGAAAAGTAGATCAAAATTAATCATTACCTTATGATTATTAACTGGAAGCATAATGGTTTAAAATAAAGGCCAAGAGACAATGAGGAGAAGGATATAGGTCATTATCTACTTCCAGTTGTGCTGGTAGGGAACCAAAAGACAACATCCAGAAAGAAAAGAGTAATGGTTAGTGTAGAAGGATATTAATATAAAATCATTAGACTAAAACCTTCGTAAGTACCAAAGGAAAAAAAATTTTTGTTTGAAGGTTCAAGGATTTCTCACAGTATTCCCCTCAGGGAAGAGAAGGAAAAGAAGGGGTCAAGAAGAGAAGCTCGACCTCTCTGAACATACGCTGTTTATAGATTGGACATTGAAACAATGAAGATACTGCACATAATTTTAATAGTTTTTAAAAGGCAAATTCCAAAAAGCTAAAGTATAGCAAATAAACCCAACTGTGTACTGAGTTGGTAGCAAAATAGGGAACTATTTTAAATGACTTTGAAATACAGTAACTTTTACTATATATTCCAGGTAAGATGTAACTGGAGTATAAAAAGAGCCACAAAAAAGTCTTAAAGTGTATTAATCATATTGCCAGTGGCAGTGTTTGTATTTTATTCTGAGTCAAATGTCCGTGTATCATGGGATAAAGCAAATAAATAATTATATGGATTTCTTTGAGAACAGAGATTTTCAGCATGAGACAAAGAAGGTATACAAGATCAGTGCAGTTAAATAAAAAAACCCTATGGTCTTAAAAGTGAGACTATCAGTAAGAACTCATGATTTAATTTACCAAGACAAACAAAGCTGTTCACTGAAAAAGCCTAAATACAATGACCGAACCAATAGCAACAACGAACTTTAGCAAGAAGCAAATAATCCCTAAAATCCAAGTTGTTATTTTTAATATCATTTCTCAGAATTCTGGAGAAACTGCTGATTCCAGGTCTGTATATGAAGTGTATGAAATGAACCTAGGGTTTGTTGTCATACCAAAAAATTAGGAAGTTGCCAACAAGTATTATAGAAGCATCAAAAGAACATATACATAAACTAGTTTGAAGAGTTTCCCATTGGCTGAGGAAGGACAGCTGAACATAAACACATTTAACAATTACAATAGGCTGACACATAAATGTACGAAATGTGGTAGATAATAAATTCACTGATTGTATCTAGAAGATATTAGGAACCAATCTGTTATTTTGAAAGCCAATAAATAAGAAGAATCAAGCAAAATGAAATCTGTATACAAACTGTACATTAGGATACCTCAACAGTTGACATGGAGAAGTATTTCTTTATTGAAGTATTCCAGCTAATAAAAATAAAGGAAGTGAAATGACAGAATTTTAGTAAATAACACCATAAAAAATAGATCTAGGCAATAATCATTAATGGCTGTTAGCATCATTAAAAAAAAGTTAACTGGATTTTATATGCTTCTGGGTGGAAGTAAAACATGTTAGCTGAAGTATTCTTGTGAAAAACAAAGCTAAATCTGATCAGTTCTCAAGATCTCATTACCAAATTGTAGGAAATAGAGGGGAAAGCACAACACATTAATTGACACATGGGAAAGCAATCAGCAAAATCCAGACTGTAGCAAATTATACAGAATGACCTGGGTTCTTCAAACAAACTGTAAGAAACAAAATTAAAGAGGAAATGTACCTAGCAAGAGACTTCAGAGCTATAGCAACCAGTTGTAACATGAGTCTTATTTGAATGGTGATTTGAAATAAGTAAAATAACCATGTGTCATACTTAGACAACTTGAACACTTACTGGGTATCTGATGATCTTAGGAAGTTAGTTAATTTTACAGTGTAATAGGTCTGTGGTTATCTGTTTTAAAGAATCCTTACTTGTAAATTTCATTGATTTACAGATGAAATAATGTAACATTAAAATAATCTGGCGAAGACAGAGGAAAATGGGTGAGGTAAAAATAAAACAAGATTGGACAGGAATTAATAATTAATGAAATTGTGTAATGGACACATGGAAGTTTTATTCTTCATACTTTCATATAGAGTTGAGAGGTTTTATCTTATCCTTCATACTTTTCTATTTGACAGGTTTTATCTTAACCTTCATACTTTTATATTGATTTGAAATTTCCCATGAATTTTTTTGTTTAAGTACAGAGGAGATTGAAAATAACACACTAGTTGGGGATGGGAAGTGGGGAGAAGGGGAGTAAGAATCCTTGCTCATTAAAATAAAAATCAATCTTTAACTTGTATTACTGTACTTGAGTAAAACTCATTCTCAAAGTTTGAAAACAGCCCTATTTTTAACTATGGAAAATAAGAAATGGTAAGTCTTAAATCTGTAACCAGCCAATCAAGTTTTGTTTTGTGTGGGGTCCCCCCACCCCAGTAATTTGAAATAAACACTTCCTTCAAGACATTAAGACAAAAATTTACCTAACTAGAAAGCTCATGGTATATATTTTTAACAAACACCTTTTATCCAAGAAAATACATTTCAGTATTGTTTGTTTTCTCTCTAAAAGCATGAAGTTTCACATAACACACTTAATTAGCATAGCAATGGGTTTTTTATGTCTCAGTTACCACCCCCCCACACACATACCTTATAGTTCTATTACCTTTAAAAAGTATAAAAACATTAAAGAACAAATTTTTAAACAATTTAAGATTAACATCTGAATTGGAATTAAAATGTCAGATAAATGGCAACAAATTAAGTATAAGCTTAGAAAGCCCTGTATTTTATGCATTCCTGAGAGATTTAATTCATAGTTACTGAAAACTGAATAAACTATCATTTTTGAGATTATTACAGTGTTTTGAGGAGTCGTTAGCTTAGCTCCGTACAGCAATGTATTATGACTGAACTAGTGATAACAGTCCTTGATGGAAACGAAAGCATCATTTTGCTTTCCAGGAGCTCTTTATTGTTAATGTAAACAACATTAGGAAGAATATACATGTAATAGGGAAGATAGTAAATGACAGGCAACTATCTAATTTAACTCTAACATTTTCATGAACAAATGCTGACTCAGGACCAGAGAAAGATCTCTTAAAAGAGAGCTGAAGTTTCAGCTGTATATATAACTAAATACAGAGAAAAAGAATGGTCTTCTAATGGATTATCCAGGTAACACCCAGACTGTAACCCCAACAACTACACATCTCAGAGAATGAGACCCACTATGAGGTCAAGTTTGTGTTGTAATGGGGGCTTCCAGAGAACCTAAGAGTATCTGAATACCAATTCCATGATTATTGTATGCAGACATTGGCAATATCATTGTAGAGTATAAAGATTCCACCTTAACTTCACTTTTTAGAGAAGGGTGTGTATGTAGGGGAGGCTGTGACACCCCACCCATATCCTTGAGGAATAAGGGACTTGTTCTGCCAGTTTTCTCAGGGAGTTACCTTGGCTAAAGAGAGCCAACTCATCCAAGGCGGGGCCCTACTCCTGGGACAGCTTTCCTTGAGATATATAAATATCTGGCAACATTGCCCCAGGCATATAAATGCCTGGTGGCATTGCCCCAGCTTGGGACAACCAAGGATCTCCCAGGTTCACAGCTCCCCATGAGCTGGTCAAGGACTTCAGGGAGACCATACCTCAGCCCAACTTTTCCTTCTGGCCAATTCTGCTTTCCTTCTTCCATTCTCTACCTTAGGTGTGATCCCAAGCACACTTTCTAATATACTTCCTGCATGCTCATCTCTGAATTGGATTCAGATTCCTGCTTTTTAGGGAATCTGTGTCAGTAGTCATTGATAACTTCTGGGGTGAGGAGACAAAATACGTGCAAACAAGACAACAAAATTGTTTAAGACTAAGTAGATACTAAATTGAGGTATGTCCCCAGGTGTCATTGCCTGAGTGCCAAAGATTGTTACCAGTGGGGCTAAATTGGTAACTATATCAGTTTTATTTGCCATGAAGGTCAAGAAAGTAGCAGTTAATCACCGTTCAAAAGATGAGGAGCCTCTCTACGCTATACAGTTTTCTAGTCCTTATACAGAGGTAAAGACAAAACTCCTATTCTCAAGGAAATGTTGTCCAAACTAAAATATTACTGTATATGTTTGTGTGTGTTTGTGTGTGTGTGTGTGTGTGTGCATTATATATACAGCGTATTATTATCCTCTATAACGGGACGCTTTTAAAGAGGTTTAATGACTCAGTACAGAATATTCAATTTGCATAGTACCACTGGCTGTGTTGGCAGAAGACTTGGAATTATTTCTTCTATTTTATAATACCCCACTTGGGATACTATGATTATTGAAAAGAGCAGCTGATAATGCACCAATATAGACTGCTATAAAATTTGCTATGAGTCAGGAACTGTGCACATTATTTTATTCAATTCCATTGGTCTTCTCTACTGTAAGTTTTCAGAGAAAAAAGATGTATCCAATATATTTACCTCTATATCCCCCAAGCCCAGCAGAGGATCTAGAACTAAGTGCTAAAACAAATTAACAAAAACAACATCAACAACAAAAAACAGAGTGAATGAAAAGAACCTCAAGAAATCCTTGTAGAGACCCATATTTAAGTGCTATCTTCACTTTTATTTTATAGATGATAGACCTAAGACTTGGTAAAGGTCACAGAGCCAGGTAGTAACAATAGTCCAAACCAACATTATCTGATTCCCAAACCTGAAGGTTTATCTATTTTGCCTCATTGGTTTGTTTGCCTAGTTTTATCACAAAGGTGGGAGGTGGGAGAAGACACAGGAACATACTCTTTGCTTGGGACACCCTCTTTCTCACTCACTTGCTACATTCTTTAGGGCTCATTTCCAACCCAAATCCTTCAAGAAACCTTCCTTAGTCACACAGCTCTTGTTTCTTGTGAATACCAGCAGCCTTTAATGTTTAAAAAAAAAAAAAAGTTACCCCCAGTTCTCTTGCACAGTTTGTTCTCGTTATGTGTGTGGGATCCTCTAAATCCCCCAATTACATGATAAATTTCTTGGGAAATTTGTAGAACAGTTGTTTTCATTTGTAGAACAGTACAAAGCTGAGAACATAGGATGGGTTCTCTGTAACTATGCAGTTGATTGTAGATCAGCTGGAGTGACCAATGATATAAATACCAGCATTAGACCAGGAACATCATCGTCCTCCTTTCCAAAATTCTTTCCAATGTCACAACTAATCTGAAGTGCTGAACAAAGCAATCAAACGTCCAGGCCAAAGAAAATTAAAGGAAGAAAAGGAATGGGTTTTGCCCCTCCAATGTACACTTAATTCAAAGAGCATTTGGTTTTTATTTCAGGAGAGACCAAGGACTCCCGGCTCAAAAAACAACACAGTAATTAAGGTCAGTAAACTTCCTGTAAAAGAGCATATTAAAAAAGCTTCAGAGACATTTAATTGATCTAAAACTAGAATTGGCCATGTTTTTTAGCACTCCCTAGAAGTATTAGGTGGAGCTACAGTTAAAATTATCTATTTCATTACAAGAATAGTACAAGGCTGTCTTTATGCCAGAGCAATTATCTAGTTAATTGCTCCAGAATGAGTATAACCCAGTTTCCAGATACCAAACACACATTTTGCCAAATGTGGTTTGACTTATGCCAGAAGCCTGAAACAGTTTTAGCTACAAAAGTTACCAGTGGAGCTAAAGGAGACTTTGGCAGACTTCAGAATGCAGAGAGGAAAGCACAGGGAAGGGGAAGGAAAAGGGACAAGTATCAGCAACCAGGACCAAGGAGTCCAGGAGAGGAGAATGAAGAAAGGAACACAGAAAGCAGGAAGAAGAGATAAAGGCAAATGAATAGAAGAAAGGAAAAAAATAAGTAAGCTTGGTAGAGAACAATGGCCTTCCCACTGGCATTCAAGGAATTCAGTACGTTTTGGCACCATGGATGTTACTGGGTTTTGTTTTGTTTTATTTTGAGAATTTAATGCAATAAAGTATATAATGAGCTAGGCTAAGTGCCAGACACATAAGTAGAAGTGTTAAGCCTTCTCCTTCCCCCAGATGGGGTGTTTGTGTGTGCTGTACAAGTACACAATGTAGCTAATTAGGATAACAATAATGATAATGTTTCTTTAATTACGGGGAAAGCCTTGACTACTCTAAGATTCCAGAAAATGTCCTGTCCATGTTGATATAGAATACACTCCATCTATGATCATAAGCCAGAAGCTCTGCTGGCACTTCATGAATGGTAATTAGTTTTTAGTTCTATATCAAATAAATCTGGAAGTCAAGATTATGCACAAAGTTTCTCAATGTTGTAAGGACTGTACTTCTCTTACCTCTAAATGAACTTTTTTTTTTATAGCCATTGTCTGCTTATCAGTTACAACACACAAACTGGAAAATATATTCTCAAACCTCCTCAAAATAAATTCCTCAATTTCATGGTAATCAAAACGTTTCAGCCTTTCTCCCTGAAGTCTTTTTATCAGACTTATTCCTAAAGACTTCGAAGAACCTTCTTTCAGTTCCTGTACTTATTATTTCCCTAGCCTGGGGTAGGTGAGTATGTGTGTATAGAAGTATGTAGATGTATATAAAATAAGTAGGTGCTGAAATGGCTCAAAAGTGAGGAGAAAGGAAAGTAATCAGAAATCCCCAAACTTCATCAACTGGCTAATCAATCTCATTAATTGAAGATGAAAATATGACAGATATGAACACATTCAGCTCTTAAGTTGGAGTTACAATGGCTTCAGAGTGTGTCCACCTCATGATCTTCAGTATAAAATTCATAAACCCAGCCCAGGTTTTTGGTGGTTCAACAAGCATTAGTGAAGGTCTTAGAGTAACTGCCAGGGTAGTTTTTCCTACACATTTCCCATAGCTGTTCCAGAGGTCTGAAGTAATCACTCATAGCCAATTGTTTTTTTAAAGAATATAAACATCTAATACAATTCCAAGAACATCAATGGTAGTCAATACATGTTAGGTCCCTGGCTACCCTTTCCATTCATGACAATGGCATCCATGCTATGGAAGGGAAGATACTGCCCAAGGAATTGGTCTGTATCTTGAGTACATTCCCTCCGTTCACCCCAAAAGCCTGCATTGAGACTTGCCTCCCTATCATCTGGCCAAGGTACAACTGTTTGCTGCTACATAGTTGTGTTCTCATTCCATTTGTAGAAACAGACAGATCAAGAAAGGGGCTTGCACTAGGTAGATCTATGATCAGTTTCTTTTGGTCGGCCTCTGTACTTTTTTTCTAGGTGCTTACTCATTAATGCCATGTGGAGGCCAATTACAAATAAGCACAACCAAGAAGAACGTTAGCTGTTGGCTGATGACATCTCTTAGCAAAAAAAAAAAACAAAAAAAAAAAAACAAAAAAAAAACAAAAAAAAAACAAAAAAAAAACAAAAAAAAAACAAAAAAAAAACAAAAAAAAAAACCCAAAAAACAGAATTACATCTACAGGTGGCTGCACTCCAGACTTCAATTTAAGTCACTCTCTACCAGCAACAAGAGCTAGATTAATCTGCTTCAATGTAGCAAGATCAAAGAAGGGAAGCCTCACTGTATTTCAAGATGGAAAAGGACTAGGGATGCCTGGGTGCTCAGTCAGTTAAACATCTGACTTTGGCTCAGCTCATGACCTCACAGTTCATGAGTTCGAGCCCCACAACAGGTTCTCTGCTGTCAGCACAGAACTTGCTTCAGATCCTCTATCCCCCTCTCTTTGCCCCTCTCCCATTCGTGCTCACACACTCTTGCTCAAAACTAAATTTAAAAAACATTTTAAAATTAAAAAAAAAAGAGGGAGAAGCAGATGAGATGGCAGTGGTGGCAGGTGCTTTTCACCACAAGATTAAAAAAGGCTGTGATTAGAGATGGAAGGTGAAAGTGGTTTTTGCGGGCCCAGCTCTGCCTACAGTGGCCTGTGGCACTGTGAGGAAACCTGCCCTCCACAGAGCCACACATGGTCATTTTGTAGTCGCTGGACAGGGAGAAATAAGCTTCTTAGAGACAGACTCAGGGCAGATGTCTCCCAAAAGTAGGGACACATGGACTGGAAAACAAAGCCCAGCTTTCACTGTCACCCAGCTACACATTTTGCTGACGGGAAGGGTAGACTTACAAGTTGCAAATGCATCTAAAACAATGCATGTGAAAGGGTTCCATGTCATTATTATTTGCCAAATAATCTACTACAGTCAGGCACTAAGACAGGAAAAGACAGGATTCAGTAGGCACAGAGGGAAAGGTTAGGACCTGAGGTCCCTGGGTTGGGGAAAGCATATGGTTTGGAACAATGCCGGGAGCATCTGATCACAGCAAATCCCCTCAAGTCTAAGGTTCCTCCTAAGAGTGTAACAGACACCACCTACCCAAATTTCTCTCAGGAATTTGACAAAAGACCTAACTAAAAATAAGTAGTAGACCATAAAATTTTGACCCACAAAGAATGTTATGGCCATAGACCACCTCTCATACAATGCAATTGAGTCCATCAGGAATGGATAAACCAGCACTTAGAGTTACCCAGTTAGTAAGGGTAGAACCTGAGAAGTAACAAGGGGGAAGGGATGGGGTGGGGGTGGGGCTTACCAGAACCTCATAAAACAAAGTTCCTTGCCTATAGTCATAGGAGTTCACTTTCAGATGCCCTTCTCTATCAAGAGAGCTTTCATACTATTCTTACTTTCTGACCTTATCTTATACTCTAATAAACTTTTGCCTGTTGCTTGCTTTGTGTCCACCTCTTCATTCTTTAAAGCAGCAAGACATTGAATTCTGGGTATTGAGGTAAAGAATCCTGCAATGGCACCAGGCCAAGAACCTTACTTGCATTATATAATTCACTCCCCATAAAAACTGTTTGCTAGAGAAACTATTATTTTCACCATTTACCAGATGGGGAAATTGAGACCTAGAAAGTCTTTCCTTGCTAAGTAATCATTTTTAAAGAGAAAAGAATATTATTCCAGAAGAAAACATTTTATCTTTGCCTATGGGAATGAAATATTTCAGAGGTGAATAAAACTGCTCATGAAAAATAAAATGGGATTTTACGAGTACTATGGCAGTTTTCACTTAGGTTTTTTTTTAATGTTTATTTTTGAGAGAGAAAGAGAAAGAGCACAAGCAGGATAGGGGCAGAGGGAGAGGGAGCCACGGAATAGGAAGCAGGCTCTAGGCTCTGAGCTGTCAGCTCAGATGTGTGGCTTGAACCCACAAACCATGAGACCATGACTTGAGCTGAAGTCAGATACTTAACTGACTGAGCCACCCCGAGGCCCTTTCACTTTCATGTTTTCAACAAAGTTTATATTCTGCATCAATTGCCACACCTAGAAAAGGTACAAAGTTTTACATTGTTTTCCTGCTGTTGCTTAAAAGACCAAAAATCAAAATAGCTCAGTTTAAACTAAATTGTTCATCCCCTAGGACCTAATCTGAATTTGAAGATTATTCAGAAAAAAATATGTATCAAATTCCTTCACCTCACCATGTGTGCCAACCGCGGTGTTAGCATCATCTCTGGAAACTTCAGGGGGAAAAAAAAAAGAAAAAAAGTGTACTCCTCCCTTAGGTACTATTTGCAGAAATCACTCATCTATTGATTCCTGATGTTGCTGGTCTTAGCAAGATAAGGCTCCTAATCCATCCACTAAATGTTACTCTGCCTGAGATGAAATAGCTTTAATGCCAACAAAGATTACTGTGATGTTAGGCAGGAGAAGATTGTGTTGTTGGAATTACAGTAGCCCCAGGAATACTTGCCATTTCTCGTTAATGCCATATTAAAGCCTAACATGGACTCTACCTCTCATTCCACTCAAACCTTGGTTGGGAGAACAATCATATTTGAGTACTTAACCCTGGAAAAAGGCTTATTTCCCATTATAAACTGTGGTGATTTTCTATCAGTGGGCCTCTCCCTTAAATCATTTATTTAGTTGTTCACAAGTATTTAGCAATTAATTTTTTTATATTTATTTATTTTTCAGAGACAGAGACAGAGCACAAGTGGTGGAGGGGCAGAGAGAGAGGGAGACATAGAATCCAGGCTCTGAGCTGTCAGTACAGAGCCTGACAGAGAGCCTGAACTCACAGTGAGATCATGACCTGAGCTGAAGTTAGACGCTTAACTGACTGAGCCACCCAGGCGCCCCAAGAATTTAGCAATAAATGTGCTACAAGCTAATAGCCTTTCAGAGGAAGAAACACTACATTAAATATACAAATCAATGTAAGAAGCATGCTGATATCAAAAAATTTGAATGTATAAAAATATGCATCTTAGAACTGAGGTATGTATATATAGCTAGATTATGTCACAAATATACATAAACCTACAATTATACGTACATAAATATACTTAAGACACATAACACAAGCATCAAAAAAAAAAAGTCCTGGGAAAGTTTTATATTTACATTTATGTGAACATGAACATTTCATTTACGTTTTACTCATTTCAGAGTGGTATCACATAGAAATCGTAGCATCTGGGAAAATGAAGTATAACCTATATTCTGCTTTGAGTAGGAATAAAATGGAAAGCCATCTGCTCACAACACTAATTAGTGCTAATTATTAAGAAAATATTTTTTTTTTGTTTTTTACAAAAAGGGTGACGGCACTGGGAACAGCTTTTTTTTTTTTTTTTTTTTTTTTTTTTGCCTGCTACACTATATAGTGAGACTTTAGAACAAGCAATGCTCAGAAAGATCCAGAATGTTTTCAGTAACAAACTAAAGAAGGCATTCCCCCTTAAGGTCTCAGCAGGAACTATCTAATGCAGGAAGACACAAAAACCTGGGTGCACCAGGCCAAGACAGGAAGTGGAGAGCATACACCCTTTCTACACACAGGAAGAAAATATCAGTCTTCTTCACATTGCATTCCCTGTGTCCTCCTTGTGGGTTAACCTGAAGGGTAAACTCAGACCTCCTCAAGGCTACCTTGTGTCAAGTATAGTTTATGCAACATAACAATGTTTAAAGATAAATAACACATGCATTATTGCCAGAAGCAAAGTTTATATTAGGACTGTGTAGATAAAACTGATACACAATCAAGGTGATCCATGAAAAGAAAATCAGATCTAAAGAAGTTCACCTGAGGAAAAAAGATTCTCATCTGTGGGAGATAACAGCCAGATCTCTATGGGAGACGATGCGAAGATCATGAAATACCCTGGAAGGACAGCACTTGAAGCAGAAAGAACAGCTTAACTGTTGCCACAGGAGGAGAAGAAACACAACAGATCCTAGGAACGGTCCATAAGAATATATGCTCACAAATGGTGGGACTAGACAGGCCTTTGCTAAGTGATTTTCAACGGTCCTGTGTGGTCAAAACAAGACCATATCTAGTTGCAAGTTATGACTATTCATATTACCCACTTAATAGTAATAAACTGTCCCAAAGTAATGAACCAAATGAAAATAATAAAGTATTTGCCAGAGAACTACTTAGAGGTTCTTTAACTGAGCCTGATTTTACACATACACACACACACACACACACACACACACACACACACACAGACACTCATTTTTCAATTTAGTCAATCAAGTATATACATCAGGAAGGGTATTGTATGTTAACCAAATTGCTATGTATAATCCTCTTCTGCAGAACAACCTTTAAGATTCATGCTCCTATGGAGTCCTTTAAGTTGTCAACAAAATCCCTGTAGCAAAGTAAAATGGGTTGATCTTCAGAATGGCAGACTGCAGTAATTCAAAGTCTGGGTATGGGAGTCAGAGAAGCCTGTGGTTAGATCCCATCAGTGGCCCTCATTGTTTATAACTAAGCAATTAACTTTCTCTAAGACTCAGGCTCCTCATCTGTGAGACCGGAATATACGTGTCTGTTGTGGAAATCATTTGGGGGCATTCATGAAGGTGTTTGTAAGTTTGCTCCCAAGTACCTAGAGCACTGCTTGGCATATAATAGCAACTACTTGTGGAAAAGCTTCTCTTAATTTGGACTGTCAAGAGACTATCTTCCATGGGTGTTATGCGGAGGCACTATTGCCCTTCTTTTCTGGACTACCCTTCAAGGATGTTTACATAGTAAACAGCTTGGAAGATGGAGATAATATCTCCCTCCAGAGCATAAAGCAGGTTTGGTTACTACTGTGTATCCTAAGGACAAGGTATCCTTGTGGGACGAAGGTCTGGCAGGTCTGAATCCATTATAAAAGATGTGCATTCCTGGAGCTCCAGATACCTCTCCGTTCACACAACCCACTGAGTGTGCAGGCATCACTAGGAGCTTGCTGCATCACCCTGTGGAAGTGGCAGGAAAAAACAAGGAGACTCTGATCACTGCTATTTCTGGGAGTAGACTGCTATAAGGCCTATCATATAACCTCGTCCTTTGTGTCTACCCCCAGGAGGCTCAGGTTTTCTGCCAAACCATGGTGGGCTAAATTATTCCCTGGCAAGAACAATAAAATCCAGAACACAGTTCTTGACAAAGAGCACTCAAAACCCAGTCTATCCCCAAAATATTTCCCCACAGATTTGCCATGTGGACACTAATTAGCACCACCAGCCAATCTTTTGATTAAAGAAAGCTCCTATAAATTTGTAAATATATTTTCTCTAAAAGTTGCCACCGTGAGTCATAATGCCTAATTGCTAATTGGCTTGTTATTCAGTTTGTGAAACACTTAGCAAATGCCAGCTGTAATAGAAAGCAGGAGGTCAGTTTGTATACGAGCTCTGGTGCTAACAGACCCCTTTGCTGAAGAGACTTCATCCTGGAAAATGGCACTTTTTGGGTGGTGAACAGCAGAAGGGAAATGGAGCAGGAAATAAATTGCTGTTTTTTTCTCATGCTTCATATCATCCCTTAAAAGTAAAATATAAAAATCAATTTTAACCTTTTTAAACATAAAATCTTATTAAAATGGGAGGGTTTTCAGTACCTTCATTCATTATTAATTACTTTGCATTTGTGAAATGTGTCATAGTAATTTATATTATCCCTTTCTTTCCAACAACAGCGTGTGAACTGCACTGGCAGCAAACACTTAGAGCTGATTTTTGCATCCTTCCTAGCCAATCCCTGACTGTAACCTCAGCTTCTTTGCTTCTGAGGCCTATCACAGAACCTTCCATACACATCAGAAGAGCTCAACAAACACTGTGTGAATTGTACACTGCCCTGTTAAAAAAGAAAACATGCGAACTACGAATTTACACTATTCTGTCAAACAACTCCAGGAACTCAGAACCTCCTAAGCAGTATGAAAAATGAGCCAAGTAATTCCAGTCTATGTGCAACATTTAAAAAACACAAGTGTACTATTCAGTGTTGAATTAATTCATTCAAACATTTTATTTATGGCTACTTAGTCCTTTTAAACAAGCTTGCATTAATCACTTTCTAAACCAGTTCCTGTAAAGAAAAACTTTGTTTCATTTCATGTGTTGCTTTATTTAGAAGCAATTATTTAGTTCCTGGTTTTGGCTTAACCATGGGACAGGTTGGGAGGAATTTTAGAACATCCCACAATGCTAATACTCTCATTACAGAAGAGCTGAAGACTCAACATACAGAAGTCCAAACTGAAAACAGTGAGATTGGACAGGGACCACTCAAATAAATGAAATGAATGCCAAGCTATTAGCATGTGGTAGGGACTCTATAGATAGTAGCTGTTATGATTTTGCCAAAAAAGTTAATCCCAAGGCCTTATTTATGTTCAGTGTTCTAAAAGATGTTCACAAAAAAATCCATATACAAAAATTACTCAAAGCTTTTCATTAACCTATCAAATATTTAAAGTAGGCTATACTTAAAGGTTGAAGGCATATGAGCTCATGAAGGCAAGGATTTAATGAATTAAACGTAGTAGAGATTGAGGGAATATTGGTAATCATGCCCCATGTACTCATATAGAATTAAGAGTGTTTATTTCTTAAGATATGAATGAACTGAAATAGGTCTACACAAAGTTACATTGCCCAAAGATTTGAGAGAAGAGAAAAAAATGTGGTCCTCCTCATGGAGATCCCGAGGCTGCACTGGAGTCTGTGGATATAACGTACAATTTAGTTTTTACCAAAATGGATCTTTCACAACTCTTCAACTCATGCTAAACATTAAATGCACGTTGCCAACCTCACTGTGCAATAAAAGTCTCCGGGTAAGCAGAGCAACAAAGTGCAAAACTTGTTTGCTTTAATTGGATTAATAACTACTCATACATCTTAGCAAAAGAGAAATTTATTTTTTGCGTGAGAATCTTTAAAAACCTTTAGATAGCACAACTGCTATCCTGAGTTACATAACTCATACATAACATAATTGCTCACCTGAGCTGGATAGGAATCACAACTGATAGGTTCAGAAGTTGGAGTAAGGCAAGGTGGTACCCACCTGGATCTCACAATGCCAAAAAGGCAAATTAAAGACACAAGCAAGCATCTACAATATCATTTGAATTTAAAGGGGTTTGTTCCAGGACGCCTGCATGGCTCAGTCGGTTAAGCATCTGACTTCAGCTCAGGTCACGATCTCATGGTTCATGGATTTGAGCTCTTTGACAGGCTCTGTGCTAACAGCTCGGGGCCTGGAGCCTGCTTCAGTTTCTCTCTCCCTTTCTCCCTCTCACCCTCCCCCTCCTCCACTTGCATGTGTGCACTCTCTCTACCAAAAATAAATAAAACATTAAAAAATAAAATAAAGTGTTTGTTCCAGTTAACAAAAGAAAAACCAGGATTAGGAGTTATTAAGTTATATCAAGTTATACAATTTTCCCCCTTCCTTGTCAAACCTATCTAAATCTTTAGCTAGTATCCCATCCATCCCTCCAGATGGACAGAAAAGTTCTTTTAACCCCAGGCCAACTCTCCATCTGTGCCCTACATCAGTCCCCTCTTTTACCTTTGCACACTAGTTGCTTTAATTTTATTTTTTTCTGTACATTCAACCCTCCACCCCAACTATCTCCCTCCCTTCAACCTACAAGTACATTAAAAATACCTCCATTTATACATTTCTCACTTAAAGGTAACATCCTGCACCAACCACACAACCCCCATCTGTACCCACTTTAAAGTCCAAATGTAGTAATCTACATTGTATGTCTATATTTTCTCAACCTCATCTCACTCCAGGTTTTACTACAACTTAATCTACCCTAGATACTGAAATTTCCTGGAAATGATTTCCTGTTAATGGTCTATTTTCATTCTAAAAACGTTCATACTTTTAAGGCATTTTATTAAAAATCTGTCCATCTTGGCCTTTATATTTGTCTCTTCCCTCCATGACCCCTTCTGAGATCTAGTCCTCACGCCTTACATACTGGCCTTTCTCAAGGAGCTATCCTTCATTATGGGAGTTTATTCTTTCTTGATTAATTCTCCCTTGACTCAGGGTATCACTATGTGCCAAATCACAAGTTTGAAATCTCAGTGGCACTTTTGACTTCTCCATTGCTATCAATCTCTCACATTCAATAGGACAAAAAACAGTTGCTTTCAAGTGAGAAGAACCTGAATCTCAATTCTAGTCCTGCTCTCAACAAGTTTAGAATCCTGTCTCTGTGAAACAAAGCACACAAGCACACATCCTACAGTGTAGGTACTCACAAAATGAAGTGGGAGCCCAAGAAAGATTGTGCCTTAGTCTGCCTGAAAGGGAAGGTATCAGGGAAAGCTTACTGTGAGAAGGTAGAATCTGCAATGAATACGAAAGCTGCTAAAGAGTTGGGGAAGTGGAGGAAGAATGAGAGAAACACAGGAGTAATTAATGTCAGGGAGAGGAAGGTGAGGAGGAGGTGAGAGGAAGAAGGTGTTAGTTGATCAGCTGGCAGAGGTCATACATACATGGATGAGCCCAGTTTACCTAATGGTGTTATGGTGGTTGATGGGGACCCATTAAATATCTGAGAAGACAGTCCAATTTGTGTGCCTGAAAATTTTTCCTGGCAGCAAACAGATTGGATTAGAGGGAATAAAGACCAGAGTGAGAGAGTCCAGTTAGGAAGCTAAGTCTGATCAAATAATATTAACTTATTCGGCAGTATTTGAGCACCACTGGAGATACTCCAAGTTTCCTCATTCCTACTCTGAGTGTAAGAATGGTGTCTTCTCATTGGCTCCAATTTTATGTAAATACTAATGACCCTGAGATCCATACTTTCAATAAACATTATATAATTTGATGCTTCTTTTTATCCTTTACAAGATAGCTGTAGAAAAAAAAATGTTGGAAAGTCAAACAGCGGGAGGAAAGAATGAGTAAGAGAGAAGCAAGTGAATAAAAAACTACTGTTGGTAAACATGAAATGCCAGGAGGGAAAAGATGGAAAGGGAGGAAAACAGGAGTGTATTCTTTTTTCAGATGGCTGGGAAAAAAAACCTTCTTTTCCTCAAGTTTTTGGAGAAAAAGTATGCCTTGACACCATTCATGAGTTCAGTGTAAGTGCTTTCATGAGCCTCTGTGATGAGGGAGCATAAGGCAAGCTGAGGGCAAAACACAAGCTACCAACACCTCTCCCCCAGGTGGGATATGTGCAACATTCCTCAGGTACTCCTGGCTGCCCAAAAACAAAGTAAAGGACAGAAAACAAAAGGTTAAGTTGATAGAAGATCCATCAGTTTATAAAAATCTTAGTACATTTACAAGAAAAAGGCAATCTTATCAATAGCCTAATCTCTGGGAACTCTCTACAGTCTTAAAGTTAATGCTTTGCTAGAGGGAAATACAACCTTAACTTGATAATCTCTAGGCCTCCGGTAATCTGTGAGTCCTCTTTAGCATATGGAAATCCCCTTAAAAAACGTCCTCTTGACTTTATCTCCCCCAACTCCACAGTGTATCACCCTTCACTCTTCACAACCCCACTGCAGCTCTTTTTGCCCACAGATCCTATCCCTGTGCTTTAATAAAATCGCCTTTTTGCACCAAAGACATCTCAAGAATTCTTTCTTGGCCATCAGCTCTAAACCTCCATCACCACTACAAAACTCCATCATTACATATTACTGATATTGATATTATAAGTATGTTTTCATTTTACCAGATAGGACAATAAATAGGCCTGGATCTGGCAGTGAGGATTCATCCCTTAGGTTAGGTTTGGTTCTCTTCGATCTCAATACAGCTGCTTGTTTAATCTACTGATAAAAGGCTTCTAGAGAAAAAAATGTTCATTGTGGAAAAAATATTCTAATCTTCTAAAGAAATGCTCAAATTACAACTGAGAGTAAAAGCTTTATATGAAAAAAATAAGTAAGCACCATATTAAGTATTAATGTGCTATATGTGCATGTGAAGGCACCACATTAATAGCATCACTTAACCTGAATAAGTCATTTCACTACTTTAACCTTGGTACCAACAGACTTAATATATTCAGCTTTTGTTTTCAATTATCTGTTATGTCCTGCAATGGGTTTACTGTAGACACTGTATAAACTATTATGACCCCTCAAAGACATAAGGCAATTTTCTTCTCACCAGGATATTTTGATCAAATTACTCTCCATTTTAACATGAGTAAGGTTATGAATTTTAGTTCCCCAGATCTGAAATAATGGAATTCAGTTATAATTTCAATTACAATTATATCAATAAATTGAGATTAAAAACCTACAGAAGGTGAAGGATTTCTTTCTTTGCATGGTTTTACTTTCTCTCTCTCTCTTTTTTTTTTTTTTTTTTTTTTTTTTTTTTTTTTTTTTGTTTTTGCTTTTGGTCCCAAGCCTAGAGAGCACTTTGAAGTATGATAATTTTCTAGTGTGCTTGAAATAGTTCTGCTGTTTGAGAAAATAGTGTAGTAACATCTCATTGCTGTTAGCATTACAAAGCATTGCTACAGCTTGCAATAATTAAAGGCTATTACAGTTAAGAATTTTATGATTAGCCCTATTATGGCTCATCGAGCTTAAGTTTTGCATTTAGCACTGATTCCAAGACTAAAATGTTTCTTAGTCACAGAATGAATTTTGAAGATTAATTTTAACATTTTTCAGAGTCCTCTTTTTTCCCCCATCCTTGGGTTACCATCATGTCCTTTCATGGCATGAATGGTAAGTGTAAAGGCTCAAGCCCAATATGAGCAAATTAGCTTCTCTATTTTAATGTAGACAGACCATCTATTGCAAAATGTCCCAGAGAAGGACCATTTCTATAAAGTAGTCTTTGGACTCTGCTTAGCTGCCACAGCAACAAGTACACTGAGTCCGATACCAGATGTCTGGTTCTACAAGGTACAGCTTCAAGAAGTCTTTTGACTAAAAGACAAATAACCAAACTCTCCTTTTTACCTCCCCAACCCAAGTCCCTTTATTGTAGTCATAGAGAATATATGTATTTAATCTTTGACAATTTCAACATGGTACATCCAAGTTTGGCTGACTTTTATATATAAAATTACGCCTCTAATAATGACAAGGACAAAGATTGGTGCTAAACAATTTTTTTTTTTTTTTTAAGAAGCAGAAGAGGTGACATCCTATTCTTCCTCCACCTCTGCCTCTCCCCACAAGGTCTCTCACCAGACCTATTTAGGGGGTGATGAGATGAAGAGATAAGTGTGAAGGATACATTATAAAATGCAAAACAATGGGTAAGTACAGAGAATGAATGGAGATGAGTATAGGATGGTTAAGGACTTCCCAGAAAAACAAGATCCAACAGTGTTGCTGGCAGGGGATGGGGTTGGGGGGAACAAAACAAAAAACAAACCTACAATGAAACCACCAAGACTTAAAAAATGTATCAAAAAGTCAAAAACCTAAACCAAAAAGAGTGGCATTTCCACCACCCTTACTCTGGCCCCTGGGTACTTCACAGCCACTTGTCCTCTCTACCCAGGAAAAAACAGAGCTTAAAGAATATCTGTTGCTACAATATCTGTTACAATATGCTACAATGTGGCCACACCTCAAAGGCATTATGCTAAGTGAAATAAGCCAGTTACTAAAGGACAAATGTTGTGTGAGTCCACTTATATGAGGTACTTAGAATGGTCAACATCATAAAGGCAGAAAGTGCAATGGCAGGTGCCAGGGACTGAGGGAAGGGGAGAAAAGGGAGCTGTTGAAAAGATTCAGAGTTTTGGTTTTATAAGATGCAAAGAAGTATGGGATGGGGTAGTGGTTACACAAATGTACTTAATGCCAGTGGACTACACACTTAAAATAGTTAAGATTGTAAATTTTATGTTGCTTTACCATAATTTTTATTTTTTAAATGTTTTCATTTTTGAGAGAGAGAGAGAGCATGAGCAAGGGAGGGACAGAGAGAGAAGGAGACACAGAGTCCAAAGCAGGCACCAGGTGTAGCAGGATTCTTGCACAGAGGGACGGGATACTGAGGCTTTCTTTGTCCAAGAATCAACTTTATTCGTCATGCCAGCATGGGCTCAGTGGGTTCGTACCTAAAAAAAACTGAGCCCCAAGCAAAGTGGGGCATAGCCTTTTATGTAATTTCTACTTCTTTGTCTCTTATGTATGGTGATACATATAGTCTGAATGGACACAGTTCAAGTTAAAGACTCATGTCAGAGTTATGCATATGTGTATGGGAGTTGATTGGGCCACATTGCCTTCCTTTGTTCTGAAGAGGCCTCCACCACATTGCTTAGCGAGGGGTTCTACCACACAGGCTCTGAAATGTCAGCACAGAGCCCAACAGGGGGCCTAAACTCATGCACTGTGAGATCATGACCTTAGCTGAAGTTGGATGCTTAACCGACTGAGCCACCCAGGTGACCCCCACCCCATTTTTAAAAAGGCAATACAAAACATGAGAACAAGCAAAAGAAATTCTGCTAAATGATCTAATAACAAAAATTCAGTAGTGAAAGAAGCCAGTATAAACAAAAATATTAAGAGCCATAGGCAGAAAATACCTACAAGTTTCTTAAAAAGGAAACAGAACACAGAGGCAGTAAATGATAAGAGCCTGCAGGATTAACCAAATTACTTTATCAGACCTCAGCCTATGCAGTGCTTGGGGATTGAAACATACCAAAGATATGATAATACACAAATGGGGGAAGAACGCAAGAGGAGTACAATACTCTTTAAGAAAGGATATTTCTCAGCTTTTTTAGAAGGTATCTCAAATGGAAATTCTGAATGGTAAATCCATTACCATGGTATCAGGCAAACCGTAATAAATCTCAAAGTTTACAGAGATGGGGGGGGGGGAATGCTATTTATGATGTGGGAAACAAAGGCAGATGGAAATGGTAGATAAAATTAAACTTCCTTATAACCTGCAGCCAATTGACAAATACTCAAGGTAGGCAGAGTGTAACATTTCTCCAGGAACACCCTACTGTCTTAAGGTTAATGCTTTGCCTAGAGAGAAAAACAACCATAGCTTGACAATAGCTAGACCACCAGTACCCTGTGAGTTTTCTTTAGCATATGGAAATCCTTTTGGAAACTTTCCCATGCATTTACCTCCCCTAACTCCCAAGTATATAAACAGTCATTCCTCATCATCCTGAGGTAGCTCCTTCTGCCCCCAGGTCCTGTCCCTGTGCTTTAATAAAATCATCTATTTGCAACAAAGATACCTGAAGAATTCTTTCTTGGCCATCATTTCTAGACTGCCCTCCCACCCTCCAAAACCGCATCATTCAGACCTTAGCAAATGCCATATTGGGGTTCCAGAATTTGGCTCCAGAAGTCCCTGTTGCATCACTATGCCTCAGAGTGGAGATAAAAGAGATTCCTCCAGGAAGAGTGGGATTGACTCATAGGTAGTGTGCGTCAGACTCTTTATAGACTAGCCTGGGAGGTGTGGCCTCCTGCCCCACTGGGCACTCAGGTGTTTCTCATTCTAGGACTCCCCAGCTGTCCTTGAGAGAACTCATGAGATCCCAGACTGGGTTTCCTCCAAGTATTCAGGGCAACAATGCCTCAGGCCTGATTCTGCCATTCTGTTTTGAAAGCTGCCTTAACACTCTGAGGTCTTTAAGGTGTTTGCTTGTACCCAGCAAAGAACAGGGTCACCATATCACACCTAGAACTTTTCACAAGGTTTTGTGAAATTTCAAAGACCTACAAAAAGTCAATATTAGCCTGTATTTATATATGCTTTTCATCAGAAAGGGAGGGAGGGAAGCAAAAAGATTGAGAAAGGAAAGAGAAAAACAGTGAGAGAGAGAAAAGTTGGAGCCCATCAAAAGCATGCAATACACTCAAGAACAATTCTTTGATATCATCGATCACCAGGAAAAACTGAGCTACTGATTCTGCTCATCTAGATCTTGTGTGGTAAATTAGATCCACCTGGTGAGAGATCCAAGCAGCTTGATGAGGTCAGGTGCCTTCTATCCCACCATCACCCCTGTAATTCATACTGATCAAATTTCTAATTGAAGAGTTGAGAATTCAAACCAGCTGGTATTTATAATCCAAATATATAAACTATAAAAAGTTCTGTCTTCTGGCTTCAAGACAAAAGACTAAATAGTCCTCAGTACGTAATAATTTTATTTCAACTGTGATTTTGAGATATAAGGAACAGACATATTTTTTAGAGTGGCTAATGCATGGAACCAGGCTATATTCCAGGACATTCTACATAAATCGTGACAAGAAAACAAGAGAGAGGAAGAACAGTCTGTAACATTGTTGAAATGTCCCAATAAAATATCAGAAAAACAAATTGTATCTTCTTTCCTCATATATAAAGATAGAGGTAACCTAGTTAGAAGTTTCCTTCCAGATCTAAAAGGTCTAGGGCTTTACTCTGCACATAATGACATATTTAACTGAGGGTCAGTGGTTTCCCATGGTCACTAACCCAAAGTGGAGCTAGAATAGGTTTCACCAAATGAGTCTTCTGGAACATTCCTTTGTCAACCAGATCTGAAAATTCTAGAATTTTACTTAATATTAGGATGATGGTAATATCTTTGCCAAGATCTAATGCCTAGAAATATTATGAATAAATGTTTAAAAAGCTCATAAGCAGATGTAATTATTAATGCTAAAAGATTTGGACTGTAAAATTCAAGGTTGAACTCTTGTATAGACTAGGGTCATGTAGGGTAAAATAGAAGAAAAAGAAGGGAATGACATGTATTTTAAGACCCAAAAATGTCAGGGTAATTGTCTTATTTATAGGTATAGAAACACATAAAGAATTATAAACAGGTCTTCACTAGTCATAAACATGATGGGTTTACTCACTATAAATGTTCAAAAAAGAATAATTATGTGCACATTCTATATATTTAGAAGATGAGATAACTATATCCTAGGACTAAAAAGCAAAAGGAAAATTATACCTAAGTAAAAATCCAAAGAAGCATACATTAGCAGCTAAAGGCAGCTTGGTCAAATTCAAGGGGAAGTAAGTTGTTATTTATGTATGGGACAAATATGGCTAAGGTATTAGGAACATATAATACCTTTAGAGCTGGAATAATGGTATATAGTGTGAGGTCTGGCATAAACAGTGAACTTAGTCTCATGCTATTTGTGGCAATGCTGGGCACTGCTGCAGCCATAAGTGCTCAGTGGTTTTTCCAGCAACAATAGGGCTGAGAGCCCTTGCCCAAACTTTCAGAACAGAGGAAACACAACTTCTGAAATTGAGCTGAATGTCAGGCAGGAAAGTTCATTGTCCTTCTCTTTGGAATCCTCAAAATTCATTTCCAAAAGCCATTAAAAAAAATATTTGCAAATCATCCACTAAAAAAAAAAAATAACTTCCATACATTTTTCTACACCCATAAATAGACTGCAAGATCATGTTTTTGAAAATCTAAGTATTTAAGCTCTCATTCTCCGTTACACTTCTGGTAAGTCAATCAAACCCCTTAAAATTTAGTGGCAGCTATATTCATAATAAAATTTGCTCTCTTTCTTCCCAAATCAGCCTTCATTCCTCTACCAAAACATTGTTGTCTGTGGGTCGTCATCAGCTGTACTCTCATTCCAGTAGAAATTGATCTTTCACACTGGTCCTCTCATAAACTGTTCACCCTTATTTTATGGCACAAACCACATCCCTTTACATGCAGTACCAGTCTTTGACCTGCTTTAGGCTCAGACCCATACTGTCCTTTTCCTGCTCTATCCTGCCCAGTAGGACAACTACATTACCCTCCTTCTCTTGTCCACTGGCATCCAGGTAGGTTCAGCCAGTGGGAGACAGTGAATTGACTGGAGCTTGTGAGAAGGTGAGAAGCGAGAATATTTCTTCCCCCCTCACCTACCGGAGGTAGGGTGATGATACATAAGCAGCAGTTGCATCTTCTGTTAGTAACTTTATTGTTTTATTTTTTATTTTTTTTAAAAACATTTTTTAAAATTTTTTTTTTTAACGTTTTATTTATTTTTGAGACAGAGACAGACAGAGCATGAACGGGGGAGGGTCAGAGTTAGGGAGACACAGAAACTGAAACAGGCTCCAGGCTCTGAGCTGTCAGCACAGAGCCCGACGCGGGGCTCGAACTCACGGACCGCGAGATCATGACCCGAGCCGAAGTCGGCCGCTCAACCGACTGAGCCACCCAGGCGCCCCCTGTTAGTAACTTTAAACAGCTCCTCCCCTCTTCCATGACCTAGCGCCCTGCCCTTGCCATGCGTGCAGCTCTAGCATGACTGCCCCAGTTGTGGGCTTTGTCTATCACCTCCGTCTCGCTTTCCCTTCAGAGTAGTGGTGGTGCTTGTTGCTAAACTCCAGACTGCCTCACAATTTCAAGTTTGGCTTCCCAGATCTTCCAACACTCATGGTAAACAATTTTCATCATTAAATTTCCTCTGAAAAACCTAGAGTAGTTTCTCTTTTACAGAACAGAACTGTAACAGAACAGAACAGACTGTATTCTGTCTGATATGCAGGGTTGTATTCTCCTTTGTGGCTGTGAAATTCTGCAGGCCAAGAACTTTTATAATGTCCTTAATCTGCCATTCTGCCTCCAGTCTGAATTTCCTCTAATCTATCTTGACAGAGCTACATGCATTAGCTTTCTAAATTACAAATATAATCAATTCATCATCCTTTTTGGGAAACTTTAAAGACTCCCCACTGTCCATGCCATTTTAAAACATTTCCTTTGCCTTTGTTTCTTAATGTGTTTTTATAATGAATTAGAAACTGACAAAATATATTTGTATTTTATATAAATACATACAAACTTATGTTTTATATTTATATTTGGGTCCTTTATATTTTGCCGGAGTCCAGCTCCAGCAGGTCCAGGGGTTCCCGAAGGAAGAACGGCGTCGGTGAAAATAAAATAAAACTAAAATAAAAAACTGGAAAATAAAAACCTAAAATAAAAAACTAAAACTAAAATAAAAATGGACACAGACAACAGCAGTGTGTTGAACTGGCCAATTTATTGCAGTAAACATGGCATTATATTTGCTAGTGGTTTCCTTGTAACATACGTCATCTATGTTTTTCTAACATTACCCAATTTTAAAATTGTTCCTTTGTATAATCACCCAAAAAGGAATAACATGATTGTTTTGTCATAATGTTCCCTCCTGCCCTTTGCTTATTGATTAATTTCTTTTATTGTTTTTATTATGTATCTATGTTTATCTATAATTTATAAAGCATTTGCTTTGCTGTTTTCACGAAAGGTCATTTATCTCTCAACACCTCAAGTGGAACAGTTTCAGGGACATGACCTCTTAGTTGTTTCCCTGAACCATTCGTGGTTTTGAAGAACAAAAGTGTTCGCCTGGGTCCGAGGTGCCAGGAAGGGGGCCAAGAGGGCCTTAGACACCCACGCCTTATACATTCTCAGAGAGACAATGCGCCTAGGATCCAATGAACCATTCTGTACTTTAACCGACTAGGTTCAATCATCATCTGGAATGCCTCCGGGGGGCCAGGTGGGCCTAGGGGTCAGAGTGACCTGTGTCCACAGATACACTCCTTAGTTACTGGAGTGGGGTTTTCAGATCCATATGTTTCTCCTTCGTTGGCTGCTTTTGCTGGCAAATGCACGAGGCTATCCTTCCTGCAAGTAGAGGAGTCTCCATAGGGAATGGCAAGGGCTAAACGTAAGGCCGCACAATTTCTTAAAGAACCTAATTTTCTTCCCTAATGGTTCTCTTCTCAGGGGGCCTGCCGAGGGCAATTCCCCAACAGACAATACTCCAGGTAGTTTTAAGGCCAAATTACCTAAAAGCGGGAGGACAAGAAGCTTCACTCTCAGAGGGCCGCCTTGCAGTCACCAATCCGTCCACAGCCCGGGCTCTGCCACTCAGGCTGGGATAGCTCGGCTTCCAGCAATATTTAATAAAAGAAAATACAAATATAAGTTAATTATAGCCAGAGAGAAAGTAAATAAATGGATTACACCATAGGAAAAAATGAGGAGGAGACACATAGTTACAAAATCTGGCTCCATTTTGGCAGTTGTAAAAATGAGACACTCAATTTACATGACTCTTTCAGAGAGCTAGCAAAGTATTCTTGGCATTTCCATCTAATGGAAATTGCTCACCTTATCAGGAGTAAGGGGAAGTCAAGCAAATAGGACTTAAAATTTCATGTTAAAGAAGGGTTCAGCAGTTAAAAGGTATTCGGAAGTCACAGTTCATGAGGGATAGATGGATTGCCTATCATTCAAACAATCTTTCATAATTACTAGTTGTCTCTAAGATTTTAATAAATGTGAACAGGAAAAATTAACTTTGTACATAGACATTATCTAAGACTGTTAAGAACAGTTTCATATTCTTTAAAGACCAAATAAACAACAGGTAAGACTAACATTACTGAATGAAATTTTGGAGCAGTTAACTATGGCAAGACCAGGTTATTCTCCCCAAATTAACAAATACAGAAGAAAAAAGTCCCAAACCTGCTCAGCCATGAATAAATAATTGATCAAGACTTCCAAAATTTTGTTCTATAGTGAGTGGCACAGAAAATTATCTAAGTAGGATTTATAAATTTTCTACCAATTCCATGGTGAATAAGGCTCACATTTTCCTTAGTGAATAGTTAATTGAGCAAGAGAGTTTTCTACTGAAATAGCTGGGAAGAATTAGGAAATATACATACTTCTAAATAAGCAAACCACATGACCTGCTAAATGGAGGGTTTTATTTTTTAGTATCAATTGGTTAAAATTTAGAGATAATGCCAAATATAATATATTCAGTTTTAGGATAATGGGTTTAAGCCATTCTTCCTAATAATTACATTATAGCAAATTCAACTGTGTTGTGTACACTTCTGGTCTGAAAAAAAAAGTATAGGAGAATTTTTTTAAATGATAATGGCCAACATTAATGAGTATATGGGGAAGAGAAGACTCTCATAAATAGCTGGTAGACAGGAAATCAATAAAACCTCCCTGTTGGGTTATTGAGCAATAAATATCAAAAGTTTTAATACATTTATGTACCTTTTGATTGAATAATACCAGATATGGGAATGTATTCTAGGGAAATACTTATGGAAATGTGAAAAATTTTCCACATGGAGGTTCATCACAGCTTTGCTTTCAAAAAAAAAAAAAAACTGGTAATGTCCCCCAAAGAAAGTTATTTAATAAATGATCATATATTTCCATATTAGAACATGATGCAACTATTAAAAATTGTGCAGTAAAAGAATTTAATCATATTGAAAGAAGTTCTCAATAATACTATAAAAAAAAAAAAACTATTGCTAAGAAGACTTCCAGCAAAAGATGGCAATGGAAGATTGAACACATATATTTAAGCCCACTCCTTCCTGAAACTCTAAAAATGACAATAAAGAGGTATTTTAATATCAATAAACCCACAGAGACAAAGAAAAGAATAGAGGAAACAATAATTACAACATTTCAGATTCTGGAAAGCAGATAGACATGTCATCACTGACAGCAGATCCCAGAAAGCTGAGCCCTCAGTCAACAATGTGGAGAACCAATAAGCAACTTGATTTTCATTTGGTCCTAGAACCCATGAAAGGCTCAAAAGTTGATGGCATAAGGTACTTTTGGAATTGGTTTAAAGGAGGTACTAAACATATGAAGATTAATTGAAAGTTGAATTTATAGGCAATTATTGCAAAGTTTTTTAATGACAAGGCAAAAAAGGAAAGCAATCAGGGGCCAAAACTGAAGCTCTCTGGACTCAAGGATTTCTCTGAGAATTCATTTTCTTCCTTTCATATTTCTTCGAATAAAAGCTTAAATGTGTGTATTTTAAAAAAAAGAAGTAGAAGCAGTTAGATACCTAGAGATTCTTCCAGATTCTGTGCCGCTAGCCACTACTATTTCCCTATCCAGAAGAGGAGTGGAGACCTATTTCCTGGAGAGTAGACAGAGAATCTTTGGCACAGATGGGGTAGGGGACTATATTGAAAACAGGGATTAAGTCCAAGTTTCTATATCCAACAACAAAAAAAAACTCATCCTAAAAGTCATAAATAATTGCAAAGGACTCCATAAATAGCTAAAACAATTTTGAAAAAGAACCAAGTTGGCGGACTCACACTTCCCAATTTTGAAACTTACCACAAAGCAACATTAATCAAAAACAGTGTGCTATTGGCAAAAGGTGGACATACATATACAGACATGTATTTCTGGATTCTTGATGCTATTGCATTTATAGATATAAAATAGAATTAAGAGTGTAGAAACAAACCCATACATCTTCAGTCAATTGATTTCAATGAGTGCCAAGATCATCCATTGGAGAAAGGATCATCTTTTAAACCAATGGTGCTGGTAAAACTGGATTTCTACCTGCAAAAGAATGAATTTGGATTTCCACTTATGCCACATACAAAAATTAATTCAAAATAAATCAAACTCCTGGACGTAAAAGCTAAAACTACCAAAGTCTTAGAAGAAAATGTAAGTATACATTTTCTTGACCTTGGATTAGGCAATGGTTTCTTCGATATGACACCAAAAGCACAGCAACCAGAGAAAAAATAGAAAAAAAAATAGATTTGGGGTGTCTGGGTGGTTCAGCTGGTTAAGCTTCTGACTTCGGCTCAGGTCATGATCTCGCAGTTTGTGGGTTCGAGCTCGGCGACGGGCTCTGTGCTGACAGTTCAGACCCTGCTTTGGATTCTATGTCTCCCTCTCTCTCTGCTACTCCATCTCTCTCTCTCTCTCTCTCTCTCTCTCTCTCTCTCTCTCAAATATAAATAGACATTAAAAACATTTTATATAAAAAAATAAAAAAATGGATTTCATCAAGCTTAAAAACTTTTATGTTTCAGAGGGAACTGTCAAGAAGGTAAAAAGAAGGTGAAATTTTAACCCACTGAAAATATTTGAAAATCATGTATTTGATAAGGGACTTGTGGGTTAATATACAAAGAACACTTAGAACTCAATAATAAAAAGACAACACAATATTAGAAATGAGTAAAGAATCTGAATAGACATTTCTCCAAAGATAGATGATATACTCAATATCTTTACTGTGATCATGGATATGCAAATATCCTTATCTATATATGCATATATTTATAGAGCTAAATATATATTTATAGAGCTAAATATACACATATACCCACAAATGAAATATAAGGAAGACTAGGAAAATTTAATTTTAGCAATGGATTGTATCATTATCAATATTCTGGTTGTGATATTGTACCATTATTTTGTAAATTATTAACACTTGAAATGAGTAAAGGTTATACATAAAGACTATTCAGAATCTCTATCATTTCTTACAAGTAGTCTGATTCTACAACTATCTCAATAAAATTACTACTAAAAATAAATATAAATAAGCCTTCTCCCATGCATATCAATGTAAAATTTCTGAATTCTAGAGACAAGTGAAAAAGTTCCTACAAGTTTCTAGGGAGCTGGGTATGTATGAAATATATATACTCATACAAAAGATCAAAAATAAGAATGACATTAAACCTTTCAAAAGCAATGATGGAAAACAAAACAAAACAAAACAAAAAAAACAGTAAAGCAATTTCTTAAAATTCTGAAGAAAAAGTCTTCACCTATCTAAATCATCAGTTATCTGTGAAGATAGAAAAAAATTTTCTTTAAGCATTTGAAGTCTCAAAAAACTTGATTTCCTATGTGGCCTAATCTTGAAAATCTCTTCAAAGATATGAACCATCTAAGCAAGGTAGTAAACCAAGAAAGAGGAAAACATGAAATTCTTAAACAGTGTTTGAACTCAAATGTGGTAAACTGACACTCCAGAATAATGGTGAAAGGAGACTGTAAGACAATAGCTATGCACAAGACCAGAAAGCAACCAATATAGTTGGAAAAGCTCCAAAGGTTTTGGACAATATATCTTCATGAAATGAAATTGATAAAATACATAAGTAAGAAAAACATTATACTGTAAAGGAAAATGATTCAGAGCATACTAAATGGCTCAGTTGTAAATACTTTTTAGTCCTAATAATAGAAACATCAAATTGATAAAATGAAAATTAAAATATACCTAAACTGTAGGGAGAAAGATGGAAAATACATATATGTGATAGGGGTTAGGATATAGTGGAAAAGAACAAAATCCTCAGATGGGGATGGGTGATGGAATGACTATGAAAATCTTGGTAACAGTTTATTGGCTACCTTATGGCAAGGTACTTCAAAGAGTCACAGAACTTAGAGATGATGAGTTAGGTGTTCTTTCCCAAATCTGCTAGCCTCTCCAGTGTTAACAAACAGGATTCAGTGGTAAGTAAGGAGGGCAGAGACACAGCTAATTATTTACAAGCCATATAATACCACCTATTCCTTACTAATAAGGCACCATTTTGTTAAGAGAGAACACCCCAAGATGGTGAATTTCAGAAGGGAGGAAGTTTACAATCTGGTTCTAATCAATGTTATATAAAACAAGCCTAGAAAGAATGTGAATAAAAGAACTCTTAGGAATATTTTCCCTTCCTGGATAAGAAGTAAATGGGGAAGAAGCTTCACTTCTTACCACTCCCTGGTTCCTGCGTTGAACATAGTTTTGTGAAGGTATGACACAAACAGCAGCCCTAAGAAGGCCAGAGACTCACAGGGAAGCCAACCCAGAGCCATTTTTGAGCCACACCATTGCCAGCAATTGAATTTCTCATTACATAATGAAAGTACCCATATTATTTTAGCCTAGTTTTAGTCAAGCATTCTATTAATTTGATTGAAAGCACTGCAAGTGTAAAGGGCGAAGAGCTGCCTCAGAGGTAGTCAGATTTATTTAATAATATTCATGCATTTATGTAAACCAACTAGTCAAAGTACATGTTCTAGACGATGAAGAATTTTTAGTTAATACCTTTGAAAGTAGGATTCTACCAAATAATATGGAATTCCCCCTTCTGAAATTCAAATGTATAAAGAGACACAAATTATTTAAATCTAATGATTTTCTGTATCATCTTATATTAAGACTAATTTAGTTATAGTTGGTTAAAGGTATCTATGATATCTGTCCACATCTTCCAATAAATTTTGAGTAAGCACCTGTTCTGCCAGGCAACATAGCCATTGGAGACATCAACGTAAGTTACATTGGGCCTCTGCCCATCAGGGACAGATAGCTACTTTCCAAATGAAGAATATGTAGGTAACTTCAGTAAAATTTTGAATCAACCCTTGGTCATGATTACAGAATTGTCCCTCTCTATAGGAAGAGCAGATGCAAATGCCCTAAGGGATGAGGCAGAAGATATACCTGGGTAACAAGTCTCTGATTTTTTTTTTTTTTTATGTCCTTGGAGACTTCACTGTGCAGAGGTTTTCAAGTTACTTCAGGAGGATTTATTTCTAGTTTTCAAAAGAAATGTCTTCCTCCCCGCAGAGACATCAAAACAACAGGTCATAAAATACTGAGAAGACATTACTCTTATTCACTATGTAAGTACTAAATCAAAGTTTTTTGATTATGTAGGTTAAACTAAAATGAGCCATTCCTCAACTACAAATGAGAAATAATAAATGACCAATAACCAAGGTCTCAGTCTACGAACCCTTTTCAAATAAAAAGTTGACATATGATGGATCTTAGCATATTAATGAACACTGTATTATCAGCTATATAATTAACCTTGTTATATTAATAATAATTAAAAATGTTAAGGAAATTTATTGTAAGATATTTTTAAATTTTATTCTTTTCTGGATTAATTTCCTCTTAAAAAAATTAGGATTTAAATCAAATCCTCATGAATCAAACTCTGCACAACTGTCATATCAGCAAATTTAAATGAAACAGAAAATTATATTAATTGCTTTGGATCAGATCAAGCATTACATTCTCCCATTTATATATTCTCCTTTGACTTCTTTGACAGTGATTATCTCAATAAGTCCTTTCAGTATATAATAATAGGGCTTCCTCAGTTGAGGTTACAATGTCTCCTGGATCAGTCTGACTGACAGATGAACATTTGGCATGTGCTTAAGAGGAAATAGACACTTTAATTAGCACAGTTACTTACAAGTGCCTTGGACACTGTACCCCAAAGTTGATGACTATAATAAACGTTGACAGGAGAACTCTGGTCTTTGACTAAAGAGACTTATGGAATGGGGAAATCATTTAAAAGCCTTCAACCCAAGAGTCTTGAATCATAGATCTTCAAGCTTTCATTTCTTACTGTCGGTCTAAGAACTGTTAAGCTGGCTATGCAGCAAAGGCAATTTAGTGTAGAAAGGATGAAAGCATGGTCTTTTCAGGAAGCGATGTTAGAACCATTGAAAATCCAATGGGGGGGGGGGGAAACAAACACTTCAATCCATTCCTCACACCATATAAAACATTATTAACTCAAAAATAGATGATAGACCAAAATGCAATACCTGGAATGATAAAACTTTCAGGACAAAATATCATAACCGTTGGAAAACTTTCTTAGATGTAGTATGAAAAGCATGATCCACAAATAATGAAATTGCTAACTTGGATTTAATCAAAATTAAAAAAAAATTCTGTGTTTTAAAAATCACTGTTAAGAAAATGAAAATAGAAGCCACAGACTAGGAGAAAATAATTACAAGATAAACATACAAAGAACTTTTATATAGAATATAGAAAGAACTTTTACAATTCAGTAATAACATTGACTGAAAAACTAATTTAAATACAAGTAAGAGATTTCAACAGACATCTCAACAAAGGGATACATGGATGTAGATACACACATGAAAAAATCTTCAACACCATTAGTCATTAGGGAAATGCAAATTAGAATCACAATGAGATACAACTATACATAGACCAGGGTGGCTAAAATTAAAAAGATTGATCATAACATGTTTTGGTAAGAATGTGTAACAACTGGCAATTTCGCACACTGCTAGTGAAAATATACAAGAGTATAACTACTTTGTAATACAATTTTAGAGTTTCTTGAAATTTAAACATAGACCCACCATCATATAATCCAGCCATTCCACTACCAGGTATGTACTTAAGAGAAAAGAAAGAATATGTCTTTATGCAAACTTGTACACAAATATCCATAGTAGATTTATTTGGAGTAGCCAACAACTAGAAGCAACCCAAAGGTCCGCCCACAGGTGAGTGGACAGATACATTGTGGTATAGCTACACAATGGATTACAATTCAGCAATTAAAAAAATCAACTACTGCTATTTGCTAAACCTGAATCTCAATATAACTATATTGAGTGATAAAGACAGAAAAAAAAGAATATATATTTTATGATTCAATTTATATGTAATTGTGGAAAATTCAAACTAACAGAGTGATAAAAATCAGATCAGTGGTTGCCTGGGAATGGGTGTTAGGGTGGTGTGGGAGGGTCAAGAGAGAGATTATATAAAGTAGAACAAGGAAATTTTGGGGGGTAATGGATATATTCACTATTTGAGGTGATTTTTTTTCAGTGGTGTATACATATGTTAAAATTTATCAGATTGTATGTTTAATATGTGCAATTTATTACATGTTAATTACACCTCAAATAAAGCTATTCAAAAGAAAAAAGAAATCTCAACCCTTGGTAACTGTGTGACTGAGAATGAATACTTAACCTTCCTGGAATTTATTTGTAAATGACAATTATGATAAAGTCCTATATATTCTTCAAGGTTACTGTAAAGATCAAATGAGATGATTATAAAAAGTCTTGCAAATTGTAAAGGGTTACCTGTACAAAATAAAGTATTAGTGTTGACATGGTTATTATTAGTTTCAAAAAACACACGCCATCAATTAACAAACCAGTGATTTGTGATAGGGAAAAGGCATGCAGAGAAATGTGAAAGGCATAAGAAGTTGAAAATTAAGGCTAGTAAACTTGAATTCAGAAGAGATCCTGTGACCACAATCTTGACTCATATTGATTTTCTGTCCTCATTTGCCCACATTAGTCCTTGAACACCTAAGCTCATTCAGATGCAAATCTATGTTGCACTTTCTATTACCTTCTTCTTTTTGTCTTTTTTCCCAATTACACTGTGTAGAAGGAGTGGCTAAGACAGTCCTAACTTGTAATGAGTGAATCCCAGATAGAGTCAGAGTCCTCCCTGCCACTCTGAGCCAAGTCATTTTTAAAAATTGTTTTAATGTTGTTTACTTTTGAGAGAGAGAGAGAGAGAGAGACAGAGACAGAGACAGAGTGACAGAGACAGAGTGAGTGGAGGAGGGGCAGACAGAGAGGGAGACACAGAATTCAAAGCAGGCTCCAGGCTCTGAGATGTTAGCACAGAGCCTGATGCGGGCCTCGAACTCACGAACCAGGAGATCATGACCTGAGCTGAAGTCGGACGCTTAACCAACTGAACCACCCAGGTGCCCCTGAGCCAAGTCATTTTAATTCAAGCCCCAAAATACTCCTTCACCATTTCCCTCGCTGGCACAGATTCAGAACTTCAGCAAATTCTCTTGGAGCATTCATGTTTATGGGATTTTTGGATTCTGGATCCCTGAAAGCAGAGGTGGTGTCTCTATTTATACCACCTCCCCCGAAACATGAAGGTCCCATCACTGGTTTACACGAAATCCATACATACAGGATCATGAGTTTAGTGGATCTTACTGGAGAAATGGACATCAACAGACTGAATACCCTACAGACCATAAAGCCATTATCATTTATTGTCTACCTCATGATCCTTTCTTATTAAACAGTTCTAGGAGCTCCAAAAACTTCTCCTTTTGTTAGGCAGAGAGAATCAGTTTTCTTCTCAGAAGGCTGAGACTCAGCCATGTCCAGGCCTGTGGACCTGCCTTCTACAATAGGCATTGATCGAGGAATTTTTCTAATAAACATAATTCCCTCCAAGAGAATTCTGCTATCAGCTATTAAGATAATTATTTTTAAATTCCAACTGTTATTGTAAGACATAAAATTAATTCACAGTTAGAAAATCTTGCTTCACTAGAACATATTCAAGACCAGTCTCAAGCCAAATGAAAGGATTTGAAATTCTTTGTCCATTTGTTTACCAAGTATAGACACTTTCCTTGCAAAATGTTAAACAGAGATATAGAAGTCTCAGGTAAGGAAGGCTAACAATCTCTATCCAAAGAATCAAATTCTGGTAGAACTGGCTGCAGTATTTGGTATTTTGAGGGCGAGGTATCCATAGAGTCTAAGTATATGAGTATATGAGCAACGTTCTTCTATGCAGACATAAAAAAACACAATGAATCTCAAGTAGCTCTTCATTAGAATCATGTATAAGCCAGATATACTCAGTGATTACATAAAAATCCTAGAAAAAGGATTATTGCTGTGCTTACTTTCTATGTTTGGATAATTGAGATAATAGATCCTACTATGAACCAAACATCCTAAACCAAAAGGCCACATTTTTTCACAGGTGTTAGCAGCCAAAGGTAGCTCAGTTGAATTCAAGGTGAATGAAGCTGATATTTATTTATAGAGAGAAATGCAGTTTTATAATTAAGACCATGTAATAATTTCAGAGCTGGAATCATGGTTTCTAGTTGGTCATTAACAGTAAGATTGGTCTCACATTATTTAAAACACACATGTGGGGGTGCCTGGGTACCTCAGCAGGCTAAGCTACCAACACTTGATTTTGGTTCAGGTCATGATCTCACAAGTGTGAGATCAAGCCTCTCATGGGGCTCTGTGCTGACAGCATGGAGTCTGCTTGGCATTTTCTCTCTCCCTCTCTGACTGTCCACAATTCATGTGTCTGCATGCTATGTCTCTCTCAAAATAAGTAAATAAACATTTTAAAAAATAAATAAAACACACCTATGATTACTCAGTGTGAATGAGCTATATGAAAGTTGTATAAACTCCATTTTTCAATTAAAGAAACAAAGATTTCAGATTTAGTGGTAGAATTTCTGTTGAAATGGAAATCAATCTCAATACCAGGTCACAGAAACAAAAATTAAAGAGTATTTTCTAAGGCTGCACCTTAGAACTCAAAAAGAACTCCTATTCTTTCAACCTCTGTGCTCTACAAAAGTGCATCAAGGTCCAAATGACAAAGCAGAGCAGAAGTTTGATAAAGAATTGAGTCTAATGTTTCAGAATTAGGACCCCACTCCTCCTAAACTTCTGTGGTGAGCACACATGGCATTCTGTGTGATTTCCCACTTAGGAACCTCTGGAAATTATGCATAGTGATCCCCAGTTAAGTTCTTGCTTATGCAGTAGAGGAAGAGAAAAACCCCACTGACAAGGACATAAATGCAAAATGAATTGAATTTGTAGACTCAGGTAGGTAAGGTCAGGCTATTCCAATCTCTATTCTGGGAATCTCACTTGCCTTTTAAAATTCCATATATGCATGCAAATGACTCACACATATGTACCATTAGCTTCATCCTTTCTTCTGACCATCAAAGCTACTGGACGTTTGTGCCTACTTCCAGTGGCCCTTCAAACACATGACAAGAAATGATACTTCCTCCTCTTCCCCAAATTTTTATTTCTTTAATTGTACTATTCTCCTAGCCAATTATTTTTTTTATGTTTTTTTAGTTTTAAGACAGAGAGAGACAGAGCACAAGTGGGGGAGGAGCAGAGAGAGCAGGAGACACAGAATCCGAAGCAGACTCCAGGTTCTGAGCTGTCAGCACAGAGCCCAATGCAGGGCTTGAACTAAAGTACCTTGAGATCATGATCTGAGCAACAGTCGGATGCTTAACCGACTAAGCCACCCAGACACCACTCTCCTAGTCAGTTTTAAACCTTGAGCTGATTATTGCTGATATTACTTAAAGAAATCTACATATTCAGTGAAGTCCCTATCGAACTAACACCAGCATTCTTCACAGAGCTAGAACAAACAATCCTAAAATTTGTATGGAACCAAAAAAGACCCTGAATAACCAAAGCAATCCTGAAAAAGAAAACCGAAGCCAGAGGCACCACAATCCCAGACTTCAAGCTGTATTACAAAGCAGTAATCATCAAGACAGCATGGTACTGGCACAAAAACAGACACTCAGATCAATGGAACACAATAGAAAACCAAGAAATGGACCCACAAACACATGGTCAACTAATCTTTGACAAAGCAGGAAAGAACATCCAGCAGAAAAAAAGACCAGCTCTTCAGCAAATTGTGCTGGAAAACCTGGACAGCGACATGCAGAAAATGAACCTGGGCCATTGTCTTATACACTACACAGAAATAAACTCAAAATGGATGAAAGACCTAAATGTAAGACAAGAAGCCATAGAAATCCTAGAGGAGAAAACAGGCAACAATCTCTTTGACCTCAGCTGCAGCAATTTCTTATTCAACATGTCTCCAGAAAGCAAAAATGAAATATTGGGACCTAATCAAGATAAAAAGCTTCCACACACAGCAAAAGAAACAATCAGCAAAACTAAAAGGCAAACAAGGGAAGGGGAGAAGATATTTGCAAATGACATATCAGATAAAGAGTTAGTATACAAAATCTATTAAGAACTTATCAAACTCGAGATTAAGAGAGAATATGGTGGCATAGGAGGACGTTGGGCTCACCACGTCCTGCTGATCACTTAGATTCCACACACACCTGCCTAAATAACCCAGAAAACCGCCAGAAGACTAGCAGAATGGAGTCTCCGGAGCCAAGCGCAGATGAGAGGCCCACGGAAGAGGGTAGGAAGGGCGGAGAGGTGGTGTGCATTACACGGACTGGCAGGAGGGAGCCAGGGCGGAGGGGCAGCCCGCTGGCAAAGCAGAGCCCCCGAGTCTGGCTTGCAAAAGCAGAGGGGCCAGATGGATGTGTTCTGACAGCAAGCAGGACTTAACATCTGGAAGGTTGTAAGTTAACAGCTCTGCTTGGAGAGTGGGAAGGCTGGAGGACAACATGAGGGAGAGTTGTTGAGCCCTGGACAACAGAGCTCAGCTTGGCGGGGAACAAAAGTGCTCGCCAGCGCCATCTCCCTCACCCATCCCCCTGCCAAAATCCCAAAGGGAACCAGTTCCTGCCAGGGAACTTGCTTGCTCCATGCAAATACCCAACGCTGTGCTTCTGCGGATCCATATCCATCCTGCTGCGGGTCTAAGTTCCTCCGGGTGCCGCAGGGCCCCTCCCGAAGCGGATCACCACAGGAAAAGCGAGCTAAGCCTGCCCCTCCCGCCCCTGTGCACCTTGCAGATCCACCCCAGCTAATACGCCAGATCCCCACCACCACAAGCCTGGCAGTGGTGGCTACCACAAGTAGCCCAGACAGGGGCTTTGATCAGCTAACGCACTGATCAAAAACGATTTAAACAATATAATGGAAAGTGAATTTAAAATAATACTCATTAAAAAAAAAATCGCTGGGCTTGAAAACAGTATAGAGGACAGCAGAGAATCTATTGCTATAGAGATCAAGGGACTAAGGAACAGCCAGAAGGAGCTAAAAATGCTATAAATGAGCTGCAAAATAAAATGGGAGGTGACCACAGCTTGGATTGAGGAGGCAGAGGAGAGAATAGGTGAACTAGAAGATAAAATTATGGAAAAAGAAGAAGCTGAGAAAAAGAGAGATAAAAAAAATCCAGGAGTATGAGGGGAAAAATAGAGAACTAAGTGATGCACTAAAGAAAAATAATCTATGCATAATTCGTATTCCAGAGGAGGAAGAGAGAGGGAAAGGTGCTGAAGGGGTACTTGAAGAAATTATAGTTGAGAACTTCCCTGATCTGGGGAAGGAAAAACACACTGAAATCCAAGAGGCACTGAGAACTCCCTTCAGACGTAACTTGAATCGATCTTCTGCATGACATATCATAGTGAAACTGGCAAAATACAAGGATAAAGAGAAAATCCTGAAAGCAGCTAGGGATAAACGTGTTCTAACATATAAAGGAAGACCGATAGGACCTGTGATGGATCTCTCTACTGAAACTTGGCAGGCCAGAAAGGAATGGCAGGAGATCTTCAATGTGATGAACAGAAAAAATATGCAGCCGAGAATCCTTTATCCAGCAAATCTGTCATTTAGAATAGGAGAGATAAAGGTCTTCCCAAACAAACAAAAACTGAAGGAATTTGTCACCACTAAACCGGCTCTACAAGAGATCCTAAGGGGGATCCTGTGAGACAAAGAACCAGAGATATCACTACAAGCATGAAACCTACAGACATCAGAATGACTCTAAACCCATATCTTTCTATAATAACACTGAATGTAAATGGACTAAATGCGCCAACCAAAAGACATAGGGTATCAGAATGGATAAAAAAAAACAAGACCCATCTATTTGCTGTCTACAAGAGACTCTTTTTTATTTTATTTTATTTTTATTTATTTTTTTATTTTATTTTTAATTTTTTTAATGTTTATTTATTTTTGAGACAGAGAGAGACAGAGCATGAGCAGGGGAGAGTCAGAGAGAGAAGTAGACACAGAATCTGAAACAGGCTCTGGGCTCCAAGCTGTCAGCACAGACCCCAACGCGGGGCTCGAACTCACCGACCGTGAGATCATGACCTGAGCTGAAGTCGGACACTCAACCGACTGAGCCACCCAGGTGCCCCAAGAGACTCATTTTAGACGTAAGGACACCTTCAGATTGACAGCGAGGGGATGGAGAACTATCTATCATGCTACTGGAAGTTAAAAGAAAGCTGGAGTAGCCATACTTACATCAGACCAAACTAGAATTTCAATTAAAGGCTGTAACAAGGGGCGCCTGGGTGGCGCAGTCGGTTAAGCGTCCGACTTCAGCCAGGTCACGATCTCGCGGTCTGTGAGTTCGAGCCCCGCGTCAGGCTGATGGCTCGGAGCCTGGAGCCTGTTTCCGATTCTGTGTCTCCCTCTCTCTCTGCCCCTCCCCCGTTCATGCTCTGTCTCTCTCTGTCCCAAAAATAAATTAAAAACATTGAAAAAAAATTAAAAAAAAAAAGGCTGTAACAAGAGATGAAGAAGGGCATTATATAATAATTACAGGGTCTATCCAGCAGGAAGAGCTAACAATAATAAATGTCTACGCGCCGAATACAAGAACCCCCAAATATATAAAACAATTACTCACAAACATAAGCAACCTTATTGATAAGAATGTGGTAATTGCAGGGGACTTTAATACTCCACTTACAACAATGGATAGATCATCTAGACAGAGAATCAATAAAGAAACAAGGGCCCTGAATGATACATTGGATCAGATGGACTTGACAGATATATTTAGAACGCTGCATCCCAAAGCAACAGAATATACTTTCTTCTCGAGTGCACATGGAACATTCTCCACGACAGATCACATATTGGGTCACAAAACAGCCCTTCGTAAGTATACAAGAATTGAGATCATACTATGCATACTTTCAGACCACAATGCTATGAAGCTTGAAATCAACCACAGGAAAAAGTCTGGAAAACCTCCAAAAGCAGGGAGGTTAAAGAACACCCTACTAAAGAATGAAAGGGTCAACCAGTCAATTAGAGAAGAAATTAAAAGATATATGGGAAAAAAATGAAAATGAAAATACAACAATCCAAATACTTTGTGATTCAGCAAAGGCAGTCCTGAGAGGAAAATACATTGCAATCCAGGCCTACCTTAAGAAAGAAGAAAAATCAAATACAAAATCCAACAGCACACCTAAAGGAAATAGAAGCAGAACAGCAAAGGCAGCCTAAATGCAGCAGAAGAAGAGAAATTATAATAAAGATCAGAGCAGAAATAAACAATATAGAATCTAAAAAAACTATGGAGCAGATCAATGAAACCAAGAGTTGGGTTTTTGAAAAAATAAACACAATTGATAAGCCTCTAGCCAGGCTTCTCAAAAAGAAAAGGGAGATAACCCAAATAGATAAAATCATGAATGAAAATGGAATTATTACAACCAATCCCTCAGAGATACAAGCAATTATCAGGGAATACTATGAAAAATTATATGCCAACAAACTGGACAACCTGGAAGAAATGGACAAATTCCTAAGCACCCAAGCACTTCCAAAACTCAAACAGGAGGAAGTAGAAAGCTTGATCAGACACATAACCAGTGAAGAAATTGAATGAGTTATCAAAAATCTCCCAACAAATAAGAGTTTAGGACCAGATGGCTTCCCAGGGGAGTTCTATCAGACATTTAAAGCAGAGATAATACCTATCCTTCTCAAGCTCTTCCAAGAAATAGAAAGGGAAGGAAAACTTCCAGACTCATTCTATGAAGCCAGTATTACTTTGATTCCTAATCCAGACAGAGACCCAGTAAAAAAAGAGAACTACAGGCCAATATCCCTGATGAATATGGATGCAGAAATTCTCAATAAGATACTAGCAAATCGAAATCAACAGCATAAAAAAAGAATTATTCACCATGATCAAGTGATTCATTCCTGGGATACAGGGCTGGTTCAACATTCGCAAATCAATCAACGTGGTACATCACATTAATAAAAGAGAAGATAAGAACCATATGATCCTGTCAATTGATGCATAAAAGGCATTTGACAAAATTCAGCAACGTTTCTTAAGAAAAACTCTCGAGAAAGTCGGGATAGAAGGAACATACTTAAACATCATAAAAGCCATTTATGAAAAGCCCACAGCTAATATCATCCTCAATGGGGAAAAACTGAGAGCTTTTCCCCTGAGATCAGGACCACGACAGGGATGTCCACTCTCACCGCTGTTGTTGAACATAGTGTTGGAAGTTCTAGCATCAGCCATCAGACAACAAAAGGAAATCAAAGGCATCAAAATTGGCAAAGATGAAGTTAAGTTTTCACTTTTTGCAGATGACATGATATTATACATGGAAAATCCGATAGACTCCACCCAAAGTCTGCTAGAACTGATATATGAATTCAGCAAAGTTGCAGGATACAAAATCAACGTACAGAAATCAGTTCCATTCTTATACACTAATAATGAAGCAACAGAAAGACAAATAAAGAAACTGATCCCATTCACAATTGCACCAAGAAGCATAAAATACCTAGGGATAAATCTAACCAAAGATGTAAAAGATCTGTATGCTGAAAACTATAGAAAGCTTATGAAGGAAATCAAAGAAGATACAAATAAATGGAAAAACATTCCATGCTCATGGGTTGGAAGAATAAATATTGTCAGAATGTCAATACTACCCAAAGCTATCTACACAGTCAATGCAATCCCAATCAAAATTACACCAGCATTCTTCTCGAAGCTAGAACAAGCGATCCTAAAATTCATATGGAACCACAAAAGGCCCTGAATAGCTCAGTAATTTTGAAGAAGAAGACCAAAGCAGGAGGTATCACAATCCCAGACTTTAGCCTCTACTACAAAGCTGTCATCATCAAGACAGCATGGTATTGGCACAAAAACAGACACATAGACCAATGGAATAGAATAGAAACCCCAGAACTAGACCCACAAATGTATGGCCAACTAATCTTTGACAAAGCAGGAAAGAACATCCAATGGAAAAAAGACAGTCTCTTTAACAAATGGTGCTGGGAGAACTAGACAGCAACATGCAGAAGGTTGAAACTAGACCACTTTCTCACACCATTCACAAAAATAAACTCAAAATGGATGAAGGACCTGAATGTGAGACAGGGAACCATCAAAACCCTAGAGGAGAAAGCAGGAAAAGACTTCTCTGACCTCAGTCGCAGAAATTTCTTACTTGACACATCCCCAAAGGCAAGGGAATTAAAAGCAAAAATGAACTATTGGGACCTCATTAAGATAAAAAGCTTCTGCACAGCAAAGGAAACAACCAACAAAACTAAAAGGCAACCAACGGAATGGGAAAAGATATTTGCAAATGACATATCGGACAAAGGGCTAGTATCCAAAATCTATAAAGAGCTCACCAAACTCCACACCCAAAAAGCAAATAATCCAGTGAAGAAATGGGCAGAAAACATGAATAGACACTTCTCTAAAGAAGACATCCGGATGGCCAACAGGCACATGAAAAGATGTTCAACGTCGCTCCTTATCAGGGAAATACAAATCAAAACCACACTCAGATATCACCTCATGCCAGTCAGAGTGACCAAAATGAACAAATCAGGAGACTGTAGATGCTGGAGAGGATGTGGGGAAATGGGAACCCTCTTGCACTGTTGGTGGGAATGCAAATTGGTGCAGCCGCCCTGGAAAACAGTGTGGAGGTTCCTCAAAAAATGAAAAATAGACCTACCCTATGACCCAGCAGTAGCACTGCTAGGAATTTACCCAAGGGATACAGGAGTACTGATGCAAAGGGGCACTTGTACCCCAATGTTTATAGCAGCACTCTCAATAATAGCCAAATTATGGAAAGAGCCTAAATGTCCATCAACTGATGAATGCATAAAGAAATTGTGGTTTATATACACAATGGAGTACTACGTGGCAATGAGAAAGAATGAAATATGGCCCTTTGTAGCAACATGGATGGAAGTGGAGAGTGTGATGCTAAGTGAAATAAGCCATACAGAGAAAGACAGATACCCTATGTTTTCACTCTTATGTGGATCCTGGGAAACTTAACAGAAACCCATGGGGGAGGGGAAGGGAAAAAAAAAGAGGTTAGAGTGGGAGAGAGCCAAAGCATAAGAGACTCTTAAAAACTGAGAACAAACAGGCTTGATGGGGGGTGGCAGGGTAGGGAGGGTGTGTGTTGTGTATTGAGGGGAGCATCTTTTGGGATGAGCACTGGGTGTTGTATGGAAACCAATTTGACAATAAATTTCATATATATATAGAAAAAAAGCTTAACTATTTCTTTAAAAAAAAGAACTTATCAAACTCAACACCCCCCCCCAAAAAAAGACACAAATAATCCAGTGAAGAAATGGGCAAAGTACACGAATAGACACTTTTCCAAAGAAGGCATCCAAATGGCTAACAGGCACATCAAAAAATGCTTCACATCACTCATCATCAGGGAAATTCAAATCAAAACCACAATGAGATACCACATCACACCAGTCAGAATGGCTAAAATTACCAACTCAGGCAAAACAGATGTTGGCAAGGACGTGGAGAAAGAGGATCTCTTTTGCACTGCTGGTGGGAATGCAATCTTGTGAAGCCACTCTGGAAAATAGTATGGAGATTTCTCAAAAAATTAAAAATAGAACAACCCTTTGATCCAGCTATTGCACTACTAGGCATTTATCCATGGGATACAGGTGTGCTGTTTTAAAGGGGCACATGCACCCCAGTGTTTAAAGCAGCACTACTGACAATAGCCAAAGTATGGAATGAGCCCAAATGTCCACTGATGGATGAATGGATAAAGAAGATGTGGTATATATACATATATATACACATATATATACATATATATATATATATATATATATATATATACATATATATATACACACACACATACATATATACACTGTATATATATACACACTATATATACACACACTATATATACACACACTATATATATACACACACACACAATGGAGTATTATTTGGCAATCAAAAAGAATGAAATCTTGCCATTTGCAACTACGTTGATGGAACTAGAGGGTATTATGTCAAACAAAGTTAGTCAGAGAAAGACAAATATCACATGACTTCATTTATATGAGGAATTTATGATACAAAACAGATGAACATAAGGGAAAGGAAGTAAAAACAGTATAAAAACAAAGAGAGGGACAAAACATAAGAAACTCTTAAATACAACAAACTGAGGGTTGCTCATTGGGCTTGTGGGTGGAGTGATGGGCTAAATGGGTAAGGGGCATTAAGGAAGACACTTGCTGGGATGATATTGGGTGTTATACATAGGGGATGAATCACTGGAATCTACTCCTGAAATCATTATTGCACTATATGCTAACTAATTTGGATGTAAATTAAAAAATTAATTAATTAATTTAATTAAAACAAACATAAAAGAAAAAACCTTGAGCCAGTTACTCTCCCTCTACCCAAACTCTGTTGAATCAGGGTGGGTGATTCTGGCTATTTAACAGAAACTGTGTCTCAAATGGACATAAACCATAAGGAAATCATTACCTTACATAACTGCAGTTCTGGGGGCAGTGTGGAGAGGGAAAAAGAGTGGAGGAGAATCTAATCAAGAGCCCAGTTATATTAGTAAGGATTCAAATTCTTTCATTTTCTGTGCTCTACTGTTTCATCCTAACTCTGCTTTTCTTTGTGATCATCAGATGCTTAGACAATACTCCTTGTTCCAGCAAGATGAAGAAACCATGGTTCCTTTGGAATAGAAATCCTTCCTTGCCATGTGACTGGGCCAATTTCACTCCCAACCCTGCCTTTGGAGAATAAACAGTAGCCAGGTGAAAGCTATGCATTACTTGTTAGCAAAACTCCATTCCAGGAGGAGAAGGCAGGTAGAACCATCTTCTCCCAAGTTATGTGAGGAGTGCATAATACCTAAATGCAGTAATATTTCTACCAGGGAGAAGATGAGAATGAATGCTAAAACAAACAGATGACCAACAGGATGACAGATATCACAGATTACTCACATGCTCTCCCTAAAGAACAAATCTGATCATGTCACTATAGTTCTTCGTTGTCTTACAAATATCAGCTAAATGCCCTTATATTGAATTCATATTTCCCTATAATCTGGTCCCAACACGGCCTTTAAGCATGAACATTCCTTACACCCCAACCAGACCATGCCACTCACCGTTCTCCAGTGTGCTCCACTCTGTCTCATTGTTGATTTGTGGGCATTAATGTCTCCATCTGGAATTCCCACCTACCCCTCTTCGTATCAGCTAAGCTATTGCTTCTACTTATAGGAAAGCTATTCTCAAAAGTAGTTAGATATTATAATCCCCTGGGGAGAGTTTTAAAATCACCTATGCCTGGGATCCATTTCCAGAGCTTCTGATTTAATTGGTCTGGGGAGGGTACAGATACTATTTTTGGTGGTGGTGGTGGTGGTGGTTTTTAAACCTCTCCAGATGATTCTAATGTTTAAACAGATTTAAGGAATACTCCAGAAAAAATGAATCATTTTCTCATACCCACAGCTGGAGGTAAATCTTTCCTGATCTTAAACTTCCATAGCACTTTTCATTTTTCTTCTATTGACTTTTACTGTAGCTATGTATGCCTGACTCAACAACTCTCACAGATTGTATCAACTCTTTGGGACAAGGTACGTGCAATATTACCCACTACAGTGCCTCACATATAATAGGTATAAGAATCAATTCATGAAAACATAAGTACATAAAGATAGAAATATTAAAAAATAATAATTTAAAATTAAAATAAAGATGTCCACTTTTCATCGAGCAATAGTTTTGTTAGACTGTCAGAAATTCTAGTTTATCACCACCTCTGAGACCTCACCAAACAATGATAATGAAAAGAGGACGTTTTACTAGGATATATACAAATTAAGCCTTGCTAAACTGTTGTCAGATTTTATAGAATTTGCATATTCAAGAAATCTTTTAACAATTCATAGGAACCAGTTCTTACTAGGATACATACATCAATGTAGACTTAATGTTGGAGAAAAACCATGAAAATATTCTTTTAAAAAAAATTTTTTTTTAACGTTTATTTATTTTTGAGACAGAGAGAGACAGAGCGTGAATGGGGGAGGGTCAGAGAGAGGAAGACACAGAATCTGAAACAGGCTCCAGGCTCTGAGCTGTCAGCACAGAGCCCGATGTGGGGCTCGAACTCACAGACCGCGAGATCATGACCTGAGCCGAAGTCGGCCGCTTAACCGACTGAGCCACCCAGGCGCCCCCATGAAAATATTCTTAAACACGAAGTACTGAATGCTTGTTTACTCTGTGTTCAGTTCTGTTCTCAGCCCTTTCCAAACATTATCTCCTTATCAAACATTACTTCAGAATAATCCTATGAGTGAAATACTCCCATTGCTCAGTTTACAAATGAGAAATTGAGGAGTTAAGAAACTTGCCTAAGGTTACACAGCTGGCAAAACGCAGAGTTGAGATTCAAACCCAAATCTGTCTGACTCCTAACCCCAAAGCCTGCCTTCTCAACCACAGTATATAACTGAGTATTCAGAATTCTTCATGTATAGTACAAGCTCTTCTCAGACATATCAACCGTTTTTCCCCAAAATGACTCCCTTTGATAAAACAAATTAATTATCTCTTTTACAAATGACTTCCTAAAGCAAAGACTTGATATGATATCCAATAATTTTGAATCTTGAACAAATGATGCCCAGAATCCAATCGCCACAGAGTCCTTTTCCTTTCCCAAAATGTATTTGTCACAGTACAGTGACAACCTGTGCAAATGGTTGAAAGATGGGGCCTTCAGGAATCTTCCATCAAAAGAGTAATCCTCAGAAAAAAGCTGACAGATAGGAACTATCAGTCTTAATATTGATAATTCTATTTAGGATTAGTTTGCACCCTGGTAAAGTTCTCAAGGTTTCAAATGGGGGAAAGCGTATTGAACTTGCATTTAATGTATATTTGAAATAAAAATAACTCCGGTTCAGGTGATATATCTATGCCACCAAAGAACAAAAATCTCTTTACATAAAAACCTTGTTATATGAGATTCATGAACTCCATTCTCTTTGGTAACCGCCAGCATATTTAGATAATTGATCATGTGTGCTGCCCTTGGGTTCCTACTGACTGTCAATTAAGTTTGTTCTTAATGTTGCTGCATGGAAATCGCTACGAGCAAAGACAGATGACACTGCTGCTTCAGGGTGATAGGACTCGAAAAACATCATGACAAATGCTTCTGGCAACTCGCAGCAGAATATTCAGATGTAAATTCCGCTTTACATCAACAGTTTAATATTTATCTTTGACAGTCCTAATTGCCTACTAGGGAGGTCCTTTTTAGAAATTAGGTTGAAAAAAAAAGCAGTTTTTAAATGCTGGGTTTTTTTTTTAATTAAAATACTCATAATTAGGAATGGCAACAATTATTTGAGTGCTTCATTGAGGTCTTTTGAACAGTTGTTTTTCCTTTTGCCTTTTAGGAAAATCCACTTATTTGAAAGAAGCAGAGTGATGGTGAAAGCCATTTCATATGTATTTAGATTTAAGGATACTGAATGTAGTGGCCTCTCCATTATTTTATTGAGTTGTTGCCTTATTAATGTGATGTATCAGTCATAACTTTTCCTGTTTCAAGTGACCGAATCCCCATGTGAACCAGCTAAAGTGGAGAATGGGAAATTTACTGGCTCATATAACCCATCTGCTGAAAAGGCAGAAGTGTTCCTGACTTCTGGGCCTGAAACCAAGGACTGAGACCTCTTTGGTTTGATGTTCCACCTCTTGAATCTTTGTGTCAGCTTCCTTTCTTCTGATCATCTTTTTCACGTGGCAAAAGACATAGCCCTAGGTTTATCTGGCTCTCACCCTAGATTTTATGACTAGAGAAGGAAAGTCTGACTTTCCACAACTTGACCTTGAATAGTCCCCATACTGGAATCAGATTGCCTCAGTCTTGATCACCTGCCTATCACCTGGATCATTCACATGGGCTAACGCTGAAAAATTCTGAATAGACTCTACCCTCTGGCCAGGTCAATACCCACACAATAGCCAGAGCATTCATTTCTGTTGCCAGAAGAGTAAGGGGTATGTAGAGATGAAAATAGAAGACTCTATGCAACAAAAAATATTTGCACAACATAAAAAAATAATCTTACCATCTTGCCATATTGTTTATGATAATAGTGAACAATCATTAATGTAGTAATACTTTTTTTTTTCTTTTTTAGAAAAGAACACATCAAATCAGCCACACATTGACTCTAGCCCACATTTCAAAAGGCAGTACTCTTAGGTGAGCTAAATATAGGATAGGATATTCAGTTTCCCTTTTTTGTAGATAATTTGTACACAAGATTACCATTGGCCTAATTAGAATTGTTTTTCAACTGACAGGGGACAACTACGGTCTTAACAACATTATAATGGTTACTCTTCCATCCATGGGATGCCACATTAAAATTCTAGCGATATTCTTTGTACAGATTGCAGCCAGGTTGCATGTGTTAAACTATTGTTCAGGCAAATACACGTGTGTAGGATAACTATGCAGTTTTCCCTATCTATTTATGAAGTGTCACATTAAAGTTTAAACCAAGATTTATCATTGAGTATAGATATCCCATGCATAGCAAATAGCAGTGGCCTGCCTCTTCAGTTTGGTTATTGAGTGTTAAACAAATTCAGATTTCAAAACCAGTTGTTTTGTATTTAAAGACAATGCTAACCAAATTGAATATCACAGAGCTTGAACTAAATGTAACGCACTCTGGCTAGGAGTCAGCCTGAGGAGTGACATTTCATTGAATAGTTAATAGAAAAATCACACAAGTGATTCTTGATAAAATGTAGGGTCAACTTTCACTATATTTGTACATTCTAGCATTTTGAATGCCGATGCTTCTAATATGAACTGGATAGCTGGATTCTGCAATAATCTTTGAGTCCACTGACATATTCATTTGTGAAATTACGTGAAAATGAAAAGTATAAAACAAAATTCAAAACTGAGATTCTTAAGATTCCAAAACATTCTATTACATCCTTCACTAAAACTCCCAAATCACCTATTTTTCTTGCTCAAAACATGTAATTGGTGCAAAAGCCATCTGAGTTCATTGCAAAATCAAGCTAGAAAGAATGGGTGTCTGGGTGGGACTCCAGGGAAGAGCAGTGGGTCCTATCACTCCTACTGGCCGCCCTGGAGGGTTGTTTTGGAAGTACAGGTAGTCAGGCAGACTGGTGCTGCAAGGGAACACGGAGCACCGTGCTCGGGTTTGGCCCACGAAGATGCTATCCAAGTGTGAATGTGAACTTTCAGCCGCAACCTGCCTCACAAGCTCCAGAGTTATTTATTCAACTGCTTACTTCTTTCACCAAATATAGACTGAGTATCTACAACCTGCCAAGAGAATACGGTGGTGAGGAAAACAGACACACGCTACGCTGACAGTCTAGCAGAGGAAACATAGATAAAGAGACTGAAATGTTCTGAAGGGAAACAAAACAAAACAACATAGGATACTGGAGGAGCATGGCCCAAAAGCACCTGTAGGCAGGGTGGTGCTCCAGGAAATCTACCCTGAGGTTGTGATTCACTCTTAAAATCAAAGGATGAGAAAGGATTCCCATGGCAAATGTGCAAAGAACAAGAAAAGATTATATTTAAATTTTCTAGTGACCAAATTTAAAAACCACCAAACTCAGTCAGGCAAAATCAATTTAATAATATATTTTATTTAACACAATGTATCTAAAACAATATTCTTTCACTCTGTAATCAGTATTATTATTCATGAGATATATTATGTTCTTTTTTTGTACCAAGTTGTTAGAGTATCTTTTACACTAATAGTACATCTCAGCTCAGAGGAGCCACATTCCAAGTATTCAACCTCATGTTGATGAGTGGCTACAGTATTGGATAGCACGGCTCCAGGCAACAAATACATAATTGTAACTGTGCTAAATGCTCAGGAGAGCTAGGTCACAGAGTACAATGTAAGGGAAGATAATATAAATGGAAAAGACAGAGAAAGCCTCTTCGAAAAAGTAACACTTAAGCTGAAACCTGAAGCATGGCTGGGCATTAAGCCAGCAGAGTAGCACAAGACCTTTCCAATAAGGGAGCACTGTGTGCAGAAGTCCCAAGATTGGAAAGAGCTCACTCAGTGCTTTAGAGAAACTGAGAGAGGGCTGGCCAAGAAGGGATGCACCAGAGTGGGGGAGAACTGTGGGGGCCTCAGGGGTTACCTAAGAGGTTTAGAACATTATACCACATGCAGTTAGAAGCCAGAGAAGAGGGACACCTGGGTGGCTCAGTCAGTTAAGTGTCCGGCCCTTGGTTTCAGCTCAGGTCATGATCTCCAGGAGTTCGAGCCCCAGCTTGAGCTCTTAGAGCCTAATTTCAATTTTATGTCTCCCTCTCTCTCTGCCCCTTCCCCCTCTTGCATTCTCTCTCTCTCTCAAAAATAACTAACATTAAAAAAATTAAAATATAAAAAAAACCATTTTGCCATATGAGTCATAAATTCGATCTCATAAATGTTTCATATATTCAGTCCCATATGTTTCATATATACAGACTCAACAAGGTTCAGAGTTTTTTTTTTTTTAATATTTATTATTTTGGGGAGAGGGCAAGTAGGGCAGGGGCAGAGAGTGAGGGGAACAGAGGATCTGAAGTGGCTCCATGCTGGCAGGCTGACAGCCTGATGTGGGGTTTGAACTCAAAAACCATGAGATCTTGACCTGAGCTGAAGTCAGACGCTCAAATGATTAAGCCACCCAGGTGCCCCTAGGATTCCGTTTTAAAGATTCCATTTTCTCTATATAGGAGGTAACATTGATGAAAATCATAAAATATGGTTGACACACTTCAAAAGACCTAGAGTTAGCCCACTATTTTGAAAAGTGGTCTTCTTCCACAAGCAAAATTAATTCTTCAGAATATAATATTCAATAAAGCCTCATAGGGTATATAATGAATAAATGGTGTCACTACTGGATTAATTACCAAGGGTATGGTAGGATTTATAATTAGAGCTTCATTTTTAATAACAAACTTCGGAGGCTACAGAAACTAAAAGTATTTGGATCATTTGATTTTTAAATTTAAACAATGAATTTTTTTGAAAGTATGACAATCTCGGGGCGCCTGGGTGGCGCAGTCGGTTAAGCGTCCGACTTCAGCCAGGTCACGATCTCGCGGTCCGTGAGTTCGAGCCCCGCGTCAGGCTCTGGGCTGATGGCTCGGAGCCTGGAGCCTGTTTCCGATTCTGTGTCTCCCTCTCTCTCTGCCCCTCCCCCGTTCATGCTCTGTCTCTCTCTGTCCCAAAAATAAATAAAAAGCGTTGAAAAAAAAATTAAAAAAAAAAAAATAAATAAATAAAAAAAGAAAGTATGACAATCTCATATCATAACTTGCTAGATTACAATATTTAAACTGCATTTTCCTGACTGTACATAATAATTTGTTTACTTATTTTATGTCTCTAATTTTTAGTTACTGTGCCAGTCTCACTTTTTAAATTTAATATGTAATTTCAAAGCAGAAAATCAGCTCTAGTTTCTATATTAATTATCAGAATTACCCAAGTCCCTTTTAAGCATTGACAGGGCCTACAATACACTAACCCTTTGGATGAGCCCCTATCAACTTTGATTGTAATGAAAGGCTGTGGTTTTCCCTGGGCAGCTAATTAGTTTTATTCAGATAACCACCTTTTGTCCGTGAAACTAAAAAAGAAAAATATATTTGAAACCATGTAAGGGGAAGATGATAGCTTCCTATAAATAATTATTTTCTGGGTTCTGGTAATGGAATATTAGATGAAGGGTTAGAAGTATATCCGTCTGAATGTTTATTTTCTCCATCCCTTTAAAAATGTTTTGAATCTAAATTCTGACATGAACTAGATTAGCTGAATTACATTCCATTCTTTTAAATTTTTTTTTTTTGCTAGTTTTCTTTATTTTTGAGAGGCAGAGAGAGACAGAGCACAAGTGGCAGAGGAGCAGAGAAAAAGGGGAACATAGAATCCGAAGCAGGCTCCAGGCTCTGAGCTGTCAGCACAGAGCCTGATGCCGGGCCTGAACCCAGAAACCATGAGATCATGACCTGAGCTGAAGTCGGACGCTCAACCAACTGAGCCACCCAGGCGCCCCCATTCCATTCTTATTTGTCAGTTTCCATTTTCATATTTTAAGAATATCATTATTAAATAAAACTAACATATATAACCTAAGAACAAAGAATTTTCCAAGGTCATCAGCAGTGTGTTCAACATCCTCTTATGTATTACCAAACATAAACTATCATTGATTTTTTCCACTGACAATTCTCTTCACACAGCACCTCATTATCTTACATCCAAAAGAAAATTACACACACACATACACACACACATACACAAACACACACACTGATATGCTAGTACCTCTGTTGACGGTAGCCTAATGGATGAAAAAGATAAATAAAAGTGTATGGAAAACATATGCTTTTACAAGTGTGTTTTAATGCAAGAAGCCTAACCATTTCTGGATATTGTTTGTCAGTGTTTTTCATGGAGGAAAGCCTAAACATCAACATTTCCCCAAGAAGCCTTAACACGGCTAAGAATTATTTTAAAGAACTATTAAGAAGCTTGAAATATAATCTGACCCAACCTTCTTGAATCATACTTAAACCATAGCAGATAAGAAATTATTCTTTGATGTAAACTGGCAAAGGAATAGGACATAGCCTCCAATAATACCTTACTCTGATTTGCAATAGCACAAATGCTCGAGAAATTCTTTTCTGTATCTTCTGTCACACCCTCATACCTTAATGTAAACTCAGGTTTCATCCATGACTTAAGTGCAGAATAAAAAGAACCAGTCATTATCCTCTACAAAGCAACACTTTACATATTGATGACAACACTTAAATTCAATCCATACCTCTCTTCTGCACTCAGAATGCTAACAGATTCCATGGATTTTATTGGAATAAAATAAATTATTTTCCCTTTAAATAGTAAGTGTTCCCCTTTTTTATATATTTTAAAAGTTTGTTTGTTTGTTTATTTATTTAGAGCAAGTCAGGAAGGGGCAGAGAGAGAGGGAGAGAGACTTCCAAGCAGGCTCTACATTAATACAGCACAGAGCCCGACGTGGGGCTTGAACTCACCAACTGTGAGATCATGACCTCAGCTGAAGTCGGATGCTCAACTGACTCAGCCACCCAGGCGCCCCTCCCCTTTAATTTTAAAGGGGAGAGATTGTTTCATTATCTTCTGGGCTGTATTAAAAATATTGTATTTTTAATATTAAATGGTTATTTATAAGGTACTTATCTGTCAAACATTTGGCATTGGATCTTTCCCCAGTTCTTGGGCTTTCCTTGAAGTTTGAGTCCCAATAGCTACATTTTCATCTTATAGACAATTCTGGTTCTCCTGTGTCTCTCGCTCATGTGGGCATTTGGGAATGGGGGTGGAGACAAGACAGTCTCCTTATCCTGACCTCCCAGCTTTCCTTTCACGGAGCAGGAGCTGAAAAACCTAGAATAGAAACATACACAACATTTTTAGGTCAGCAAACATGGATTCTACGTAACTATATTTATCCCAATCAGAAGAGAACGTGTCCATTTTTTTTTATCCTATGGGAGAGAATAACCACCGGTTTCAAAAAGTTATTCCAATCCCCAACTTATGGCCACCATAACTGTTACCAGTATGTGAACCCAACACATTTCTCTCACAGCTGAGGATGGCTTTAGCCATCTCCATTGTTTAAACTTTGCTCTGTAAACCTTTCAGCTGCTTTCTGAAAAAGCTTGTCTCTTTTGTACTTGTTATTTTATTTTGAACAATACTGAAATGTAAATCAAAGCTTGAGTAGACTATTGGTTGCTTCTTCAATTGCCATGTACTGTCTACACAAAAGCAACTGACTTCCTTCTTTGCTAACAAAACTTGCACAACCTAAGTTTAGGTACCTGCAGACCTAAGCGTACCCAGACACAGAAGAAAATGCTGATTATGGCCACATCCTATTCTTGTCCCCTTTCTGATGACTGGTCTGGGCATGAGCACATGACACATCCTAACCAGTGGAAAATAAGGGGAAGTCTTCTCTGGGGCTTTCTGAGATAGGTTTTCCTCCCTGGTATAGTGAGAAAAAGAGAGAGAGAGAAAGAGAGTCAGAAAGAGAGAGAGAGATTCATAAACTACACCTGGTGGAATTCTATGCTGGTGTCATCTTAAAAGGACATGCAGCAAATTTAACATGCTAGTGATCAGAGTGTAAAATGGAAAGAAAAGCAAATCCTTGATAAAATTTGTTGCATTACTGAATTAACTGACCTCTAGATTAAATGCCTCCAGATTTCTTATTATTAAGATAATAAATTGTTATTTAAAATATTTAGTTAGGTTTTCTACTACCTGCAGCCAACGTTCTCTCATTTATAAGAAAACATTACTTAAAAAAAAAAAAAAGACTAAACTCAAACTGAACAAAACAGTAATAACCATGAGGCATTGTTTTCCGGAGCACTTGCAGTGTCTTAGGTATCCAGTTACCCTCTCCCTTTCTATCTTCACAAAAGCCCTCTGAGATGGGGATTTAATGTACACGAAAACTGGGTGGCAGAGACTAAGTAACAAATCAATACAACTTGGAAGTGAGAAAGTTATGACTGAGCTGGCCTTCTCTCACACGTCAGTTTGCTTCCAAATAAACTACAGATTTTCTTGGTGGGTATTAAAAGGCCAAAATTGGGGGCACCTGGGTGACTCAGTCAGTTAAGCATCTGACTCTTGGTTTTCGCTCAGGTCATTATCTCATGGCTTTGTGGGTGGATTCAAGCCCTATATCAGGCTCTGCACTGGCAGTGTGAGGGCGGCTTGGGACTCTCTCTCTCTCCCTCTCTCTGCCACCCCCCCCCCCCAACTCATGCTGTCTCTCTCAAAATAAATAAATAAACTTAAAAACAAAAATTAAAAAAAAATGAAAGGCAAAAATGGTAATGCAGACATGTTACTTCCACAGGCTAATATTTCAACAAAGATCAAACAAGTGTTTGCCGGAGGCATACTGTGCATCTGAATGTTATTCAGTCTCTCCTAACAGACTGTTTCCGGTACATTCCTGTTCTCCAGAAGTTTTGCAGTAAAAGTGGAAGAGCTTCACATATGTCAGCCCCATAACATCCCACCTACATGCCCACAGGCTGCCTGCCACTCACACTCTCTTCCCAAACTGAGAGCTCCCACTGGCCTGCAGCTTCTGAGGGACTATGGTGACTGTTGGTGGGAACGTTTGGATCGCACATAGAAGCCACTGAGCCAGGCCAAGTATTTTTGAGAATATTTTCTTGGCTCTCAACAGCCACAGGATGTCTGCTTCAATGTTTTAAAAAAAAAGTCTAAGATTCACAAAGCAAAGGATCCTTTTATTGGAACTAGAAAAATAAAACACCAATGAACGGCAATGTTTAAGAGCAATTAAAATTTTGTCTGACAAGGTTTGAATGATAACAAAGACTGAAATGATTCTCAGATGCCATCTACTAAATAGGACTATACTCTCAAAACATAGGTACCTAGTTTTCCTCTTAGGCTATTACAATCATTTTCTTTTTGGTACACTTGCAAAAATCATATGGAAAAATAATACCAGGAAGGAGGTTAAATTTTATTCATGTATTCAAATTAATACAGTGTAAGGTGGATGTTTCTACCTCCAGTATTTATTCTTGAAAATTCATTATGCACATAGGTTATTACCTCCTGGACAGAAGGACCTCTGAGATGCTGAGCACTGGGTTTTTATATAGAGCATCCCACTGCAAACACAATAATCATATGAAATAGTATTGGTACTGTTGATCTTCATTACAGTTCAAGAGTTTGAACTATTGGTAAATTTTGTGACTGTTATGGGCTGGATATGTGTGCCCCTGACCCCTGCCAATTCATATGCTGTAGCCCTAACTCCCAATGCGATGGTGTTTAGAAATAGGACATTTGGTGGGTAACTGGATTTAGATTCGGTCATGAGTGTGGGGCCCTCATAATGGAATTAGTGCCCTAGACAAAGGGGAACACAGATCTCTCTGTCTCTCCACATATAAACACAATGAGAAGGAAACTGTCTACAAGACAGGAAATAGGCCCTGACCAGGAATCAAATCTGTCAGAACCTTGATCTTGGATTTCCCAGCCTCCAGAATTGTAAGAGATAAATGTGTATTGTTTAAACCACCCAGTCTGTGGTGGTTCCTTATCGCAGCTTAAGCTGAGTAAGACATTACCCAACTTTTCACAGAAACCTAATTAACAGCTAGGCTTTTGACAGCAATATACACCTTTTCAGAAGTGCCACCCTGCTTTATGTTCTACACACAGTGTTGGTAATCATAATGTACTAAGCAATGGTATTTGAAGGTCATTGGCCAATCTTGAGATATCCTTATGAACTAAATGGAGAAAAATTTTTTTTAAATGGCCAAAAAACAATGAAGTTGTAAGATCTTAGTTGATCAAGTGACCTTAAACAAAGTTTCCAATCAGTTTATCACCGTCAATTGGAATTCTTGTTCTGTCTACTAAACTACAAGGCACTTGGGAGCAGGATACATTTAAGATACTAACATATGCCAGTTATTAAATATTTAGTGGCTGCTAAGTGCTACTCTAAGTGGTTTACATGTAGGAATTAAACTGGGTTAAGCACAGTCAGCCTGGCTCTGGAGCCCACAGGCTTACCATTCCATCTTGACGCTCTGTCTCATTCGTTGCTAAATCCCTAGCAATTAGCCACAGACTTTGTTGAATGAATACCTAACAGCTGTTTTTATCAAGTGAATGCCAAAATCAGTTACATAAACTTACTATGCATTAAAGCAAAGTATCCCAGAAACAGAGCTAAGACCTGTCCTCTAGGAAAAAAGTAAAACAAATAAACAAACAAAAAAAAAACAAACAAAAAACTGATGAATGAGTGAAACCTATAGCCGGGAAGACGCTAGGGGCGGGGTGACTAGGAAAGGAAGTAGCTCTCCTTACAACATTTTGGCATGATTTCCCCTAAGACTGATCTACCAATATTACCAGCACCTTATTAAAGTGTCATAATTTGTTTTGGTGAAAATCAGAGAATCTGCGTTCTTAAACCATTTCAAATATGAAATATAAACATTATCAAACAGTCCTCCAGATGCCTTGGGCTCCTCTGATCTCGGTGCCAGTTTCCCAGGGGCCTCGGAGCGGCAGGCTCACATGTGGCTGGGCCAGTGGGATCCCATCCTCCTCCTGCCCTGCTCGGCTTCCTCAAGGGACCTTTTAGAGGCACTGCCTCTGGGATGCCCCTTTGCTAGGACTAGCAGCTCTGAGTCACAATAGTTTTAATTTCTCTCTCTGACCCAGAAGGTGGCTTGACCTAGGTCTGACTCCTATTTATCCCCAGGAGTGAGGAGCCACCCGTCAGGCCCATGCCCAGGCTTTTGTGTGTTTGTTTCCAGGGGCAAGGAGTCTCTGTGGCAAAGGTGGGAGTTCTAGCTGTGGAAAGAAGGGCTGGGAAGATGAATGGTAAGAACAAGAGTCAAGGAAAGGAAAGGAAGAAGAATCAGAGAGTAAGCACACGGCAGTGAAGGAAACTGCCCAACTATGTCAGATAAAATGGAATTACAGTAGCAGAAGTGTCATATTTGATTATTATGAATGACATGTTGTGAAGGAATGTATAGGGGACTTGCTATTAAGGAAAGGAACTTGGACCACACACATAAAACTTGTTGTCACCTCTTAGGAAAGGACATAGATTTTATCTTGTTGCAGTGGAGAGCAGAAGAAATAGCCAAGAAGAACACTTCAGACCATTGTAAGAAAAAAGTCTAAACAAATGCCCTTATATGAAAAGTAATGAGCTGTCTGTATGATGGCAAATTTTCCATAACTTGAAGCATTTAAACAAAACTTAGGTAACTGCTTCTCAGGAATCCTATACTGATAAGGGCCTCCCGAATTCCTTCAATCAAATGTCCAATCCTCCTTGCCCAACCAACAAAAACTGCGAAGCCTACATCCTGAAATTCCCCATAAAAAGATAATTTTAAGTTGAAGAACTAAAAACCTTAATGGCATAAATAAAATGTCAGAATAACTAAGGTCATGAAAGGTAATCTTAAAATATTACAAACATTTGCTAAAGCTAAGACAATAAAGACCTCACAAAGCAGTAATTTTTACATAATTTAAATAATAACTGGTCCTGACATGTAATTTTCATACCATCCTTTGCTTAGGGTCTTGCTTTTATTTGTTATCAAAGAAATGTCTGAAATCAATTTTGCTTTGTTGTAGAAACCATGCATCGTGAGAGACATTTTCTTCTACAACAACCCCCTGCCCCCCGTCTCTTTTTCAAGAGATCAGTCTCTTTCTCATTTTATGAATCCAAGTTACTAACTTCTGTCTCCCATGTCCAAGCCTACTGCATGGCTGCTGGAAAACTTGCATGCTTCAGGCAGCATACTTGTGTTACCTTACTCAACACATCTGTTCTAGCAGTAAATGGTATATATATTTCAAAGTCCTGAACACAGGTTGTTCACCAGAGGATCTCAGAATGCAGCAGAATTCTCAGACTCAGCTCCACCAGTTCCTCTTGCAAGACTCAAGGCTTCTGCTCCTCCCATTACATAGAGACGCAAAGTATTTTCTCTCAGCCTCCTTGCTCTCTCTGGCAACTACTGCAAAATCCTCTACTCCTGCTTAGCCATATGCTCAATCCCCATTTTCTTCTTCCAACTCCCAGTTTCCCCCTTTTTCTAATTACCTCCCAAGGTGGGAAGTCAATATTTGCTCATTCTTTGAGTGAAATTCTCTAGATTACTGAACAAGTATGGGAAAGTAAATTTGACCATGCTAGAATTTTGCTTTAGGGAAATTCATGGTTGGAAAGAATTAATGTCTATGCTTTCCCAAAGAGACACATTTCAATTATGCTCTTTATTATGTTTTTTTTTTTTTTAAAGACCATTAATTGTGAATTACAATTAACTCTTTAGAACAGGGCAGTGGCTTCTCTTAAAAAAATTAGTATGAATTAAACATTAAATAAGAGAAAACAGTTATTTCTAGAAATTAAGAATAAGTGACCAGTAGAAAAAATATACATACTCAAGAACCATACTCAGATTCAAAGATTATATTTAATGGAGGTGGAGGGGTAAGAGAAGGACAAGATCTTTTGAGGAAAACAAAGTTTTCTATGCAGTTTTATGTGAAACTGCAACCAGAACTATATAGTATTATTATTCAATAAATAAACCTTTAAATAAGGTTAATGTCTTCTCTATTGCCAGAGTGAGAGTGTGCAAACGTCCAGAGGGACAGACAGACATGTGGAGCTGAGAGCAGCCTGTAAGACAGGAGAGTGGAATGTTGGGGGTGGTGGTACTGGGGACGGAAGAAAGGGGTAAGGATGGGGCACTGAGAAGGAGGAAGAGGTATATATCTAAGGAAACAAACATGAGTCAATGAAAGAAAGGAAAGTATGGAGGGACAAGAAGATCAACATCTCCTACCATCCATAGTGCACATGAAAGAAAAAAGCAATTACACACCAATAATCCCTTAGGCAGGCTCACAAAGTGGTGGTCCATCCTTCAACTTGGCATTGTAGGTTTTTGGGTTTTTTTTTAAATTATATTTGAATGCATTTAGATGCAGCATTTCCTCCCCAGTTTATGACTGGACTAAGCCTGTCCTAACATCTAAAAACTTAAGAAGATTTTCAGGGACAGTACTGGATTTTCCTAGAATGGAGGACTGAGGTTCCAACAGGTCTCATATCAATGTTAAAGGGCAGAGACCCCAGCTCCGATTACCCCATCTTTCTCAGGCTTCAGCTTGTTGTGACTAACCCCCAAATCTCCACAATTTGGGTAGGGTTGCCAAAGTAACCTCTCTCAAATTTCTATTGTAGGAAACCTGGGTTCCCAAGGATCTTGCTCTGATGAAGTAGTCTCTGTTTCTCTTTTCAACTCCAGTCCCCAGAGTCCCAGCCTCGTGGGCCCCCTACCACTGAATAAACTGAAAACAAAGTTCTAATCCCCTCTCCAGTTCTGAGTGATCTGCCAAAACCCTCCTCCCCATGGAATCCTTGAGTCTAGCCTCCTCAAAGCCCTTCTAATACACAATAACCACCACCAAAGTCACCACCCTAGTCTGCGGCCACAGTCAGCATTACCAGCTAGAATTTAACCCCAACATCTATTCCCTCCCTTCAGAAAGTACTATATTTCTCTGCCTCTAAATGGACAGACACTTTCATGTTTAGATCTATGTCTTCACTCCAAAACTCTCCTCAGATAAGCAGACAATTGAATTTGTTAATTTGAACATAAGGGGTAAGAAAGGCCTAATAGCAATTCATGCTCAGTTGAGTAGGCATGACACAGAGAGAAAACAGTTTTGAGACATGGCCAATCACCTTAGAAGGGGTGTTGGCTCAGAAAGTACATTGCCCAGTTCTATCTCTGAACCTCTTAGGCCAGGTGTGTTTTGGAAATCAAGAATATTTTTCAGATTTTAGAATGGTAATACAGAGTTCATAGGATAGGTTTTAGAATCCACTTCCCAACTCCAGGGAAATAGAGGCAGAACTCTAAAATAATTACAAAATGAGCTGTCATGAACTGTACCAATATACACACCAGAGTGGATAAATAAAGTCTCCAAATAGCCTCGCGTCAGTTTGGGCCCCATTTTGCCCCTAAACAAGTTCAGGTCAGGAGAGTTTTGCTGGACAATAAGTAAAAACCAACCAACCAACCAATCAACAAAGAAATCTCAGTTTCTAGGACATTTTGGATTTCAGAATTATAGAAAAGGTGTTGAAAACCCACATCATAAAGTGAAAGTCAGGAGAGGCTCTTAAAAAAAAAAAAAAAAAAAGGAAAGGAAAGGAAACAAAAGTGAAGCAAGAAAGCAAACAGAAAAAAAAAATCAAACAAACTAGCAAAGTCATGTGTGGAATGAAGAATAATGAATGATTGATCATCTGTAACAAGGAGGAAAGTGCAGTAATACAGAGAGGAGGGACCCATAGCAGGGCTGTTTCACCCACACCAAGGGCAAGAGTCCATGAGTAATGCAGGAAGGACACAGATGCAGGTGAGCCTGAGACCTAAGAACAGCTGAAAGGGCCTAAAAGTGCTGGAGGAGAAGGCAGGGGAGATGGCCATTGGGGATGGGGCTCAAGATGAAGCTGTTCCAGGAATTCTCCCACCACTTCAACAGCCAGGAACAAGCAAACTGCAATCCTAGTAACAGGTGGTGCTACTGTCTACATGTTCGTAGCTCCCTACCCTCCACTCATATGTTGAAACCTAACCCCCAAAGTGATGGTATTAGAATATGGGGTTATTGGGAGGTAATTTGATAATGAGGGTGGAGTTTTCATGAATGGGATTAGTGCCCTTATAAAAGCCATCAGAGAAAGTTCCCTTGCCCCTTCCACTCTGTGAGGTTACAGTGAGAAGACAGCCATCAGTGAGGAAGTAGGTTCTCACCAGATACCATATCTGCCAGGGCCTTGATTTTGGACTTCTAGCCTCCAGAACTGTGGAAAATAATTTTTTTGTTGTTGTTTATAAACCACCCAGCTTCTGCTATTTTTGTATAGCAGCCCAAATAGATTAAGGCAGGAAGGATTTCAGAGTTCCTTATATGCTATTAAATGTCTTTCTTTTCATCTGTATAGAGGATTTATCTTGCTGTTGAGTTTTTCATATTCAGCTTTATTAATCTATCTTAAATGTATACAAAAGGTACTCTAGGAGTTTTGCTTGTTTTTGTTTTTACTTCACAGTAAATACTAAGAGCATCGGCCACTCTTTCCCTAGTCCTTACCCTAGAGCAATGTGATGAGTTAGGTCCACTGTCCCATACGAGTGACTAGACACTCCAGAGTCGAGGGATAAGAAAAGAATGATTCTCCTCTGGTTATAAGGGGAAAGAAATCTCAGGAGGCTGGGGCTTTTTACAAGAGCACTGAGAAATTCAGGGAAGTTTTATTTCCCCACATTCACTCACATGGTTTTAATGAGGATTGAATGAGCATTATAGAAGGCATTAATGTAAAGTCTGGCATTTTATTCTATATAATATCCTAATTAATTTTGTAGTAAGGGGAAGTTGAACAAATATTTTCTATCCTGTAAAATAGGTATTTCCATGAATGCCAGGACTATGACGTAACATTTCTTGAGGCTATCTTAGAAACTTCTTCTAGATGTTATACTTGATTTCTTTAAGAAACCATGTTTAAGTGGGGTGCCAGGGTGGCTCAGTCAGTTGAGCATCCAACTTCATTTCAGGTCATGATCTCATGATTCATGGGTTCGAGCCCCACAGTGCAGAGCCTCCTGTCAGTGCTGAGCCTGCTTCTGATCCTCAGTCCCTCTTTCTCTCTTCCCCTACCCTGCTCACACGCATGCTCTCACTCAAAAATAAATAAACATTAAAAAAAAGAAATTATATTTAAGTTTAATGAAGTGAAGTCTACTGGAGGTACTCTATCTCTGCCTTAATGTGCTGAAGCTTCCATTAAATGCATTTCATTTGTTACATGAGGTAAATCACAGAAGGCATCTGGTGACCTAAGTGTGGTTCTACTGCAAAGTAGAAATTAAATCATTTCTGTTAAGATCAATCTCAACTTTACATCTAGATAGTTTGTTTTATTTTTAGGAATTGGATCTAAGGAAAATCTGCAACTCTAAGATAAATATTCAGGAATAAAAGTTATACAATGACAGAAACAAAAAGCACGTTTACATAAATGTTCCTACTAATTAATATATACTTATCAGATAGCAGAATATTTAATTCAATCTCATAAAAAATGTTGGAGGTGCTAATTACTTTGCGATTATATTGTTTTACATATTTTCATTTTCTGATAAAAATATAATACCATATAGAAAACACATTTATTATTAATGCTATGTTACAGTTATTTAAAAAAATCTTCTCTGGGAGATTAAGGAAATGCTACTATTTACACAATGTAAGTTATAAACAGGGCTTCTAAAAATGGACTGCTGTTGGTCTACTGTTTCTCTGGATCATCCAAACATATGCCAGAGTGCAGCAGTGAAGGATGGTGCAGTGGGCTGCGTCAGGTGAATGAAGTCCAGTGCTGTCTTTGTTTAAATTATCTTATGACCTTGAGCCCTAGTTTCTCTAACACTAAGCCATATCACATATGTTTGCTCCACATGTTGTCAGTTTATCCAAAGGAAAATTTGGAAGAATCATACCTTACTTATCTTTGAAATCCCAATTGCTGGTGCAGAGCTGGTTTTTAATACATATATATTTTTTTAATGAATGAAGAAGGAGTAAGGGAAAGATAGAAGAAAGAAAGGAGAAAGGAGGAAGGAAAGAAGGAAGGAAGGAAGGAAGGAAGGAAAGAAGGAAGGAAGGAAGGAAAGGAGGAAGGAAGGAAGGGAGGGAGGGAGGGAGGGAGGGAGGGAGGGAAGAAGGGTATCTGTGTGAGAAGGAGCCCTATGACAATATAATACAGGAAAACTTAATGTGTTCTGACTTCTATGTCTCTCATGCTAGGGTCTATCTAGATCAATTGGCCCACCACCTCTTTTTATAAATAGAGTTTTACTGCAACATAGCCACACCCATTCATTTTTGTATTGCCTACAACTGCTTTCATACTACAACAAGAGTTGATTAGCTGCAAAAGATATGCCACCAAATGTAATACAGTTATCAAATGTAAAATATTTACTACATGGCCCTCTATAGGAAAAGTTTGCCAACCATTGATCTGATTGATCTCAGAGCCACATGGCTCTGGCCTGCCTAGGATGTGTTTCAGGTATTATAATATCAGAAGACTCTACCACTAATGTGGATACAGAGCTTTAGGGTTATGAAGGACATTCCTTAGAAGGCAGCTGCATAGCAGGACTTCTGAAACTGTCATTGACTTTTAAAAAATCTGGTTCCTGGTAATGCTAAAAATAAAAATTTTTGAAAAGAGCCAGGGCATGTCATACAGAACAGGGCTGTCATAATCATTGCTGTCAAACTATTAACGTTGATCTAGAACACATTTTTTCTAAAAAGTTAGGGTACCATACATCTATGTTTATTTAGAACAATTCCAATTTCTGCCTATATTCCCAGTGTAATTATGAAAAGTGCCCCTTCTCACAATCAAAATGTCCAGATTTGGAGAATCTATTGTATGGTCACACTTCATATAGTTGATCCTGAATTTATTGTGTTGGCTCTTGTCAAATCAAAGTTTCATCATCTTTTGAGTTTCTTCTTGCTGGACCTCAGGGTATTTGCTCCATCTTTGTTTACTTGTTGTTTTTCATTATGGCTTTTTAAGAGACAATCTGAAACAGCACTGGCTAAAAAAAGACCACAGCTTTTAAATTCTGACTGTGTTTTTGAGGGAAAGAATGTAGTCACAGAGACCTACATCCAAATGTTCTTCATGTGTTAGTCTCTCCCGAAGAAGATAAAAATGGAATTCTCCTGAAAATACTGTTTGACTACCAGGCTCAAATATTTCTTCCTCAGTTCCTATAAGAACACTGACCCTGTGGCATCACTGAAAAATCATTTATCTTCTCTTTGCTTGTGGCTATGTCTAAGAATCGTCTAAAATATTTCTAAAGTCCTATCTGAGAATTGGTGATCATTAGGATGCTCAGAAGGTCTCCCCTGAAAACAGAAGCCTTAGCTATAGGAAGCTATCTCATCTCAGGTACACTGTCTTTGCTAACCCCTAATGGGAAAGGAGTTGAAACCAATAATCAGTGTGTTAGTCTGCTCTGTGTAGACTATTTATAAAGGAAATTGATGACTATAGATATAGAGTATAATCTGAAGCAGATTTCACAACTTACGTAAATAGGCGGTTTCTCTGTCTAAACTGTTTTAAGGATCCAAGTGGCCATGAAAACTTTCCCTCACCCCTAGAGAGTATTTTTGTGACTTTGGTATAGATCTTCACTGCCTAGTACAGAAACCACTAGCCACGTCGCTGTTTAAATTCTAATTAATTAAAATGAAATAAAAGTAAAAATTTAGTTTCTCAATTACACCAGCCACATTTTAGGTTCTCAGTGACCAGAGGAGGCAAGAGGCTCCAGTATGAGCACAGACACAGAACATTTCTATCACTGAAGAAAGTTCTATTTGTCAGCAACGGCTAGATGAATGGGGAGAAACATGATTCAGCTGATAGATCTATAACAGCACATCATCTTATTCTAATTAGCAAATGTTATATTGTAAAGTAGAATTACTGAGTCATTGATATACGTGGATTTAATTCATTTTAAAAAAAAATTAATGTTTTTTTTTTTTATCATTTTTGAGAGAGAGAGACAGAGAGAGAGAGAGAAACAGAGAATGAGTGGTGGAGGGGCAGAGACTGAGAGGGAGACACAGAATCTGAAGCAAGCTCCAGGCTCTGAGCTGTCAGCACAGAGCCTGACATGGGGCTTGAATTCACGAACTGTGAGATCATGACCTAAACTGAAGTCGGACACTCAACCGACTGAGCCACCCAGATTCCCCCCCGCCAATTTTTTTTAATACACACTTATCTATGTGTGTGTGAGAGAGAGAGAGTCAGAGAGCAAGCAGGGGGATGGGAGGCAGAGAGAGAGAGGGAGGCACAGAATCAGAAGCAGGCTCCAGGCTCTGAGCTGTCAGCACAGAGCCCGACACGGGTCTTGAATCTGCAAACCTGAGATCGTGACCTGAGCCGAAGTCAGACACTTAACCAACTGAGCCACCCAGGCACCCCAGGATTCAATTCATTTTTAAGGCAACTATTACATGATGGACAATGTGCAAATTGCTGTGAGGAATTCAGCAAAAAAAAAAAAAAATGTTGCAATTTGGGATAGCAGACCTGAAGAATGCTGTGAACAAGAGTGTTTAGGGCAGTGGCATAAGGATGAACAGCTGAGCATAAGGAGAATGACAAGCAGGTGCAGGACACTGGGGAGAATGAGCCATAGCCAATCATTCAGGCTCAGAAGAGGAAAATATTCATTTTTTCATTCATTATACTCACAACAACCCTCGAGGAGGGCAGAGCAAATCTCTCAGTTTTATAGGATGCAGTCAGTGTCTTGCCCAAGATTACATAAAGATAACCAAGTGACAGGGCCAGGATTAGAGCAAAACTCCCGGTTGGGTGTCTTTTCTACTGTAAAGCAATCTTAGAGCTTTCGAAGCTTTAAAGAATTGGGAAAGGAGCTGGAAATGGTAATAGATAAACATTAGCTTTATGGAGTACTTTTTCATTAAAGGGAGACAGTTTCAGTAAGGATACAACTTGAAGTTTCAATTCTCTTCTAAAATTTCCATTAAGTTTAAAAATTTGAAGAAAAAATATCATTTCCAGAAACGTTTATGATGCTTCTATAGGTAATGCAGTTATGAAAATGAGGTATGTTTATGCTGTGTGTGTTCCAAAATAAGAAACCGAAAAGCTTCTACTGTGCTGATTTCAGCCTGCTCCTAGAAGAGGGGATGTATTTGGAGGCACCATCATTTGGAGACAACCCTGCTCAGCATACAGCTGCGCCGCCCTTCTAATCATAAAGGGCACCTAACGGTTTAGCATCTCCATGTACATTTCATAAGTCTCTTGATAGAGTTGCCTTTTAAAGACCTCACTTAATCTGATAGAGAATATGACAGGAAAACATACTTTGCAAATGCATATTTGTGGTAATAGAATTTCTTTTGAAGGGCATTAGGCTATTTCTGTCTTACAGGTTAAAGTAATTTTAAGCATAAATGTTTGAGTGCCAAGTACAGAAGCAGAATAATCGTTCATCATCCAAACATCTAGCAATGGAGTACAAACCCCAAATGACTTTCTTCACCTAAAAGACTCCTTCCTCAGCTGGCTTTCTGGTGAACACTTTGTAGTAACAGTTCCATAGATCTGGTTTATAGCTTCAGGGTGGGTTTTTTTTTTCTTTTTTTTGTTTTTGTTTTTGTTTTTAGTGCTTTATGTTTTCCTTTCGGGATGAAGTATTTTTCACCTCAGTGTATAAGGTAAATAGACACCAGTGGCCTTGGTCAAAAGGAGACCGCAGATCTCTACAAAGAGGAAAAAAAGAGAAAACTAAAGACCTGTTCGGCAATAGAGAAGGAGGAAATTAATATGCACTACTCCATCTAACCCCCCTCACCTCTTACCACATTCCCTGCTTCTCCACTTCCTTTAGCTCCAGTCACACTGACCTCCTTGCTGCTTCTTGAACATGACAAGTTCATTCCACTCCAGGATCTTCATATTTGTTCATCCCTCATCCTGAAGTTCTTTTCCCTTTTGTCTTTCAAATTAAAATGCACCTCTTCAGAGAGGCCTCCCCCTTGCCACCGCACCCCTTTCTGCCCCTTTGCCTGCACTATTTTCCTTCAAAGCACTTACTGCACCGGGATTGTACTTTTGTTCTCTCTCTCCCACTAGACTGTGAACTGCACGCAGATGGGGATGTGCTTTGGTTCCTAGCTAAATTCCAACCATCAAGAGCAGTACCCGGGGCCCATGGTAAGCACGAAACAAATATTTAGTCAGCATGAATTGATGGATGGGATAATTTTTATCTATTTTATGCTTTAAGGTACATATTTTATCTTTCCTATCTTGCATAATAAAATGACAACTCAGAAATGCAAACTTTAAGAGGGAGATCCGTGAAGGCGAGGGGGCTACGTTGTTCTATCTTTGATCTTTTTAATTCAGATTGATAGTAAGGACCCCAGTGAACCTTCTATGCCTAGGACTATGTAGAGATGGAGTGAGGGGGCAATTTCTGGACTAAGAGGGAAGATTATTTGTGCATAATGATCCACTTGAAGATGAAAGTTAGCTTCTCTTTAATTGGGAGATTTAGCAACTACCTGGGCTTCTTCAAAAAGGGTAAACGAATTACTTGAGAGCTTAACTTTTTCATCCCTACAGGGCACTTTTATGAGGTAGGCACTAAGGAATTAGAGTTACAGATTCAACTGGTATCAAAACACAGTGATATGATTTCCCACAGATATGGGTTCCAGGGCTCCAGATTATGAAGATTTCTGGTTATCTCTTCCATTGCCCTCAGACTATCAAGGATAAAGAAATCTGATTATCTTTTGAAACAGAGCCTTGTCTTTAAACATATCCAAAGTCCTTAAGTGTTGCCTATTCCTGATTTATTCTTCAGGAGAGTTTTTATTTTCAGCTTTTCTTTTTGCAACTAAAAAGTTTAGTTCATTCCCCAAGGAAATTTAACAGCCTTTTCCCTGGAAATGAAACCTAGAAACATTTGTCCTGAGTGATACACCTTCTATTTGGGGTTTGCACACAGATTTGGCTGGACATTTCCAGGGCATTGTTTGACATTCACAAGTAACATGTAAAATTGAGTATATGGTCCCTTTGTCACACATTAAAGTGATATGAGCCATGCTTGAGCTAAGAGACACAAGATTTTTGATTTCTCCCATAGCAAGAAATTATACCCTGTAACATGTGCTTGGTAATTACAAATCTTTGCGTGGGCATCAGCGCCATATGCATAATACACCCCAGTGGCACCATTTCAAGGTTGCAGAGTCACATTTTGTAGACGAACCATTTATAATCACCACTGCTACTGCAGCATTGTCTGTCACACTTTGCTCTGCATGGGTGTTTCTATAACAAATTTTAAAGTTGCTAAGTGATTTAAAAAAATACAAGCTAATGCTAGTGTATCTGAGATATTTCTTAACGACTATCACAAAATGTCACCATGTACCTTGGAAAGTGAGTTGTAGAAGAGAAAAAAGAATGCTAACCAAATTTCTTTCATGAGTTATATTAGTGATCATGTATCCTAATGGTAGAACAATCTTGTGAAAGCTGTAAAATGTTAATGTTATTGTACTTTTCTACCATGGCAATTTACCTTTTAAATTATAAAGAATCTGATGAGGTGACAGAACTCAGATATCTTTGTTTGTTTAGTCCTTCTTGGTCACATTATAAGATACATAAGGATGCATTCACTCATACTTCCATTAATTCATGTTAATTCATTTGTTATTTTCTTTTTATTTTTAAATTTGACTCTCATTGCAACCCTGCAAAGTACATAATTCTACTAAAAATGGAATGTCAACGTGGTTAAAAGTAAGTTAAAATCCTGGCTTTATTACTCTCTAGCTATGTGACTCCTGAGGTCACTTACCTTTTCTGTACCTCAGTTTTCTCATCTAGAGAGTGGGGACAATGACAAAACCTCATTAAGTTGTTAGGATTAAATGACATCATTAATATCAGTGTCTGATGCCTGATAACTATTCAAGATTAGCCATGATTTCTATTATACCACATTACAGATAAGATGATAGATTTAGAGAGGTAATGTAATTCACCCAAGATTTGCACTGTTAGCAAGTAGTTGAAATGGGATTTAAACCCAAGGATCTGGAACACCTGGGTGGCTGAGTCCCTTAAGTGTTCAACTTTGGCTCAGGTCATAATCTTGCAGTTAGTAGGTTCGAGCCCCGCATTGGGCTCTGTGCTGACAGTTTGGAGCCTGGAGCCTGCTTTGAATTCTGTGTCTCTCTCTTTGTCCCTCCCCTGCTCACACACACTCTCTCAAAAATAAATGAATAAATATTTAAACAAATAAACAAACAAACAAATAAATAAAATAAACCCAAGTATCTGACTGCAGAGGTAATGTGCTTACATTTGTATCATAATTCAGAAAGAGGAGCAGAGCAGAGGATTAGTTCACTCATACAGGATGATTGTCAGGATCACCTGCAATACTGAATCTGAAACCACGTTGACAAGTATATGTAATTTTATGCTAAGGTGTGCTATTTTGATTGTGTAGACTTCAAAAGTCTGGGAATATATGCTAGCTCTAATATAAGCCTAAGCACTGCTATCACAGAAATTGAATAGCTATAGGGGCGCCTAGGTGGCTCAATCGGTTGGGCGTCCGACTTTGGCTCAGGTCATTATTTCCTGGTTCGTGGGTTCAAGCCCTGCATCAGGCTCTGTGCTGACAGGTCGGAGCGTGGAGCCTGCTTGGGATTCTGTGTCTCCCTCTCTCTCTGCCCCTCCCCCGATTGCCCATGCTCTCTCTCTTTCTCTCTCTCTCAAAAATAAATAAAAATATTAAAAAAATAAATAGAAAAAATTGAATAGCTGTTAACCAAATCCATTTCCTTTTCCTCCTAGGCTCACAGCTAGACTACAGTTGGCACCCTTTCTTGCATTAGGTGTCCCATGTAACTGAATTCTGGCCAGTGGAATATGGGCAGGACTGTTAAGCATCATTCTCAGGTATGGCATGTAAAAATTTACCATGTACAATACTTGTGATATCCTCTTCACCTCCTGCTGTTTGGGAAGTTGATCTCCAGGACAACCTTTGAACTATACCCAGAGAAGTGGAAACCACAAGAAGGAAGGAACCTGAGTCCTTGAATCACTGCTATGGAAAAGGCCACCACCAGTCAAAAGCCCCCACTTTGGAAGTCATTTGAAGGAGAAAAAAACTTCTATTCTATTGTATTTGAAAACTAATATTTTGGGATTTAACTGTTAAAGCAGCTAGCATTACCATCAGTGGTACAATTACCCAGCACCAACTTCTAGGGCTGAAAAAGTTGGGTGTTACGATCTCCTGGGAAACATGAGATTTCAGTGTAACTTCTTTTACCTTTGTATTCAATAGCATATAATACAAACCCTTGGGGGGATACACATTTTACCTTGGCTATTTTGTATTTTGTAAATACTAGAACTGTATCTTTAAAAAATTACTCATAGGACTTTGGAGTCTGAAAGATTTTAAAAGTCACCTAATTCAACTCATCCTGAGTCGGTAACCTAGTATAGTATCCTTGTGTGGATTAAGTACTCACAGCAATAGTAAACTCACTTTTTGACTGTTTTGCTGTGAAGGGATATCCATAATTCTAGGCAGCATATCCCACAGAAGTTGAAGATTCACGGTCCCTATCCACAACCAAAGGCACATGTGTTTTGGCTCATCATCACTTTTGTTTTAAGTTAAATTTTAATTGACAGAGGCATCCTCCAATCTTTCACAGACCCCTGCCACTTCCTATTGTCACCCCCTGCAACTCCATACATCTGTGTTATTTTTCTGGTCCCTGAAGCATTTGGGTTTGTGTTCCCTTCTTGGCCTTAAGATAAAAAAGATTTGTGTTCAATCCCCACCTCTCCACCTTTCCTAGTTTTATGACCCTCGGCAAGCTCCTTAATGAAGTTTTCTCCTATATAAAATGGGTTTAAGAACTTTGTCTTCTTTATAGACACTAAGTAGTATGAGGAATACATGAAATAAGGTGCTACAGAGATTTAAGATATCAAAATGATTACTGGAACAACACAAAATATTTTTATTAATCTTCCATATGAAAACTTTGAAATATTTGAAGGAAATGATTATGTCATTTCTTATCTCTAAAGTTCCCCATCTCTTTCAATTATTCTTTGAATGGCATTATTTCAGTTGCCTTATGGTTGTACGCCAGGTTGTAAACCAGGTATAAATGTGTGTAGGCTGAGTGTGGACTATGGTAGATAGAAAATGCCTGACTTAGTATAAAAAGAGAAGCCAATACTCAGCTGATTGTTACCAGATGGCAATATTCACTTGGCTGGGTGTTTCAATATTTCAAATGAAGAAGGCAATCAGGATTTATATGTAAAATGTCCCAATTTTTAAGTGTTGAAAATTAATTCATCTTTTAACATTGGCCTGGAGGCTTCTAGTTTATAAAACCCTGTCTCAAATATTTTGGCTTGATCCATACATATTTTAGAGCCTATGTGCAGAAATCAATCAGTATATAGATGCTCCAAATTTGAAAAACAAAAACAAAAACATTTATCAACTATCAACATGATCAAAGTTTCTTAAAAGATCACTGAATTGAATAATCTCTATTTGATTGACATGAGACCATTTCTATTTATGAATCAAAATGTATTAGCATATATTACATGTATTAATTACATGGCTATTACCTTAAGTATCCCATTTCTGAAAGGACTCACTAGATTGTTTACAGTCACAGAGGAGCATTATCACAAATGAAAGTTACAGTATAGTAGTAGCATGAGGGTGTGCATTGAGAAAGGGGTCTGGAGATCTCAGGCTCTGGCCTCTTTGACTTCCTATCCCTGGGTTGCCAGTATGTGCTTTGCCTCCAGGTCTGGAACTATTATCTTGAGAATATATGAAACACCTCTGTACCAAGAAGCCCCCAATTTTTTCTTGCTGGGACCTCATAGTGAAATGGTTCCATAGGCATGTTACAGCTATATGACCAGTCTTAATTGGCAAAAACTCCCAGGATTCACCAGGCAAATCACCTCATTCACCCTGTCCCAAGACAACAGATAGACTCATGCTTCCAGACATCATTAATCTTTAATTAAAATGCTAGCATTGGTCAAGAGGCACTACTATGCTCCAGAGCACTACCAACCTGTAAGTATACATTCAGTCCAAGATTAAGCCATGCTATGCCCTCATTGTAATTTCAGCTTTCTATAAATTATCTAAGAAAGAACAGTCATCCTTGTACTTGATTTTTTTCAACAGCCAAAATCATCTTTGTTATGACTGGCCAAGACAATCTTACTGTTCCCTTAGCTTGACTAAACTTTAGACAAGTTTTTTCCTGACTATATTCCCTCGACTTCCCTTTTCTTAGAGTTTTACTTTAGGAAACTTGAAATTGCATTATTTTTCCTGTATTTCCAAGTTGTACATCTTTTTCCAGACTCTTTCTAGTTTTGCAATCTCAGAGGTCTTTCTCAAGGACCTGGGAGCCTTCCCTTTGAAATGTAATCATCAAGAAAGATTGTGCCCCTATCTCCCAGTGTCTGTTTGAGGGTAAAAGCCTAACTTTCATAAGCACCAGTATTTAAACACAGATGTCCTAACCACATGATCAGCCTCCCCTTAACATCCTTTAGTACTTTCCCATAGTTTGCCCCAATGCTTCAATTATCCTGCCTTTTGTTTCAAGGGAGTTGAGTTCAATCTCTCTCTCCTATTATAATAGTATTGATTCCTATTTTTTTTTTTTTTGAGACAGAGAGAGACAGAGCATGAATGGGGGAGGGGCAGAGAGAGAGGGAGACACAGAATCGGAAACAGGCTCCAGGCTCCGAGCCATCAGCCCAGAGCCTGACGCGGGGCTCGAACTCACGGACCGCGAGATCGTGACCTGGCTGAAGTCGGACGCCCAACCGACTGCGCCACCCAGGCGCCCCATGCAATAGTCTTGAATAAAGTCTTGTCTAACTCCATCACAGTTTTTCTCTGACATGACAATATCATTAAATAAACAAAGTGAGTTTAACCCTATACACAGGCACTAAATAAATATGGACATTATTTTAAAAAATAAGTTTTGTGGCCCTGAATGAAATACCCAAGTTTTCTATATTTTATCCTTCAAGAAACTACTTGATTCTTAGCCTTGTCAAGGGCATATTTTCAATGATTAAGACACAATATTTAATAATAGAAGAAAATACTTTTAAATAATAGCTATTTCTGGTACAGAGTAGATAATTTCAACAATGCTAACTTTATCCTTAAGTCCTTCATTTTAGTTTTAATAAAGTATTATTAAGATCGTCCTTTAGGTAGAGGTTTTTGTTTTGTTACTAGCACAATACCTATGGTGAGTTTTTGAGGTGATTATAACAGATACAAAGCCTTTTTGGAAAATAACTTGGTACAATTTGAAAGTGTCAATATATGTTTTTTCCATATTAATATCACTACCAATGATCAGAGTAATTTAGGAGAGTTCAGACTCAGGGATGTTTTTTTGAGGATACTGCAGACAGATAAAATAACATGCTTGCATATTGTTAAATGGCTTAGTACTCTTTGGTAACATATACATACAAGTGATGGTGGTTGACCCAGTGTCAGTGACTGTGATTATGGCAGCTATGGGGCTAAAATAGTAAAAATGCAGCAGTGCCAAAAACTGCACTTGGATTGTATACAATCTCTTCTTCACTGAGTTTCTGGAATGTTCTTGAAGAAATTTAAAAATTAAATGTGTTTTCTTCTAAACAAGTGTAAGCAGCTGAACTATAGCTGCTTTAACTTTTCTTCACTGTGCTCCACCATTGAGGTAATTATGGGACAAAATCAGACTGACTTCTTGAGTATTTCCTTATATGGAGCTATCACTAAACTTTAGTAAATACAGATAAAATGACATATAGATAAGTATATCAATATTTTTTTTTATTTCTTGGTAACCATAAACTGTGGATATTATCAATTTTTCTGGACTCAATATTTAGCATATTTTCTATTAGTACACAATTGAACTAAATGATTTTACAGACTGTCATAGTCATTAGATTTCAAAATTAAATTTTTTGGAAATGCATCTTTTAATGAGCTATATAAGGTTTTTTTTAATTTTTTAATTTTTATTTTTTTAACTTTTTTTAGAGAGAGAGAGAGAGAGCAGGTGCAAGTGGGGAAGAGGGGCAGAGGGAGAGAGAGAATCTCAAGCAGGCTCCACGCTCAGTGTGGAGCTCAGAGCAGGGCTAAATCCCACAACCATGGATCATGACATGAGGCAAAATCAAGAGTCAGATGTTCAACTGATTGTGCCACCCAGGTACCTCAGCTATATAAGGTTTTATTTTCATGTATCTCTGGATAATATTGGCAGAATGAAACAAATTTTACCACCGATTCAATTCCTATTTTTAATTTTCGTATATGTAAAGATTAGGAAACTTTTCTGACATAAATAACTAGATGGGACTGAAAGATGTTTTTATAGGAAGGAATTCAATTATATAGGTTAAAAATGACATTATGGGAAAAGTAATTGACAACTCAATTGGATCTTTCTTCAATTCTGTTGAAATCAAAGAATTGGAAATGACTACATTTGTAAAAAATTTATACCTAATTATTATTCAGTCATGTTCTCAACACCTAACACCATCCATTGTAAAAAAATTCTTTGGCCTATAGACTTAACAGTGTGTGGAAATGTGTCATGCTAATATTGGAGATTGATAAAGTGTATCTTTTCTATGAGAGGGAATAAAGCAAGCAGATCAATTTTGGAAGATCTGGAATGGAGAATGAATCCCTTAAAAGTACCTGAGCCCTACACCTCCAGGAAAATCTTCATATTCCTAGGGGTAACCCAAGAGTAAAGAAAGAAGCTCCTAAAAACCCTGGGAGGGAGAACTCCTTGCTCTTGCCTCAAGCATCACTGTAGTCAAAGCCAAGCTGAATTAGAAGCCGTGATTATTTGTATTTTTTTAAAAATCTCCAACAGATTGTGACAATGACTTAGGTTGGAAAGCCACAAATAAAGGTGAAACAATTTGCTTACCAAATGGTCACTGAGTTCCCATTTTGGTCTTACTAGTTATTAGCTATGTGACCCTGGGTAAAATATTTAACTTCTCTGAACCTCAGCCTTTTCAACTGTATAATAAGGATAGCAAGTAGGTATTGTTTGGAGATCAAATAATGCAATATATTTAAATCACTTAACACAGTATCTGATACATGGGAGGTATTTAATAAATAATGGCTATAGTCTTTGTTCTCTTTAACATGGTTGCCATCATTTTATTGGCTGGAGTTATTCTCTGGAAGTTGCTACTACATAGCACCATAGTGTCATGGAAAACAAGTGGGTGTTAGGAGTTTAACTCTTCTTCACTGTGCTCCACTGCTGAGGTAATTATGGGGAAAAATCAGACTCACTGCTTGAGTATAAGAGAATTATAAAGTACAGAAGGAAACACTTTAGGAAACTTCAATACTTTTCTCTCAAAGGGAAAATCAGAAGTAATGAGAAACTGAAAATTCAGATATAAAAAGCCTCAAATATTTAAATTATTTCATCCACGAGACATATGTCAGACGATCATGTAATTAAAGCAATTTGATACCATTTAGGAGATTTAATGACCTTACTTTAAAAATCATATAAAAATTAAATTCAATAAAAATTAATATATACTCATATCTACCTCAATTAATGAGAAAAATTAGGTTTAGCTATAAAGGTCTCCAAATTTGATTTAAGGTATATGTGGCTGCCACAGGAAAATGGAGAAAGTGTATAAAATCTTTTGGTCTTGGGAAAAGGTAGGCACTTAAATTTAGAGACTAAATGAGAGCTAAGGGAAATCCATTTCTTTAATTATAATCTCATCAAAAGTATGTTAATCAAATAATAGCAGCATATGAAGGATTTAGATCTTTAAGTGCCAAAATACAGGATTAATTCATAAAACCATAGGATTATTCAGTTAACAATTATGTGAAAATGATTTCCACTAGTGATCAAATAATAGTTAGGAAGAACTTTTTGAAGGGAAAAATAAAATTCATCTGTCATATGTTTCATATATTAATATAAGGATATTGAATATCCAGATGATAATGTAAAGGAATCTCCTAAAATGTAAATTTAATTCAGATTAAAAATGTTTAATTGTCATTCAAGTAGAAACTAGTCAGAGTTTTAGAAGAGAAATAGCAGACAGATAGGGTAGTGATGACATCAGAGAACATGTTCATGACATAATTTATTAGTAGTTTAAGCTTGAAAATCAAAATAGAAATCTCTGAAGTATCCATGTTTTGCAGCCTTGTAGTGATTATATGAAAATGAGTGAGCAAACATAGCTTTTCAGGTAAAGTTTGAATATTCCAAAATATAAAGAAAAATGACTTTCAAATTCATTCTGAGCAATTTCACATACTTTGTTAGGTCATATTCCTGCCAGGTATTTAAGATATTTTTGTGATATCTCTTCATTGAAGACTTTTTTTTTTGGTGGGGGGAGGCAGGGGAGAGAGGGTGTGTGCACATGAGCAGGGGAGGGGCAGAGAGCGAGGGAGAGAGAGAGAATCCCAAGCAGGCTCTGCGCTGTCATTGCAAAGATGGACACAGGGATCAAACCCATGAACTGTTTGATCATGACCTGAGCCATGATCAAGAGTCAGACACTTAACCAACTGAGCCACCCAGGCACCCCTGAAGACTAACTTTGTAAGCAAGAGCCCTTAGTAAGTCTCCAAAAAGTTTCTCTTTATAAGAGGAGAACTATATTAAAAACTATTCAGTGAATTTAGTTGAAATAATATTCCTAGAAAAATTAAGAATACATATGGGTGATATGTACATTAGACTATCACACAAGTATTAGAGTAGTCTCTGACATAAAGTTTATGAAAGTATTTTTTGGCTATTGAAACTATACAAAAAACAAAAGCTCATATCTTCTTTGCAGTTCACACCATGGAAAATTTAGAGTTGTAATAAAGAGGAAACTACAAACTGGCATAAAGTCTGCTTAACATGGTGAGAAAGGAGCTGATGACTTGGCAGTCTCTGAAAAGAAATGGGATCAGACTAGGTGAATAATAATGAGAAGTGGAAAAAACATGGGTAAGGTAAGATGATTCAAGTACAGTGGTTCATTGTGTAATACAAACGGGGAGAGAAAAGCAGCTTATCTCTAAAAGTTCTTGTGAACCTATATGCATTGAGATAAATTACATTTGCAAGGATTTCTGGGATGCTGAAAGTGCCAGGAATACTGCTCACATTGTTTTTTTTTTTTATTTTTTTTCAACGTTTTTTATTTATTTTTGGGACAGAGAGAGACAGAGCATGAACGGGGGAGGGGCAGAGAGAGAGGGAGACACAGAATCGGAAACAGGCTCCAGGCTCTGAGCCATCAGCCCAGAGCCTGACGCGGGGCTCGAACTGCGCCACCCAGGCGCCCCTGTTTTTTTTTTTTAAATCAATAGACTCTAGGATGCATTCCCTCTCTGTTATAGATTTCCTGTGATTTTTCTTCATTTATTTAAATGGGTCACTTATTTAAATTTAATTTATAAGAACTTTGCTGTTCAAATGGATTTTAATATTTTCAAATAACATAAAAATTTAAAAATACCATTTGATATCTGTTAATGGAAATTCAAAACACATAAACTGCTATTTAATACAATACTTTCATTTTTCCACTGAAAACAATATAAAAGCACTAACTTCCTCCTTCCTCCTCCCCCCCAAATCAAGGAAACTCTACATTCTAAAATTTTCTCTTAGGAAGTGATATTTTTGATTCTCTCTTTGCTGTTAGAAAAAAAATGATGAATTGGGATAAACAGCATAAAAAATGATAAAGTTCCATAATTAGTTCGATCAGTCCAACCTCTGAATACAGTCTCTCCACTATGTGTCCACTCTAAATTTAATAGGAACTGTGATAAGGAAAAATAGCAAATAAGAATTATTTAGTTACCCAAATTAAAAATATTGAATTTCTGCTTCCCTCCCCCCTTTATCCCTGCTGACATTTCCCCCAGTGGTTTTATTTTATTTTATTTAAAAAAAAAAATTTTTTTTTAACATTTATTTATTTTTGAGACAGAGAGAGACAGAGCATGAACGGGGGAGGGCCAGAGAGAGAGGGAGACACAGAATCGGAAGCAGGCTCCAGGCTCTGAGCTGTCGGCACAGAGCCGGACGCGGGGCTCGAACTTACGGACCGCGAGATCATGACCTGAGCTGAAGTCGGACGCTTAACCGACTGAGCCACCCAGGCGCCCCTCACCCAGTGGTTTTAAATAACCATTACCTTGTAGAGTTTCTGGTACATAATAAAGATTCACATGTAAGTCAAATGACTATTTGATCTGATTTCACATAAAACCATAAATGTGGAATAGAACCAAATACAAATTTAAGATGAATATGTGCTAAATATGATTCCTCTGATTATCTGGGGAGATATAAACTATATGTAAACATCTAGTAATTAATTTGAACTTCACATTATATCTAAATGTATATTGTTCTTATAATCAAGTGGTAGGTATTAAACAAGACATAAACAAGTAATACATATTAAAGACAAGATTCCAAAATGTTGTTCTGGAGTGCAAAGTTCTAGAAATAGGTTCTAAAATGTTAGGCCAGCACATTCACCCCTCCCACCTTTCTCCAAAGTCCAAGTTACATCCATAAATATCATATAAGAGTCTAGATCTTGCAACAGCAGAGCAGCTACTTTGAATCAAACGTCCTACCAACCAGAACTAGAAATCTAAGTAATTCATTTTACTGAGTACCACCAAAAACTTGCAGGGCCAAGATTCTAAACACAAGAGAAATCAAGAGATATGTTATGACACTCGGCCCATTCTTTTCCTTTCCAATTCCTGTAGGTTTCCCTAAAATATTTTCTGAAAAACCTATTTAAATTATACCTACTGAGACAGAATCAGAGATGTTCAGCTATAGAGTTAGAGACATTCTGAGAGTATCACTAACCTCCACTTAACACTGTCTTGGTCTTTCTGATCTCTATTCATGACTAAGTAACCCCTTTGAGCAGGCAGAATGAAATGCCAATATTTCCTATACCTTACAGGTTACCCTGCAGTATGTCTATACAGCTTAGACATATAGGAAGCATTTTAAGGAAGGCATCATCAAGCCTATTGAATTTCATGTAGTCTCAACCAAAGCTTTTTATAATGTTTTCTAGCTTCATGAATAAAATCAGATATGCTGAGAGAAAACCAGGAATGCTTAGTGGTCACATGATCAATTAGCCTGCTTATTGAAAAAGTAACTTTGAATGCTTTCAAGATGGAATGAAAAATAAATGACTTAACTCATCTCCCAACCTCATTAATCACTCCAGAAGAGGCTTTCAACAAGTGCAATGCAGGAAGAAATTATTTGGAGAAGAGAAAAGCGAGAGATAGTTGGAATCTAATATTTTCTAGGCCTTTCCACACTATACAAATAACTCAGGACTTCAAGCCAATACCCGAGAAGGCAGGGGAGTTCATGAAGGCACTTTGCTCATGTGATGTCTCACAGCCATAAGGAGGAGTATGAGTAATGAGCTTTGTGAATTATGTACACATTTCTTTAAGTGGTTTGTATTTTGGTCTGAATTGAAACAATCTGAGGCAGTCCTGAACAATTTTAGTGACATATGGTCAATTGGCATCCCTACTTATGGTTGTTGTGATTGAGTAAATAATAGTGTGTTCTTCCTAATTTCCTAGTTGTTATGTGTGAGAGGCTTTCACGTTTTTCATGTAAGCAATGGACTGTATACAGGTGGCTTTAATCAATGTCTGCTATTAGCATTTCCCAGGCATTTCCAGATGCCATTATAGGCCCAAATCTTGAACTTCCCCAAAAGTCGGGAAAATGACAAAGTCGTATGGCTTATTGCAAGATCTTTTGATGCCTTATCTCTATAAGCATGAAGGCAAAGGGAACCCTTACTTATCAGCCATCGCATATAACTTACACAAAGAGTCTGTAGTACTTTTTTCATGGCTTAGGGAAGTTTTCCTGGTTTCACTTCCCATTTTCTGTCAGAAATTGCTTCACATTTTTTGGGTTTCATGCTAAAACTTCTATCTTGATTCTATCTCCCTATCTAACTTCTTGCTTCGATGGTTTGTCATACCCATTTCATTTTCCCTTTAGATGCTTGATCAAATCTTAATATTTTGATTTATTTGATTCAGAATTTTTGTACAGATGAAAGCATTATAGGTAGTCCTCAAGTCCTCTCATGCACACTGCCCTGATGTCAATTCTTTCCTCCCAAGAAGTAGCTGCTTCCTTGGATTTGATATTTATCACGCTATCCATGGTTCATATCAAAACACTAAATTCAAATATATCCATAGACAGTTATATGACTTTGTTTTTCAGGTTTACTGAACTCACTGCTAGGCAATTTTTTTTTAATTTATCATTGTATTTGAGATTTATCCATATTAACTCATGTAACTTTATTTTAATTGCTGCATTCAGTATTACTATACAATTTATTTGTCTCTCCTTCTGTTAATGGATATTTTAAAATATTTTTGTTATTATGAAATAATATGGCAATGAAAATTCTTGTAATGGTTTTCCTTGTACAGATGTGCAAGAACTATCTGCACTATGTACCCAGAAATAGAATGGCTTGCTTGATGAGCACACATTTTAATGCACATTTACTTTGCTTGTTGTTATCAAAATGCTTTGTAGTATATTTGTCTCAGTTTATAAACACGTAAGCACTATAGAGGATTTCCATCTCTCCATAGTTTCTGCAAAACTTTGTTTTGTCAGACTTACAGAATGTTGCTACTCTGTGGTCTGAAAACTTACGTGTGTGCGTGTGTATTTTATTGTACATCTATAATTACTTATGAAGTTTAGTTTAGTTTTTTTTTTTCCTTTTGGGTCCTCTCTTGTGTGAATGGCCTATTATACTTTTCAATTTCGTCTCTTGTTGATTTTAGGTGTCCTTTGTAAATTCTGAATACTAATCCTTTGACAGTTATATACTAACAAATATCTTCTCCCAGACCAAAGCTTTTTTTTTTTTTTTCTGGTATATATTTTAGAATAGAAGTTTAAGGCAGGTAAATCTACTAATCTTTTTTTCCCTATGTAGAATTTATAGTCTATGTATCTTGTTTAAATTTTTTCTACCCAAAGATCATAAAAATATGCTCTTATTTTTTCCTTCTAAAAATAGTAAAATTTTACTTTTTACATTTAAGATGTTAATTCATGAGAATTTATTTTTGCCCATAATGTGAGGTTGGGATATAGGTCTATTTATTTTCATATAGATAACCAATTGTCCCACTGCAATATATTGAAACTGGTTTATTTTCTCCATATAATTTGTAACAATAGCTGTGCCGTACATCAGTTTTTCCACTTCTTTGCACATTGAGTTTTTTATTAATTCACAGGCTTATTTGTGTGTTCTGTGTTCCAGGAGTGTGTTTGCTCCTGCCTACAGCAGCACTGTACTCTCTTAATTAGCATACTTTATAGTAACTGAGGCTTGATCTCCGATTGGACAGCTGTCTCCCATCGCTCCTTAAGTTCAGCATTATTTTGACCATGCTCTGTATTTACTCATTTATACTAATTTAAGGACCAACTTCTAAATTCCATACATGACTGTTGGGATTTTGATTAAAATAGCACTTACATTTTATAGGTTACTTTGGGAGAAAATTATTGTCTTTTACATGTTTTTTTCCATTTCTTCAAACTTCCTGTCTGTTCTTCAGTAATCTTTATAATGTTTCTATGAAAGGGCTTATATGCTTTCTGTTAGGTTCACTTCTAGGCACTTTAGAGTTTTTGTTCATACTGAGAATGGTATCAGTTTCTACTGTATTTTCTATTTGTTAATTATTTGGGCAGAGGAATGCTCGATCTTTTTATAGCTGATCTTGTGCCAATTGGTCTTGCTGAAGCTTCTTATGAATTCTTATATACTTTTCCCCACATTCACTTGTATTTTCAACATAACACTCTCAGAATTTCCAAATAAGAAAGTTTTCATTCCTTTAAAATTCTTATACCCTTGATTTTGCTTTCTAAACTTTTAATATTGGCTAAGATCACTAGTACAATATTGAGTAAAATTAAAACAGCTCACCTCCTTGTCTCTCATTTAAAACAAAATAATAATAATACAATTTCAATAAAGGAGAATTAAGTAAAAGAATCAGAAGTGAGAACTCAGTAATGACACCCACACAAATATGCTGAACAGATTCTTGACAAAGGTGAAAAACCAATTCAATTAAGGAAGGATAGCTTTTTTCAAAATATAAAGCTGAAGTAATTAAACATCCACAGGAAGAAAAAAATAAACCTTAGCTTAAACTTCACCCTTATACAAAATTAGCTGAAAATAGTTTATGGACGTAAATGTAAAATGTAAATTTATAAATATTTTTAGGAAAAAATAGTAGAAAATCCTTGGAATGTAGGGCTGGTGAAGACTTAGACTTGTCACCAAATTATCATCCTTAAAATTAAAATTGGACAAATTGAGGGGCGCCTGGGTGGCGCAGTCGGTTAAGCGTCCGACTTCAGCCAGGTCACGATCTGGCGGTCCGTGAGTTCGAGCCCCGCGTCAGGCTCTGGGCTGATGGCTCGGAGCCTGAGCCTGTTTCCGATTCTGTGTCTCCCTCTCTCTCTGCCCCTCCCCCGTTCATGCTCTGTCTCTCTCTGTCCCAAAAATAAATAAAAAACGTTGAAAAAAAAATTTAAAATTGGACAAATTGAATCTCATTGAAATAAAATAAATTTTAAAATAATAAAATGACTTGATGGGAATATTTTAGAATATTAATATATCCAGAAAAAATAACATACTTTAGCTTTAAAAGGGATTGGAAGACTAAAAAAGAAAATAATGAATACATATGACCACATAAAAATTAAAATATCTTATCACAAACAAAATATAGATACACAACTGTTCCATTTTAGGCTAGCAACCTTTAGTCATCTAAAATGTCAACAATATCTTGGGAGAACATTCATCTAAATATATACTTCGCCATATTCTTACATCAGTTTGATTTCCCTAGAACTCTGAGGGTACTTGAGTTGAGAGATAAGTATTTAAATCAATACATACCAAAATGTAAAATAGCTCTAAAACTTTCATTAGTATGAATCTTATTCACAGTTACCTAAAGTGAAGATTAAGTTACAAACATGGATTACTGCACTTTCTTTTCTTTTTTTTTTTTTTTTTTCCAACATTTTTTTATTTATTTTTGGGACAGAGAGAGACAGAGCATGAACGGGGGAGGGGCAGAGAGAGAGGGAGACACAGAATCGGAAACAGGCTCCAGGCTCCGAGCCATCAGCCCAGAGCCTGACGCGGGGCTCGAACTCACGGACCGCGAGATCGTGACCTGGCTGAAGTCGGACGCTTAACTGACTGCGCCACCCAGGCGCCCCTGCACTTTATTTTCTTATTAAAAAATATCGTTACTGTATTTGCAGTTTCTTTAAATGGAATTCCCTTTCTTAATAAGACACATGCAATACTTTTGTAAAAAGAACTCATCTAGATTTAAATCATTTCAACATTAACTCCGACACAGATGACTAAAATTCAACCTATGGCTCTGAGAGTTTTCTCAAGAAGTTTTGAAATTTTCATGTCTATATATACACTCCTTCAGAAGAATATACTTGTTGTCAATATGTCCACTTTTAAAATAAATATTTTAAAAATAATTTAGCATTCATATAACAAGATTATGTAAATGGAAAAACCACTTCTGATGTAGTAAAATGAAAACAAGCTGAAGAAATGGTTTTCAGAGAAAGTGAAAGCAGAGCTAGAAAAAGTAAGAGAACATAAAAATTAGATAATGGAAAAAATCAAAAGGACTTGCAAGAAAGGCAAGAAGCAGAATTTAAGAAAGTACCAGGGAAATAATAGCAAAGGAAGGAAACTCAGAAGAGTGAAAGAATGTGTTATGTAGTTAGCCTGACATCATTGCCTCACTGGAAGTTAAAAAAAATTTTTTTTGGATAGGTGTTAAATATATGCATTATAATAGCCAAAGTTTTCTGTAATATCCAGGGCAGGGCTGGAGTATTGTTGCAAACGCTCCCAGAGTGGAATAGGTGTTGCTACGTGGAAGCCAGTGTGTGGAGCATGGGTGGGAGGGAAGATACTAGGTGACAAATTGTGCAGGAGAACCGGAAACAATATAGAAAAAACACAGTCAGAAGTAAAAACAACTCTAGTGATGGGGGAGAAAACCAAGTGCCATTTTGATGAAATATTCTGAAGCTATGTTTTAGGATATGCATAATTCTTTAGTAGTCTGATCTAGAATGAGGGAGGGTGAAGAAGGTACTCACATAGTTTGAGGAAAGATATATTCAGCTTCAAATGAACATATTATTATTCCTTATTTATCATTTTGTATGTATCTGAAATGTGTTCATATTATCAAGAATTGTAACATTCTGCCCTATATGTTGGATGCTAGATTCAAAGTCCTTTTTCAGTTTTGAGGATTTATTTAGGGATTGCACACTTTCCAAAATCTCATAAACATCATCTTGATTTACCTATAATTGCATAATCTTTTATAAACCAAAAGATTTTACTCTGGGTAGAGCTGGTTAAAAGAACCAGCCCTTAGGTAACCATAAAAATGGCTACCTAAGATGTGAGATCTGAAGGGCAATGGAAACATTTTCTCTGCTATAAAGCACTTTCTTCGCTGCCATAACCTGAAATTCTACCACTGACATTGCAGGACTTTGTTCTATTGTTCATGAGTATACTAATAGTTTAGCCTAAAAGAGTTTACCAGACAATTTTCTATCAGTGTAAAGAAAAGAAATTATAAGATATGATAGCATTGGTCACATAGGCGGGATTTGAAATGATGGAAAAGGGTTGTTTTACTTGCCATTGTATATATAATACATAAAGTTGGCTGAATGAAAGAACGAAAGGGATAAGGAAGTATATTTGAAAATGGAATATTATATAGTGCTTGAAAATGGATGAACCACGCAGTAACATGAATGACTCTTGGCAATATAACATTAAGCAGAAATAATGGAAGTACTCCAAATTGAGTATAGCATAATAATTTTCCATGAAATTAAGACAACTAACACACACACACACACACACACACACCTATGAATCACTTTTTGGAAACAAATACATTTTGTAATAAGTTAAATAAAGGAAAGCAAAGGACTGTTGGATATAGGATTCAGGTTCTAGGGGAAGCAGGTTGATGAATCAGAGGAGGTCACTCTATGAACTCTCTGTTAAAACTAAAGTTATTTCTAATGTTCTAGACTCTATTTGGATACTGGTTTCAAGAGTGCTTACTACAATATTACAAATAACTAACAAAATAACTAAATAGACGAAAATGCATGGATTAATGATGTGCTACTAACCCAGAGATCACTGGTACCAGATAATTAAATAAATACAGACATAGAAGGAAAGAGAAAGAACTCAAAATTTAGACTGAGGCATGCTAAACACAAATTGCCCACATCACAGTGCTTGTCTCTGGTTCAGGGAATGTAAAGTAGCAGACAGCCAGGGAGGAACATGCCCATCCATGGTTTTAAATAGAGAGAAATATATAGTTCTTCCCTCTTGTGGACTTGAGTGTTTTCTACTAAAAAATACTGGAGTGGAATTAGCCGCAGAAAGAGCAAATCATCCATGGTCATAGAGTCTAATTAGAACTATGTAACTTACTGTTTCTCTTTTTGCCCTGGCTCTCCAGAAATGTGGATCTTAATGTGATGATCACTCACTAGAAGTCTTTTTCATAGTTATTAAATCTTCTACATATTTTTCATGAACATAATTTGATATTTTGTTAAATTAGTTTACATTTTGTATATCGTAAATACTTTAAATTAGGTTTTTAATAAACTGGGCTATAAATGACAAAATATAAAACACCTGCCACAAGTGGCACAAATGGCTAAAGTCTTTATTTTGGAAACAGGAATAATTAACTATAAGGCTAGCAAAAACCACTTATGTATTAGGAGAAGAAATGCTTTCTTCTGTAACAATGTGTTAGCTATTTAACTTCAATAAATAAGAATGTCTAGAAGGTACTATTTAAAACATTTGAAAAAGTAACATTCAACTGACATACTAAAAAAAGATAATTGACCTCACCTTCGGCTACATGTTTCAAAGCCAAAAGTTTCAGTTCTATGACCAGCCTGAGGAAGCCTTAAGTTTTCTGTTTCTAGATACCATTGTAAAAATAATACGTGAGCTTTTGGCTTCAAGGTGGCAGCAAGAAGAGATTTCTGTTCTGCTTTCTAAAATAATCCCTAAAGTAATAAAGAAGACAAAAAAGAAACAGATATATAAAGTTGATCTTCCATAGGTCAAGAAGATATCAGTATCCCTAACCATAGGATGTGAGAGCCAATGGAGTTATTGAGTGACTCACTGAGCAGAAGGTCTGATTCAGTATCCCTGGAAGGGGCTACTCATAAAGTCTCAGAAAGACTTGGACTCGAAGGTATCAGACACCTGGGGGGATTGTGAGGGTGGCGAGGAGAGAGACAAAGCCTGTGTATTTAGCAGTTGGAATCCTGCTGTCCATTCTCCCTTCTTCTTTCCCATCTCCAGAACAAGAAGAACAACTACTAATCTGTTGTCCCTGCAGAAATCAAAGAGTTGCCTTTGTAGAAACTGAAATAAAGACAAGAACAGCTAAATGACCTGTGGGGCCCAGTCCAAAATAAAAATGTGGGACTCCTTGTTCAAAAGTTAAGAATTTTCAAGATGGCCACAGTACAGAATTAAAGTACAGGGCTCTTCAAAGTGCCCTATGCAGCTATACAGGTGACTCGTCTATAGAGGTATCTCTGCAAAAAGCCTCTGATCTCAAGATACTAGGCAAAGTGGAAGGTAGGAATGGAGTCATGGTACTAAAAAAGAAATTACATTAATATCTATCTACTTCATGGTGAAGTACCAATCCCACCATTCTTAACGACAACCTTATTGTCATTCTGGCTATCCAGTCCCTTGAGAAGTCTGGGGATTTACCTATAAAAGAATCAAACTAACCTAGAAGAAGATACTGGAATTTGGTAGTTCCCACCATAAAATCTATTTGATAGCCATAATGCACACACTGACAGACCACCTGGAAATAATCTCCATCCACCTGGAAACAAAATCCACCTGTATACCCAGAGCTTCTGGGTGTTTTTAGTGTTTCACTAAAAAAGAGTCACCAGGCATTTGAGGAAATAAATGACAGTAATACAAAAAGGAGCTATAAAGAAAGAAAAAAGAACAGAGAAAAAACAGAGACAGTGTAGACGATGTAACATTTCAAAGGGAAAATATTAATATTAAAAAAATAGTCATAATCATAATAGTGTCAGATTACCTTTTAAAAGCAACACTGTTCCCCTCATACTTCCTCCTGTAACATAGGAGCTGAAAGCTGGGGGACCTCATCTCTCAAAATATTTGCCAGCAGACACAATTCCAATGAAGGTTACTTTCATGATTCAGATTCCAAAAGCAGAAGAACAACTAAAGCCGTTATGGCTACTTTAGGACTGGAAAACAACCATGTGATTTGTAGCAGGCTGTAGGTGTGTGGTTTTGCCAGTGGATTTCAAGTATTCTCTTGTGAAAATTTATTTGGCATTACAGACATAAATAATGGTATTCTGATATTCCTACATCTTCCTTATTTCCTGAAATCTAAGGGTGGCTCTATCTAATCTGGTTCATAGTTTTTCCATAATTTTAAGAACCCATTTCTTTGAATTAAATACATTCCTACCTGAAATATCTAGTAACGTTTCTGTTTTCCTGACATATCTCTGACTGATAATATAATAGGTAGCAAGCACTGCCCTTTATTGGTATTTTATGTTTGAAGTATATTTTGCTAATTTTTAACTATAACCTTTTACATTACTAAAATGTCAAACCATTAGAAAGATGTATATATGACACATACAATGATATGTTTTGTCTTGCCACACTTCCTATTCTCATCCCAACAATATGTAACAATTTTAATTATATTTCATTCTTCTAATTGAAAGTTTTTCTAATTGAAAATATTAGCACCTTGAATAAAAAAAGAGATTAAAAATAGAGGATATATAATACTTATGGCATATGTTTGGGGGATCAAAAATCCATTTAATAGGCGGTGTATAAAAAGAAAACTAAGAAAATGGATGGAGTATTATACAAAAATACAAAAAAAAGTTTCTCAGAACTGAAAGATAAAACTGCATTCTAAAAGGATCATTGCATGCTCAGCACAAAGGTGTACCTAAAGGCATGTCAGAACACCAGAAATAAATACCAGGGAATCAGAGATGATCTCAAAAGTTTCAGAAAGAAAAAACAAATTGTACACCAAGAACTAGGAATCACAATGGCATCATACTTCTCAAAAGTAGTATCAGTAACTTAGAAGACAATGGAATAATACCTTCAGTATTCTGAGTGAAATGGTTCTCACCCAAACTTTTATACCCAGCCTAAGTATCAGTCAAGCATGAAGATAATAGCAGGATATTTTATTGAAATAAAATTCTCAAAATTACTGAGCTTCACTGAACTCCTTCATGGGAATCCAGTAGACGATATGCTCTATAAAAATGAAAAATAAAACAAAAATAGAGTAAAATACAAAATTCAGGAAACAAGGGATCCAGTACAGAACAGAGAAGTAGGCATTCCAAGGGAATAGTTCTATAGTAGTGGACTTGGTAGGTAATTAGGCCAGATAGGAACGTGAGGAAATAAGGGGGAAAAAATGCAACTGACAGATTGTCTGCAGTTTGATGTGAGGATTACACAAGAGATCTGAAGAAAATAAGCAGATGAAAAATAAAGGTGTAGTTATTCTCAACAAGAGATAGAAAAATTACATAGAAAAGAAATATAATGCACAAACTTGAACCAACAGCGAACCATATGAGCATACTCATATTAATAAAAACACTAAATATGGGTTTAACAACCACAGAAAAGGTAATGTTAATAAGAATAGGAGAAAGAAAATAAGACAAGGATGAGGTGAAGGATTGCTGGTTTCCATGATCACTATTTTGACAAAGGTTAATAAGAATTATGATGTGATCAGGTATAAACACTCTCATAAATTATACATTTATTTACTTATCTGAATATTTCAAAAGATTAGGAATGTTGACACAGCTGCAGATTCTAGGCTTTCATGATCCACTTAGGGAGAGTATCTCATAACAATAATGTCTGAGAAAGTGAGGGTCACAGCAGACTCTCTAGAAACAATAACCATTAACAATTAGGACCACCTTTTATGTATATCCTGCACTTAGGACTCCGGTTATAAATTAGAACATGCCCTGGTTCTGATATTTCCCTTCAATATTAGAGTTTCATAAAATAATGCATTGTATTTAAGCATAAATTTATTTCTCATTCATTAACGTCAGATTATCTGGGTTAATTCTTCCTATTCCAAGCATATTCCTAAATTAAATACTACTTAGATAGAAAAAGGGTCACAAACCACAAATTCTGTAAGAGTCTCTAAGCATAATATTTTAGACAAAAACAAAAAAAAAATTAGACAATAATTATTCCATGAAGACTTTTATCATTATTTTCCTTTTAAAAATGTGTAAGTGTATTACTTTGACCATTTAAAAAATACTAATTAACTTATTTTTATGTAAAAAAAACCAAACAAATCCTGATATTTCAAAATTAAGTGTAAAGATAAGCTCTTAATGCCTTTCTTGCTTAGGGTACTCTGGAACACAGTTTCACATGGAAGATCAATACAATATTTCTCTTCTGTCCAGATTTCCTACTAATAACTTGTTTTTACCTTTCAGCAATCCTTTGATAAATGATTTGTACGTGCCTCTGATTACTCTATTAAGCTCTCCTTTCAGTCACAGAAAGAAAAAAAAAGACAGAGATTTGAAGGAGACGCTCATCTAAATCTAATCTGTGTATGGAAAGTAAGTTAAACCTTTTCCATCTTACTCCTGGCATCTAAATTTGTGATGGGACCCCAACTGACCAAAGGATAGAACCTGCTAAAAAGATTGCTGCATTTATTTCTAGCCTCCTAAATAATACTTCATATATACAACCCAGAAGATCAAATTTCCCATTTAATGTCTCCACAATATAGGAATAGTGGTTTGGAATTGAAATGTTCTCATTGCTTCCCCAAACAACAATTTGATCAGAATTTAACAGGCTCAGTGGGAATTTTCCATCACTCGGAAAGACCATAAATGAATCTTCTGGGCTGTTTGCTTAGCTCTTTGCCCTCTCTCTTAGCTTGGGGATAATGAAGCTTGATAGTAATGTGCTAAAATCATTTCTCTCTATGAAAGCTTCTAAATCTTACCCTATAAACTATATTTGATGATCTTTAAAGAGTTTTTCAAAAATTTTGCATTGAACCAGCTAGATCCTTAATTTTTCTTGAGATTTCTCTCAGACATCTAAAATGTTTTTCCTCCTTATGGATCTAAGTAAATATTTCTTAAGAAGCTGTGAGCAGTTTGATGTGATGTAATGATATATCAAGACCATGGCTTTTAAGCTGGTTTTAATATTGGTGTTGGCTTATGACTAAATATTAGCTCATTTAAGTTATCTGTTCATCACAGGCAAAATAGAAAACTTTTGAAATTTTTCCCATATTTTTTCATTTTCTTTATGCAATCACAAACTGTTTAAAATCAACTTCATTTATACCAGAGTAACATAACTTTACACTCCTCTGAAGTGATTCTTTTCAATAAACACCACTTACCTCCCTTGTTTTTAAATGCAAACATAAAACAGCCTAACATTTGTCAAAGCTCCCATACCAGACAGGGGACTGCAGCAAGTCATATGGTTTATTCTCCAATTTTCAGGCAGGAACATACTGCTGATTATATTATCAAATGCAGCCAGCTGTAGTTTGAGATAGCCTATTAGTGAGAGAGGTTGATATAGCCAATCAACAAATAAACAGGTAAAAATCTTCTCATTCCCATTTGTTGTGATTCTGACAAATGAGAGGAAAGTGACCCTATCAGCATTAAGAACAATAAGGTAGAAAACCACTCACAAGAAAGTCAGTGAGCCAAAATTAGATCATGGTCAAATTGCCTCCCTCCTTTAATAGACCGTTCGCTCTGAAACCACCTGTCCTGGGATGCCTACACTCTGCATCAGGCTGATGTAGTTATTGCTGTATTATTCTGACTTTTCAGATCAGTTTGCTGTCAGATGCTGATGACCATCATATAGATTATAGGAATCTAGAGCAGTGATGAATATTAATAGTGGTCTGCCAAGCAGTTGCCTTTAGTCTTTAGAGCAATAGCTGGTGTCTCTTGCTATTCAGAATTTTTATAGAGGCTTTTATGCCTAAAGACTGCTGTGGAAGGGTACAGATGAACAACTCTTCACAGAAACATCATAAGCAAATCTGAACTGCGTTGTTTTCTGGAAAATCATGCACATAGCAAAATTTTTACAAGGATATCTGCTTTTACATTTTAATTAGGGAAGCAATACATCTTAAATGAAATAAATATTAAGAAGAGGGCAGGTATGATTTTGTCTGGAGGGATATGACTGTCTCTAGGAAGCTGCACAAAAAGTCTAAAGTTTAGAACATGTCTGATCAGTAGTCAGCAGAAATAAATAAAGCTTCTAGAATGTAAGGGATAATGGTTATACTTCTGGAGTCATGCTGTGGCTCTGAGGTGGTGTGTATTCTGAGTTTTACAGACACTTGAGCAGATTTTGATCATTGGTCAAATGGTCAACAGTTGACCATTTATGAGCACCTAGACTACAGAAAGGAACACACTAAACACCATAGATGATACAAGCATAGCTATGTGAATTAGAAATGAAGAGAACCAAATTTGTGGCATAAACCTTCAACATAACAATGTGTATAAAAATAGGCAGTTCGTACACAGCAATGGTGATCTATATCTGCATCATTGCTCCTTGAGAATCAAAAGCTCTCTTCTGGCTGTTGGTTTCTACTCTGTTGTCAAGATTCAACCAGGTCTGTCATGCTTGAGTAGGCTTTCTGGCTCTGGTTTTTCCTCTTTCCTTTGGAGTCCTCCACTTGGCTTTGTTATGGTGAGCCAGTTTGACAAGGCAGTATTTCCTAAACTCACCAGATCATAACAATCACTGGGGCACTTGTTAAATGCAGATTCCCAGGGCCAATCCCTATAAATACTGAATCAATAAGCCAGAAACTGTATTTTAAAAATCTCCTTTAGTTGACTCCCATGCTCAGACCAAAGTGGGAAACATTATGATGACTGTAAAGAGGTTTATCTCATCCCAGATGAAACATGTCTATTTCAGGGAATGAGTATTTTGAATAATACGTCAGCTCCAAGAAGTGTCAATCAGTAGTCATTATATGGAACATTTGGTATTCTCTAAGTTATATAATGTGCTCACTGGAGGTGTGTCTGTGAAAAAGCCACAACAGCAGCCCTTGCCCTCAAGGAGCTTGTGAAGTATATTAATGGTTATATGTGGCTTTATTATTATTTACAAACTAAATAATAAAATGTATAGGCTTACACAAGCTTACTTCTTACATACTCTGCAAATATTCTACTGGCAATATTATCATGTCTGTTCAGTTAGATAATGTTGATGGATAGAGACTGCTCAAGGTGAGACAGGAACAGAATGTATCTATCAAAGACAAGGATGCTAGAGACTATAGGATACCATTGCTATGCTGCAAAACTTAACTCTGCACACAGTTAAAACTCAGTTAGCAGTCCAGAACAGGTTGGAAGTAGTTATAATACAAAGTAAAAGCCAAGACTGACAGGTAATATATTTCTTAATTGGTATATTTCTCTTCCTTTTACATTTCTGAGTCAAAGTATTTATTTTGATCTACGAAACTCTTTGTTTATTAAGCTTATTATATAACTAACATGGGTTTATTAAATAACTTTTCCCATTCATTGGATGAATGATTTCTGTGTCAACTGTTAATTTTACATATCTACAGAGCCACATCTTTCTTCATTTTATATCCCAATATGGTGGAAATCATACACAATTGCCAGTTTCTACCTGTTTTTTTCTGGGAACACAGAAAAGAAGTCTGAGTCTCTTGAAAGACCTAATGGCATTGTGTAGATATACGCAAGCTATAAAGATTAGGTCCTTCTCTCCTTTTATTTTCCTTTATCTATTGATGAATATTAAAGTTTTCCTTCCCCAAGATTAAATCAAGGATGCCAGAAAAAAATATGTATGCTCCTAAGTAGATAGAAAAGTAAGATGCATTTAGTTAGGGCCAAGAATGAGAAATCATGAATAGCTGATAAGACGAAGTCCTCAGAAGAGGCACTGATGATGGGATCAGGCTCAGGTAGCAAACTCTAATGATTCTCCTCTCTTCCTGGGAGGTTGATGGCACTGAGGAGATGGTAGAAACATGTACTGGTGTTCCATTTAGTTTATTCTCAGATGTGCACCTCAGCCTCATGCATCCACAGTAATGAAGAGGCCTTTGAATTTCTACTTTGCCTATAAGAAGGTAGAGCTTTTGTTGCTATTGCTGTTGTTGTTGGGATTTTTTCTTTTTTCTTTTTTTCCTGGTTTGATTTTCTACACCAAACCTGCAGAACTATCTAGAAAGTTTATAATTATATTTTTAATAGTTGTTAGTTCTGTCATCGTAATTCGTTGTAGGCCTTAAGTTAGTCTAGGAGAACCTGTGCAACAATCCTAGTTCAGTTTTTCTGTCAATGTAATACTATTCAGAGCCCAAAGTTCCCAACTCCTGAAGACAAATGAAACTGCACAGCAGAAGTAAGTCATGAGCTGGGGCTGTCTTGCGCTGCTCACAGAAGCTGATCGTGTTCATATCTTTCCAATTCTGCATTCAGTTATATCGTGTTAGTGGCATAACATCTGCCAAGGTAGGAGTATTTATGCCACAAGACAAAAAAATTACTACACATCAGGGATTTCTTTTTTTTTCTAGAGAGACTGCTGTTAAATATTTTCTAGCATACCACTGGCACAGCAGAGCTTTCCTATATCCTGCATGCAACTGGTGGCCATCCATTCAATTTATGGCCTCAGTGGGTTATCTCTGCACAGCCACAGCAGCAATGGCTTGCATTAGCCAGTTTTTTGCTTTCTTTTGTTATTTTGTTTGTTTGTTTCTTTGTTTTTAAGCTGGAAGAAAGAGGTAGCAGTGGTGGTGGACATTAATATCCAACTCTAGGATATGACTCAGCCCTACCCACAAGAGGAGAGCAACCTACATTTCTGTCTGGTCATATTTTGGGGACCCTCAACCTAATGGCTGCCAAGCCAAGTTCTCAGGATACTGAATGAGACAAACAAGAAGGCAATAGCTGTCCCTAAAATAGAAAGGACTGATAACCAATGGGTACCCAAAAGCAAATTGATCAGTCACAATTTAAAGATCTAATTCTTACAAATGTTTTCTCTTGCCAATCTGAATCTGGAAAGGAAGAGTCAGCATGAAGCTTTATTTTCCTCTCTTGACCGAGCACCACAGATAAAGGTCTGGAAGAACTGACTTAAGAATCCTCACCCTTTGCCAGCTTCTGCCAGTTTTCCCAGGATCACATCTACAGGCTCTACTCAAATAGAACATCCCAGAACATCTCATCCTGGTTACTAGAAACTGTAGAGGAGGAAAAATTATTTTTCCTCTACACTTTAAAAGTCGAGTGTCTGGCTGAGACCCGTTATTCTCTAGGGTACCTCATAAATGGACAAGCTTACATAAGATGGTTAAAGTTCTCCACTGTGGCCACTGTAATTCAAAATTATCTTTGGTAATATTATCCTACTTTTCCCCCTTAAAACAAAATGTTACTCACCTGAGGCCTCACCCTGGACACAATCTGACCCAAGACTCCATTCAGTTTCTAAGTCAGACCCAGTCTGACTCTAGCTGGTTCCTGGATCCAGTCCAGGGGAAAAAAAAGAAATTCCCAAATAAAGTCTGAAAGTCCATAAAGCAAAAACTAGGATCTGGGAGTGACTTCCCACCACTTCAGATGCATTGACAAAGAGGTTCAGCAGGTTCTGGTTCAGCAGATTCTGCCACCTTGTTGCTCAATGTTCTGGGGGCTCTTAGGGGTATCACCTTCAGTTCTCTCTTCTCACATCAGAGCTGTTAAAAGATGAACTGAGGCTTATGAAAACTTATGAGTTTATCTGAGCAAAAATTGACTTAATAGGAAAGCATGCAATCTAGCATATAGAAAGGAGCTCCAAGGAACTGTACAAAATAAAAGCCTTTTATAGTCAGCAAAGAGCAGGAACAAGAAAGTTACACTGGCAAGAAAGCTGGTTGGTTATTGCAAAGTGACTTTCCTTTAGGGGATGGCAGGCTTTTAAAATTAAACTGTATTTTTCAAAAATAAATAAAGAAATATTTAAAAATGAGAGGAGCTTGGGTGATTCAGTCAGTTCACAAGACTGAGCCCCGCCTTGCATTCTGTGCTGACAGCACAGAGCCTGTTTCTCTCTCTCTCTGTCTCTCTCTGCTTGGGATTCTCTCTCTCTCCCTCTTTCTCTCTGTCTGCCCCTCCCTTGCATGCATGTGCTTTCTCTCTCTCAAAAATGGATAAACATTTAAAAAATGATAAAAAAATTTTTTATTATTCCTGCTGGTTTCTCAAGGATAGAATAATTTTGCACACTTTTTTTTTCAGGTTTTACTTATTTTGAGAGAGAGAGACAGTGTGTGTGTGTGTGTGTGTGTGTGTGCGCACACGCCCTCACTCACATGCGTGTGCCTGTGGAGGATGCTGGATGCAGAGAAACTCCCAAGCAGTCTTGTTGTCTGCATGGAGTCCAATTCAGGGCTCAATTTCAGAAACCTCGAGACCATGACCTGAGCCAAAATCGAGTTGGTCCCTTAACTAACTGAGCCACCCAGTCTCCCCTTGCCCATTTTTATAAGTGTTTCTGTTCCCTTTTCTACAACAGACTATTTATTTCCCTTTTCTTGACTGTAAAATTGCAGGTTTCCAGCCTAATGCATTGCTCAATTTTGTGTTAATATAAAATTTTCACAAGTAGCTGTGCTTTTTGCATGTTATAAATAATTAGAAGTTCTTCAAGCCCTGTGTAAATCTTCTTAGGTGGATTTAAATCATACTTTAGAAACAATGCCACCATAATGATGTCCTCCAGGGTTTTATCAAAAGCTTGTTGATGCTAATTACAAGTCTTTCTCTCTTACCAAAGTCAAAAGCCTGGGCTTATCTCTGCAGCTTTATCAGAAAAGTTACCTCAAACATTGGCTAGTACTGTAAGGAGACATAGGTAATTGGTCCATTGAGTGTTAAAATCAAGTTTGCACCTTAAAAAAAATTTTTTTTATTTGGTCCTGTGCTTTTGAATGTGAGTTTCTGGTGGGCCCTAGAATCACAGGTCTCATTGAGGCTCAGCTGCATTCTACAGTACCTCTGAGTATGTAGAGAAGGACAAATATTGAAATCTGATCTATGAGAACTCCTCCCTAGAGCTGCAGCTTTGTATTTTTAAGCAGAAAACTTAAATTCACATCAACTGTTCTATTGCTTATCCAGTCTAATGGTAAATGTCTTTCATGTTAGTTTCTAATGTTTTAAGCCATTTCATTTGTTACTTACTACCTTCTCCTAAAGAAAGAAAAATGAAACGAGTACATTGTGTTATATTCCACAGCACTCTCTTTACCATGCCTTTACGCGCCTTCAGCCATATGTCCTGGGGATTGCTAATGACAAATGAAGAAAAGGAGCAAATATCTAATAAAAATGTTGTTCCAAAATTCTTTGAACATATTACTGGCCGAAGACCAAATACCTGCAAGACTTAGGGAAACATGCACATGTTACTTCTGTATGTGTGGAAGTGTTTGGTGCCTCTGGTCTTGATTTGTTCTTCTGAGAGTCTTCATTAGTTCATCAATTATTTTTGTTTTCTTAAGATTAGAACACTACCAATTTGTCCTCAATATTGAGTTCCACGTACATGAGAAACATGGAGTCTTGGGGCACCTGGGCATCTCAGTCATTTGAGCTCAGGTCATGGTCTTGTGGTTCGTGAGTTCAAGCCCCACGTAGGGCTCTGCTGTCAGCGCCGAGCTTGGTTTTGAGCCTATGTCCCCCTCTTTCTGCCCCTCCCTCACTTGCACTCTCCCCAAAATACATAAATCTTTTTTTAAAAAAAGAATATTGAATCTCTTCACCTTTTTTCTTTTTCCTCCTGCATTTTGGACATTCCTTTTCTTCTTTGCTGCTTTATTCTCTTCCCAACTCCTGAATGTATGCCTGACCCAGGTTCTATTATTCATCTTCCTGTATTGTCACTCTGTATTCTCTCTCTCATGAGAAATTCATCCATTTCTGTATCTACTACCTACCACTTCTAAGCATATAATTCTCATAACTATAAGACTGGTCCAGACTTTGTTTCTAAAGTTCAAACCTGCACACTTGACCTTTCCAACCGTTTGTTTTGAAAGCTCCTTAATATCAACATATCAAGAACTAAACTTGTTTTCATTTTACATATTTCTTCTTCCTCTTTCCACTAGCTTTCTTACAGTAAACCAGGTTCAAAACCTGGGCATCACCTTTGTTTCCACACTCTCCTTTGCTTTCTACATTCAAACCAATTCCAGAAGTCAGATACATTTGACTTGTGCATCTTGTTACGTTTTTGTAATTATGCTACTATCCTGGTTGATCTATGTGACCTCCACTGGAGTCCTTGCTTTCTCTCCCTGCTCTATAATCCAGGCCATACATTATGATCAGTTCATGCCTTAAGGTTCAGCTTCAATTGTCTCGTTCCTCTGATAACATTCCTCCAATGACTTCTCAATTACTGTATTATATATAGGCTTCTTTTTTTGTCACTCAAATACTGGTTACAACGTCTTTTTTGGCTTAATATTTTACTGTATGTATTTCTCTGATGGTGTTTCCATCATGAATATTTCCTCAAAACCATTCTGCCTTCTTTCTCCTCTATTCCTTTACTCACATTTTTCCTTCAAGCCCAAACTTCCAGCTTTACTACTTTATAGCTCCTGTCAAAACCCTATTCTACACACAGCTTCTCTTAAACCTCAACCCCTCCCAAATGTTTCTGATGCTTTTAATATTGATTCCACCTGACCATAATATCATATATACATAATATCATATATATATTTAATGTAAGTAGGATTTTTATAAATATCATACCTGTTTTATCCACTGCCTGTTTGAAAATTCTCTGAGGATATTTTTGTCTTCTTCCAAGTATTAAGCACTTTGCACAGAATTTTTTAGATTTTTCTAGAACTCTTATGACATAGGTCCTACATGCCTGGCTGCAGGGAAATGGAAGAACAGAAAGCACTAGAAGAGAAAGCTGGGGGTCTATTATTCTTTTATTTCTCTTTCTTCCTCCTGTCTTCCTCTTAAATCTGTAGCCTTCAAGCAAGACAGACCTGACATATTTTTGAAGGGAAAGACTAAAATGACACCAAGTATGTATAGAGCATTGATAATTTAAAAGCTGTCAAAGATATACTCTTGCCACAGTTGAAAGTGGAGTGAGTCTCTCAGCTTTCACCTGTGCAGATGAACAATTGGGAGGTTGACAAACAACAATTCCCTCAGGACGGTGATTACTTGGCTCTGTAATTTTGGTTCTTTCTCTCTTTTTCTCTCTGAAAGGAATGTAGGTAATTTTCTTGCCCAGAAAATGTGTCCACTGGGAAGAATATTCCCTTAAGTAGCCTGATAAAAACAAGCAAAAACCACAGGGCAATTTTATTTCTACCCTCATCTTCTAGTGATTGTGTTACACAGGAAAAGGCCCCAAGATTTCTGGGTGCTGGGAGTGGCATACAAGAGGAGGTGCTATGTCCCAGGCAGGGACAACATGACACCGTGTTCACCTCTCTGTAATTTTTATACCTACTTATGTCATACCTGAAGACTAAAGACTTAAAATACACAGAAGGGAAGCTTGTAGAGGCTCCTCGTTATTTTAGCTTGAGTGAAGCTAGATTATACATGCCAGTTCTATGCACACAGTCCTAAAATGGTGATGGTATTTGTTGTGTCCCTGCTCTCAGCAATTCCCTGGCTTTCCCTATAAGAATTCAGAAAATCTTTAACTTTGTATTCCATTTATGCAGTCTACAAGTTACCTCTTACCAGAAACAGTTCTTACAGTCCAGACCCTAATTAGAAAATTTGTCTTCTTGGTGGTGCTAATAGGAAACCAAAGATAGTGGTCTTTTAATAAGTAGCAATAAATGCTCTTTTCTTGTTTAAATCACTGTGCTCGTTATTTTCATATAACCAGATATTACCTTCTGAGCCTAGCTGGCAGCACAGAGTTCAGGCATGTGAGAAAGTTCCAAATGCTAAGAGGCTCATTTTGTGGCTGTTAAGATTACAGTGATTTTAATGATTCTCTAAAAAGGACAAGCAGTCTAATCATTGTGGTTGCATGGGTTTTACATCTATTTCCATTAGAAGTGCTGATATTCTTCAACTTATACTCATCAAGCTTCCTAGAGTAGAAGCTTCTCAGTGAAGTGTCCAGGAAGGGCTTTTGCATGGAAAACACTGGCTTTGTCTACAAGTTATGATTTATGATGCCCAAGGACTACTCATTAGCAGCTGTTTTTATAAGCTGGAATAGTTTTACTACCAAATTTGAGTCTGTCTTAGGTACTTATGCCATAAATTAGAAATAAGCATATTTCTTCTAAAAAGCCCCTTGGTTTGACCAAATACTAGTGAAAAAAACACTATGTATATCAAGTGTCTCATTACCCCAGATTCAAGTAATGAATAGTTCCTGTTCCTAGAGCTAGTGTACTACTTCTGCATTATCATCATGGTTCTTGATTTGGGTTATAATAATTGGTTTGAGCAATAATTTAGTTGAAATGATAAATTGGTTCATTTGGAATATTTTTCTTTTCCTGTTTTTATTTGAGAGAGAACAAGTGGAGGAGAGGGGCAGAGGGAGAGAGAGAGAATCTTAAGCCAGCTCCATTCTCAATGTGGAACCCAACACGGGGCTCCATCCTATGACCCTGGGATTATGACCTGAGCTGAAATCAAGAGTCAGACCCTCAACCAACTGAGCCACCCAAGCATCCCCGGAATATTTTCAATCCCTGATACATCATATGTGGTTGAGATTGGTAAGTGAGTAGGTGATTTGGCAAAATGAATCTTTCAAATTTTGTGTCTGTTTTTCAGAATTTATTGTATACTTTGACTTTTATTTGTCTCATTATATTTCATTTTCTGCCATACATGACAATTTTGTATTTATGTAGAAAAACACAGAAAATAAACCAAAGAGCTTTTAGCCAAATTATTTCATTGCACTGCTGTTATAATTTTTCCTATTTTTAATTCCAAGGAAGTTTGGTTCAGGAGTCTAATGTCTAAGGCATTAGAAGAATGAACAAAATTTTATGATCTAGAATAAGAAGGCTCTTATTTCACAAGGACATGAGCCTTGTAAGTAATAGACCCTTTATAAGTAACAGAAATCTGAAGTATTGTATAACATTAGAAAGTGGCTATAGGGATATAGGAAAATGATTATCTTTTTTTGAAAATATGTAGCACTATTAGTTTCCAAATGTATTATTCAAATGACCTATATAATGCAGTATCTTATTGCTATGGAAGACTTTTGCTGCACTAAAATTAGAGTTAAAAAAATCCATGTTAGGAATGGTACTACGTAGAATTTTAGCAGTACTTTATGTAGGACCATGACTTTTGTGCAAAACAAAATGCTAGGTGTATTTTAGTTCCTTGCTTTTGAGTGGAAACTTTGTAGAAAAAGGATATTTTTAGTTTATTTTACAACTAACATATTGACAGACTAACAAATGTTCTTTCTAAATAAACATGAAGACAGAAAGCAAAAGTTAAAAACATATTAACCAAATTTCTGTCATTTGCACTTAATGTTGTAAGACTAACAGTCCAACCAGTAGCTATATATCTTTGAGATGGAATTTGCTCAGAGAACGTTTTTCCCTTCATGTATTCCCAAATAGTGCAAATCTCCATTATTTCCTTACTTTCCCTTCATATATCTCTGAATAGTGCAAATCTTCATTATTTCTTTGTTTTAGACCTTGTAAAATCTAAAATTAATGGGATAGTACATGAATTAATTAAAATTTGCTGCCTTCATAAACAAACTGAGTACAGATTTAAAAATTCTAGATCATCTTACTTTAAAAATGTGATGCGGATAACTCTTTAATAACCCTTCCTTTTTCTAAGATTTTAAAGAATTTGTTTTATCAGGTCTCACATAGATATGCCTACTCCCATAGTTGAAATAATCCTTCATTAGAAAACAGGAGCTCTTAGACTTTGGTTCTGTATCCCCCTAGCAAGACAACAGTGAGCTATAAAAAGCTGTGGGTTTGAGATTTATTTCTTGCATTCATTCTGATCCTTGGTTTCCTCATCCATAATGTTAAGATTCATGTAGAATCTGAGGTCAGGTTAGACACGAAACACACTGAGATGGAGGAGGTTTACTGGGGAGGGGAGGTGCTCTCAGGAATAATACCTGTAAAGTAAGAGAAGCAAGAGAACTTGAACTTCTATACGTTTACAACAAAGGTACCAGCCAGTTCCATGGAGGAGTCTGAAATAGGATGTACCTTGAATTAAGGTGTCTTGAATTGTGGTAAGCTATTCAGGTCTCTGTAACTTCTCTTCAACAAGTCCATTAGATGTAGGCGGCTCTGAGAAAATGGTATGTAATTTTGAGTGAGACAACTCTCTCTGGTCAAAGGAATTTCCTAGGAAGTAGCTCAGAAGCTAACCGTAAGGGGAGGGGTCTGAGTAGTACACTGCAGTGTGCACTACAGTTGTCTTAAAAAAAAAAGAAAAGACCTTTGTGTATGCCTAGCGTTTACTTTGCACACTGCAGTTTGAATAAACAGTAGCTATTATTATTATTATTATTATTTATGAGGATTCATAGAATTTTTCTGAGGACCCCATGGGATTATATGCACATTATTTAACAATTATAAAGTCATCAGATATGCAATTAAAATATAAGGTAGTTGTTTCTTTTTGAGGCCAATCTCTACCAAGTTGTTTCTATGCACATGCACCAAAAAGAGCTAATGGATCACTTCAATCATTGTATAATCCATGCATCACAAAGAGTCTATTCATTTTTGCTGGTGTTGCCTAACATGGAATACACTACAGAGGTTTAATTTAAAAGGCAAATACAGACATGCATGGTGACCCAAAATAAGTGTGTAGAAGAGACTTCCTAAAGCATTAAATTTTTTCATTGGTCAGCTAACTGGCTTTGAATTATTTTTAATGGAGAAAACGTTTTAGCAGTATTCTCTAGAGACTGCTCTGATTTCAAATGGAGCATTTCCAATTAATCTAAGAAAGACATTATACAAACACAAGTTAACAATCTCATGGCAATAGATAATAACAATATTGCTGCAAATTATTATAGCTTATTCACTAAGCAATTCAAAGACTTATTGTAGACATAATCAAGCTCATCCTTGCATCTCCACAGACTCTTTGGATGTAGGTATTATTGCCTCATAATTAACCCCTAGGGAAGATGTTTACAATGAATTATCATTTAGCATTTTCTAAGCCTTCAATTAATGAGAACTGTTGACTAGTTGGTGGAATAACTTGTCAGTTCTATGGCTGAGTGGTTGTGAGGAATGGTGAAGTGGTGAAAACAACTTTTGGAGAAAGACACTCCAACATTCAAAGAAGCATAAATATTTTTCACGTACCTTTTGATATTATTTCTTATTTTTATAATTCTCTTTATATATGCCAGATTCATGAATGTAAAAGTGTGATACTCCTGGTTCAATAACTTCTCCTTAGTAACATTTCAATGGATTTCCATTATAATAGAAGTTTACCTTAAAGAAGGACTTTGTCTCACTGAGTGCTCTAAATACCAAGGTACCTTTAGATGAAATACTTTAATGTAGGGCACAGTGCCTTGCATTTAATATGTAACTCAACGCATATTAAAAAAAATAATATCTAAATATTTGTAAAGGTAGAGTAAATTGCCATGGAGATAGCAAGACAGAATAGCTTGTTTTCAGATTGGCCAGCGGATGGTGCACTCCAAACTTCGATTGCTATTTCATGGGAACATTATTTGCAAACCAGGTCGCTAGTCTGAGTCCCAATTATAAATATTTTAGCTGGGTTTCACTAATGAGTGCATTTGAGGCTTTTCTATTCCAAGAAACACCCTCTTAACTTTACTTCAAAGTAAGATAATGTGCACCAAGGGCAGAGTCAGCCACAAAAACAACTGTAAATATATGTGGACCCACAGATAGTAATGAGAGCACAATCAGAAAGCAATTGGATGATGAAATACATAGTCTATGCTAATAAACACGTCACACGGTAACAGGTCATAAAAGACTAGTTTGAACATATTTCATATTTTCTCATTATCTGAGATATGGAGCTACTGACAACACAATACCTTTCAGGTAATTGTTCTTTCTTCCAGAAAATCTGGCTATGAATGCAAGTAGTGCTTTGGTTTATGGGGACTATAGAACATCTTCTTTCTTAGGAGGGTTACCCCCACTTAGTTGAGATGACGTGATGTTGACATCTATGAGTGAGAAAGTAGTAGCATATATCCTGAAGCAGCTGCTGTGCTCACATACTGTTAAGCCCAATGGGAAACCCAACTGTTAAGATGATTGTCCAGGAATGTTGCGAAGAAAGAATTTCAGATGTATGGTATTCCAAAAGAAAAGCTATTGTGCTGACATTTATTGTGTGACACTACTTGCACTTGCTATAAAAATAAATGGAATATGAGTTTCTAAATTCTCTTTCCACACAGAAAATAAATATCAAAGATGATAAAAAAATAAGTTCAGGGATAGCTAGTGTAAATCAGTCAATGACTAATTCATTTAGCTTTCACTCTCAATCAACTTGACACTAAATTCTGCAATGCATATTCTAAAACTGTGGCCACTTTTAGTGTACTTTAGGTGACCACATAATATTAAAACAACACAACAAAAATCACAGAATTGGAGTCATTTAAATTTTTTTTCTGCCAGTCTAGACAAGCACAAAGTAAAACTTTCATATCATAATTCAGAATTCTGAACACTGATACTGCGATTTTGACAATTTTGAGCTCAAATGTTTCTCAATCGTTTACTGTTCCAGTATTAGGACTAGTAGCAATATAAACATATAGACAGTTTTTTCTGAAGATAGCTTTGTTATAAAGAGATTCTTTTTTTCTGGGACTGTATAATGTACAACTTGCTTGAATTGGATGTAACTGAAGAAGTTGTTTCTTCTTGCTATAGTTTATTAGTGTGGTCTTACAAATAACAACAATGACAAAATAAAAAATACTGAACTCAAGAAACCATCTTAAACCATGGCAAATCAGATAGATTAAGTGCTGAGTGATAACCAATTTGCCTCTCAACCAGCTATATCCTGTGATAGGTGAAATAGTATTCAGTTCAACAGTGATTTATTAAGAACCACAAGGACTACACAGATCTGTAAGACACAGTGAGTTCTCTCTTAAGTAACTTACTTTTTGATAGCAAGATACAACAAGAATATAAATAACTATTATGTTTGGTAGATTATGATAAATTCAACAGGAGAAATATAAATGAAAGACTATAGGTATTTAAAGGAAATAAATGCCATCAACTTTCGAATACTTAACAGAGGACATGAATAGAAGGTAAAATGCAGAATGTCAGAGGTTAGGGGAGGGTGAGTAATTGGGATGAAAAAGGTAGAAGAAAAGGGTACAGTATGGGTGTTCAGGAAAGAGTAACCACAAGAAAATATTTTGATGTGCTGCTCTTTGGGAAGGAAGATAGTGGTATCAGACTTAAAAAGCTATGATTTTGGAACCAGCTCTGTCACAACCTGTGTGACCTTAGGCAAGTTACTGGAAATAATCGGTTAATGAACTTAACGTGAAAAAAAGAAGGACTGGAGCTGCTCAGTAATCTCTAAGGTTCTTTTTTAGCTCTGAAATGCTTTAGTTCTCCAGATATTGGTACAAGAAGTTGTAAGGATGCCACATTTATGCTTACATAGGTATAAAGACGGATTTATCAGAGTAGGTGAAATATAGGAAAGTTTTGTGCCTGTACTTCATGATGTTAAACAGATACATCTTTATGTCATGTTAGAATTGTAGAAGTTGGTACACAGAATCAGGAAATGTATGGAATGGCAGTTTGAAAGGATTTTTCTGATGTGTGGCCAGAACTGCATGACTGAGTGCGACCATAGAGCATGTGATCAAGGCTTAATGTGATGGATGGCAAAGGGGAACGGAAATCACTCTTGACTCTGGTATTCTGGGAAATGAATATGATTCAGGAAGTGCTTGACTTTCCTAGTAAAGAATGGAAGAAAAATGAAAAGTGGGGAGTTGGGAAGACAGTCAGGAGTTAGTTTATATGATGCTGTGGCTTACAAGTGGAGAGAAAATGTGTCACACTAGAAGATCAATTGGCAGGCTCTTTTGTATCAACTCTTGAGTATGGTATGCAAAAGGTGAGTAAGAGATAATGCATTGTTTTTTGAGTACAAACTAGCCAAGGGAAGTTGGCTTGTAGAGAGAAAGAGAAGACTGGGTAGGGAAAGTAGCTTAGTAATTAAATGTTGCTTAGGAATTAAATTTTTTTTATCTGCAAATTGTACAGCATAGTAAAATTTTAAACCTTGACTTTTTAGTTTTCATCACCTATGTTTATTAATTTACTTTGTGGCATATTTATTATTTCCAATTTTATTTCAATTTTTTTCTTAGTTTTCTTTTTCTTTTAGTAAGTGATTTGGAAACTACATGATAGAAAAATAATTCATTTCAGTTAAGGAGACATTCTTGGCTTGGTGACACTAAGAATGTCTAATCATGAGTAAGTTTTAAAGAATTTCTCCATGACAGATGTTGCAACAAGTGAGCTATATAGATAAACGTAAAATTAATGAGCAGCACAATACTTCAAAGCTTTGGTTTGTGCATAAAAAAAAGAACAGCTATTCATGATTGTGAATGAATTTGGGGGAAATCAGGATTTTATCATTTAGATGTTTTCAACAAATGCTAGGAAGCTTTATACAGGGAAATCTATTCATTATTTTGACTAGTTTCATCATGCCTTTTTTCCAGTTAGGCTTAGGTTATATACTATTTTAGAAACAAAGTAAAATGATGTGGAACAACTTTTTAACCTAAGACAGGTGACCTGCTAGTTAGGCTGTAAGCTCTAAATGCAAGTTTATAAATGTGAATGTAGTACTTGTGTATGGAGGATGTTCAATCTTTATTTGTGGAATTGATCCAAATATATATTTGTGTGTGCAATGTATATGTGTATGTGTATATAGGTGTGTATATAGGTGTGTGTGTGTATATATATATATATATATGTGTGTGTGTGTGTGTGTATATATGTATGTATGTATATGTGTATATAGGTGTATATATATATATATATATACGTATATACGTATACGTATATATATATATATATATATACACACCAATCCACACATATTTTTATATCAGTGTGAAAAAATATATTTTGCCTTTTACGTGAAATTCTTTGAATTCACAGCAAATTATAATCAACCTAAGATGCAGCTTCCAGAACTACTCAAGCTTCAGGTCTGTGTGTTAGACTGGCAGTGGAAGTGTTAGCCACCACCCCAGCTGTCTAGACAGAAGTAGCCAAAAAGTCAGCTGTCACTGCTGGAAACCACTATTGCACAGCTTGACCTGGGGTGTGTGTCTTTGATGGCAGCAGGTTCAGGATATGAAAGATGGGTCATGAAGGTGTAGAAACACCAACTGATCTTGAGGTAATGAAAATGTGCTGGCACACTATTTGGAAAAGCCAGAAGACTTGCTTAGAGACAACTGGGGAAAACATTGTACTAATTACAGTGTTAGAACAAAAAGAATATTATCAATCTTCAATATTACTTTTAAGGGATTATTTTCTGCCAAGGCTTAACCTCAAACAAAGAAACAAAAAAATCTTCTGACCTTGGCTTTTTTCCTCACATTATATGACAGGTATTCATTTTCGAATCATGTAATATTTTCTCTTTCTTTTTCTATAATTAAAAAAAATAGTTCAGTGGTAATATTTGCTTTCACAGAATTAGTAAGAAATAAAGGTTATGATGTGTTGAAATGACATATAATTCTAACATATTCAGGTATCACTTCCAGTTTTTAGGTAAAAATAGGTATGTGGTTGATATACACATATATATATATATGTTATTTATGTTCTGTAATATATATGATATACAATATATAATATATATAACAAGCATATTGGTATGTGATAGATATAAATGACTTTCAGCACTTCTGAAATAACTATAACAAAATGTCGCAGAATATTTCAGCTAGAATAACTATGTTATATTGTCCCCCTATTGCCTGTCTTGTTTCTATAACAAAAATTAAAATTAAAACTCTCTCTATGGAAGCAATCTAAATCTGAGTGATTCTGCAACTGAACAGAAGTTAGGGAATGTTTAAATTTTTCAGTTTAATAATAAACTGTTTTGGTTTATTGATAAATAAGTGGCTCATTTATTATTGATTTGCATCTCTGCATGTCTCATATTTTCATTTCAGGGATTTCAAAAATTAATTTAAAAGCTTTCATTTCCACAATTTGAAAGAAAGTGGGGAAAATTGGAAACCATCTGATACCACCTTGTAATTTAGCTGTGAATACTGATTTTTCCAGCATTTGCATTAATTTAGTTTTCATCCTTAACTTTGACTTGCACTATGCTGGCTAAAGAGGCAACATCACATTCACCACGCCAGGCAAGATTAGACAAGATTCAAGTGCTAAAACTTCCTTGGCAGCATGTTTTGAAGACTTGGCAGCTTGGGAGTCTGGCAGCTAGGGAGCAAAATAATGTGATGCCCCACTCTGGTTGAGCTCTTTGGGCATCCCTTAAGCACACAGGGAGCCTGGCACACTTGTCTTGGAAGGGTGAAGTCACTGGCAGTCAACTGTGTGGGTATACATCTGCATTGGTTGAGGGCCGTTACACCGCAAGGCTGACTTTTTGCTCACTTCCTAGATAGTGAATAGGGAGAAACTTCCTTCTGAAGACCATAGGCTATATCTAACTTAAAAGTTTCTCTCTCTCTCTCTCTCTCTCTTTTCCTTCAGAAGGTATCTTTTACTTTTAGTGAGCTGGATCATCAGTGTTAGATCATGAAATCTGATGAGTTAGGGAAAGTGGAGAGAAATGAAGCTAGCCAGATAATTAGAGATCACATCACCAGGTCTGGTGTGATATATGAAGTTTGGCTATTACTCTAGAGTCAACAAGTAGCAAACAATACATGACTTTAAAAATAGTAGGTGATCAAGTCTGTGATGTAGATAGATAATTTTGACAGCAGTGATGAAGAAAGTTTGAGACAGATTAAGCTGAGTAGCAAGAAGATCCCAAGAGTCAGCTGCAGTAATCCAGGCAATAAATATGGAGAGATTACATTAAGGAAACAAAAATGTGAACAGGAAGAGGGGTAACAGTATTGAGACTGTGGACTGAACTTGAATAGGTTACCATTGACACATAGATTAAGGAAGAGGAATAAATCAGGGATATCCCCCAAGTGTTTAACTTGTGTTCTTCAAAGGTGATCAAGATGAGAAGTTTTAGTATTGAGTTTGTTTGGATGTGGCAGCGGGGGGAGAGGGGGTTGACTTTAAGGTTTGCATATCCAAGTGAAGTAGGAAGGTATATATGGGTACATAGATTAAGAGATCTGAGCCCAAGATATAGATTTCTAAGTCATTAGCATTTATGTTGTAATTTAAACCATATTTGTTGGACAAAATCATTCAGAGACTCCAATGGTGATTATTTCTATTTTCTGATATTCTGGTTTACTTTGTGCATATTTCAGGATTATGCTGGCATATCTTTTTTGAGATTCAGTTTGACTATATCACTTGCTTTGGCCAACAAAATTGAGAGGCAAGAATTTGTGCCTTTTAGGGGAAGAAACTTTTAAATTGGTACACACTTTTCCATGTTCTCTTCCCCCTATCACTGTAACCAGGAATATCCTAAGTGATGGAGAATGTGTTAACTTGTGCATCTGAATGAAGACAATGTGGTGAAGAACCTCAGCTGAACTGAGATGAACATGTAGTATGACCAAGAAATAAATGCTGATTGTTTTAAGCAACTGAGATTTACAGAGTGTTAGTTGTAATTTAGCTTATCCTGTCTTGATAGAGTGAAAGAGTGATACAGAAGATTCAGGGACAGAATTTTAGTAGCTTATATGCAAGAAGTATTGAAAGAAGAGCTTACAGAAAAGAGTGAGGGTAAATACTAAGAAGAGAAAATGAAAATGAAAAAGTGTGCCAGAAGTCTAGGGAGGATGGAAGTTCCCAGTAGGAAGGAAGAGTGGATATCATGGGTACTAACTGGTAACCTTGGCAAGAGTAATTTCGATTGAGTGTGATATGGGCAGAACCCCAACTGCAATGTGATGAGAAATAAAGGAAAGTGAAGAAGAGATTTAAAGTGTACATTGTACTTTTGAGTAGCTTGGCTCTCTTTGAAAGGAGAGAGAAGTATTATGTCAGTGAAGGGGAGAAAAGACTTGGGAAATAATTCGGTTTTTGCTGTTTATGGATGGGCAGTACTAGAGCAAATTTATAAGGTAAAAGGAAAAACTTGAGAGGGAGAGGTTGAAGAGAAAGGTGAGAGGAAGTAATGAGTGTCCTCTTACACAGAAGAAAGGACCAAAACATTGGCTCACTTGAAATGAAGAAACTAGCTCTGGAAAATAAAACAGAAGTGGTTTTTACGTCTACTCTCATCAAAGACAGTGCTCAAGAGGACTTAGCTATTATAAATCCATTTATTAAAGTCTCCTCCACTAAGTATACTCTGTCACTTAGACTTAAAATAAGACTTAATATACAAGGGGTGCCTGGGTGGCTCAGTCAGTTAAGCATCTGACTCTTGGTTTCAACTCAGGTCATGATCTCACAGTTTGTGAGTTCAAGCCCCATGTCAGGCTGTACACTGACAGAGTGGAGCCTGCTTGGGATTCTCTCTCCCTTTCTTACTGCCTCTCCCGGGCGCAGGCTCTCTCCTTCCCTCTCAAAATAAGTAAATAAACATTTAAAAAAAGACTAAGTATAAAAGAATGCCAACCACATAAAAAAGAAAGGATCCAAATCCATGATTCCCTACACTCCATTTAAAAATAGAGTTGGTATCCCATATTCCATAATAGTATAGAAAGAAAGGCTTATTTTGAGATTAACTGCATTTATGTCACTTATTTTTTTTTTCCCCCCACAGGGTTTGGTGGTGGTGGTGGTGAGGTGCAGTGGGTTTGTTTAAAATTGTACACTAGGAAGGCAGATCATTTTTAAAGTTCTTACTGATATAAAATACCAGTGCTTCACTGATCCTAAGGGAATGTATGGATGCAACATTAAATTTCTCTTTAGAAAATTATCATATTATGAATTTTTGATTAGATTCCATTCTTGTCCTCATATATTGTACTGTTCCCTATAGAAATTATTTACTATGTGTATTTGTTCTTGAAAGTAATGTACTGCATAACTAGTAAGTATATTTGAAAAAAAATGTATTTTGTAATGTTAATTTGCATTTAGTGTTTTAATGATTATTGTGCTGATCCAACGTTTATAATTCTTTTGGATACAAATTAATGAGTTTGGGGCAAAGGCTTAAAAGTTTCAAAGTTCATTTCACATGTTCTTTTATGTTGGTATTCACACCCCACAATAAGGATTCTCATGCTTTCTATAACATTATAACTTTGGGGGAGGCTGGGTGGCTCAGTCAGTTAAGCATCTGATCCTTGAGTTCAACTCAGATCACGATCTCACGGTTCACGAGTTCAATCCTGGCAGCCGGCTCTGCGATGATAAAGCAGAGCCTGCTTGGGATTTTTCTTCTCTCCCTCTCTCTGCCCCTCTCCTGCTCACACTTTCTCTCTCTGTTTCTCAGAATAAATAAATAAACTTAAAAAATCACTAAAAAATTATAAATTTGATGTATCGTCAGAAAATGATCATTAAATTTACTTTTCACATTAGCTCAATACATTTTTAAAAATTCTTTTCACGTTTGGGAAATTTCGGGGGCTTGATTTTGTATGCATAAACGAGAGTGATCCAAAGTTCCTTTTCTTATTTTATCATTGGAGAACTGATATAATTGACTCCTTGTACTTTCTATTCCAAAAGAAGAGGGAAAATGCTAATTTCTGACTATAAGACATTATTCACCCAGAAATTCCCTGATTTTTTTGAATCTGTAATTATGAAAGTCATACAGTAAAAGAGTGTACACATGGATACAGCAAGTAGGCCAATGAGGCTGGAGCTGACTGACAAACAGTGTTAGACGATGAGGTCAGAGAGATGAGCAGGTTAGCGGTGGAAAGTGGGTTATGTGGAGTCTTATTGATGCTTATAGGGACTTTGGCTTTTACTCTGAGCAACATGGGGAGATATTGAAAAAGAAAAAAATACAATGGCAAAGCCAGCCTAGAAATTTGAAATTCAAAAATAAAATACAAATGTTGCAGAATATCTTATGTGAGAAAACTTGTGTGATATTTCACCACTTTTAGCCAACTGTTTCCATTTACTTTTTTGCAATATCCAACATTCTTGTCAGCACACTTTCATAGTCAGTAGTGATTATCGTATAGGGAGATAGAATGGGAAGGATTCTAGGTCATGCCCAAAACCAGGATTTGATAGCTCCATGAACTCTAACAATTTCCATCATCTTCAGTCATCAGTTGTTTATCTAAATTACTAAGTTTATAACTTATGGTGGTACAATAGTGCTGAGTTAATTACACAAAATAGGCTGAAAAGTTCTTTTGAAAGCAATAACACAGAATAAAACATAGGCTTAATACATTACCATTCTACCTTAAAATTTAATGAACAGTATTTCAAAAATACCATTCATCTAGAATGGCCTAGTAAGCTCCTACCAGACCAATTTCCCTGCACATAACAACTATAGACTCTGGACAAAATATAATAAATGACTACTCAAAGTCTCTAGAGCCCATGGCAGCAGAATAGGCAGATTCTAAAGGGGACCATAAAACTTGAAGAAGGGATGCACATGGGGGTGAGTTTCCAAGTTTTTCAGCTTTAACCCTGAATGGATTTTATGGCAAACCACAGCCACTGGAATGTGAGGAAATCTAGGAAACAAAATCATAGAGACATTCCAAAACTGTATCTATTCTCTACCCAAGTGCCTACCAAACCGAAACCAAACATGTGAGGGCATATCTGTGAACAGATATGAAAAAGATAGGATTCAAGGGAGCTTGCTGCTTTAGCCAGCTATAGCCACCACCTGTGTTATTCCTTTTACTATAAAAATCATGCAATCACTTTGTGTGCCATCAATACCCCCAACTTGAAGGCTGTCCCCACCCACACATTCATTCTAGAGCCCTGGGTACTTTAAAATTTAAACAACAATAATGTGTCTCTGGAGGGATTTGCCAAATATTTTTCACCAATCTATAAAGAAAAGGAATAAAAGGAGAGATGAATGAAATTGAAAAATATAAAAAATAGGGTTCAATTTTCCATTGGAATATCACCTGACAATGGTGAAAACGGGCTGTGTAAAATGAAGCATGCCTTACACTTGAAAAAAATATACAAATCAATGATTCCTGCAATTGCATGTATCAGCCACCATCAAAATGTACACTGTGTAACTTGCCCCAAGCCTATTACCCAAAAGAACAGATAAAATCTATCAAAAATTTGAAGATCATGTAACGAGTTTGTGCAAGATGGCAACGGTTTCTGCCCAAACATACTTTTACTTCAAGCAAATCCTGAGGAATAGAGACAAAGAAAACTGAACATGCAGGTGGCTTCCTCAAAGCCTCAAGGGTCAGTTCTTATACAACAGTGCAGCCCCTGGTTATTTGGGTTATCTTCAGCTTTTTCCTAAAATAAACCAAACTTTTGTTTTTCTTCCATTTAAGAAGAGAAGGAGATTTGATACTCCTTTCTGCTCAAAGAAGAAGAAAATGTAGTAAGATCCATGGGCTATAATGAGGTAAAGAATCAGACATAAAATATTCATACTTGGATCTCTTCTTTAAATCAACATATAATTTTAGTGCCTGAATATATGATAACAGAAGCTTAGCATTGATTGACAGCCAAGAAAATTGCTATCACTGAAAATGTTCCATGCACTGGTACAATTAACAGCATAGCTCTGGCACAGTGAAGCACGTCTGTATTAAACAGTGAACAATAGTCAGCAATGATCTAGTCAAAAAGACCTATGCTCAGCATTGGGAGGGGTTAGAGGAGGACAAAATGATAATGGTGTCCTTGTACTCAAGGAAGGCTGGTTTTACAAGATGCAAACAGATGTGTTCTCAAATAAATGAAAAACAATACAAGAAAAGTAAATACAAGGTGTTTGGATGGTACAATGTTGTGAATAATTATCTTTCCCAAGAATGTTGCTGAAGAATCATCAGAGTGGATTTGGCTTTTGAACTTTTGGATCTTAGAGGAGTTTGTGTATCATTAAAGGTGAAGATTTCTTCTTTTTGAGAGAGACTAGTCATTTAGTTATATCTCCTATATTCTATAGAATGAGTTTTTACTGAGCTCATTTGTTCTTATTAGTCTGATTTTCACCATTGATCTGTTTCACAGTCAACGTGATTTAAGAAATTCATGAAATAGGAATCTCATATTTAGTTTATGCCTTAATTTGTGAAGCGTTTATTGAGTGTTTACTATATGCCACAATTCCTGTACTTTTCTGATAGTGGCACACCCAATAAGTGATCATCTGACCCTTGCTTTGACAGCTGCAGTCATGGGAAGTCAATTCTAACGGATTAAAATATTTTCATTGCACTTGAGTGTAACATGCCTCCCATGTTCTTTATTCACACCTCTAAAAAATATTTGAGTAACTACTCCATGATAGGCAGTATATAGGACAAACAGGTTAGAAATTAAAGCAATTTCTGCTTCTGCTCCCAGAGAGCTAACAGTCCATGGACTTACTGTTTCATTCTGATTTTATCATGAATCACATAAAACAGGGTTCCCAGTCTTGGTTGTCTAATTAAAATAACCTGGAGTTTTTGTTTTGTTTTTGTTTTTTTTTCTCTTAAAAACAGATTCTCAAGGGCCACTCTTAACTCTTCTTATTCAATAGTTCTGGGATGGAGTCCTAAAATCTCCATTTATCATTTTATAAGTGATACCTAAACATAATCAAGTTCTTCATCCTAAGAAATAAATAATATCTCCCTCACAATATACCCACTTAGACATATGAAACCAGGTATTTTCTACCCTCAATTTTCTCTTCCTCTTCTGTGATTAATTTTGTTTCAAGTCCCACAATTATTAGGGTAGAAACCATGAACTCAACCAACAATTTGTGAACCCTGATGTTATTTTCTTAAAACACATCTGGCCATATCAAGCACGCAAGACACTACTTTATGTTTTGTTTTTTTCCTACAAGCATTTAGTTGTTCAAACCTAATACCATATTAACAGTATAAAAAAGAATTAATTTGGCCTTTATTTGCCTGGTATTTGTGATCATTGAAAAAGACTTTAGTTGAAGTTTACCAAGATATATTTTTATAAGTATATTAAACAATACTTGCAGGAATATATGATAACTATTTCAGGCACTCTAAAATACCCACTTATAAATATTATTTATACTAATTCAAAATGAATAATTTACTCATTAGTGTTTACCCAAAAGACTCAACATTTTTTATTTAAATTTTAGTTTCTTTAACTTGAATAGGAAAAGAAAGTCTCTTAAATGAAAAGCAGTCTTATTATAAAATGATTTTAGCCATACAGTACACTTTTTCTTTCCTTTTAGTTAGAAGCTGAATTACATTAATGAAAATAGCCAAGAATCAACAGAACCTCCATGAGTTAAGGAAACACTATTTGCTGTAAAAGAGCAAAAATGTACTGTGGACATAACGGAACAATGTAGAAGACTATGCACTCTAGACGACCAGCGGTGTTTATAACTTTTCACTTTATATAATGGTAAGTTCTCCTTTTTGATTTACAGAGACTGTCTACCACAACAACCTAGGAATGTCGCTTCTATATCATGTATGTGGATCAAATACCTATGTGTTCATTAGATGAACTGAATCAGGATTCCACAGCTGATCCAGTCATGTTACCTGACAAAGGTTTACGTGAGAGCACCACTGCTTGCCTGGGAGTGGGCACCACTGCTTAAGGCCATCTACAAAAGAACCTGTCGGAGATTAGCCTCTGTGTGTGGGTGCACTATTACGATAAACTAAAAAAAGAAAAAGAAAAGAAAAAAAAAAAAGAACCCCTCTGAGACATTTTAAACCTTATTTTAATGTTGAACACTGCAGTCCCAAATATAATGAGAAATTATCCATGTAACACCAAAATCTTCACTGAAGATAGATACAGGGCTTAAAGTTTGGCATACATGAAGACATAGTGGGGGGAATCATTTCATGTAAAAAGGGAGAGAAATTTCTCTTTTAATATGCTATTCCACATGCATGGAAAACATTTATAATCACCCATAACAACTATTTTAAATTTGGGGGTAAATACTACTCATTTTTAAACAGTACTTATTCTAGGGATTGTAAATTATAAATTTTTATTGAAGATTTTTGAAAATAAATATTTTCATTAAAGAAAAAAACTGAAATTTCAAAAAGTACTTTACCTGTCCACTTAATATATCCTTTGTCAAAATATATACAATTTTTCACTAAAGAAAGAGTATGCCTGGCGTGCCTGGGTGGTTCAGTTGGTTAAGTGTCTGACTTTGGCTCAGGTCATGATCTCATGGTCTGTGGGTTTGAGCCCCATGTCCAGCTCTCCATTGACAGTGTGGAAGCCTGCTTGGGATTCTCTCTCTCTCTCTCTCTCTCTCTCTCTCTCTCTCTCTCTCCCCTCCTCCTCCCCCACTCACTTTCTCTCTCAAAACAAATAAACCTAAAAAAAGAAAGAGTATGCCTGTAGAATTATTAATAAAAATATATTAAAGTAGTAAACATTCTGAAATAGTGTCAATTCTTAAATACAGTGCCCTGGTTTAAGTGGAAAAAATGTCCAATGTTATTTCCTCATTAATTTTAATGCAGTGCAAGCTTTTTCCTTCATAGAGAGACACATTCACTTTAATAATTTAGTTACATTACAATCATTTTATGTTCACCACTTATGTGTCATTGCCATTTTAAGACCGTTATCCTTAAGGGACAGCCACTTTCTGCCTTGATCTTTCTCATCTGTCCTTTCCTTTCTGACACGTACTTAATTTTAATTTTAAAAGATCCCTGCTCTACTGGATTATTGTTAACATTCTCAGAACCGAGAGAAGCCTGGGACATAATGCTGCGTAATTCCAGTAGTTTCTAAGGGCTTGAAAAGAGGGACTTCTGGAATAAGTAAGTCAAATAATCATCCAAACACCACCGGGGATGACTGAATGACCAATAGCTCTACAAGTTGTCTGTGAGTCAAGAACAAATTCTTCAGCATCATCACGTTATTACTACTGAATTGTTCTGTTTTCTAATGTTAGCTGGTTATACATAAAATAGCCCCATACCTCAGCTTTAGATCCCATCATTCTAATTACATGAGTCAAAATTTCGAGGTGTCATTCAATCTGAACTACTTACCATCTCAGCAGATGAAACGTGCCTAAATCAACAAATGATGACCATGTTGCTGGAGCTCTCTGCGTCAGGCTCCATCAGTCTCAGCCTCACCATCCTCACTATTATTGGGTAAAACGTGATTATTTGCTTAGAATTGATCCTGCTTTGTAAACACACTCTCATTTGCCCATCGTCACCGTCAGAGCTAAAGGGACTGAGAGGACTAATTTCATTGGTTTAATTAACACAATCCAGGTTCTGACCAATGTGTTTATCTTATTATTTGCTCTAACTCTACACAAGGCTAACTCCAGTCAAATTGTGAATTGGATGAAATTTTTACTTTGCTTACTTGCTTCCACCAGGATATATGTTTTATATTCTTCCTCCTGACTTTGCCCCATATCCTTCCTTATGTTCTTTCCCAGACTTTCTCCCTCCTTTATTTAGTGTCTGAGGCACCTAAGAAATTAAGTGGCAAAATAGTTCACCCTAAAAATAAGCAATTACCTTTTTATGAAGGCAACATTTACCTACATGACTATATTTCATTTGGGCCTTTTAAAATCTTGCATGTAATCTCCATTTGATGTTTCTTAGTTGTAACTTTTACAAAGCCACATATCAAAAGTCTTTAAGACTCCTTAAAATCTAGACACTGAAAGCTAGACTCCCCACTATACATGCATTGAAGAAGAGGGTGTTTGGGAAGAATAACATTTAATACAAATAAGTTAAAGCTTAAAGAGTGGGACTTTATGCTCCAGAGATGTTTATTATTATTGTTATTGTTACTTAGAACACCATCTGCTATTCAAGCTGTAGCATGTAAGTAGGACCCCACTCCAAGCAGCTTTGATATCACGGTATATCATGATATTATGGTATATTAATGTACATCGTTTCTCAGCCTTTTGGCTAAGATCAAGTGTGGTTTATTAAAGTACAAAAAATTGATAGAAATTTGATAGCCAATAACTAAAACAACTAAAGGCATATGCATATTGACTAAAGATGGTACAGATTGGACACTTATGTCTGGAAATGCCTAGAATTAAAGGCAGGAGAGAATTAAACAGTAAGTCTCTCTCCTTTTCAGTGATTTTGGTATTAGTGAAGGAACAAATTATGGTAAATGTAAAGAAGTCAAAAGGCTCATTATAGATTACTTTCTTCATAACTTTTATGTTGTAAAAATTATCCTTGGTTGAATTATCCCAAAGCAATGCAACAAGGTGGAGACACAGAATACAACATAGATGCACTGTTTCTTTTGAGAATAATCCAAATTTCTCAAGGAAAAAAATGAAAATAATATTAAATGGGAGAATAAACCATTACAGCTTTTATGAGATTACTCTGATTGTTTTTATTTACATTATACATTATATCTCATTTCAATAATGGGCATCTGACATAAAATTGTATAAAAAAATATTATTCACCAAGTCTATTTCTCTAGACCATAAAGTAATCAAGGTTCTAAAAAGTCTTACTTCTTAATTTCTATGGTATAATTAACATAGAAAATTATTTTTAATTTTATATCCCTAACCAACTTGCTTCTATGCAGATTCATTTTTTAAACAGTAATCAAAATTGGCAGATCAAATTGAAATATCCCAATACTGCAGTAGTTTAAAAAATAATAACCATTTGAATAATTCAGTATTCCTTACAGTTTAGCCATTTTGATAATTAGAATTATTACACAAACTGAAAATAATTGATATATACTTTTTACTCTATGTAATATTTACTTTGGTTGCATCAAAAACAGAAACAAATGCCAGTTTCTTTTTATTCGGTATTAACACAATAACATATTTCAGATAATCTAAATTATTAAGTTAGCAGCCTAGATGAGGGATTTTATAAACACATGAATATTTTCAAGATGGAATCATTCATCCTTAAATCTGTCAGTAATGGCTAGAATTGTGGGAACAAAACTGCATTATTTTTATAAATAAAATTTGTAAAGCAATAATAGATTTTGCTTCTTCAATTTACAAAACCTCTAATTAATCCTTCAAGACAAATTATATAATAAGCTAAGAGTTCTGTTCCTCTATAAACACCCTCCCATACATGAATGATATTTTCTGAGGCTTTAGCTGTTATACTTTTCAGTAAAAATGTGAGAAAAAAATTGTTACCAAAAAAAACAAAGCAAGGCTACCTTCTGAGGAAGTTAGAAGATTTAATATTCAAATGACTCCTCCCAGAGTGTTGCCAGGTCTGTTCCGGCAAGAGATAATACGAAAACATTTAATTATAGGTAAATGCAGCTTCTATTTTCCTAAAATTCTAAACAGATGAGATTTAACGATTTGACTAACTAGATTGAAGGTGATAAGGATTGGGAATTCAGGACTAGTTTATCTATCTAGTTTCTTCAAAATGGATATGTGAGCCAATTATTTTTTAACAGATGTATGTGGGTCTGATCAATTAGCAGCATTGGAGAGTAGATTTTGTCAAGCAACTGAAATTCTTTCATTTCCTGATTTCTTCATTTTAATGCCTTACCATCTTTCCACATGATCTCTCAAGCATGCACTGCTGTCACCCAGTGGAATAAATTACTAAAAGTAGAATTTAGCCAATAAATAAGTTTGGGGTCAGAAGCCAAATTGGCACCTTTCAAATCACACTACTTAAGCAATCACTATTGCCATGGAAAAGGCTGATCTGAACAGAGAACTGCATGTGTATGTTATGACAAGGGAAAGTGAGGGAAGTGTCTCCAGTGAATAAAATTTTACATTGAACAAAGTTTTAGGCAAAAGTAGACAATAACAGTGGTAAAATGATTTGCCAAGAAACCGTATGAAAGAATGCAGGACTTTTTTTGTTTTTTTTGTTAAGATCTTATTGTTAAGTAATCCCTACACCCAACATGAGGCCCAAACTCACAAGCCTGAGATCAAGAGTCACACACTCCACCAACAGAGCCAGCGATGTGCCCGGGGAATGCAGGACTTCTCTCATATTCTCTCAGACACTTCATGTTCTTTTCTACTAAATGATTAATTTGTGGTTTTATTGTTATTATTTTCTCCTATTTTTTTCTTTGATTTATTTTGTTTTTGGGGGCTTGTGTTTAATGTTCATTTGTTTTCACTCTCTTTTTATTTATTTAGGTAGTTATAAAATTTTCTCTGAGCACAGTGTTAACTATATTCCATGTGTTATACAGTGTTTTCATCATTATGTTCAATCACTTTAAAGTTCTGATTTCTACTCTTCTTTTGCTAACAAATTACGTGAGTGACTTTTTCAAGACTCTTTCAGTAGATGCTATGTTTTTTATCTTGTCATTAATTTTTAGTTTTATTGCATTGCAATCTTTTGTAAAACCTTTATTGACTTTGGGCTTCTAATATATCGTTTTATTTTCTTTGTGATTGTACCCTGGGAACTTAAGAAAAATTACATTCTCCATTTCAGGGAACAATATGCATGTGTTTGTTCATCTGTATCTATTCTATGCCGACTATAGCATTATTTATTTCTGTCCACTTGATATTTTAATGCATTGATAAAGATGCATTATGTCTCTTACTGTGTTTTCTTATTGATTTCTCCTTTTATCTCTTAAAATTTCTACTTTATGAATGTTGCAATTATGGCACTCCATGTATAGATATTCAAGACCATTAGAAATGTATGGTGAACAGAAGTATTTCAGAATGTTCTTATTCAGTACTTTCTGGGCTAAATATCCCTAAATATGGGGAACTGCTCTGTTTTGGTCTATATGTATCATTATATTTCTGTAGTCTCTTTTTTTTTACTATTTTTGAAAACTATTTTAGAGCAGTTTTATTGTTACAACAATATTAAAAGGAAAGCATAGAGATTTCCCATATGTGCCCTGCCCCTACACGTGTAAAACCTCCCTAATTACTAACATCAGTCTCTAAAATGGTAAATTTTTTACCAAGTATGAACTTACACTGACATATCATAATCACCTAATGTCCACAGTTTACCTTAGGGTTTACTCTTAGTGTTGTACATTTGTGGGTTTGGAGTATATCTTTTTAAGTTTATGAAATACGTTAATTTAGATTTATCTATCCCAAAGAGAATGCTGTCTTGTTTGGTGTTTTACCATCACTAATATAACAGGTATGTTTGATGTTAATTTTGGCATACTATTACTTTGTTTTCCAATTTAAAAAAATTACTTTAGTAGAGGCTGAAAAGATGGTGAAGAGGACCCTAAGCTTACCTCATCCCATGATACAACCAGATGAATAACCCAGAAAACGACCCAAAGACTGGCAGAACAAACTCCACAACTAAAGGTAGAGAAGAGACCACATTGAAGAGGGTAGGAAGGACAGAGACACAGTGGGCAGTTAAACAGACCATGGCTATCTGTGAAGGGAGGGAGCCATGAGCACAGAGAAAGGAGAGAAACAGACTATAACTCTGGGGACGCCATCCAGGGAAGATTTGGTTTTCAAAGAGGGAGGGGCTGAATTTTGTGAGTCCTTATAAGCAGCAGGACTTAACGCCAGAAATTAAAAAAAAAAAAAAATCAGTGGGCTCAGCTCTGAGAGAGCCCAGAGGGCAATAGGAAGCTGAGTCCCTGCCCTTAAAAAATGCCATAAACAGCCCCTGGTGATACACTATACAAGCAGCAGTTTGAAAAATTCTAGGGGATACTAGAGGGCCAGTTACTTACTCATCTCAAAGCATGTCCCAGAGGGGCGGGTTTCATTGGAGGGTCTTCTCTAGGAATAAAGGAGCCATTAGGTGCCATCTACCTCTCCCAACCCCAAGCATAAACACATGGCCACTTTAAGGAACCAGCGGGGTCACAATTCACTACCGAATTTGCATACACTGGGCTCAACCACCTTGCAGTTTGGCAGATCCACCCCAGTTACATTTGTCTCATTCATGGTGCTGCAGATCCCCTCCCCCAAAAGACTAGTGCAAACCATGCCAACACCATGTCTCCTGACCAGTGCATTTTTCAGGGCCTTGGTCTCAGTGGTGGTGGCAGCGAATGCAGCCCTGTGGAAGCCTGAAGTGTACCTTGTTAAAATTGCACTCATCACCCATGTGTGCTTTATGGATCCACACAGAATAGATCAGTCCCAGAGGCAGCATGAGCAGGTCTCATTTCATAAGCAGGCCTGCACACCTATCTAAACTGTGTGCCCAACCCCATCCAGGGACCAAATACTGCCCACAATAGGCAAAGAGAGCCTGTGCAGACAAGTAGACAAGTAGACTGAAGGAAAAGGCAGCCAGAACACAACAGCAGGGAGCATGCAACACACATAGGAGACACTGCCTGAAGCACTAGGTTCTGGTGAAGAGGGGACACTGTACTACAGGGCACCACAGGACTTCTTCATAGGGCTGTTACTCTCAAGAGCATGAGTCATAGCTGAATTTCCTCTAACATATAGAAACAGACCCAGAGTTAACACAAAATGAGGAGACAGAAGAATATGTCCCAAATAAAAAGACAGGACAAAACTACAGCAAGAGACCTAAGTGAAACAGATGTAAGTAATATGCCTGATAAAGAATTTAAAGTAATGTTCACAAAGATACTCAACAGAGTTGAGATAAGAGTTGAGGGGGCACCTGGGTGGCTCAGTTGGTTGTGTCCAACTTGGCTCAGGTCATGATCTCATGGCTCATGAGTTCAAGCCCCCCGTGTCAGGCTCTATGCTGACAGCTTAGAGCCTGGAGCCTGCTTTAGATTCTGTCTCCATCTCTCTCTGCCCCTCCCCAGCTCTCTCTCTCTAATATAAATAAACATCAGAAAAAAATTGTTTAAAAAGAGTGGAGGACATCAGTGAGACCCTTAACAAAGAGATAAAAAAGAATGAATCAGAGATTAAATTAAAAATACAATAGATGGAATAAACAGCAGGACAGAGGAAGCAGAGAGCCAAATTAGAAACATGGAGGACAGACTAATGGAAAGTAATCAAGCTGGGCAGGTTGAGAGAAAAAAAAAAATTGATGCAGAATGAAAACTGACTTGGGGAACTCAGTGACTTCAACAAGTGTAATAACATTCACATTATAGGAATCTTAAAAGAAGAAGAGAGAAAAAGGGGGCAGAAAATTTATTTGAAGAAATAATAGCTAAACTTCCTAAATCTGGGGAAGGAAACAGATAACCAGATCCAGGGGGCACAGAGAACCCTCAACAAAATCAACCCAACCAGGTCTACAGAAAGACACATAGTAATTAAAATGGCAAAAAGTAGTGATAAAGAAAAAATTTTAAAGCAGCAAGAGTAAAGATAATTATGTACAAAGGAAACCCCATAAGGCTATCTATCGGCAATTTTTTCAGCAGAAACTGGCCAGAAGGGAGGGGCATGATATATTAAAAGTGCTGAAAGGAAAAAAAAATACAACTAAGAATACTCTATACAGGAAGGCAATCATTCAGAATAGACAGAGAGATAAAGAATTTCTCAAACAGCTAAAGGCGTTAATGACCACTATAGCAGACCTATAGAAATGTTAAAGGAGACTCTTTGAGTGAGAGGAAAGACCATAAGTAATTGTAAGAAGAGTAGTAAACACAAAAGAAGTAAAAAAAAAAAAAAATAAGAATATCTGTAAAAAAGCAGCCAAGGAATTCACAAAATAAAAGGATATAAAGTATGATACCATATACCTAAAACATTGTGGGGGAAAGGAGTAAAGAATGGGTTCAAACTTAAGCAAGCATCAACTTGATATAGACTGCTACATGGAAAAGATGTTACATACAACCCTAATAGTAACCACAAATCAAAAGCCAGTAATAGATATGTAAAAAATAAAGAGAAAGGAATCCAAATATATCACTAAATAAAATCAGCAAATCATGAAAGAGAGTAAGAGAAGAAAGGATCAGAGTGGACTACAAAAACAACCACAAAACAAATGACAGAATGACAATAAATACACAACTATTGACAATTACTTTGAATGTAAATGGAATACAGGCCCCAATCAAAAGGCATAGGGTAACACAATGGATCAAAAAATAAGACCCATGTATATGCTGCCTACAAGAGTCATATTTCATACCTAAAGACATATGCATATCAAAAATGAGGGAATGGAGAAACATTTATCATGCAAATGATAACTTGCATGTTAACAGAGAGCCAGGGTTGCAATATTTGTATCAGAAAACATGGTCTTAAAACAAAAGACCATAACAAGATAAAAAGAAGGACAATGTATATTCATAAAAGGGACAAGCCAACAAGACGATATAACGATTGTAAGTATTTATGCATCCAACATGGAAGCATCCAAATACATAAAACAGTTAATAAGAAATATAAAGGAACTAATCAATAATAATACAATAATAGTAGGGGACTTTAATATCCCATTTATATCAATGGATAGATCATCAAAAGAGAAAGTCAATGAGGAAAGAGTGAGTTTGAATGACATACTACACCAGATATATTTAACAGATATATTCAGAATATTCCATGCTAAAACAGAAGAACACACATTCCTTTCAAGTGCACATGCGACAGTCGCCACAACAGATCACATATCTGGCTGCAAAACAAGGGTCAACAAATTGAAAAACATCAAAGTCATACCATTCATCTTTTCTGACCACATTGGTAGGAAACTAGAAATAAACCACAAGAAAAAACTGGGAAAGAGTACATGTACATGGAGGTTAAATAACATGTCACTAAACAATGAATGGATCAACCAACTGTTCAAAAAAAATAAAAAAATCACAAGGAAAGAAATGAAAATGAAAATACAATAGCCAAAATCTTTGGGATGCAGTAAATTGGCTCTAAGAGGGAAGTGGATAGCAATACAGGCCAATACCGAGAAGCAAGAAAAATCTCAAATAAACAACTTAACCTTACACTTAAAGGAAGTAGAAAAAGAAGAAGAAACAAAACTCTGAACCAGCAGAAGAAAGGAAAGAATAAAGATTAGAGCAGAAATAGATGATACAGAAACTATAAAAAACAATAGAACAGATCAGTGAAACCAGAAGCTGGTTCCTTGAAAAGATCAACAAAATTGAAAAATACCTATTCAGAATGATCAAAAACAAAATCACAAATGAAAAAGGAGATATAACAACTTACACCACAGAAATACAAATGATTGTAACAGAATATTATGAAAAATTATGGCAACAAATTGGACAAATTGGACAACTTGGAAGAAATAGTTTCCTAGAAACACAAAATCTACCAATGCTGAAGCAAGAAAAAACAGAAAGCTTGAACAGACAAATTTTCAGCAAAGAAACTGAATCAGTAATGAAAAAGCTCCCAACAAAGTCCAGGACTTACTGTGTCACGTAGGTGGCCCAGGCAGTATAGACATTTTAACAATATTTGTGAGTAATGGCTTTGCAGGTGATTTCTACTAAACAGTTAAGGAAGAGTTAGTACCTATTCTTCTCAAACTTTTCCAAAAAACAGGAAGAAGGAAAATTTTCAAATTCATATTATGAGGCCAGAATTACCCTGATCCCAAAACCAGATAAAGACACACAAAAAAAGAGAACTACAGGTCAATATATTTACAAAATACTTGTAAACTAAATCCAGTAATACATTAAAAAAAATCATTCACCACAATCAAGTGGGATTTCTTCCTGGGATGCAAGGGTGGTTCAGTATTTGCAAATCAATCAGTGTGATACATCAGATCAATAAAAGAAAGGAAAAAAAAATACGATCACCTCAGTAGATGTAGAAAAAGCATCTGACAAAGTCCAACATCCAATCATGATAAAAACCTTCCCATAGTAGGTTTAGAGGCAATATACCTCAACATAATAAAGGCCTTCAATGAAAAACCCAAAGCTAACATCATCCTCAATGGAAAGAACTGAGAGCTTTTCCTCTGAGGTCAGGAACAAGACAAGGATTTCCACTCTCACCCCTTTTATTCAACATAATACTGGAAGTCCTAGCCACAGAAAGCATACAATAAATAGGAATAAAAGGCATCCAAATTTGTAAGGAAGAAGTAAAACTTTCACTGTTTGAAGATGATATGAAACTATATATAGAAAACTCTAAAGACCTCACCAAAAAACTACTAGAACTGATAAATGAATTCAGTAAAGTCACAGGATACAAAAATCAATGTAGAGATATCTGTTGCATTTCTATACACTAAAAATAAAGCAGCAGAAAGAGAAATTAAGAAAACAATCCCATTCATAATTTCACCAAAAAAACAAAAACAAAAACAAAAAACAAAAAACAAATTAGGAATAAACTTAACCAAGGAGGTGAAATGTCTATACTCTGAAAACTATAAAACACTTATGAGAGAAATTGAAGATGACACAAAGAAATGGAAAGACTTTCCATGCTCAGGGATTATAAGAACAAGTATTGTTAAAATGTCTATACTACCCAGGGCACCTGGGTGGCACAGTAAGTTAAGAATCTGACTCCTGACTTTGGCTCAGGTCATGATCTCACAGTTCACGAGTTCAAGCTCTGCTGAAAGCATGGAGCCCGCTTGGGATTGTCTCTCTTCCTCTCTCTGCCCCTCATCTGCTCATCCTCTGTCTCTCTCTCAAAATAAATAAATAAAACTTATTTTTTTTTTTTTGCTGTCTATACTACCCAAAGTAAATTACACAGTTAATGCAATCCCTACCAAAATGTCAATTGCATTTTTCACAGAAATAAAACAATCCTAAAATGTGTATGGAACCACAAAAGACTTTGGTGAGCCAAAGCAATCTTGAAAGAGAAAAACAAAACTGTAGGCATCACATTTCCAGACTTCAAGTTATATCATAAAACTAAAGTAATCAAAACAGTATGGTGCTGGCACAAGAATAGACACATAGATCAACAGAAAAAATAGAAAGCCCAGAAATAAACTAATTTAATTGTTTGGTCATCATTTAATCGACCATTAATTGCATGGTCAATTAATCTTCAACAAAGGATGCAAGAATATGCAATGTGAAAAAGACAGTCTCTTCAACAAATGGTGTTGGGAAAACAGGACAGCTACATGCAAAAGAATGAAACTGGACCACTTTCTTACACCATACACAAGAATAAATTCAAAATGAATTAAGGACCTATATGTGAGACCCGAAACTATAAAAATCCTAGGAGAGCACAGGCAGTCATTTCTCTCACACTGGTCATAGCAACATCTTTCTATAGATATGTCTCCTGAGACAAAGGAAACAAAAGCAAAAATAAACTATTGAGAGTGTACAAAAATAAAAAGCTGCTACACAGCAAAGGAAACAACACAAACTAGAAGACAACCTACTTGAATGGGAGAATATATTTGCAAATTACATATCCAATAAGGGTTAGTAACCAAAACATATAAAGAACTTAGACAACTAAACACCAAAAAAAAATCCAAATAATCCAATTAAAAAATGAACAGAAGTCATGAACATTTTTTCAAAGAAGACCTACAGATGGCCAACAGACACATGAAAAGATGCTCAACAACACTCATAATTAGGGACATGCAAATCAAAACTGCAATGAGATATCACCTCATACCTGTAAGAATGGCTAAAATAAAAAACTCAAGAAACAGCAAGTGTTGGTGAGAATGTGGAGAAAAATGAATCCTTGTGCACTGCTGGTGGGAATGTAAACTGGTGCAGCCACTGTGAAGACAGTATGGAGTTTCCTCAGAGTATGGACATCTTTAAAGCTCTGTATACATATTAACATGTTGGTTTTTGTAAAAATCTGAAATAATTTATATTTTGTCATTATTAAACATAGCTACCTGTCTTCCAGCAATGATTGCTTAATCTCTGACAAATCATCATGAGAAAATTTTTTCATATCTTTTCATTTGTTATGGCTGCTATAACAAATCACCAAAAATCCAGAGGCATAAAACAATACCTATTTATTATCGTAGAGTTCTGTAGGCCAGAAGTCTGGACACTGTGACTCCACTCGATCTCTGTTCCTGGTTTCACCTGGCTTACATCAAGGTATTAGAATGGCTCTGTTTCTCTCTGGTGCCTCTGGGAAGGAATTCAATTCTAAGTTCATTCAGGTTGTTAGAAGAATTTAGTTCCATGTAGTTACAGTACTGAAGTCCTGGAAAACTTGCTGGCTATTGGCTTTCAGCTTTTAGAGGGCACTCAAATTTTTGACTGGGGCCTCTTCCTCCACCTTCAAAACTAACAAAAGCAGTTTGAGTCCTTCTTATGTCTCTGTTGTCTGTTAACACTCTTTGTGTTTCATCTCTCTTGTCTCTTCTTCTGCCCCCTCTCTCTAACTCTTCTGCCTTCTGCTGCTTTTAAAGCCTCATATGATTATGGGCTTTACTTATTTATTTATTTATTATCCATCAGGATAATAAAGTTTTCCTATTTTAGTTTTTCCTTATGTGGATAGAAGAGAAACATTTTTTGTGGTTTTGTTATATGTATCATCTCCAGTTTTTTGTATGTAGAAAGCTTTGTTATTTTCTGATTTTCATTTGTGATAATACAATTTTTATTTTTATATATTTATATAAATTACATAAAATTTATGCATATTATACAGTTTTTAATATTAAGAATGCTGACTTTTTCTTGTTTTCATAATCTAATGTTCTATAATTAATCTTTTAATGCTTCCTGGTTTTATTTTCATGTTTGTTATAAGGTAAGGGTCAAGTATGAGAAATAGCCAATTCTCCAAAAATATTTTGTGGACTAATTTATCCTTTGTTTACCCTAAGTATCTAATTATCTGGAATAATAGGTTTCATAACTATTGTTTCAAAATTCTTGATGATATATATGATATATACATACATTTAAAATCTTTTTAATGTTTATATATCATATATATCATATATATGTATACATGCATTTAAAATTTTTTTGAATGTTTATTTTTGAGAGAGAAAGGAGGGGAGGGGGAGAAAAAGGGGGGCAGAGGATCCAAAGCAGGCTCTGTATTGACAGCAGAGTGCCCGATGCAGGGCTTGAACTCACAAACTGTGAGATTACCACATGAGCAGAAGTCTGTCGCTTAACTGACTGAGCCACCCAGGTGCTCTCATGATGATATAGATAAAAAATTTTTAACTCTAGAATTGTTCTCTTGTAAAGAAATCCATTAGCACTTTAATTAATGGATGCATCATTAATCATATAAGTAAATCTAAGATAAACACCCCTAATTAAAATTTATTTCACTTTTTTAAATTTTAACTTGTTTTATTTTTTTTTTTAACTTTACATCCAAATTAGTTAGAATATAGTGCAACAATGATTTCAGAAGTAGATTCCTTAGTGCCCCTTACCCATTTAGCCCAACCCCCCTCCCACAACCCCTCCAGCAACCCTCAGTTTGTTCTCCATATTTATAAGTCTCTTATGTTTTGTCCCCCTCCCTGTTTTTATATTATTTTTGTTTCCCTTCACTTATGTTCATCTGTTTTGTCTCTTAAAGTCTTCATATGAGTCAAGTCATATGATTTTTGTCTTTCTCTGACTCATTAATTTCACTTAGCATAATACCTTCCAGTTTCATCCACATAGTTGCAAATGGCAGGATTTCATTCTTTTTGATTGCTGAGTAATACTCCTTCGTATATATATATACCACATCTTCTTTCTCCATTAATCCATTGATGGACATTTGGGCTCTTTTCCATACTTTGGCTATTATTGATAGTACTGCTGTGACCATGGGGGTGCATGTGTCCCTTCGAAACAGCACACCTGTATCCCTTGGATAAATGCCTAGTAGTGCAATTGCTGGGTTGGAGGGTAGTTCTATTTTTAGTTTTTTGAGGAACCTCCATACTGTTTTCCAGAGTGGCTGCACCAGCTTGCATTCCCAAAAATTTATTTCACTTTTAAAAATGATCCTTTTAACCCTGTATAAATGGATATGATTATCTCTCTCTCTTTTTAAATATTTATTTATTTATTTTGAGACAGAGAGAGAGAGAGAGCAGGGGAGGGGCAGAGGGAATGGGAGAGAGAATCCTAAGCAGGCCCCACTCTCAGTGAGGAGTCCAATGCAGAGCTTGATCTCATGATGGTGAGACCATGACCTGACCTGAAATCAAGAATGGGACACTTAACTGACTGAGCCACCCAGGTGCTCCATCTCTCTCTTTTAAGATATAGTTCCCACACATTTCATATTATAGTTATTTTGAGGAATTTTGTTCATTCTATTGTCAATGAGATTTCTTACTTTTTTATAAGCCAGCTTTTGTCTGTCTTCTGACACTTACATATATATATATTTTTTTAACTTAGAAATAAATTTAGAGGTGGGGGCTCCTGGGTGTCTCACTCAGTTGAGCACTGGGCTCTTGGTTTTGGCTCAGGTCATGATCTCAAGGTTAGTGTATTTGAGGCCTCTGTTGGGCTCTGTGGTGACAGTGGGTGGAGCCTGCTTGATAAATAAATAATAACTACCAAATAAATAAAAACTTTAAAAACATTTATTTATCTTGAGAAAGACAGACACCAGGAGCAGGAGAGAGGCAGAGAGATAGGGAGAGAGGATCCCAAGCAGGCTCTGCACTGTCAGCGCAGAGCCTGACATGGAGCTTACACTCACTACCGTGATATTATGACCTGAGCTGAAACCAAGAGTCTAACGCTCAAACAACTGAGCCACCCAGGTTTATATAAATGTTTATACAAATGTGATATAAATGCCCTTATTATTATACATGTTTACATTTCAGAATCATTCTGATTTTTTTGATATCCTATGCAAATATTTATATTCTCTATAGAAGATATTATTTTGATTAAATTGACTTTTGCTGGTGATTGCATTTAATTATATTGATTCTTGCTTTCTGATGATTATACCATTCATTTGTTTTTCTTTCTCACTTATTGCAGGTTTTCAGTATGATAAAAGATCAATTTTTTGTAAGCTTATTAATTTTATTGTGAAATCATCTGCCATCATTTATTTTGTCTATTTATTGTCAGAAACCTAATAAAGTCTTGTTAAATTAGTACACAATTGTATTTCTAGTGTTGTCTTCCTACATTTTTACTAATATTTGCTCTCCTATTTAATGCTCTTGCTATTTTTTTAAGTTTTTATTCAAATTCCAGTTATTTATTATACAGTGTAATAGTATTACACTGTAATATTAGTTACATTGTCAGAGGTACAATATAGTGATTCAACACTTCCATACAACCCCTGGTACACATACAAGTGTACTCCTTAATCCTCGTCACCTATTTAAACCCATACCCCCACCCACCTCCCCACTGGTAACCATGAGTTTGCTCTCTATAATGAAGAGTCTGTTTCTTGGTTTGCCTGTGTGTCTTTTTTTTTTTTTTTTAACGTTTTATTTATTTTTGAGAGACAAGCATGAATGGGGGAGAGAGAGTCAGAGAGAGAGGGAGACACAGAATCTGAAGCAGGCTCCAGGCTCTGAGCTGTCAGCACAGACCCCCACGGGGCTCGAACCATTGAACCATGAAATCATGACCTGAGCCAAAGTCGAACACCTAACCAAATGAGCCACTCAGGCACCCCTGTCTCTCTATTTTAAACCTTTGGCTCATTTGTTTGGTTTCTTAAATTCCACATATGAGTGAAATTATATGGTATTTGTCTTTCTCTGATTTATCTAACTTAATACTCTTGCTATATAAACCACGGTCCTTCATTAATATCGCATTTTCTTTGTATATTGCACCTTTTGTGAATATATAATCCCCTTCTCTCTCATTTAGTGTTTTTGATATGTATTTTATTTTACATTAAACTAATGATGATAATTGTTTCCATTTGATTTGAATTTATCTGGTAAAGCTGAACCATTCTTTTTATTTTTGTCATTTCTCAGAAATTTTATTTTAGTTTTGGCTCATATAAACAATATCGATTTATATTTAAGACTATTTTAGGGGCATCTGGGTGGCTCAGTCGGTTGAGCGTCCGACTTCGGCTCAGGTCATGATCTCACAGTTTGTGGGTTTGAGCCCCACATCGGGCTCTGTGCTGACAGCTCAGAGCCTGGAGCCTGCTTTGGATTCTATGTATCCTTCTCTCTCTGCCCTTCCCCCACTCATGCTTTGTCTCACTCTGTTTCTCAAAAACAAATAAATATAAAAAAAAAATTTTTTAAAAGACTATTTTATAACAGGAGAAAAAAAGTTGTGTTTATTACCATAATAGATATACTTGCTTGTACTTTCCTTGGATCTAATATACATACTTCCTTGTTTTATTTTTTCAATGTTTTTAAACTTTTGTTGTGTTGGCATTTATTTTGTCTTATACTTCTTCAGTGATTTTAATTTTATCAGTGTTTACTAGAATTATTATTTACTAATACTTCTCATTAAAATTTTCAAAAATATTTTTAATATGTATTATTTCATTTAACTACAGGATAAAAAACGGAATATTTGCTACAATTTTATTTTCTACCCACTCTTGTTTATGCATGTTTTTATAGACATTATATATATATAACATCTAGCTCATCTTAAGTGCTTTATATTTAAACATATTCCCATAAAATTGATGTGTCCAAATAAACATAGTTTTAGATGTAATTTTATTTAACTATTTTAAAAGCTTAGTACCTATTCAGATACACTAATAATTTTGTATTTTTGTGTTCCTATTTCTATTAAATTCTTATTTTATAATCATTATTTTCAATCATGATCAGTATTAATTGAGCCCTTGAGATTTTTGAGAATATTATATTCTTTTCCTGAAATATTTAAATCAATTATGTTATTATAGAATTTTGGGGTCACCAAACCCTTATCTCTCAAAACTCTATGGACATTATTAGCTCATTAATATTTTATGGCAAATAGAAAACCAACCATTTGATTTTGTTCTTTTGTAGGCAATTTGAGTGAGTGTAGAATTATTTTCATTAACCTTTTATAGAAAGAGTAAGAGGATTTTTCTTGGTGTCTCTTTTCATTAGTTTGATTTAATGTTTAATGAGCTTTTATGGTCTGCATATTTTCAATTTTTTAAGCTTCAGAAGAGATTCTCTTAAATTATTTTATCTTTGATTATTAATTCTATTCCAGTTTTTTCCCTGTCATAACAGTAATATCTTCAATCTGTAGTTTGACTTCTGTTCTCTATTATCGTAATCTTTTATGGATGACAAGATTTTTTTTATTTGTTTGTTTCTTTGTTTGTTTCAAATTTTCTTCTGGCCCAGATAGTAAATAATTTTCAGAAACCTACAGTTAATTTCTTCAAATCTTCAGTACACTGACATATTCCTCGTTTCCCAAGAATATTTTTTTACAGAACACGTTTGTTGTTTTTTTTTTCATTCATTTTTTAAAAATGTAATTCAGTGAGGTGATATTAACCTAGATCTGTGCTGTCTAATACAGTAACCAGTAGTCACATGTAGCCATTCACATTAAAATTAGTCAAGTTAAATTAAACTATAACTGAAGTTTCTCATGATGGTGGTTACATGAAATTTTGCATCTATTAATATTGTACAGAATTTTGGGGCAACTGGATATCCACCTGCAAAAGAATGAAGTTGAACTCATACCTCACACCATATACAAAAATTATTATACATTTTATAATATATATTTTAATATAATTATTATATATTTTTATTTTGTATAATATATATGTGTGTGTGTATATATAACACACACACACATGCACACACTGTAATTTATATCTTAAAGTAGTCATAAGAGACCCTGAAGTTATTAAAGAGTATGAGGCCAGTAGACTGTGAGGCCTCAGAAGACTGATGAGATCTCTCCAAAACAAAGCCGTCCATGTTTACTCAAGGTAAATTTGTGGAGACATAATTGACTCCTTACTTATTTGACATCTATTTGCATTGAAATGTCAATGAATAAACATAAATAGAAAGCCACCTGTCTTTCCAAAGTAGACCCTAATAAAGTGTGGATTTTGCTCAGCTATTTTTCTGGTACCTGAGTGGTAAGGCTTAAGGTTAGTACCAGAGCCTGGCTTAATTCTGACTCCAGGTGGTCCTGTTGATAGTATTCTTAATTAAATTCTGTATGAGGCAAATTGAGTGGGTTTGGTCTTAGTCTTTATTGGTCATATAATGTAGTGTCAGACAGAGTATCACACTTACGGAAGAATTCTCCAGAAGCCAAGGTGTATAAAAACAGGTTATGGATGTTGTTGAAAGACAATTCTCCATGGGTCTCTTACATTTTTGTACAACTAGCAAACAGAACAAATTATTTTGTTCCAGACTATTTCCAGGATGTATGAAGGGGCTGTATCTATTTCTTTTGGATATTATAACAAAATGCTGAGTGGCTTAAAAGACAGAAATTATTGTCTAATAGTTCTCTAGGCCAGAAGTCTGAAGTCAAGGTGTCAGCAGGGCCACATGCCCTTTAGAGGATGCAGAGGAAAATCTGTTCTTTGCCTCTTCTAGCTTTTGGTGACTATTGACATTATTTGACTTGTGGCCACTTGACTCCAATCTCTGTCTCTATGAGTACATTGGTTCCTCCTCTGTTCATGTGAATGCTCCCTCTACCTCTATCTTACAAGAACTCTTGTTATTTATACATATAATTTATGTGTAAACAATATAAATAATAATTAAATACTAATAACAAAGTTAACATTTACTTGTTATTGCATTTATCATGCACCAAAAAACCCCAGGATAATGCTCTCATTGAAAGATTTTTAACTTAATCATATCTTCAAATACCCTTCTTTCCCAACAAATTAACACTTATAAATTCCAGAGATTAGGATTTGCTGTCTTTAGTGACCCTTATTTAACCTACTGTAGGTGCATTATGTAGTTTCACATAAAGATCAATCAGATGATATAGGCCAAATAACACTTGGCCAACTCTTGAATAGTCTAGAAATATATTGTGTAATTTAAATTGTCTATCAATTCCTAACACCCACTATCTTCATGGCTAATTCAATCCTTATTTTAAGCTATTTTTCACATAAAAAGTCCTTGATAAACTAGCAAATTATACATTTTTATTAGGTGATAGTGATATTGGTACATTTCTACCATTTCTCATGCAGAATCTCTTGTCAGATGTGATACACATTGGCTATATAACCAAATGTATAGAGTTTGGAACTTCTAGATATTTAGAAGACAAAAGTGATCCAAATCAGGATACTGTCCTCATAGTATTACTTTCCATGTACTAGGTTACCAACATTACAATTCAATCTAAACAAGGTCCCCAAATATATCAACTATTGAGTGTGACTTGGATTAAATTATGTTTCTGGTATTTTGTCCAGGGCATAGTCATCTCTGTCTCTAGTTCCTATTAAAGAGAGGAGAGTACAACACATCATTTTAAAGTTCACCTTGCACTTAAATTAGTTCTCAGTTCAGGCTTCTATTATCAAGAAAAAACATGATGCTTTCATTGCATTCCTAGATGCTACTTTCCCCAAGGTTTTGTAGAACTTAACATTTATTTTTCATATTTGGGAATGGATTTTTAGTCCCTGAACCTTCTTCCCAGTTAAAGGGAGAAGAAATTTCTCAATACTGAGACTTTGCAGTTTAACAGAGAACCCTGTTAAAACAAATGTAGAACTATCCAGCCACTCTCTTTATAGGAATTCTGTGTAGGAGAGGACATAATGCCTTAAATATTTTACATGGTTTCTTGAATATTAAATGAAAAAGAGAACATGAAAAATAAAAGACATATAATTCAAAACATTTAGAATAAGACCCCATGACTTCAACACCATTGGCATCAAATTAGATGTAAGAAATTCATTGGGCCAAATAGGTAAGGAGTGACAAACTTACCTTTTGTGTAACTAATTGTTTTTTTCTGAATTCTTCCTCTCGATGGTAAATAATAATAATAATAATAATAACCTTAGTGTAGTGTTTCTCAAACACCTGTTCAATAAGAATGAATTGAGATTTTATTAAAAAGATGATTCTTCTCCTCCATCTCATGGCATTATAATTTAAAAGGTTTTGGGCACCTGGATGGCTCAGTTAGTACAGCATATACATGTTGGACATCTGGCCTATTAAAAAAAAAAAGGCTGGGCCTGGAGGGTGGTATAGTGTAAACAGGAAATTTGTGCATTTTGAAAATCTCACCATGTCATTCCAGTCAACAGCTAAACTTGGTAACCATTGTGAAAAATGAACTGCCCTAATCTCTCAGTCTTGCCAAACTTTACCACAGTTTTATAAGAATATTAAGAATGTATATCAATGTTGAAGAATGACTAATTTTCAGCTAATTAATCTTTAAGAGGAATACTCTTTAGCTTGAAAATATTTTTATGAATATAGACAGGAAATGTGCTATATTTAATAGTAAGTAAAAAACTGGCCAAGGAACACTCAAAACCTACTCACTATAGATAAGCTCTAAACATCCTTAACAGATCATGAAATTATGGACATACAGAAATCAAACCAAATGCTCTTTAACTAACTAAAACTACTATTTTCTTTGAACTCCTTTCTGTTGTTTTTGTGGTGGTGGTGATGCTGGTGGTTGGAGTTTGTTTTCCACAAAATTCTATTTTCTTTCTTTGAGTCCCTAGTGATATGCAAACTTCTCAGTTAAGTAGCCACACAAGTGGTTACATATCAATCTTAAAATTTCATCCATATGATCCATGTGGTTTTAGAGAACATGTGGTGTGGCCATTATGATGGATTTGAACCCCAGTGAACCTCAAAACTCAGAATGAGTCTGTACTCATCCACTAGTGCTTTTCTATGGAACTTCAAGGTTTGCATCAGAATTGTAAGCTGAAGGCTGAAGATAGATCAGAAGAGCTGAAAGTGTACCTTAAGGTAGATAGGGCCTTCACCAACTGCAAGGCAACAATCTGCTAAATGTCGCGGTCAAAACATGATAACTGAGAAAAATCATTCCATGGAACTCTATGCCATCATCAAAAGCAAGGCAAGAGCTGCTTAGAAGAGTTGAGAAATTCCTCTTTGATCTCCAGGCATTCACTATTGCCATACTAGAGGCCTTCCAAAGGCTGGGGAAGAGCTGAGAACAACAGAATAATCCTTTAAGAACCTCCAGGCCATCTCTAAAAGCACAACAAATGTTTTCCAAAGACTGATGTCTAAGTAGCAGGAGAATAGAAATCACCTGCAGGACAGCAAATTAGAGAGTAGAATTGGGTAGCAACCAGATTGCCCCCAAAATTGGCCACCAAACTATAAAGCAGGTAGAATTCTTCCATGGTTTGGAGAGCTGGCAGCTCAGCTATACAGAGATATGCAAACTCTGGCTGATAATCAGATCCAAACCCTGCTGCAGAAAAAAGATGATCACACCCATAAATTGTTGCAGAGAGTGGTAAAGTGAACACAAATAGGCTGCAGTGATGTCTAGACCCAAATCACCATCAGATTAGATTCATTCAACTCCATACATTAAAAGTCTAACAAAAAAGTGGGTAAATTTTTAGTGGTAAATATTATTTTTTCTCTATTATTCTTTTAGAACAATATTTGAATGGCAACCAAAAGTTACAACATATGTAAAAAATGCAGGAAAATGTGAATATCAGTCAGGAGAAATATAGCTTAGAAGTTAATATTACTAAGGAAGGCATTTAAAATAACTATGATTGATAAGTTAAAGGATCTAACAGAAAAGGAAGCAAATGAATGTAAAAGTGCATAGGGGCATAAAAATATTATAAATATTAAAATAAAAATATATCAGGAATTATTGGTATGGTCTTCCAGTTACTGGGCAGAGCAAGGATTTTGTGAACTTAAAGAAATAAATAGAAACCGGTCAGACAAAATATTAAGGGATAGAAGATTAAAAAATTAGAAAAAAAGTAGTTGATATGTTGGACAATATCAAGTAGATAACGTGTGGGTAATTAGGGTTCCAGAAGCAGGAGAGAGAGAAATTGAGCAAAGTAATTATTTGAAGAGAAAATGATAAAAAGAGAACCACCACAGAGCTGAATTTAACAATGCTATCAATTTTTTGGATATATTGATATCTATAGACTTTTCCAACCAACATCATCAGAATACACATTTTTCTCAAGCTCACATGAAACGTTCACCAGGACAGACAACATTCTGGACACCTTAGCAAATTCAAAGAGGAATCATACAATGCCTGCTCATGGATTACAATGGAATGAAACTAAAAGTTAGCAGAGAGGTAACTGGAAAATCCCATATATGTGGAGACTAAAAAATACACTTCTAAATAACATTGGTTAAGGAAGAAATATCAAGAATAATTAAAGATATTGATAACTAAATGAAAATGAAAACAAAGCTTATCGCAAAGATATCAATGATACAATAAAACAGATCAATATATCTCATGAATACAGATGCAAAATATTAGCAAATAGAATCTAAGTGCATAAAAATAATTTTCACCATGATCAATTGGAATTTTTGCTAGTATGAAAGCTAGTTCAACATTCAAAAAGTGATTAATGTAATCCATCACATTAATAGGGACTAAAAAAGAAAAAAAATCATCATATCAATATATGCAGAAAAAGCATTTGACAAAATCTATCATCTATTCATGATAAAATAAAAAACTTTCAGTAAATTAGGAATACAGAAATACTTTCTCAACTTGATAAAATAAATCTAAAATGTACCTGTAGGAACATCATACTTCATAGCAAGAAACTTGAAGCTTTCCTATTAAGATCAGGTACAAGTCAAGGATGTCTACTCTCACCTCTCCTTTTCAAAATTGTACTGGAAGTTCTAGCTAATGCAATAGAATGAGAAAAGGAAATAAAAGATATAGTTTGGAAAGGAGGAAATAAAATTATCTTTTTTCATAGATGACACAATCGATTACATAGAAAGTCTGAAAAAAATGACCTCCCCCCCCCCAAAAAAAATACTAGAATAGATGATTAAAGCAAGGTTGTGTGATACAAAGCTAATGTACAAAAGTCAATTATTTTCCCATATACCTGCAATGAATAGACAGAATTTGAATTTAAACACATTATTTACACCAGTACTCCAAATGTGAAATACTTAGGTTTAAATCTAACAAAATATAAACAGCTGTAAGTAAAGAAAAAAGTAAATAAAGAAAACTACAAACTCTGATGAACTAAATCAAAGAAAAGCTAAGTATATGGAGAAATATTCCATGTTCAAGGGTAGGAAAACTCAATATTGTCACGATATAAATTTTTCCCAACATTTGATGTATAGACTCAATGCAATCCCAATAAAAATCCCAGCTAGTTATTTTGTGAGTATTGAGAAACAGATTTTAAAGTTTATTTAGGAAGTAAAAAGATCCAGAATTACCAACATATTGAAGATGAACAAGTGGTAAGGCTGACACTAACTTTAAGACTTACTAGGGCTCGGTTTGGCACCACATATAGTAAAATTGGAATGATCAAGAGAAGAATAGCATGACCCCTGCATAAGGAAGACTTACTATAAAACTATAATAATCAAGACATTATGGTAGTGACTAAGGAATGGACAAATAGATCAAAGAAATAGAGAATCTAGAATAGACCCACATAAACAGAGTCAACTGGTCTTTGACAAAGGAGCAAAGGCAATTAAATGGAACAAAGATAGTTCTTTCAACAAATGGTGCTACAACAACTGGATATCCACATGCAATAAAATAGATCTAGACACAAACCTTACCCCTTCACAGAAATTAACTTAAGGTGAATCACAGACCTATATGTAAAATGCAAAATGGTAAAACTCCTAGAAGATAACATAGGAGAAAACCTAGATGATCTAGAGTATGTTGACCACTTTTAAATGCAACACCATGCTCCATTAGAGAAATAATTGATAAGTTGGACTTCATTAAAATTAAAAGTATCTGCTCTGTGAAAGACACTGTCAAGAAAATAAAAAGACAAGCCACAGATTGGGAAGAAATCTTTGCAAAAGACATATCTGATAAAGACTATTATCCAAAATATACAAATAACTCTTAAAATTCAACAATTTTTTTTTAAAACCTGACTTTAAAAATGGGTCAGGGGTGCCTGGGTAGCTCATTTGGTTAAGCATCTGACTCTTGATTTCGGTTCAGGTCATGATCTCATGGTTAGGGAGTTTGAGCCCTGTGTTGGGCTGTGGGCTGACAGGGCAGAGCCTGCTTGGGATTCTCTCTCCTCTCTCTGACACTCCCCTGTTCTCTCTATCTCTCTCTTAAAATAAATAAACCTTTTTTTAAAAAGTCGGTCAAATATCTTAACAGACAGTTCACCAAAGAAAATATATAGATAGAAGATAGCATATGAAAAATTCTCTCCCTTTACATGTTGTTAGTAATAAAATTAAAACAAAAATTAAATACCACTACAAACCTATTAGAATGGCCAAAATCCAGAACACCGACACCATCATTTATGCTGGTAAGAATACAAAATAATGCAGCTACTTTGGAAGACAATTTAGTAGTTTCTTACTAAACTCAACATACTGTTTACCATATGATCCACCAATTTATCCAAATGAATTAAAATTTATGTCTAGGGGAGCCTGGATGGTTCAGTCAGTTGAGTGTTGGACTTCGACTCAGGTCATGATCTTGCAGTCCATGAGTTTGAGCCCCACATTAGGCTCTGTAGTGACAACTCAGAGCCTGGAGCCTGCTTCAGATTTTGTCTCTCTCTGTCTTTCTGCCCCTCCCCTGCTCATACTCTATCTCTAAAGAATAAACAAACATTAAAATAAATAAAAAAGAAAATTTATGTCTATACAAAAACTTGCACACTGATATTTAGAGCAGTTTAATTCATAATTGCCCCAACTTGGAAGCAACCAAAATGTCCTTCAGTTAGTGATTGGATAAACAAACTTTGGTACATCCAGACAATCGAATATTATTTATCACTAAATAGCAAGCCATGAAAGACAGAGAGGAGCCTTAAATGCATATTACCAAGTGAAAGTAGACAATCTGAAAAGGCTATACACTATGATTTCAATGTTATGACATTCTGAAAGAGGCAAAACTATTGGGGATAGTAAAAAGATCAGTGGTTATCAGGGGTTTGGTTGAAAGAGGAGAGGTTTGAATAGGTGAAACACATGGATTTTTTTTTAAGAGGCAAAACTAATCTGTATAATATGATAATGGTGGAAATATGACAAATCTCATAGAATACAGTCCAAACAGTAAACCTTAATGTAATCTATAGACTTCAGTTAAAAAAATCAATTACATAATAAATAGCAGTAACATCGGTCCATTAATTGTAACAAAGTTTTCATGCTAATACAAGATGTTAAGACACAGGGAAACTGGGAGGAACGAGAGTGTATGGAGACTGTACTATCTCCTTATTTTTTCTATAAATCTAAATCTATAAATCTAAATTTAGAGTTCTAATACTCTAAAAAGTAAACTGTAATTAATTTAAAAATAGAAAAGAAAAACAGAGAAGGAAAGAGAAATAAAGTCAGAGAGATTTAAAGCATGGGAGAAGGCCTAAAGCACTGCTGCTCATTCTGAAAATTGAAGGAACCAGGCACCTAAAATTGTGAAACCCTACAATTGAGAAGTGAGTTTTGTCAACAACCTGAATGAGCTTGGAAGTAGATTCTTAGCCAGAGTCTCTAGCAGAAGCCCAGACCAGCTGACACCTTGATTTTGTCTTTGTACGGTCCTAACCAGCTGGGCCATGCAATGCCTAGATTTCTCACCTATAAAACAAATGGTGACTAAGTTTGTAGTAATTTGTTTTGTTTTGTTTTACTTATTTTAGAGAGGAGAGAGAGTGTGAGCAGGGGACAGGGGCAGAGGGAGAGTCAGTGAGAGAGAGACTCTTAAGCAGGCTGAACCCTCAGTGCAGGGCCTGACATGGGGCTCAGTCCCGCAACCCTGGGATCATGACAACCAAAATCAAGAGTCAGACATTCAAATGACTGAGACATCCAGGTGCCCCTGTGGTAATTTTTAAAACAGCAATATAATTCTAAAACAATTCTCATAAAATTATTGCCATTTCATAATCGAGAAAACTGAGGCCCAGGAAAGTTACAATTAAATTCATATTCCAATTAAATAGAATTAGTACATTCCACTAATCTAAGTTACCAATGAGTTAGATGAAACATCCATTTAGTCTACTACCAAAAGATTGTGCCCAGAGAATATGAGAACTAAAACATTTCTAGAGAATATTAATTTGAATTCTATTGATTCAGGGTGTATAATGAATTAAGCATCATTTACATGTTTCTCATTGTGCATGAAGTTTAAAATTAATGAAATAACCTGGAAATCTAATATTATGAGATGTAATTCTACATTATTATCTACTTAAACATTTTATTTTTTTTATTAATTCAGTTCATTTTACTAACAATCATTTATATTTTAGTCTGTAGTTGTTGAAAGTAAGAATATAGAAAAAAAGTAGGAAGACAGAAAGTCATGAGCTTTTTAACAAAATATCTTTCAATTTAAAATCAATCAGCATTCTGCTGTTTCCTTTTTCTTTTGTTCTTTACGTAGAATCAAGTATTACTATGTGTAAATTTAAGTGAGATTTTTTTTGTGCATTTAGTATTTCTAAATAAATTGGTTCTTAGCAAAGATTTTTAGTGTTGAGATAATCAGTTTAGCATCTTAAGAAGCCTGCAAAAGGATACTGATTCAAAATCAAAGAAGAAATAAAAGATAATTTTAGATGATTCGGGGGAAACACCCATTTTTATAGGTGAAATACAATTTGGTTTACATAATGAAGATGGTTGTCTCTGTTTTTCATATAATTTGACTTAGTGTATTTCTCTAGAAAGCCCCTATTATATACCCTTTGAAAACTGCTTCATTAGATTTTTCTTGTCCTGTTAACATACAAGTAAATTAAGTTAATCTCTAAAATTTATTCCAATCTGGTTTTTTAATGACAAGGTAAGTATTGATAATTCAATTGGCTTAATCATGACATCTGATTAATCTTCACATATTCCAAATTATTGCATTTATGACAGGTTTGATTACTCCAGGCTCTATATATGATCCTTATGAAGCCACAGAATATTAACTAAGTCATAGGAAACATAAAATGATCTGAAATATAGCACAAATTAGTGTTTTCAAAATAGGTTAGTCATCTTGGAAGATACTTAGTTAAAAGAAATAAAAATGACTCGATATTTGGAAAAATGCATTAGTACACTAAAGGTTCTGAGCTATTTCTAGAGATAGATAACTGTTTAACTCAATATTTCCCAAATTTCTTTCACCTTGGTAAGCTTTTACTCAAATACCTACATTAAAGTTTCATGGAAAGGTATTTTTGAAAAACTGGCACAGAGTAATTCCTTGAACGTAACATGTGTTTTGGAAGACAGAGTGATATAGAGGACAAAAGCACAGATTCCATTTCTACAGGTTGGTTCTGAATCTAAACCCCACCACACATGGCTTATATCACATAATTTACACATTTAGAACTTTATACAGCTTCCTTACTGATTAAAGGGGATAATAAGAAAAGCACGGCATGTTAGGATTAGAGGCTCTGGGACTAAAATATGTGGATTTGGATCCTTGTTTCTCTAGATGCTAGTAGTAAGATCTCAGTTAAGATATTTGCCCTATGTCAGCCTTATGGATAATCCTGTTGCCTCCTTCAGAAGATGGTTGGGTTAAATTTTTAAATACATAGAAAGAACTTTAATGAATACTTGAAAAAGATAAGTTTTCAGTAATAATAGCTAAAATTATAATAGTTTACATGGTTGTGGTGATGATTGAGACTATGAAATGTCGTTTAAATATGCCTGTCATGATTTGAATACCACAGATGTCATAGCTCCTTCTTGCTTCTTCTTAATTGACATTTATTTTTCCTTCTTTTCCATGGTAAGTTTGATCCACTTTGGAGTTTCTGAAGTATTTTAAATAAGTACTTTATTGAATGATGTCTTGTTTCCAAATAATTTAGAGAAAGCAAATAGATATGGAAATCACGTCAAAGTAAAACTGAGGGTATGGAAGCAAAACGAAATCAGGAAATATTAGGAAAATGTATAGTAATCCTTCTCACAAGTTGGAGAAATAGGTAAATAATTTTCTCTTAGCTCCTAAAAGCCAAAGTTAAAAGGTGAACAAGTTCGATTATAGTAAGCTTTTACTATTTCCCACATTTTAAAAATTGTTCTAGGGGCGCCTGGGTGGCGCAGTCGGTTAAGCGTCCGACTTCAGCCAGGTCACGATCTCGTGGTCTGTGAGTTCGAGCCCCGCGTCAGGCTCTGGGCCGATGGCTCGGAGCCTGGAGCCTGTTTCCGATTCTGTGTCTTCCTCTCTCTCTGCCCCTCCCCCGTTCATGCTCTGTCTCTCTCTGTCCCAAAAATAAATAAAAAATGTTGAAAAAAAAAAAATTTAAAAAAAAAAATAAAAATTGTTCTAATAAAGTATGTTTTCTAGTACTGAGACCCAAAAGATATCTTCTATGTGTCCGAATAAAAAAAAGAAGACAATCCTATGTTAAACACAATAACATTCTTTTCAAAGCAAGGTCACACATTTCAGCCAAATAAATTTTTCACAAGCCTTTCTGATGGTTTATGAAAATTGAAACTAATTAAATAAGTAAATAATTATAAGATGATTTAGTTAAATGAATGGACATCCTCACTGATAATCACTTCAAACATTCAGAGTCAGAGGTTCTATTTTGTGCTCAAGTCTGGAGTGCTGCTAACCTCAGCTGCCAACTGAGGGCAACCATACTGTGAGAGAAGAAAACAGTGACATCCCTGTATATATATATAATCTGACCTGACATCTGATGAGATAGTCTACAGCATCACTACCCTAAACCTCAGGCATAATTGAGGGCTCAGGTTTTCTTCAGAAAAGGCAAGTCTACTCTAACACCCATAAAATGGCCAAAAATATTTGCCTACACCAATCTCAATTAATTTTGTCTAAAAAAATGTCAAAGTAAATATTACCAATTTCTAAATCAACATCAAAAAAATCTCAGTAAAGCACCCCCCAATATTTACTGTTTACTGTAAATATGAATTCTTGGATCAGATTTTCCTGTAGATTAATTATAAATGAGTTTGATAACATTGGAAATAAATTGGTTAGATATTATTGTTGTATGCAAAGTATGATTTAATTTGAGGAAAATTTTATTTAACCACTATTCTGGCAATATTTTGTAGCAAAACACTTTGAAGCTACATCTATTAAGTGAGCGTAAAATCACACCCACACATTAACAAAATATATAGTATTCACCCCTCAAAACAATAGCACATGGATCCAAGTCTTCTAGGAGCAGTTATGAGTAATTAAAGTACAAGTTTAAGAAAACTAGTTATGACACATCTTTGTTTTCTACCAATAGAAATTATCAATTTATCCCAAGTGACTATTTCTATAGACTTTGATCTCAGTATATTCAGATGCAACTTCAGTTTGAGCAAGAATGATCAAGGGAATATTTCTTTTATAGTATTTCTATTCCAGTTGAAAACAGCAAAATTCAAGAATATTTTTTATTTTATTTTATTTTATTTTAAATATATGAAATTTATTGTCAAATTGGTTTCCATACAACACCCAGTGCTCATCCCAAAAGATTCCCTCTTCAATACCCATCACCCACCCTCCCCTCCCTCCCACCCACCATCAGCCCTCAGTTTGTTCTCATTTTTTAAGACTCTCTTATGCTTTGGCCCTCTCCCACTCTAACCTCTCTTTTTTTTTTTTTCTTTTTTTTTCCTTCCCCTCCCCCATGGGTTCCTGTTAAGTTTCTCAGGATCCACATAAGAGTGAAAACATATGGTATCTGTCTTTCTCTGTATGGCTTATTTCACTTAGCATAACACTCTCCAGTTCGTCCACGTGCTACAAAGGGCCACATTTCATTCTTTCTCATTGCCACATAGTACTCCATTGTGTGGAGGTTCCTCAAAAAATTAAAAATAGACCTACCCTATGACCCAGCAGTAGCACTGCTAGGAATTTACCCAAGGGATACACGAGTACTGATGCATAGGGGCACTTGTACCCCAATGTTTATAGCAGCACTCTCAACAATAGCCAAATTATGGAAAGAGCCTAAATGTCCATCAACTGATGAATGGGTAAAGAAATTGTGGTTTATATACACAATGGAGTACTATGTGGCAAATTCAAGAATATTTAAAAGTACATTTAATTCTATTATGGAAAGTAACCATTTTGATAGACAAAAACATTTGCAAATTTATTAGGGAGGTTGTTAAATGCCATATTGATGGTAAAAACAGTAATAATAGTGATATTAATAAGAGCACATTTTAATATTCACTGTTTGTTACAAGGCGTTTCAATATATCCTAAAGACTAATAATGTTACTAAACTCAGACTCCTTTTCTCTATAAAACACAAAGTGTTCATTTTAACATATAATTTAATTTCCATTCTGAGTAAATGAAATTCTTAACCAGGAAATATTGCAATCATTAATCTAGCATAATTAAAAATGATTTTCTTTAAAAGTTACAGTGTGGATAGCTAACATATAATTTGAAATTGATTTTAAAAGGAGCATAACAGATATACCAATTCACAGATTTATAATATGGTTAAAAAATGATAGTAAGATATTAGATATGGATTCATATGCAATCCCAAAAGCATATTACAGCTCACTGGTACCAAGGGGCAAAACAGCATTATTCAGTCAATGAAAGAGGTGAAGAAATAAGCAGACTGAGCTACCCCTTTATACCTCATTCTTTTGAGCATCTGAGATGCAGAGTAATCAGAGGTCCTATCACTGAATTATAGCCAGGCATCTGACACTCTTGCCAACAAAGGAAAGAACATGCTTCACAATAATAGGAAGAAAAGAATAATCTCACATAACAAATGGATAAACGGTAAAGAGGAAGAAATTTTGTCTACATCTTCACAGAATATTATTACGCTTATTGAATTACTCTTTTGTAGCCCATTTTATTTGGCTATCTAGTTTTTTTATTAATCATGTTACATATTTATGTATCAATTGTGTTTGTTTGGACATAGCTGTTATATTAATGTAGCCCTATGCCAAACAGAAAAACCACTTTATTTTTTTTTAAGTTAAGACTATTCATCAGAGTACTATTATTGCTAAATGTTCTTAAAGTAAACCTATTGTGATATCACTGACTTTTTTAATTTGTTTCTCATTCAACAGGTATTCATTAAAATCCTACCGTGACGAGAAGAAAGGCAAAGAAATACTAAAGCCTTCTAGAAAAAAAAATTCATTCTGTAGACATAACATAAACCTAAGGACCATCATAATCTGCCTTGCATTAATACTGAATGACATGCTAAATCAAATTCTATAGGCAGTAATAGCCAATAAACATTTGAAGTAGAGAGATTAATGAAAGATTAACCAATAAAAGAAAGCTTAATGAAGGAGTTGGGTCTAGGGGTTGAGTGATGGTTGGAATTTGGATAGGCTGAAGAACAGGGCAAAATGTTTCAGGAAAGAAAAAGCCTTGGGATTAAGAATGTGTGTACATACACACTGAAGATCTGTGTGTAGCTGGAACAGATAGTGTGTCCCAAAAGAGGACACGAAGAAGTGTTTGGGTAGAACAGGAAGAAGCCAGACTCGGGGAGGAAAGGTGAGGTCTAGTAATAAGATGGAAAGTTGAGGCATCATTCTATGTCATTCTAATAATAGTGATAAGGAAAATAAAGTGTTATTTCCATTAACTTAAAGGTCACTTTTAGTACTTACTCCTCTAACTAAGGAATGCTGAGGAATGCCTATTGGATATTCTCATCAAAGGTTTAACCACACATGAACAGATGAGTTCAGATATCAGTTGTATCATCCCAGTATCATGCTATATATAGCCAAAGAAATTTTCCAATGACCTTAGTGATAAAAGGAAAGGGAACAATAGTCCTGCATCTAAACATCAAATGGGAAAGAAAAACTCAACATCATGTTCAGTGGAAAACTTGAGAATCTATACAGAAATGTCATTTGGGAACAGTTTTCCCTTATTGTATCACATAAATTGTATCCCTCTGTGTTAGGTGTAGGATCTAGTTTCAAAATCTAGATGGTGAAGCAACTTACTAACCCTGGTACTCTGGATGCTTAAGAATTTCATTGCCTCTTACAAGTTGTACTAATGCCTATGGATATCATCTTTTATCATTTCAAACATGAACTTTTTCAATGAAAAAAAAAATAGTTCTCATTACCCTAAAGTTTCTATAGAAATTGTAAGGGTGCTGAGATGTTACACCTCAGGGTAGTTGGGGTGGGGGAGCTTATGGAGGCTCAGTAGGTCTAATCTGACCCTGAGTTGACTTAATCCATAGAGTCATTAAAATATTAGCATTTTATATGTGTGTCATAATATGGAAAAAGGGTGAGAAAAAACACTTCATATAATAGCAGCAATATTGAATCAATATCCTGATTTTTATTGATTCATTCATTCAAGAAATATTCCCTATAGGAACATTTGAGGTCCTAGATCCTTATGAACATGTGGTTCCTTATGACCAAGAAGGCCTTAAAATGTTCCCCTTAGCTTCACTAACATTTAGACAGGCTTCTTCCAAACTCTAGGTTCCTGACTTGCCTTTCCTTAGAGCATTTACTTTAGAAAACCTATTATTATAAACCTTCTCTACCCCCTTTAAGAGGTAAATCTTTTTAACACATCTTGCCAGTTTTATAGCTAAGGATGTCTTTCTTGAGGACCTGGGAACCATTTATTTGCAGGGTAATCATCAAGACAGATAATGTCTCTATTTCTCAGTTTGTGGGAGGGTAGGAGCCTAACTTCTGTAGTTACTTGCTTCAAGTTATTAAATTATCTCTTGTCTTAAAGACAGAGGAAAGTTCACTTTTCCTTTGGGATGAATTCAATTGGCAAACACAAGTGACCTATGATCTCCCTTTCATTCAAGCTCTTAAAAACCCTACAGACCTGTTTTAGCAGAGTTGGATTCAGAATGAGTTCTGTTCTCACTCCTCTATTATAATAACTTTAATTAATTTATTTATTTATTTATTTATTAATTTATTTATTTATTTTAAATGTTTATTTATTTTGAGAGAGAGAGCATGCACGCAAGTGGGCAAGGGGCAGAGAAAGAGAGAGAGAGAGAGAATCCCAAGCAGTTTCCTCACTGTCAGTGAAGAGCCCTACACGGGTCTTGATCTCACAAACCCTCCATGAGATCATGACCTGAGCCAAAATCAAGAGTCGGACACTTAACCAACTGAGCAACCCATGCGCCCCTATTACAACAACTTTTAAGCAAGTTTCCCTTGCCTATTTAACACTGTGCAGTGCAATTTCTGCTTTAGCACTTAATTTTACCATTCTGCCTTGCATTGTGTTCCCTGATATGTCATTTCTTGTTGATCTTGTGTTAGGGGACCTAACATGTGTTGATCATGTGAGGGACCTCATGTAATATACTGTTTATATATGGCTTAATGCTATGACCATTTAAAAAAAAGTTTCACATAGTCTTTATTTCTACTTTATCAGATAACCATAATATAATGTCTTAAAATAGACTTATGAGATAGTACAGTACAAAGTAGTTCATTAAAATTATTGAAAAAATTATCATTCTTAAATGTCTATTTGATGATAACCTTATAATTAATGTTGTTTATCAACAGCTTTCCTCTACATTCTATAAAAATGGTGGTTTTAAAAAATATTTCCCTTGGCCTTCATAGGAAACATTTATTAAACAGAGTATACCCTATCATAATCATAAAAAAGATGAAAATATATGGGTTGACACCTTGCCTTCTGAATTTAGTACTGTCTGTTTTAAAAGAAATCAATTTTCTGTATTTTTGGCATCATTTTTATGGGTAACATCTAGCTATTTGTATTGTTCATTTTCCAGCCTGTTCACTCATTTTCTGTATGACAAAGTTTTTATATCCATAATAAGGAAAAACACTTTAATTTGTACATGAATGTTACTTTCCATAATGAGTCAATTACTTGCTGAGTGTATGTTTTCTTTAAATGCCACATATCATTTTAACAGATATACTGTATTAATTTCTGAAGAAGTGTGCAAATCATATCATAATATATTTCTGAAATGGTGTTTATCCATTTCATTGCTTTATTTACATGAAGCAGCAGTGACATTTGCAAACTAGCTGTGGTCATAACAGGTGTGCTTGCCCCCTGGATATCCTATGGATATATTCCTGCTAAGTGGTAGTCTAATCACCCAAACTCCATGGAAGACTAAATTTAAATCAGATGTTAATTGCCTCTAGAGTTCAGCTGATCTTTGAATTCAATTATCTCCCCTAAAGCCAAATGGAAAAATACTTTGACTCAGGAAATTGTATATGAAAGTCACATCTGCTGTAAGGAAAATAGGTTTATAAACTATGCATTTAAAAAGAGTAAACCCTTACCCATTCTTAAATGTAGTATTTCTCCCACTATCTCTTCTAATGTCTTCGTCAAATGATTTCTATTAAGAGATTATATCTAGAAAATATTTATTTGGTAACTCTGTCATAATAAGCTTCTTTAAATAACGGACTCTTTTTTGATGAAATGATGGAAATTTTTTTCATCATTCTATATTGGGCATCACTCAGCAGAGTCTGTGTCTACAGGTGTTCCACACATCTATGCCAACCTACCTTACAGACTTAGGGTAGCATGTACTTGAACAAATGATTTATTTTCTCAACTTTTCTCTTCCTTCAATTAACTTATTTTCTAACTTTTACACCTCCTCTTCCTCCTCTTCAGCTTTAAGACAGGTGTTCCAAAACGAACAAGTTCATTTAGTGTTCTACTCTATAATCAATCCCTCTTATCTAATGTCACCTCTATTCAGGTGACTTCCAACTCTATGTCTTCAGTCTTGACCTCTCCCAAGTTTCAGTTCCAGTTTTCCAAGTACATGTTGGCTGCACAGGGTATTCTTTCTGGCAATCTAATTCCATCCCCCACCTCCTTCCCTATCTGATTCTTTTCTTTTTCTATATACTTTATCTTTTATTACTATCTTAATGGGTATTTGAGCTCAAACTTTTACAATGAGCTTGATTCCTTCACTAGTTTTCCTTCTCTTCCTTAACCCCCAAGTGATCCACCTTTACATTTAATCTATTTAAGCTTTCTAATTTATTTTCTGATAAAATTTCTAGTCCTACTGAACTTGATACAATTGGTACTGTGTGAGAAGTTATTATTATATACTACATTTACATTTCCAAACATCACAGTGAGCACCTTAGTCTAGTTAGTAAGAATTGGTGACAAGTCTATATATACTCTAATCATATTCTTGATTTTTCTGTATTCACTCCTTTGTTTTATAGATAATAACAATGTCAAAACTCTCTTTAAGTGTCCTGTCTAGGCTATACTTTTTATTAAAAATGAAGGGAGAAAATTGCTTTTTGAAGATCAGAGCTATTAGAATTATTTAAAAAGGACACTGCATAAAAAGTGTTAAATTCCTGGGCAAAACAAAACAAAATCCATACTATTACAAATGTCTATTCTATTTCTAAGCCAAATTAAAAGTGAGGAGTTGCAAATATCCAAAAAAAGAAAGATCAATCAACCTACTGGTGGAGATGAAATCAACTGATGGACAGCAGAAACAGTACTAAATACTCTATGCCACACAATAAGCCCCAGTTTATACGTGGCACACAATTCTTTGTGAAAAAGAAGCAAATATGGTTACTTGAAAACCTATCCAATTACCAGAAACTTATCTCATACTCTTGTTTTCTATCATGAAATACATGACTATAAACCTATCTTTTTATTTTATTATTATTATTACTTTTTAAATTCAGACAGGCACTGAGTAAAAGAAGCTCAAATGTAATGGAAGAAAAGAAATACCATGCTTCCCCCCCCCCCACCCCTTTAAATTCTCATAACATAAAACAGGCAAGCCAATTTAAACTAGATTTAGAAAATAAAAAGTTGCTGTCTGCCTGGTTTAATCCCAGTGAATTTTATATCAGAACAATAAATCCCTGAAAATGTAGGCTTCCAATGGAACCTTGTTAAATATTTAATCATAGGCACTAGGCCCATAACCATAAGCCGTGCTCCTTATTCTTATTTATTTCAACAGTAACTTTTCTTCTTTTTATGGAAGAGATCAAATGATGAGGAATAATCACTCATGTGAGCATATGTGTGCTTACCAATACCATCATGGCAATATTGCCGCATACAGATTTAGTTGTATGAGGATGAAATTATAATAATAACTACTTCTGCAACAGAAAGGGAAGAAAATCTCTCCCCTCTACATTTGCTAAATGTATGAGATTACGATAAAGGCATATATTTGTTGGGTTGTTTTAGATTTATATTAAAAAATAAAAATGCCATTTTGAGTTATCAGAAGGCATCAATTTAATCCCCAAGTATATACAGCACAAATATAGGAACAGTTCACATTTTTTTTTCCTTGCTTGTTTTTGAGCTTTATTCAAATGGAATCATACAGAATGTGCTATTTAATGTTGGGCTTCTTTCATTATGTTTGTAAATTTCAAACATATTTTCAAATGTGATTGTAGTTCATTTTTATCTCTTTATAGCATCACATTACTATGTGAAAATGAAACCCATTTTCGTTATTCTTTCTATTGATGCATGCTTGGGTAGTTTCAAGTTTAGAAAATTACCAAATGATGCTGCTGTGAAAATTCTTTTGCATAGTGAACATATGTAGGCATTTCTATTGGGTTTTTCCCTAAAAGAGGAATTTTGGGGTCATCAGGTATATGTAAGTCCATCTTAAGAAGATACTACCAAAGAGCTTTTGAAAGTGATTGTAACAGTTTACACTCACAGCAGTGAATGAAAATCTAGTTGCTCTCTGTCCTCACTAACACTTGGCATTGTTGATAGTTTTTACTTAGTCATTGTGCATTGGTATCAGACTGTGTTTTAACTCTGATTTTCCTGATAAGTGATGACGTTGTGTATTTTTTCATGTATTAGTGCACATTTTAAAGTTGATTTTTTACTCATCCTTCAGAGCAGAGCTTAAATGTCACTTGTTTAAGGTCTTCTTTGACCCTTCAGAATAGGTCTATTTTTCTGATCTTTGTTCTGCTGAAAACTGTACTTTTCTTTCATGGCCTTAATCTCAATAATGGAAGCTGTCAAATTAGATTCCACCCTCCAAGAGGGAAGAAACCACGTGCCCAACTTGTTAAATTCTATATTGCAGTGGCTAACATGGTCCTCACATATTAAGCACCCCGTAAATAAAGGATCTAGTACTGCATTCACAAATATAAACTTGATAATTCCACTTAATTATCAATAACTGAATAGCTAAAAAGCCCGACTCAGGATAAAATAAAGTCTTTGAACCCCCAAATTTCTATAGACAAAAAAGAGGCTGAGACAACTGTCCCACTACAAACACAGGCCGTTTCCTATGGCAAAGGAACGATGAATTGGCATGGTTAAAAGTCTAGTGGGCAGAGGAGTAGTAGGAGCAGAGCAGCAGGGAGGAGGCAGACCCTAACCAAGGAACTCCTTAGAGAATGCTGTCAAGTTTCAGAATTATTAAGGATGAGCGGCTGCTGTGTGCCTCCTGTTTTCCCTCTTTTTAAACTAAAATCTCAATTATGCTATTGTTAAAAAGAAAACCACAGGCCCAAAATGGCATCACTTAAGCTGAGTCCCCAAACCAGGGCTTAATACAGAAGGGAAATGCAACTTCAACCTCCCCCAAAAATGTAGACTTAGTCAGGAATTTGCTGAGTGAGTCTGCCACTTGGGCCCTCTTCATTCCCCCAAAGGCAGTGGAGGTAATATGCATGATAAGACTCACTGCATTATTCCCTAAGGAAAAGAACCCTTGCCTGAAATAATCCTTTTTTTTTTTTTTTTTTGGCTAATAACTTAATTGTTCCACCCTCCTTCCTATAAAAACTTTTCATTTTGTATAACTCCTTGGAGCTCCTCTCTACTTACTAAATGGGATGCTGCCCAATTCATGAAAACTTTAATAAAGCCAAATAGACCTTCAAATTTACTCAGTTAATTTTTTTTTTAATACTGTCCTAGGTCTGACAATTATTGCCTGCTGGGTGATTGTGAAACAGAGAACTGGTCTCTTTAGGGCATAAGACTTCAAATCTAGAGGAATCATACCAAGGAACCAAACCCAAGCGTCCTGATCCATACCTACACCTGATTTAGATAATAAGATTCTGAATCTTGAGCTTGGTTTTCTAATGGGATAAGATATTATAGAAGTCTTTGGAGGAATGTAAATAATTTATGGCCAAAATCAGTCTATGGAAATTTAAAAACATGGCTGCAAATTCTTTCCTCCTCTTTCCCCAGAGGTATATGCCTCTTCCCTTGAGCTTGTGACTACTTAAACAATAGCGTATGACAAAAATCATGCTATGTCACTGCATAGGCTAAATCATAAAAGGCCATTTTGCTCCTGTCTCCCTATTGTAACATTCACTAAGACTCTTTTTAAGGTGCCCAACTACTCTTAAGCTGTCACGCTACAAGGAAACCCAGCTATATGGAGAAGCCAAGCCAAGCCAAACCAGTAAATCACCTCAGCTGAGCAAGTCTTCAGATCATTCCAGCTCAGTAATATAAATGAAGATCAATGGATCACAAAGTTTAGTCCATGGACCTCTTAAGAGCCACTGAAATTCTTTCAAGGAGTACTTGAGCTCAAAACTATTTTCTTAATAATGCTAACACATTGTTGCCTTTTGTATGGTGTTGATATTTAAAGTGGTGCAAAAACTCTCTGATGCCTTGGCATGAATCACCACTAATACTCTTTAAATTCTTCACCAGCACACATGTACAGAAAAAAAAAATGTCATTTGCACTTATAAATATCTGTGGTGATGCAGAAAAAATATTAATTTTATCATATCAAAATCATTTAGTAGTCATCTTTTTAATATTCTATGTGACAAGATGGGAAATCTGCATAAAATACATTGCTGCATACTAAACTATGATGCTTGTCTCAAGGAGAAGCACTTGGGCAATTGAGCTGTGGGCTGAATTACGTGCTTCTTTCATGAAACATCATTTTCCATGAGAGAGTGACTGAAAAAACTGTGGTTATTCATCATTAGGTTTCTGAAAAAATATTTTCTCAAAAAAGGAAGAATTATTTCCAAGAATAAATTGACAGTATTGATTGTCAATGATAAATTTTGAATTTTTATCTGCCACTATCAGCTTAATAGCTTCCTTAGACTTTTCTGATGAGATGGGTGATGTTTTAATAAATGTCATTTTTTATTTTTATAATGAAATGTATTCACATTTGCAAGGGCTGCATAGCTCAGTGAAATCATATTTTCCTAAAGACCTGTGCACATTATAAAAATCATTCAAAGGTAAAAGATCCATTCAAAGTACAAGACATATCAATGGATTTTAATGTAACAGTGCAGAGCTCACTAACACAGTTTCAGATTCCACACTGCAAATGAACTTCAAAAAAATATCTCTTGACTAATTTTGGTACAGTATTGAAGGAAAATATTCTCAACTATCTGAAGAGGCTATTAAAATATTCCTCCCTTTTCCAACTTCACATCTGTGTAAGGTCATGTTTTCTTCATATATTTAAAACAACATATTGTAGCACTGGACACAGAAGCAGATAGGAAAAATGATGTTTTCTATTAAGTCCACATTTAAAGGTTTTGCGAAAATGTAAAACAAAGCCACTCTGTTCACTTTTTTTGTTTTGGAAAATAAGCTTTTTATTCAAAAAGTAATCTGTGATATCAATTAAAGAGCTTAGAACTATTTTAAATAAATTGAAAATAAAAACTTCTAAAATTTAATTTTTAATATGGTGAGTATGTGTTATAATCCACATAAACAACCATTGCTTTTTGGTCCTCAATAAATTTTAAACAGGTGAGTGTTCTGAGACAAAGAAAAAAAAAAAAAAATTGCTCCAGATGATTCCAGACACTAGTTGTTGCAGTCAGTCATCCCAGCCATTCAGATCTTCCCAGCTGAGGGCACAGACATCATAGAACAGACACAGCCATTCCTGCTGTGTCCTTTCTGAATTCCTTACCCAGAGAATCCATGACCATAAAAGAATGGTGGTTGTTTTGTGCCACTAAGAGCTTTATTCTACAGTAATGATAGATAACTGAAGCTGTACTTTGTCTCCCAGCTTCCCCACCATTATAATCCAAGTTCTTCTTACATTCCCTGTGACCACTCTGCACTCACTCACATAAAGTAGAAGCTGGGGAGTTTCCTAGATTGCCCCCACTCCCTCATGCCAGTGTCCTGGGTTTACTGAGTTTGATAGATTTTACCTATTAGATAGCTCAAGAAGTCCTTCACTCTTTTGCCTTTTCATAGCCACATTTAACTCAGGCACTTAGATCTCTCATCCTAAAGATGGCAACAGCTTTGTAATTGATCTTCCTAGCTCCAGTTGCCCTTGTAGTCAAACTAATATTATATGTCAGGAAAATAATTTTTTCTTCTAAGGATAAATTTGGTGTTATTAACTTCCTGCTGAAAAGCCTTCAGTAGCTAATCACTACCTTCAGGATAAGGAGTAAACTCTTTAAGGAGAACTAAAGCCCATGTAATATGACTCCTACTGTCTGTTTGGTCTCCTCTCCATCATAAGCTTTAATTATTTTTTAATATGCTACTGTACTAACAGTAGCTTCCAGAAGAAACCATTATCTCTTAAAATCTCTGTGCTTGTGTATTCAACTTTCCTTCTGTTCTATTCTGCTAGACTTTTAAGATACATGTTAATAACTATCTCTTTTTGGAGGCAATATATGAATTCTAGAATTCATTCCAGAAGAATGAATTAGGTTTTCTGCTTTGTGTATTTATATTACACAAGTTTATGCCTCCCTTTTAACATTTATCAGACTATATAACTTATGCTGTACTGAGAGTTCACTGAGAGATGGAATTATATTCCACCTTTGTATTTTTGAAATCCTATTATTTATCACAGTGATGAACAAATATCTATAGAATGAATAAAGAAATTGTTTTTATACAGTAGATATTTGTAGAAGAACTTGAAAATAATTTAGCCATCCATAGTGAGAACACAGTAGTAAACAAAGATTCAAAGCTAAAGGATTATAAATGGTCTTTAAACAAGTGAATATTTTTTTTAAAATGTCATTCACAGTCAAGGTAAATGTTACTAATAAGAAGACATCACAGATTCTATTAGTTTTCACCTAAGATTGTACTCTTTTTACTATTTAATATCTGCTTAATCTAGCATTCCAGAGCTGATTAATACTTTCATGTTTTCAAAGATATAAAACTACACAGTAACAGCAACTTAATTCTGTACTCAAATATGCTTTGCAGTGCAATATTCATGCTTCAAATATTTATACAGTATTTTAGTTTAGCACAGTGCAATTATTCTCTGTATATTACCAACTGACAACCTACCTGCTTCTTTAACAAACTTGATTTCAATTTGTGATATGGAAAAAACATAAAGTGGAGTATGGGAAATAGGGAGGGTTTTGACTAGAAAAATGACCAGCAAACTCCATTAGGTTTTAAAAAGATAATTTTGGCTAATTTTTAAAATAGCCTTTAACGGAGGTGTACTGAATGTCTTTCACTTGCACCTCCAGATTTATTCTCCATCCTTCTCCACCCTAGTCCATGCTCCAGGAGGTCACCCTATATGAATGGCATCAACTGATTTCCTTTCTTTCAGCTTCTAGGTAGATATGTCCAATATAGGTGCATCACATACTCTTTGAGTCCAGCCTTCTGTTCTCCTTTTCAGTTGCAGCTAAACACTTACCCATAGGCTTTGACTCTCTTACCTTTAATGCCCCTGGACTAACCTCAAACAATAGGGGATGGGACAAGGTGGATGAATGCTTTTCCATGATAATCTTTGGTTGACACATCTAAAGTCATTCTCTGTATTCCTGAGAAGTTCTGAGAAGGATCAAGCTTCAGTTGCTTCTGGAGGGAATCAAACTCAGTTACACACACTTGTACTGACCTTACATCCTACCTTATTTCATTCTTTCTTGTTCCTCCTTCACATTCACTGTCACCTACTGAATATACCTGAATATGAGTTATTGTTTCAGTCTTTGCTTTTAGAAAATCCTGGCTAAGACACTGGTAGGGAGGCACTGATCGGAGATCTAGAAATTATAAGAAGAGTGAGGTCAAAATACCAATTTTTATGGCTTCTCTGCCAAGTCACTGTGGTTTTACTCCATCCTGCTACTGTAAAGGCAAATACAAAATAAAAATAAGAGACTTCTCTCCCCTCCCTTTTCTTAGAGTATTTACTTAAGAAACTTGTAAGTTATTTTTCTGTCTCTGAAATGTATGTAAATCATCTTAAGAGCTAAATAAGGCTCTTGTCAGCTTTACAACTCAGGCATGTCTTTCTCAAGGACCTTTGAGCCATTTCTTTGAAATTAATCAAGGAAGACAATGCTCCCATCTTCGGGTTTCTGTGGGAGAGTAGGAGCCTAACGTCATTGGGCACTTTGATTGAAGTTGCAAAATCATCACCTGTCATAAAGGTATGAAAAGTTTAACTTTCCTTTGCGTAAAGCCAAATAATTACACACATGATCATTCTAAATATCAGGTGACTAAAGATGAACTATTTGGGACAAATGGTGCTATCAAGTGCTCTTAGTTGAGGGCTAGTTATTGTTTATCTTGAGAACATGTATGTAATGGATTGTGTCTGGCTATAAAAGGGTGAGATGTATATCTGTCTTAATAATGTTTTAGCACATCGCCTGTGACGGACATCAAATTATAGTTTAATGCTTATTTAATGGTAAAACCACTTTATTTCTTTTCCACTTTGGTCAAGAGGTTCTCTGGGTTGTCAGGAGATTTTGTTTTTAATTATATTTCCCCAACACTTTCAAATGCTACAAACCTTGTTATAGTGTTCTTGTGGTTCTGATAACTGTTCCTCTTCCTAGATCATCTAAGCCTAGATATGGTAACAGCTCCCTGCTATCACTAGTCCACAACTACCGCAACTTTTTCTGTTGATTTTCACAAACTATGTCACTTATTTAGTAACAGTTATTTTGTTAAACTCTCCTAAAATTCCAAATTTGAGTGTGGCATTAATTTCCTTTCAGGACCTTGACTAACAAATAGAAGGGATTGGAAACAGGAAAATCATATGGGATATTATTTGGTAATCCAAGTAAAAGACAATGATGACTGGTGAATAATAATGGGAGATGTAAGAAGCAGACAAATTCTGGGGGGAGAAAAGAGCCAACAGAATTTGCTCATGCATTGGAAAAGAAAGAGGTTAAACAGATGAATCTAAAGTGTTTGGATTGATTAAAAGGAAGGGGTTGTCTTACAGAAATGGGAAATACTTAAAAGCATTGTTGGGTAGGGAAAAGCATGAGCTTGTTTTATACTTATAAAATTTCAAATGGATATATGATATCTAAGTAGACATGTTAAATTGACCATTGCATGTGCCTGTAGCTCAGGAGAGAGGTCCAGGCTGAGAGAATAAGTATGGCTGCAACAGGATAAAGATAATATTGAGAATCTTGGGCCTAGATTAGGTCATCAAAAGAATTTGTATGGACAAAGGAAGAGGAGATCAAAAGACTAAGTCGTGGGGCATCCCAATGTTTAAAGGTTGGTAGGAAACCAACAAAGTATAAGTGGCCATTGAATTGGGAGAAATAAGATAGAGTAGTTGTCTCAGAAGCCGAATAAATAAAAGAAAGAATGCTTAACTGTGTCTTACATTTTAATCACTTATTGAGCAACACGAGAACTAATTAAACTTAACAACACGTGCATCATTGGTGAGTATTTTTCATGGAGTGACAGGGACAAAAACTCACTGGAAACTATGTGGAAACAGAGAATATAGATAGCTCATTTTAAGAAAAAAATGTTTTTTATATTTCTATAGGGAAAAATATAAGGAGGAAAGACGATCCCATGTACCAATACAGAGCTAAGAGAAGAGCATAGCCAGTCTATCCATAATAACAGGATAGAAGATAGAGTACATAGTCTCTGATAATTTTAGTAGATGCATTCATGGAAACCTGGTGAAAAATCTCTTGGATGCTGTTATTTCCTAAGTGAAATAGGAATTAAAGTTTTCTCCTTAGAGTGAGGATGGTAGAAGAATTAGAAGAGAGGAGAGGGAAGAAAGTGTGTGATAGTCTTCTAGAAGAGTAGAAAAATGGATACAATAGAAAAATGTAAAATTATTGCTTGGCTCTACTAAGAGACAACTTGGTGTTAGTGACTATGAACTAAAGGTGAGAGCAGTTGACATGGTTGTGTGTTTTCCTCTAGCACCAGTTTAGCTATATGGCAATAGGTACAGTCTAGCCCAAGAGTTGTATTTAGCCAGCTGGGCTTTATTAGATGAGCACTGAGAGAAAGAGAAACAGAGATAGAGAATAGAGACAGAGAGAGGGAGAGAGGGAGGCAAGCAAAGGAGTTGAGGATATATTCAAGGGAGCGATATTAGCAATGAATCATTTAATACATGCTGAGTGACAGTAGGATAATGGACATGAGATTAGTAAAGAATAGGATAAGTCAGTGAGATCAACGGATTTTATATCCTAATTGGTTAAAAAAAAATATTGATGTCAGTGTATGAGAGGAAAGTATCAGATAGTTGGGAGGAGGAAATGGTGGCTATCCCACTAGCTAGGGATGGGGCTATTTATGACTAATGACTAATGACCTTATTAAAGAAGGTGTTGTGTAAGTCTAAAGACAGACCTGGAGTCGAATTCTAAACCTACCACCTAACGGATCTTTAACTTTGAGCAGATCACTTTACTATGCCTCTGTTTCCTCACATGCAACTGGAAGATGACAGTAGCTACCTCAGTGGATCCTTGTGAAGATTAACTGAAATAACTGAAATTGTTTAGTATACCACCTGGTGCATAATAAATATTCATTATTCATACTGACATACATACATTCATTTAATGAAGTTGTTTGTTGTAAAAAAATTGACTTAAATCCCATCTGGATTAAGATATTAAATGATTTAATGTTTGAAATGGTAAAGTCCTACAACCATTTATTGGGAGTCCCAATTCAATATTAAGTAAATTTAGTATATACTTAGTATATGTGCACAATTGTATTTTTAAGTGGGTCCACATATTTCTAACAGTATGTATGTAACAAAATCAAAATGTTTAGTTGAATTTAGTGTGAGGATGACTTAACTCTGACCATGTCTACATGACTTAAGCATAATGAACCCTGATGAGTTTTATTTAAAAATGATTGTATCTCTGTACTCACTATGAAGGTATTATATTAACATCTTAGAGGATAATAAAAGGCATAGTACACATTAGTGCACAGTGAAATAATAGCTTTTGTTTAATAACATATTTTCATTCATTCATTGATAATATTTTATGTCCCAGACACTGAACTGGGTACTGGGGAAACAGGTGACACTAGAAAACTAACACACTTGATCTTGTATGGCTTACATTCTAGTAGGAGTGTAACAACTATCCCCCACAATAAACAATATGAACAGAGATATAATAAAATGTTTAGAGAAAAAGCAAACAAACAAACTTAAGAGTAATGAGAGAAAGTGACTGAAGTTGGAGGGGTGCTCTGAAGAGGTTATGTTTGAGCAAGGGTCAGAATGTGAGAAGCCATCAGCCATGTAAATAAATATTGAACAAAAGCATTCCAGGTAGAAGGAACAGCAAGTATTGATGTAGTCTGCTAATATCAGTAAGAAGAACAGTGAGAATTATATTTAGAGGGGCAACTGAAAAATACTTGGCGCATTTGTATGTTAATTATATTTCTATTTTAGTTATGTTAAATTTCAAATGACCATTATACATCCTACTCAAGTGCCAGATGAGAACTTAGAGATATGTTTTGAAGAACAGTCTTAACAACTAAAGAATTATCATTCTGTGAGACAAGAATGAACCTAGAGTCATTTTTGCCACTTCAGTTTGTCATAAACTCCAACTCAATACTTTTGAAAATTCCAAGATTCCATTTTCAGAATATACACAAAACTCTTTTATTCCTATCACCTAAGTAACCAAGTAACTAAATAGACTTTTTAGTGTTCTGTTTTCACTTTGGGGAACTTTGGTTTATTCTGGAAATAGTAGACAGAGCCATCTTTTTAAAATGTATGCAAAACAGGGTTCTTTTTCTTTAATGATTTTATTTTTTTTATTTTTAATTTTTTTAATATGAAATCTATTGTCAAATTGGTTTCCATTCAACACCCAGTGCTCATCCCAACAGGTGCCCTCCTCAATGCCCATCACCCACTCTCCCCTCCCTCCCACCCCCCATCAACCCTCAGTTTATTCTCAGTTTTTAAGAGAACCATAAGAGACTTTTAACCATTTTATTGAAGCATGACTGACATAAAAAAGGCTTCATATATTTGATGTATACAACCTGATGAGTTTGGAGATAAGTTTACATCCATGAAACCATCACCACAACCTATGCCATCGACATACACATATCCATCACTTCTAAATGTTTACTACTGCCGTCTTTATTTATTGTTGTTCTTTTTTATGGTAAGAATACTTAACATAAGATCTAACCTCTTAGTGGGCACTTGGTGGCTCCGTAGGTTAAGCATTGGACTCTTGATCTTGGCTCAGGTTATGATCTCATGGTTTATGTGATCAAGCCCTGTGTTGGGGTCTCTGCTGACGGGGTGAAGCCAGCTTGGGATTCTGTCTTTCCCTCTCTCTATCTCTGCCCCTTCCTCTTTCTCTCAAAATAAATAAATAAACTTAAAAAAAAGATTTAACCTCTTAGCAAATTTTAGGCATATAATATGGTATTAGTAACTATAATTACAATGCTATAGACTAGATCTCTAGGACTTATATCCTATATCTTATATAATTGAAAAGTTGTACCCTTTGACTCATAACTCCCTGTTTTCCCCTTGCCAGATCCAGGCAACCACCATTCTACTCTTGGCTTTGTTGAGTCTGATTGTATTAGATCCCTCAAATAAGTAGTATTATGTGGTATTTTTCTTCTGTGCCTGGTACTTTATATTTAGCATAATATCCTTCAGTTATATCCATGTTGGCAAGATTTTATTTTTCAGGGTTACATAGTATTCCAGTAGATGTATATATCATATTTTCTTTATCCATTCATCCACTGATGGACATTTAGGTTGCTTCCACATCTTGCCTATTGTGAATAATGAATGAACATGGTAGGACACATAACACTTCAAGATCCAGATTACAATTCCTCTGGATATATGGCAGATATGTCATTGCTGGATCATACCGTAGGTATATTTTTAATTTTTTGAGGAGACTCTATATTGTTTTCTGTAGTGGCTGCACCAATTTACATTTCCAAGTACACAAGTATTCCCTTTTCTCCAAATCTTCATCAACACTTGTTTATATATATATTTTTAATAATAACCATCTTAAATGATGTGAGATGATATCTCATTATGGTTTTGATTTGTATTTTCCTCATGACTAGTGATGTTGAGCATATTTTCACATACCTTTCGGTCACTTATATGACTTCTTGGGAGAAATGTCTATTCTGTCCCTTTGCCCATATTTTCATTGAGTTATTATTTTTTACTATTGGAGTTCCTCTATATTTTGGATATTAATCCTTTATCAGATATGTGGTTTGTAAATATTTTCTCCCATTCCATAGGTTGTCTTTTCATATTACTGATTATTTCCTTTGCTGTGCAGAAGCTTTTTAATTTGATGTGATCTCACTCATCTCCTTTGTCTTTGTTGTCCATGCTTTTGGTGTCACCTCAAAGAAATCATTGCCAAAACCAAAGTCCAGAAGCTTTTCCTCTACATTTCTTCTAGGAGTTTTATGGCACTAAGTCACCAGAAATTTTTATTTAAATTCTTCTGTGCACACCCTGCAGTAACTCTGCACTTCACTCAGAACAAAGACCAAGAACCCTACAATACTCCCAAGATTTGTTATGATCTGGCTTCCCGTTATCTCTCCAACTTCTCCTACTACTACTTTTATGTGCTCTGTTTTGGCTTTACCTGCCTCAGCATTTCTTAATGAGTGAGACCTACTTTGACAACTCTGCTTTAAATTCCTTCTGCCTCCACCCTTAGCACAACTGATTAACTCCCTCTATAACTTTTCATACACTTGTCATCTTCTAAAGTACATTTTCACTGATAATGGTCTTTCGCTTCCCATTAGAAATATAAACTTGATGAAGGCAGACATTTTTTGTCTTCCTTGCTCATTGATGTTTTCCCAGCACAAAGAATATTGCTTGGCACAAAGTAGGTGCTCAGTAAGTATGTATTGAATGAATTAATTAGTGGTTTGGAGACTGAGAATTTTTGTTTTAAAATGTTCTCTTAATAGTTTATACAATGGTAGTGGCTCTTAATACAACTGAAGTAAGGAATATTCCCACTTTGTTTTATTTTTATTTATGTTTCTATTTAAATTATAGTTAGTTACTACATAGTATAATATTGGCTTCAGGTTTCATCACAAAAACTGCCATTCTTAATACTCATCACCCATTTAGCCCGTCCCCTGCCCACCTCCCCTCCAGCAGCCCTCGGTTTATTCTCTATAGTTAAGTCTCTTATGGTTTACTTCTCTCTCTTTTTTCCCTTCCTCTATGTTCATCTGGTTTGTTTTCTAAACTCCTGATATGAGTGAAATCATATGGTATTTGTCTTTCTGACTGATTTCACTTAGCATAATACACTCTAGCTTCATCCACATCACTGTAAATGGCAAGATTTCACTTTTTTCAATGGCTGAGTAATATTTTGGCTATTGTAAATAATGTTTCTATAAATATTGGGGTGCAGGGGCACCTGGGTGGCTCAGCTGGTTGGGCATCCAACTTTGGTTCAGGTCATGATCTCACAGTTCATGAGTTTGACCCTGCTTCAGGCTCTGTGCTGACAGCTTAGAGCCTGGGGCCTGTTTCAGATTCTGTGTCTCCCTTTCCCTCTGCCCCTCTCCTCCTCACACTCTGTCTCTCTTAAAAATAAAATAAACATTTAAAAAAAGATTTAAAAAATATCGGGGTGCATGTGGCCCTTCAAATCAGTACTCTTGTATTCTGTGGGTAAATATCTACTAGTTCAGCTTCTAGATTGCAAGGGAGCTCCATTTTTAACATCTGAGGAACCTCTGTACTGTTTTTCAGCATGGTTGCACCAGGTTACATTCCTACCAACAGTGTGAAAGGGTTCCCCTTTCTCTATATCCTCATCAACACCTATTGTTTCCTGTATTGTTAATTTTAATCATTCTGACAGGTGTGAGGTGGTATCTCATAGTGGTTTTGATTTGTAATTTCCCAACGATGAGTGATGTTGAACATTTTGTCATGTGTCTATTAGCCATCTGGATGTCTTTGGAAAAATGTTTATTTGTGTTTTCTGCCCATTTCTTAATTGGATTATTTGCTTTTTGGGTGCCAAGTTTGGTAATTCATTATAGATATAGGATACTGACCCTTTATCAGATATGTCATTTGAAAATATCTTCTCCCATTCCGAAGGTTGCCTTTTAGTTTTATTGACTGTTTCCTTTGCTGTGCAGAAGCTTTTTATTTTGATGAAGTTTTATCTTGATGAAGTCCCAATAGTTCATGTTTGTATCTGTTTCCCTTATCTAGTAAGAAGTTGCTACAGCAGAGATGAGTTGACTATACAGTTATGGGTCCATTTCTGGTTTTTCTATTCTGTTCCATTGATCTATGTGTCTGCTTTTGTGCCAGTACTATACTGTCTTGATGACTACAGTTTTGTAATACAGCTTCAAGTCTGGGATTGTGATGCCTCCAGCTTTGCTTTTGCTTTTCTTTTTCAAGACTGCTTGGGCTATTCAGGGTCTTTTGTGGTTCCATACAAATTTAAGGAGTGTTTGTTCTAGTTCTGTGAAAATGCTGTTGACATTTTGATAGGAATTGCATTAAGTGTATAGATTTCTTTGGGTAGTATAGACATTTTAACAATATTTGTTCTTCCAATCTATGAACATGGATTGCTTTCCCATTTCTTTGTGTCTTTTTCAATTTCTTTCATAAATCTTCTATAGTTTTCAAAGTACAGATCTTTTATATCTTTGGTTAGGTATCATGGATTTTGGTGCAATTGTAAACAGGATTGATTCCTTGATTTCTCTTTCTGCTGCTTCATTATTGGTGCATAGAAATGCAAAATATTTCTGTACATTCATTTTGTATCCTGCTACTTTACAGAATTTGTGTATCAGTTCTACAGCAGTGTAGTGTTCTGAGTTTTCTATATAGAGTATCATGTCATCTCTGAAGAGTGTAAGTTTGACTTCTTTGCTGATTTGGATGCCTTTTATTTCTTTTTGTTGTCTGATTGCTAAGGCTAAGACTTCCAGAACTATGTTAAATAACAATGGTGAGAGTGGGCATCCCTGTCTTGTTCCTGACTTTAGAGAAAAAGCTCTCCGTTGTTCCTCATTGAGGATGATATTAGCTATGGGTCTCTTGTATATGGCCTTTATGATGTTGAGGTATGTTCCCTTTTTCCCTATTTTGTTGAGTTTTTTTTAAAATCAAGAATGGATGTGGTACTTGGCACAAAAACAGACACTCAGATCAATGGGACACAATAGAGAACCCAGAAATGGACCCACAAATGTATGGCCAACTAATCTTTGACAAAGCAGGAAAGAATATCCAGTGGAATAAAGGCAGTCTCTTCAGCAAGTGCTGCTGGGAAAACTGGACAGTGACATGCAGAAGAATGAACTTGGACCACTTTCTTACACCATACACAAAAATAAACTCAAAATGGATGAAAGACCTAAATGTAAGTAAGACAGGAAGCCATCAAAATCCTAAAGGCAAGAGCAGGCAAAAACCTCTTTGACTTTGGCTGCACAACTTCTTACTCAACACATCGCTGGAGGGAAGGGAAACAAAAGCAAAAATGAACTATTGGGGCCTCATCAAAATAAAAAACCTTCTTCACAGCGAAGGAAACAATCAGTAAAACTAAAAGGCAACAATGGAATGGGAGAAGATGTTTGCAAATGACATGTCAGATAAAGGGTTAATATCCAAAATCTATAAAGAACGTATCAAACTCCACACCAAAAAAACAAAAAATCCAGTGAAGAAATGGGAAGACATGAATAGATACTTCTCCAAAGAGGATATCTAGATGGCAAACCAACACATGAGAAAATGCTCAACATCACTCATCATCAGAGAAATACAAATCAAAACCACAATGAGATACCACCTCACAGCTGTCAGAATGGCTAACATTAAAAACTCAGGCAACAAGAGGTGTTGGTGAGCATGCAGAGAAAGAGGATCTCTTTTGTGCTGCTGGTGGGAATGCAAACTGGTGCAGCCACTCAGGAAAACAGTATGGAGGTTCCTCAAAAAACTGAAAATAGAACTACCCTACAACCCAGCAATTGCACTGCTAGGCATTTATCCAAGGGATACAGGTGTGCTGTTTCGAAGGGACACATGCACTCCAATGTTTATAGCAGCACTATCAACAATAGCCAAAGTATGGAAAGAGCCCAAATGTCCATCAATGGATGAATGGATAAAGAAGATGTGGTGTATATATATACAATGGAATACTACTCAGCAATAAAAAAGAATGAAATCCTGCCATTTGCAACTACATGGATGGAACTAGAGGGTATTACGCTAAGCGAAATTAATCAGTCAGAGGAAGACAAAAATCACATGACTTCACTCATAGAGGACTTTAAGACACAGAACAGATGAACACAAGGGAAGGGAAGCAAAAAATAATATAAAAACAGGGAGGGGGGATAAAACATAAGAGACTCTTTAATATAGATAACAAACAGAGGGTTACTGGAGGGGTTGTGGGAGGAGGGATGGGCTAAAAGGGGAAGGGGCATTAAGGGATCTACTCCTGAAATCACTGTTGCACTGTATGCTAAATAATTTGGATGTAAATTAAAAAAAATAAAATTAAAGTTAAAAATAAATAAATAAATAAATAAATAAAAAAGAATGGATGTGGTACTTTGTCGAATGCGTTTTCAGCATCTATTGAGAGGATCATGTGATTCTTATCCTTTCTTTTATTAGTGTGGTGTACCATGTTGATTGGTTTGTGAATATTGAATTACCTTGCAGCCCAGGAATAAATCCCACTTGATCTTGGTGAATGATTCGTTTAATGTACTGTTGAATATGATTTGCTAGTATTTTGTTGAGAATTTTTGCATCCATGTTCATCAGGGGTATTGGCCTGTAATTCTCTTTTTTAGTGGGGTCTTTGGTTTGGAATAAAAGTAATGCTAGCCTCATAGAATGAATTTTGAAGTTTTCCTTCTATTTCTATTTTTTGGAACAGTTCGAGAAGAATAGGTATCAACTCTTCTTTAAATGTTTGGTAGAATTCCCCTGGGCAACCGTCTGACCCTAGAGTTTTGTTTGTTGTAAGATTATTGATTACTGATTCAATTTCTTTGCTGGTTATGAGTTTTTCAAATTTTCTATTTCTTCCTGTTTCAGTTTTGGTATTTTATATGTTTCTATGAATTTATTCATTTCTCCAAGATTGTCCAATTTTTTGGCATACAATTTTTCATAATATTCTCTTGCAATTATTTGTATATCTGTTGTGTTGTTTGTGATCTTTTCTCTCTCATTCATGATTTTATTTACTTGGGTAATTTCTATTTTCTTTTCAATAAGTCTGGGTAGTGGTTTATCAATTTTATTAATTTCTTCAAATAACCATCTCCTAGTTTCATTGATCTGTTCTACTGGGGTTTTTTGTTTGTTTGTTTGTTTGTTTGTTTGTATATCATTTATTTCTGTCCTAATCGTTATTATTTCACTTCTTCTGCTGGCTTAAAGCTTTATTTGCTATTCCTTTTCCAACTCCTTTATATGTAAGGTTAGGTTGTTTATTTTGGACTTTTTTTGCATCTTGATAAAGGCTTGTATTGGTAGATATTTCCCTCTTATGACTGCTGTTGCTGTATCCTAAAAGTTTTGGACTACCGTGTTTTCATTTTCTTCCTTGCACTTTTTAATTTCTTCTTTAATTTCCTGGTTAACCCATTCATTCTTCAGTAGGATGTTCTTTAATCTCCATGTATTGTGGCCTTTTGAAATTTTTCTGGTGGTTAACTTCAAGTTTCATAGCATTGTGGTCTGGAAATATGCATGGTATGATCTTTTTGACTTGTTAAGAGTTTATTTGTGACCCAGGGCTTATGCTTGAGAATATTCCATGTGTACTCAAAAAGAATGTGATTTCTGCTGCTTTAAGATGAAATGTTCTAAATATATTTCTTAAGTCCATCTGGTCTGGTGTGCCATTAAAAGCCATGTTTTCCTTGTTGCTTTTCTGCTGAGATGATCTATCGATTGTTGTAAGTGGGGTGTTAAAGTCCCCTACTATTATTGTATGGTTATCAACGAGTTTCTTTGTGTTTGTTATTGATTGATACATTTGGGTGTTTTCCAAGTTGGGGGCATAAATATTTATAACTGTTAGATCTTCTCGTTGGCTAGACCCCTTTATTACGATATAGTGCCTTTCATCATTTCTTGGTACAGTCTTTGGTTTAAAATTTAGTTTGTCTGACATAAGTATAGCTTTCTTTTGATATCCATTAAGATGATTAATGGTTCTCCATTCCCTCACTATTAATCTGCAGGTGTCTTTTTTTTTTTTTTTTTTTTTTTTTTTCAACGTTTTTTATTTATTTTTGGGACAGAGAGAGACATAGCATGAACGGGGGAGGGGCAGAGAGAGAGGGAGACACAGAACCGGAAACAGGCTCCAGGCTCCGAGCCATCAGCCCAGAGCCATCAGCCCAGAGCCTGACGTGGGGCTCGAACTCACGGACCGCGAGATCGTGACCTGGCTGAAGTCGGACGCTTAACCGACTGCGCCACCCAGGCGCCCCAATCTGCAGGTGTCTTTAGGTCTAAAATAAGTCTCTCCTAGAGGTGTCTGGGTGGCTCAGTCAGTTAGGTGTCCAACTTCAGTTAAGGTCATGATCTCATGGTTGTGGGTTTGAGCTCCATTTCAGGCTCTGTGTTGACAGCTTGGAGCGTGGAGCTTGCTTTGGGTTCTGTGTCTCCCGCTCTGTCTACTCCGCTGCCCTGCCTCCGCTCGTGTTCTCTCTCTCTCTCTCTCACTCTCGAAAATAAACATTAAAAATTTTAAATAAAAATAAGTCTCTTACATGCAGCATATATATGGGTCTTATTTATTTTTTTTATCTATTCTGATACCCTATATCTTTTGATTAGAACATTTAGCCCATTTACATTCAGAGTGATTACTGATAGATATGAATTTAGTACCAGTTTATTACTTGTTAAGTCATTGTTTCTGGAGCTCTGTTCCTTTCTAATCTTCATTGCTTTTGGTCTTTCTGTCCCACTCAAAGAGTCCCCCCTTTAATATTTCTTGCAAGGTTCAGTTGGTGGTCACGAACTCCTTTAGTTTTTGTTTGTCTGAGAAAATCTTTCTCTCTCCTTCTATTCTGAATGACACCCTTGCTGGATCAAATATTTTTGGGTGCATATTTTTCCCACTCAGTACACTGACTATATCATGCCACTCCTTTCTGATCTGCTGAGTTTCTGTGGAGAGATGTGCTCCTGACCTTATTTATCTTCCCTTCTAGGTTATGGTTTTCTTTTCCTTTGACACTTTCAGGATTCTTTCCTTATTTCTGTAATTTGCAAATTTTGATAAGATATATCTTGGTGTTGGCCTGCTTTTGTTGATTTTGATGGGAGTTCTCTATGCCTTCTGTATTTGGATGTCTGTTTCCTTCCCCAGATAAGGGAAGTTTTCAGCTATAATTTGTTCAAATAAAGAGTCACTGAGCTCTTTAAGTCTACACTGATTATCCAATATTGTTCTTTCCCTTTTCTTTTCAGCTTTATTATTTTCCATAAGCTTATCATCTATATAACTTACTTATTCCTCTGCTTCTTCCATCCTGCTTTGATTAGATCCCTGGCCATGACCTCTTCTTGTTCTTTCTTTGGGGTGAATTCCTCCACCTTGGTATTTTGTCTAGGTCTCTGTCTTCTGTGTGTTATGAAAGAACATTAATGCTCCTGAGAGTAATGGCCATATTAAGAAGAAGTTCTGCACTGTCCAGGGCCTGGTGCTTCAGGAATATTTCTGGCATATACTCTGTGTACTCTGCTGTTGTGTTTTGGCTGCTCTTTTCCTCAGGTCAGTCCTCTGCAGTTTCTCCTTGCCTGCAGTGGGGAATGTTTGGGCCTTGTCCAGTGTGTAGTAGTTTTAAGTAGGTATGTTTTGGTCTGCTTGTTAAAAGAGGCTAGATCCTATTTCCCCTAGAGCTTAAGCTTTGTAGCACTCTATGCTCAGTAGACTTGGTGCATACAAGGGAGAGGGGAGACTGTGCTGGTTTTCTGGGGGAGGGACATTGTTGCTCTCTTGGGCACACTTACCTTAGTTTAGAAGCACTTGCAGAGCGCAGGGGGTGGGGTGTAAGCAGCTCAAGCATCCACTATGGAATGCTGTGCTACTCACTGAAGTCATCCGTGTTAATGGGCATCGGTAAAATGGTGTCAGCCAGTTCTTGCCTCACTGGAAAGGGGAGTTTGCACCCACTGCTGCTTTAGAAGTCCTCACAGAAAAGCAAATGGTCTCCCCTCTTGTGTCACAGGCTTCCGTCAGATCCCTGCCTTCACCCTGTCTGTGTCCAAGCCCACCCAGCAGCACAGTGCTCCTGTGTTTTATCTCAGGCACATTGGCTGGGTTTCAAAACTCCAAATTTTGGGGACCTGGCACAGCACAGACAGACCCATACTGATCCTCTGGGGGAGTATCTTGCCATGCTGTGGCTGGTGCTGATTTATCCCAGAAGGGCAGTTGTCTGAAGGCACAAGGGCTTGAAATTTATGGTAAAACTCATCAAAAAGCTGGTGTCCAGGTTAGCTGCGCTCAGCAGCTGCCTCTGCTCATATACTAATCAATGGAGCAGCTCAATGGTACCTGCTGACACTTTTGTCCCTGGGGAGGCAGTGCCAACTCTCCCAATTGCTCTCCAAGAAGGAGAACTGCTTCTCCTAAATGGGACCCAGGGGATCCTCAGACCACACCATCTGCTCTGGGTCTTTGTTTCCCTTCTTTACAGGAGCACCTCCATGTCCACCAAATTCCACCCAGTGATGGCTTGGGCTTCTAAAACTTTAGTCTTTGAGCTCTGCTTCTTGTAAAAACTTGCATTTATCAGCCCCTCTCATTTTCTCCCTCAATGGTTTTGAGGAAGTGTTCTTGGGCAATGCCCTGCACTCTGTTCTCTTTCTTTCTATTCTCTTTTCCTGATCAGGGCTCTCTTTCCTCAGCAGCACCAATGATTCATTTCTCCCCCAAATCGCATCTCCCCATATTCTATCTTCCATGATGTTGCCTCTTTTCTCCCTCTAGTTGTGCAGCTTGTTCTCTCAGTCCTCAGGTCAATTTCCTGGGTGTTTAGAATGATCTGATATTTATCTAGTTGTGTTCAAGGACTGAAGCAAGCATAGGGTCCTCCTACTCCTCCTCCATCTTAATTCCCCCCACAATTAATTGTTTTGAATAGAAACAAAAAATACTTAAAATATTTACATATTTGTGCATATGTGTTGATCAAATTTAGGGGAAAATACTAAAATATTGCTTAAATACAGTAGTCTAGATAGAAAGGAAGGACATCTTAGGGGGTTAGCAGAGTGGACCCTGAGGCCAGACTACTTGAGTTCATATCCCAACTCTATCACTTAGGAGACATGTCATCTAACACAATTTATTTAATCTCATTGTGCCTCATTTTATCATCATGGAAATATTAGTAACTAATTTCATGAAAGTGTTTTTAAAATTAAATGAATTAATTAGGATAAAAAGATCTATATGATGTGTAGGACACAATATTTTAAAAAGTGGTAGCTTTTAATTTGTTTTATTGTTGTTGTATTGCCAGGATATCCCCAAAATCAATTTTATAACTAATATCTTTGACACCTTATATTACTAAAATCATAGTAAAACAGAAGGATTTTGAAAGTGGAGGAAACAGTCATGAAGATGGTTGAAAATACTTCTGGTTTAATTTAGACATGCATACAATTTTAAAACTGAAAGAATTCATGTAACTTAGTGAAAACTTGATTCTTTTTGTAGTACCTTCTATCACCACCTCCAATCCTTCTCTTGCCTGCTTTTTCAAGTTTAATTCCATTGCTGAAATAAATCTTTATCTTCCATGTGTGGTGACTATTAAATACAACAATTGATTGCTGCTGTATGTTCTACTAATGAGCCATAAGAAATTCTCTCTCCTGTCATTTTTACACAGCTGACTTCATTCACACTGCATAAATGAACACCTAAAAACAAATCAGTGTCAGTTTTTATTAATATGTAGTGGTTTTCAGATTACAGTTATCACAACCAGAAAACGCATTTGTTGGTGAAATGTGAAGATTAAAAAATGATGAATTTCTGAAAATTATATTTCAATTGTACCTTTCAGTGATGTAAATACTGGAGATTGTAAAGTGGAAAGAACACAGAGTGAGGCAGCAGACATGAAGTTGAGTACCAGATTCCTCCTGTTACTACTTATGTGAACATGATGAAATAGTTAACCTTTCCAAGCCTCAAATTTCTATTTGTGAAATACAACCCCTTTTTCACTAAATCAAGGCTATCCAGAGCTATAAGAAACAGCATTATCAACTCAGTAAGAGGTAAAATAGTTGTTTCAGACAGAAATTAAGATGTTAAATTCCCAAATACTGGCGATGGGGTGTGTGTGTGTGTGTGTAAAGTGGGTATAGACAAGAGGGATGTTTGGCTTGTGAGATCTAATTACAGAAAAAAAATGAGCTCCCTGGGCCACTAAGCTGTCTTTGTGTGTGTGTTAGCTAGCTAATCGCTATGTGCAAGGTGATGTCTTTTGGCTGCTGGGTCCCTGCACTCCCTATTTGCCTTTTGTGCTGGTCTGTTCATTTGCCTTGTGCTATGCTCTTGGGGAGCTCTGGTCACCCCTCTTTCCTGAATTTGTTTCCCCTTGACTCCTACTCAATTGCAGACATCTGCGTGTTGTTATATTCTCCATCTAGCACTGCTAAGATTATCCATCTTCCACCTCCACTGCAAAATCATTTAGCTCCACCCTAGCAAGCCCCCTGATAGAACCATAGGCTCTCAATTCAGAATCCACACCTCAATGTAACTGAGGGGGATTCTGATATGCCACCGGGCCTGAACATTATGTTCTATTCTTTTAACTAGTATGCATTATCCCATATTATATTGGGGCTTCTACTCAGGGTGTCCTTCTGGGATCTTCATCCACTCTGGAACAAGGTGAGTGCTTCATGCTTTCTGTACTCCCTTCATTTTATTAAACACATATCTAAAAATGGCCCTAAATGAACTATGTCTCAGAGTACTCAGTTTGGGCTGGCCATATGACTCACTTATTAGTGCCAGAAGTGATACTTCAAAACCTCTGAACCTAGGCCGGAAGAAGCATGGAAGCTTCTGCCCTAGTCTTCTGGAATGCTTTCTCAGGAGAAAGCAAGCCATTGTATGAGCAATATGAATACCTTGAAATTACCCTGTGAGAAAGCTCAAACTAGCCATATCAAGTGACCACATCAGCTTCAGCTCTTCCAGCCATTCTAGACCAGACGTGTAGTGAAAGGGGCCTTTCAAATATGCTACTTTCAGCCTTCATTTGATTGCAACCTCAAGGGAGAACCATCAAGCTAGGCTCATCACCCTACAAACCAAATGATATAATAATAACTCTGTTGTAAGCCAGTATGCTTTCAGAGGTTATGTTCCGCAGCAACAGAAAAGTAAAAAGAGTTCTCCTTTTTAAAAGCCAAAGAGGGAAAACTGGGACACATATTCTCATATTTCTCATATCTTCTATCTACCTCTTTTTTTCTTTCACATCTTTACACACTATAAATACATGTAGTTATGGTCATGGTGGTGCTGCTGATTCACCCTGGGAAATTTCTATTGTTGTTGGCTTTGCTTTATCTTATATTATTGTTCCTGTTCTATCTAAGTTTTAATAGTAAACTGGTTTCTCTCCTCTACACCAATAACCTCTAAACATTTTTGATCTAATACTCCTCAAAAAAAAATGTTGAGAATTCATGTGCTGTGTATTTATTAAGGGAATGCACCCAAGCAGAAAATTATTATGGGTTGGGGGAGCAGACATAAAAAAAAAAAAAAAAAAGATAGAGACAAACAAAAGTACAATTTCAGGCAGTCTTGGTGGTATAGCTCTGGTCTGATTCTGCAGAGAAACCCTGGAGTATAAATTATGACTCAAGACTTTGTCCTGGCCTAAGGCAGTAGAGCTGAGTTTTTATAATCTTGCCCTGGTTAGTCAATGTCTAAGGGCTTCTTGGGGAGTAGGGCAATGGGAAGGTAAACCCCCAAAACTTCTAGCTCTATATGTCAGCAAGCAAAGAAATTTCAGCAGCAGCTGCCATTTGAAGAGAGCCACAGGTGTGTACTTTTGAAAGAAAACATAGACAGAAACTGGGGAATCTAAAACAATAAAAGGAATCCAAGGAGATTTCATTGGCACTAACATATGCACTACATTCCATAATGTATGCTATGATGGGGAAACATGAAAAGACACAAAATACATAAATTTGGACTACACATAAATAAAGTTTGGAAATTCATTTCTGACACTTAGGAAATCCATGAAACAAGGTGAGTGCTTCCTTGGTGTAGAGCAGGGGTTAAAAAAAAAGAAAAAGAGGAAATTCTCACTCCCAATTCGCTGCACTGTTTTTAAAGCTATCGGGCTGCAATACATAGAAATTAGCCCAAAATAAATTTATTTTTCTTTTTCAGGGACTTCAAGAAAATTGGCTAACAAATAAAATACTGATATGATGAATGAGCAGTCAGAAAAAAATATTTTTAAAAAGCCATGTTGGTAAACAAGTAATAGATATAATATTCCAACAAATCATATGATGTGAGTTAATAAAGCCTAATAGTTGGCTACTCTCTGTATTAAAATTGTGTTTCACAGGCTTGCTTTAAAACCTTCTTAATATTCGTTGTAAAAGGAGAGTCGACATTAGTACCATCATAATATAGCTGTGATCTTACCAATTACCAGTGTGAAATGGCCACCGTCCATTCCAGGAAAATGTTCACTCACTTATTAGAAATTATATTAGTTGAGTGTAGCAATAAAAAATAAATTTTATATACACAGTACATATATAGTATATATATACATATATATACTATATATAAAGTGATTCAAATATAAAAATAATAAAACATAAATATGAAATGATTGACTTTTAAAAACATCTTGCCAATAATGACAGAATAATGACATTCATGTCTATTATTTCAAGACACAAGAAACCTAAATGTTAGAGACTGAAAATAATATCGATTTTTAACATAGTATTAATTTTTTTAAACTTCTTGTCCATAGATCAATAGATTGTCATTTATTTACTTCATAATATGGTCAAGTGTGTGTTCATATACAAAATAGGAGTATTTATGCTATGAGTTTTTTTGTTGTCTATTTGTTTTTTGGTCTACATGTACTTGCATTGTGGGTATTATCTTTAAGGCATGGCTTCACTGCATTAATTGCTTAAGCAATTTATCTATTTTGTAAGGATTGTATTTGGTTGAGGTAAGAGGGTATTACTGTAAATGCACTTATCAAGCTCATACATTACTGCAATATGTCACAATATTCTGAAGATAAGACAACTGGTGAGGGCTTCATTGCTTATTATTTGTAGAAACCCTATGAGTTCCTCTGAGTAGCTCATAAAACATAGGTGACATTTGACCCTCTAACATATGGACAGAACTAGGGAATCTTTTGAAATTTGTAAGCTACATATTAGTAAATGTATTAGTAAAGCAGAGTATCTTAATTAATTTTAGATAAATAATAAAGTCATATATAGGATCTAGCATACACCCAAATTAAATCTCGTATAACCTTCAGTGTATATATATCCCACTTTTATTTTATCTAATTTTATTCCAAATTTCAGCTCAACCATATTGGTAGGCAAGGATTTTATCAGATTCTATACTGTAGAGTAACTCTATAAGCAGAGTTCTGCAGGTTTGGCAGTTAATATATTACAGAGATAAAACATATTTAGCAAATCCTCTCTCCCCATAGTGTTCAGCTTTCAAGGCAAATTTTGTTTGGTTGAAAGTCTAGTGATTATAGTCTTTCTCATTTGTATTTATTTAAATGTCCTTTATGATTTAAATCCTGCAATAAAATATGATTTCAGTAGTGCCTTTCAACCATTCTTGCATAATGGAATTACCTGGGGGAATTTTAAAGATCCTGATACCTGGGTTCGACCCTGGAGGTTCCAATGTCACTGGCTTGTGCTAAAACCCAGGCATCAGGATTCATTCAAAGCTCTCAAGGTGGTTCTATTTGTGCAGCCAAGTTTGAGACCCATTGATTTAGAAAGAAAAATTAAAACACTTGTTTAATATGTACAACAATTAGTATCCCTGTTACATCTGTTATTACCCCAAAACACAAATCATGTTAAAGTGGTCATTTACTGCTACAATTTATTTTGCTCCCCTAAACATTCTGTTTGTGGAAAAGGAGGCCTGGTCTCATCAATTTCTCAAAACTTTGAAAGAGTGGAAATACTTAGGTTCAGAGGGGAGCCCCTGCTACTTATCTTACTTCAAGGATAAAAAGCAAGTAAGGCTTCCCTGATGTCGACAGTTTCCCATCTGTCTCCTTTATATTTCATGTAAGTGGAATCATATAATATTTATACTTCTGTGTGTTTCTTAGCTCTGCACTGCTGAATGTCTCTCTTTTTCCGGAGTGACACCTTTGTTTGCTTGATTGTCACAAGCCCTGTTGGCCTCTTTTCTCTTGTCCTCAGCAAATGTTCCTTTTCCACATAATTGTGAATTCAACACTTCATAATATTATGTAAAGTATCCTATACTATAAAAATACACATATGCATGGACATATAAGTAGAATCTTCCATAAACTATTTGAAAATATTGCTATATTATACTATCCATTATGAAGTGAATTAATTGAGAGAAAAAAGTTTCTTGCTCACAATATTAATTAGTGAGATAGCACATTCTGCTAAATTTGCATATCTTACTGGTAGCTGAAACATGCCAATTGAGTGACTGTCTTAATTAATAGTTGTTCAGTGGACCATGGTGTTGCATTTCACAAAGAATTAAGATAGACCACTGACTGTTTAATTCTCTTTAGTTTTGACACAAGTTGCAAATCATACTAAACCACATTAAAATAATTACAAAGTTGTATACACACATAAATCTGTTTATTTAAAACAAAAGAATAATTATATTTATATGTTTTTTAGTGGCACACAAAATTCAGTCTTTCTTTTTTAACACTTTTATGGAAAAATTTAATCTTATTCGTCTACTCTAAAAAAATACTAAGCAAGTTCTTTGCTAAATGAAATGTGAAAATGAAATTAGTGCCTGTTTTGCTTAGAAAATTTGACTATAAATTAAGAAAACTAAAACAAGGCTTGGTATTCAGAATAGTAAAAAAAATATGTATTTTTCTGGAGGATGTGTTCATGGCATATGATTAGATAAAAACCAGATACGATAGCCCTTTCACTGGTAGTAAACATATTAGTCTGCTGTGGCTTTCTTACCAAGTAGTCAGATGTGGTGTGGGTGTTCTGATTTCTGTAGGAGTAACTTGGGTGATTTGTTCTGGGTCCCTTTGATTATAAATATCCATCATCAAAGAGACAAAGAAATACACATTTCCTCACAAGTGGTATGAGTTTGGTGGTTATGGGCCATAAGGAAATTGTGTCTTCACAGGATTGCCAGCTTGCTGCATATATATATATATATATATATATATATATATATATATATATATCACTGTGATAGAACTGTGTGGCTCTGAGAGACAGTGGCATAACTGAGTTTGTTCAGTATATTCTTATTTACTCAAATATAATAGTTAATGCCTTGAGTACTTACTCTGTGCCAGGAAATTTGCTAAATCTTTTTCATGCATTAACTCATTTAATCCTAATAACCCTTTGAGAGGAGGTACTACTATAATCAATATTATCTTCTTTTTAGATGAAGAAGCTGGGTCTCAGAGACATTAAGTGACCTGTCCAAGATCAAATAAGTATGATTTCCAGAAGGTCATTTTAACTGGACTTCAGATGGTTTCTCCCAGACATCAAGGACACTGGCGCCAATGGTTATTAAAACGCTATTGCCAGTGGTTATTAACCTTTCTGCCATAACTTCTATACTTAAAAAGATGGTATCCTTTTGTGCAACAAAAATCTGTTTAGATGCATAAATGATGTTGCAAATCCTTTTTTGTTGTTGATCTCTAGGAGCAGAAGGGAGCTACGAAAATAGGTTGTATTTCCTTCTTTAATATCAATATTAATAAGTTTTCATTAGATTAGAAGAAGATCCTCAATAATTAGTTTAACATATTAATCTCTGACAAGCTTCACACTCAAAATATATCTTCTAAGCCTCTGAATTATGGATATAAAATCGTCCTTCAAAATATTTCTACATTACATGTTTTTACATAAAATATAGAATATAGGGGTTTTCTGCCCACTGCTGCCCCTCCTTTCCAAGCAAAATATAAATATATCTTCTTACGTGCTAACCCAATCTTGGCTATATCTGCAAAGTTCTGATCTTCATTCACTAAATAGGTCCACTCATGAACTCTGTTTTTTGCTTGTTTTTATTAACTCCTTTCTAAAGCTGCTCTGCTTTATGAATGTCAGACTTTTAGAAAACCTTATCTCCCTTATCCTAGCAATGACTCCTGATATATTCTAACAGCAATCAACCAAGAAGACCTTGGAGAGATTATAATGCCGATGAGGAACGAGATTAAGGCTGGAGTAAGTGGTGAGACAGAGAAGAGACTGCCCAAAATGTAACCCTCTAAGAGATCTCAAAACCCCATTGTGGGGAAAACACACTTACCAGAACTCTTTACAAAACAACACTGTGTTTTTGGAAGGAATCCTTTGTTTTTTTTGTTTTGTTTTATTTTTTTAGTATAGTTGACACAAAATGTTACATTAGTTTCAGGTGTACAACTTAGTGATTTGATTAGTTTATGCATTATGCTATATTCACTACAAATATAGCTACCATCTATCCCTTTACATCACCATTACAGTATCATTGACTGTATGCCTTATGCTCTGCTTTTTATTCCCACTCATTCCATAACTAGAGGCTTATACCTCCCTCGACCCTTCACCCATTTTGCCCAACTCTCCACCCCTGGCAACCTCCCCTCTGGCAACGAATAGTTTGTTCTCACTGCTTATAGTTCTGATTCTTTTTATTTGTTTATTAAATTTTTTTAGATTCCATTTATGAGTGGAATCTTATGGAGTTCACCTTTCTTGGTCTGTCTTACTTCGCTTAGCATAATACCCTCTCATTCCATCCATGTTGTTTCAAATGGCACAATCCCATCTTTTTTTTATGGTTGTGTAATATTCCTATGTGTATATATACCACATTTCCCTTACCCATTTGTCTACCTGATGGACACAGGTTTTTTCCATGTCTTGGCTAGTGTAAATAATGCTTTAATAAACATAGGGGTGCATGTATCTTTATAAGCTAGTGTTTGGGTTTCCCTGGGTGAATACTCAATAGAGGAATTATTAGATTATATCGTATTTCTACTTCTGATTTTTTGAGGAACCTCCATACTGTTTTCCACAGTGGCTGTACCAATTTACGCTCCCACCAACTGTGCATGAGGGTTTCTTCACATCCTCACCAACGCTTATTTCTTATCTTCCTGATTTTAGCCATTGTAACAGGCAAAAGGTGACATCTCATTTTGGTTTTGATTTGCATTTCCCCGATAAGTGATGTTGATGTTTTTGTGTATGTTGCTAGAAAGTAGTCTAGTTTCATTCTTTTACATGTAGTTGTCCAGTTTTCTCAGCACCAGTTTAAAAATTGTCTGGGTCTTTGGATGGAGCAGCAGGCAGGGGAAGATACCCTCCTTCAAGGAGTTTGCTCTTAACTGAATTCTTAGGAGGATAATGTTACGTAAATAGGCTAAAGATGCCCCTCTTTAATGGCTCAAAATGATCCCTGTATTGCCTATTTCTTCACAACAGCCTAGGACATTAACCCAAAGTCTACTGGTGCCAATTAATTACCAATCAATTGCTTCAAATATAGTTCAGATAAATATAATTTAGCCATTTAAAGCCCACATACTTCACTTATTTTTTTTATGTTTTTATTTATTTTTGGGAGAGAGACAGAGCTCAAGGTGGGGAGGGGCAAAGAGAGAGGGGGAGATACAGAATCTGAAGCAGGCTCCAGGCTCTGAGCTGTCAGCACAGAACCTGACACGGGGCTCAAACTCACAAGCCAGGAGATCATGACCTGAGCCAAAGTTGGACACTCAACCAAGTGAGCCACCCATGTGTGCCAAAGCCTACTTACTTTAAGTATCTTGTGAAACTGTACCCAATCTCTGCTAATAAGATAAATATTGTACCTATAAAAAAGGCCCTGAAATCCTATTGCACTTTGGAGGTCTCTGATCAGAGGTACCCCACCTTGACGCTGAGTGATATAACCTAGACATGTTTATCACCTACACATTTTCATCAGTAGACACATAAACCCCCTCTCCAAGTTCTCCTTCTTCCCTGGGACATTCCATGCCCTATTCCCCTTCTAGATGGCAGCCTTGCCTTACTGTCTCTAAAACCTCTTTTGCTAGGAAGTATTTCCACTCTTGCAATCCTGTCCAAATACTGCCCAAAAAAGCTTGTGTATTTCCACCTTATCTCTTACCTCTTCCTTGATCAAATTTGAAATCCTCAAACCTACCATACATGATTCTGGTGACCTGAAGTGATTTCGGTGTTCTCTAGAAGGGGGGAAAAAAGCATCAGGTCGTCCTTCCTCAGACCATAATAGAAAAGAAACAAGCTCCACCAATAGAAATTTTCCTTTCTCTGGCTCTCCTCCATGAATCTTTTAGCCTCTTCACAAAATAAACAGTAAATAAGATTTAAAGTATACTGCTTTGAGGCACTATCAAAGTATTAGCAATCTGATAGCTTGGGGTGCCATAGCTGATGGAGTACACCACAGTAAAATCTTCCCGGACACTTGAGGGCAATGGAAGGGAAGTACTGACAAGAGATCAAAGAGATCCTAAAGCAAAGTCAGCTACCCTAAAACTTTGTTTTATGCCTTGGTTTCCTTGAGATTACCCTACTGTTAACATGGTTCTTCTTCATGCTGTTAGTTATGGCAGCTATAGCAGGTATTGTAGTAAAAATTCCACAGTCAATACCTCTAATTTTATGTATTTAAATGAAGTATGTGCTGTTATTTGCAACAAGAAATAAGGGCAGGTATAGGCTATTCTCTCTCTGATATGAATGCAGCTTTTCTTTCTGAACACTCTTGAACCAATATTTAAAAACTATCTTCTCAAAGAGTGAGGTCTATTTATTTTTGGATTAAAGACTTTAGGTTACAAGGGGAAAGGAGTAGCTTTGTTTAGAATAGAGCATAAGACCTCGTATGATAAAAGTAAATTATGTGATGGGAGACACTTATGAGTATTTCTCAGAAAAGTGTGGCAGGAAATTAAATGTTTCATCTAAGCTCATTTATCATGCATTCACCTTTAGCTCATGACATATTCCCAGTAATGGTGACATTTGCAAACTAACTTAATTGCATGTTCTTTATTTAGAAATCATACCTAGGACATATTTTCTAAATAACTATAAAATCATATTGGTCACTAATTTTAGTTACCTTTTTACATGGCTTTAAAAATATATAATTATGGTAGATATCAGATAAAAGAAAACTGATTGGTCAGCATTTTTCTTTAATTTTGAAATTAAAGGGAAAAAACAAACAGAATGATGGGCATCTGGGTAGCTCAGTCAGTTAAGCATTTAACTCTTGATTTCAGCTCAGGTCATGATCTTGCAGTTTGTGAGATTGAGCCCCACGTCAGGCTCTGGGTTGACAGCATGGAGTCTGCTTGGGATTCTTTCTCACTCTCTCCCTCTCCACCTCCCCCCCCCCCCACTCTCTCTCTCCTCTCTAAAAAATAAATAAACTTAAAAAAAAATGGCTGGGCAAGGGAACTGAATCCCAGAGCCTAAGTGGATCAGAGGAGATAGAGAAATAATTGTTTTACCTACCAACAGCTGAGATGCTCAAATGTTTCCTGGGCCACTATCTATACATCTCCATACTTCCAGATGCCATGGTGTGCCATAGTAGAAGTTGCATAGACTATAGCAGCAAAACAGTCCTGTAATGAACTTGGTTGGACAGAGGATCCAGAACTTCCAGCACTGGAGGCTTCCCAAGATGGAGGAAGCCTACTACAGCCCACTTAGGATAAAATACACAAAGCAACTCTGAAAATGCACTGTATCCAGGAGAAACACATTCTCCTGGCTGAAGAATTAGGAAAAAAAAAAGCTGCTGTGAGTTGGAAGGTGTGATAAAAGTCCCTGTTGTTTCTCTCTTTCTGTTTCTCCCTCTTACCCTATCTTACCCTATGGTTCTGTCCCAAGGCCATGAATCTGCACAGTTTCAGTGTTGGTGGCTTTGGCACCTAAAACTTAAGAGAAAATAACTTCTCTGCAGAGAGGAAATATGAAAACAAGCCCTGTGGTGCAAAAACTGTTGCAAATACTTGCTACTGCTGCTGCTGCTGTTGTTATTATTACTATTATTAGTAGTATCATCATCATTATTATTATTTTTGTTCTCTTTTAACACTTAGCCAAGGATGAATTCAGCAGGTGGAACTGAGCAGCAGTGTGGGAGACTAAAATGCTTAAAGAAAAATACCTACTTGCCAGAGAAACTGGGAAAAAGGACCCCTGGTCCCTACAAGTGTGAAGGAAATTCTAGAAAGAAGAGACATAGAAAAGGGGGTCCCCTAATTCTATGTATGAACCTATATACGTCTCAGGCTTACCCCTAACCTGTATACACATGTAGTGCATACAAGAGGTATTACAAAGGCTTTGAGAACTGAACTACAAAATGGATCACCACCCACCTCACAGACTAACACCTGAGAGAAACATTCCAGGGGAAGAACCAAAGAAGAGACCAAAAGTTTTGAAATCTGACAATGCAACCTAGATAAGGTAAGACAACTTGTGGCGTAAACTTAAATGGACTTACCTGTTAAAACAACAAAGCTTACAATACCAAGAGCTAAAGAGGATGTACAGCAAGCAGAACTTTCATATGTTATTAATAGGGATACACTCTTGAAAATAGTTTGATAGTTTATTATAAATTTAAATATATTCTTACCATATGATCCAGTAATCATATTCCTAAGTATTTACCCATATAAAATACAAATCTTCATATAAAATCCTGCATGCTAATGTTTCAGGAGCTTTATTCAAAATCATCAAAAACTAAAACCAAGCCAAATGTTCCTCAAATGGGGAATGGAGAAACATAATCTGGTTTGTCCCTACAACTGAATATTACTTAACAATGAAAAGGAATGAACTATACATAAACAAATGAATCTCAAATGTTTTCTGTCATGTAAAAGAAGCTAGACTTAAAATTCTACATATTATATGTATGTTTCTACATGTTTTTGGAAAAATAAAAACACAATACTGTAGGAATGGAGAACATGGGGTGCCTGGGTGGCTCAGTCGGTTAAGCATCCAACTTCAAATGGTCATGATCTCACAGTTCACAGGTTCAAGCCCTGTGTCAGGCTCTGTGCTGACAGGTAAAAGTCTGGAGCCTGCTTCAGATTCTGTGTCTCCCTCTCTCTCTGCCTCTCCTCCCTGCACCCCCCCAAAAAAACCCAAACATTAAAAATATATATATATAAAAAGAAAAGAAATGGAGAACAGACTAGAGTGTATCAAGCATTAAAGGTTAACGGGAACCGGGGCGCCTGGGTGGCGCAGTCGGTTAAGCGTCCGACTTCAGCCAGGTCACGATCTCGCGGTCCGTGAGTTCGAGCCCCGCGTCAGGCTCTGGGCTGATGGCTCAGAGCCTGGAGCCTGTTTCCGATTCTGTGTCTCCCTCTCTATCTGCCCCTCCCCCGTTCATGCTCTGTCTCTCTCTGTCCCAAAAATAAATTAAAAACGTTGAAAAAAAAAAAAAAGGTTAACGGGAACCGAGGAGCCCCAAGAAGTTTGGCTGCCTTGGATCATCCCTCCTTGAAGGCTATGCATAGACAACTGGGGCTGGGGCAAGTGGATGCTTGCTGGCCATAGGGCCTCATTGTACATTGTTTCTGAACTCTTGTGGTCCTCCTGGTGACCAGAGGGTACCACAGCTTCCCCTCCCAAAGATGGGTTTGTCCCCAGCACAGACACAACCAGGTTAGGCCAAGGGTGTTGTGGGTCCTCTAGCCTTTTTCTGGTCCAGAGGGACTAGAGCTAGTTTACAATGGAAGATTCACCTCTGCCCAGGTTGTCCTCACACCCTCTCCTCTCACAGGAAAGACTGGTCGAGCTTGTTGATTTAGCCTTGATTACACTCATAGACAGAACTTGTGCTAAATCTGGCCTTTTCAAAGGCTCATCTTTTCTAGTCCTCCTGTCTATGCCTCTAAAATAAACAAATCCCCTGTATTGCAGCACTGATCCCCCAGCTGTGAGAAGTTTGATAAGCCTCTTTAAGCTTATCCTTAGGTTAGGAATTTCTCCTCATTCAAAGAGAGTTGCCTTGCCTAACCTTATGATCAGTCTTCAATGTGGTTATGACCACATCCAATGAATGGTCAATGAAGAAGTACAAAGGTCTGGTCCCCTTGCTCATAATGGAACAAATGTGAAAGGCTCTCTGAGCTTCAGACCTTGGCACAGTATCAGCTGAGTCTTTTGTTACTATTGCATTAGAGTTGCGCTTCTTCCTTTTACTGCTTTTCTGTTTCTTTCAATGTCCCCAGAGGTTGATCTTAAGAGTAGTCACTAATACATTTACTGCATGGACATCTTCACATCAGAGTCTGTTTCCCAGGAAACCTGGCCTATAAACTTGGTGCCTGATAGGGTTCAAGGAAAACAGACTCTAAAAGGAGATATTGGAAGTAAATGACCCTCTAACTGGCTGGCAGTGAGGAATCCATCATGGATGATACATGGAGCAGTAACAGTCCCCAGCATGCTGTAGTTGTGTGACTTGCACAGATGGAAGAAAATTCACTAGAAGATGTAATGTTTCAGGGTGAGGTAGTAATTTCAGGGATTGTAGAACTGTATGGGTTATTCAACGTGCTGGAGAAAAGCAGTGCAAGGCTGAGGCTGATTAATCACCAATTAAATATTAAGTATGAAAACCCTGGCAGCATATGAAGAGATTTTCATCTTCCATAATTGAAGGGCTGATGAAGCTAAGGATGAAGTCCATATCTTAACCTTTATAGTTAGAAAAGCTCGAGAGCAGATTGGGTTTTCAATTCTGAAAGGTCTTCTAGGCCAAAGTGAGCTTTGATTAGGAAGAAGTGAGATCCTGAAACTTGGAAATAGGGATATCTGTGGTGATGAATTTGAAAACTTAAATTCAAATGCATGTTTTGACCTTCGGAAGTACCTCAATTCCCAATTACAATGCTGACAAATTTTCTTTGCAAGAAAATACATATTCCAACAGAATGTATTGCCACCTGCTCTTCTGGCCACTAATATAATCCATTATAACCTATTCAGGAAAGTGATGGGTCTGTTATAACATAATGCGACTAATCTCAAAGGAATTACATAAATTAACTAACATATACCCATAGAATACCATAGAGGATGCATAGGACTGGATCCTGAAAGTGAAGAATCAAGGAGAGGTGAAACATTTAGTATGGCAAGAAAATCATTTACCAATATTAGGGCACCCTTCCATTATACTTTCACATCCTAGCAAGGATCCAGAGAACAAAAACATATTACTAAGATGGCTCTTAGAAGCCTAAGAAAGTGATGGCTCATCCTACATGAAACAGATGTACCAGAACTCTTGTTAAGGATAAAGAAGGAAGGGAAGTAAAAGGTTTAGAGGGCATAGGATACTAGAGGGATATACAATGTAACTATGTTACATGTGAGATACTATGTTACTCAATTTACTGGCGATATGGCATATACACTGATGAGAAGGGGCACCAACATCATTGAGAAGTTAAGCGGTCGCTATCTTTTGTAAGCCTTGATATATGGTTAAAATGTTCATATAGAATTTGGTTCACTGATACAATGGTGATTACAGCTTCCCAAAATAATAGAAACTAAGTGTCAGTAGTTAACCACTAAAAGGAAGGTGTAGACAGTTATTGTAATGAATAGCAGAGTCAGAGTAGCAGCCAGAGGAGCCTGATCTTCAGAAAGCTATGGAGTTCCTAGGGGCAAGAAAATGGGCAGATAAGGTTGTTTCTCAACTGTAATAACAAAATACATCAAGAAAAATTAAGAATGGATCATCTGGAACATGGGAGCAATAAAATGTCATAATATCTTGTCCAGTTTCAGGGCCTGAGTCAAATCTCGGATCTGGAAATCAGTGATCTAAAGAAAAACCAGGTTCTAAACAGGTAGAACCCTGAAATACTAAAGCAAGTATTTATGGTAATAATTTCTCTAGTTCTTCATCAAAATGACCTATGGTGAGAACAAACTTCATGGGCCTATCGTCTTCCTCTGTACTCAGAAGAGCCTGTCCTTGGTTCAATGTCTGTTGTTACTATCTTGAAATTCTTAATTTTATCTTTGAACTTGTGTTTTGTAAGTGAAGTCTGATGTAACAAAGGAGCAGCACATGATCAGATGAGAATGATATCCACAATCTGTAGCCCCTCCCATTAATGCTATTTCATTTGCATATGGTGTTAATGTTCTATGAGCAAAGAATTCTGGTGGGCTCAGGAAGCATGGGAATTCAGTGAGACCCAGAGTGAGTATAAGTATATTACACTTATGACTAACAGAATCCCCGAGGGCTACACTTTCCAATTGAACAGAACTTGTTTGAATTCAGAAATAAGGCAGTCACATTCTAAGAAACACAAATGACCAGGGAACCCTATCAAATCCTTTCTTACTCTTGTTACTTTCCCATATTAGTCAACAATTTATGCTGAAAATGACAGAGAATGATAGAGAATGATAGAGTAATCTAAGTTTCTTTTTCCTTCAGTTCTTCCTTGCTCATCAATAATGAAAAGATACTGTTGGTAGAATGTATACATATCAAGAAGTGAAAAATAAACAACTGAAGTTGAATTAGTTTTATGGGGCATTTCCACTATTCCAGTAAGAATAAAATGCATATGCATGTGTGAGTTACAAAATACTAATTATGTCATTCTGATGATTCTGCAAACGAGTAAAATGTTCTTATATTCACTTTTAAAATTTGTATTGTACAATATAAAGATGAACAGAAAAATTTATCCTAACAATTTATTTTTTTTAATTTAGAATATTAAGTAACAAATACAAAATGGTATGACAAATGATACCTCCTACCATCATGAAAGGACAATACTTGCTAAATATCTTGAGATATCTCATTTGGGAATGCCTTTCCAACCCACACCTCAAATAATATGAAACGGTTCTAGCTTTGAAAAGGGCGCAGAGTAGGAAAGACTGCAGCAGGTCTAGTGTGTGGAACATACAACTGAAAAGGATGCACTTTTGAGATATGGCAAGCTCCCATAGAGGAATCACAACAGAGATCCATAGGTTCAGGATACAGGGTCCCCCATAGTGGAGAATGATAAACCATCTGAAAAACAGTTCCTTGTGTGCTACCGGGCCTGGAAAAAATAGAGCACCTAACCATGGGACATCAAGTAACTGTGTGGCCAAAATTTCCCATCAAGAGCTATTTTCCATCAGACACACCAAATTACAGCTTCAATGAAAATGACAGATCAGGCATGAAAAGGGTCACCAAGAGGGGCAGGCACAAGTGAGTAGGATAATCAAGTGGTTCAGATCCCTATGATATCCACCCCTCTTGAATTACTACCTTTCTCTCCTTCACACCTATGGCCTGATGAGGGATCTCTTATAATCAGTTGATGGAGGAGGAAAAAGTCAAAATTTAGTTCAGGGATAATATTTGGTTCAGATAAACTTTTGCAATGGGAGGAACTTTGAGTGGTTCTCCTAATAATCTACTCTTTGTAGAAAAAGAAGTAGCGTGGGTAGGATTTTTAAGTATCCAAGGGGGGTGGATAATGATCTGGTTAATTAGTCAACTGCTTAGAAGGATAAATATTGGTAGATCAGGAATAATAAGATCTGAGAAAGAAACATATGAACATCTACAGGAATGGGTATAAAGATCTTTGGAGCAGTCAGCTCGTTGATGTCAGCCAGACTCTGTACTTGGTCATGAATGGAGAAATAGATAAACAGAACAATAAGGTGATGGGGGTAAAGGCTACGCATGAAATGAAGAGCCTAGGGCCCAATCAAATTTATTTAGAGATGCTACCAAATGTTCAACTTTCAAACGAGAGAGATCTAAGGTCAACTCTGTATATGGGAACATCTTTTGAGAAGTCCAATCAGCACTTTGGTGGCAGTTTGATTCCATTAGACATTTTCAACCTGTAAGGAGCAGTGATTCATCTTAACTACAATTTACACACACATATTCAAGGTAAGGGTTTGTGTGTCATGCTCATAGGGCCTTAACCACTATCACTATGGAAAGGTTTACCAAATGTTTGATCCAATGACACAGGATCCCATATCATATTGCATAAAAAGCACAGTATAGCAAAGGATATGTGGCAGTAGCCAACGACTACAGATCCACTGATGCCATCACATACTGTACCAACCAGAAGATGGTGCCCTGAAAGTACAATGAAACATTTGGAAGGTATAGCTAAAGCACCATTCTGAGATAATATCCTCAAAGGAAAGAATATATTGTCCTACAATGTAGCAAACACATTAGTGTGTTTACTTCCGTGCCCTTCCATTCTTGCTATTTGATTTGATGCATATAATATGCAATTCCATTCGACCTATAATATGATGTTGTGTCGCTATAAGGTGGAATACATGGGTTCAGAAACAAAGGGGTAGAACTCAACAACACTTCTGGTGATCCTCCTGAGTTATTTTTGTTTATTATCCCTGAAACTGACTTCTGTGGGTTGTTTAGAGGTCTAGGATATCAGATGTTGAAGACTTTCATGAGAGGACACTGTAAATTTCCCAGTATAATTTAATCTATAGATGCAGGTTGTCATTCTTATGATTCTCATGCCAAGAGATCACCAGGCAAGGAAAAGGGTTACCATTTTGGAAGGGATAATTGACCTTGGCTATTATGGGGAGGCAGGGAAAATAAGTGGGGGTAAAAAAAATATATTTTGCATCTAAGTGATCCCCTGTGATGATACTTGCCCAATTATGACAATAATAGATAAATTCATAATAACAGATAAATGCAGAAGCCATAACAGCTCATAGTTATAAAATTCTGGGTCATCCCACTAGGTAGGGAATCTAGATTGGCAAGACTAAGAGAAAAGGTGACAGGAATCTATAATGGGTGACAGAGGAGAGAGACAAGGAATATAATTTGCAACCTCAGAACAAGCTGCAATGGAGTGGGAATAGAAGATCTGTAGTTTATCCCACCAACCTTTCCTTTTGTGTGCTTTTCCAGGAAAAATGGCACACCAAAATGTGGAAAGGAAGTAACTCTCCAAGAACTTACAGGACACTCATGAGGTTGAAAACTGCAAAGAATGGATGGTAGTGGGTGCTTCTGTGAGCTGCGCAGATTACTCACCCCACCCCCAGGACTGAAACACACACTATCCCAGCTAGTGGGAGTAGTGGAAGCTGACAGCTCTCACTGAGTGCAATCTCAGCTGAGGAGAACACTTTACTCAGGGCCGAATTCTTTCCCTGAGGAAATCCTACACCTAATAACTGGCCATTGTAGGGGCTCAAAGCTTGCCTCCTTTCCTTGATTTCAGATAACCCAGAAGGGACATCCCAGAAAAGGAGCTCCCTGTGCTATGAACAGAGCATCGAGGCACACCCAACCCCTGCTCAACTGTGCTTCTTCTAATCGCTTAGTCTGTACAACAAACTTCCTGTGAACCTCTGCCTCAGAGTCTATTTCCTGAAAAATCTAACCAGTGACACAACCCTCCCCCCACAATACTCTACAGTACTGTTGAAAAATATTTTTTAAAAAAATTTTTTTAATGTTTACTTATTATTGAGAGACACAGAGACACAGAGCGTGAGCAGGGGAGGGGTAGAGAGAGGGGGAGACACAGAATCCGAAGCAGGCTCCAGGCTCTGAGCTGTCAACACAAAGCCTGACGCGGAGCTTGAACTCACAAACCATGAGATCATGACCTGAGCCGAAGTCGGTTGCCTACCAACTGAGCCACCCAGGCGCCCCATGAAAAATCTTAAAAAATGAGGCAAATGATGGGAAGAAACATTCTGCAGATCTGTAGAATGCTGTAGAGCTGTAGCATCTTCCAACCATAGAAAGCTTTGACATAAAATACTGCTTATCACACATAAAAATCCCAGACAATAGTGTAGGCTAAACTAAATTACCAAATAAATTCCTTTCCTCACCATTGATTTAATAGGATAAATAATATGGAAGATGAGGGAAGTTCCATTTATATGCAATGTAAATGAAACTGAATACAGAATTTCATTCATTTCTTTATGAAATGTCAAATTAAGAAGCTGACAGGAGCATGAAATGAACTGAAACAGGATGAAGAGCAAAAAAATCCCGCATTATTTTTTGATTACTGGTCACATAAACATAATAGGGATTATCAGAACTAGGCTTTATTTAACAAGCTAATCAAAAACAAGCAGGAATAGATTATCATTAATTGCATTTGCATTTTGAAATCAAATACAGAGAAAATATTTCAGGAAAATCGGGCAATAGCAGTCTAGAGACCACAGATGTGTTGTCCCTAGGTATCCACATTGCTTACATGGTCTCTATACCATTGGAGTTTCTTTCCATTTTAGCTTTGTTACACTGGAATGTTCTCCTAGAGAAGTTTCTTCTCAGGCATAATTTTCACTGTATTATTAGATGAGGCATAAATTATGTCAGGTATAAATATAGTGTAATCATAATTCTAATCATCTGAATAATTACTTTGGTTGGGATCTCATAAGTATTTCATCTCAGGGTCTTTTGTGATCCATTGTTGTCACCTCTAACTAGGAAAACCTTCTTTCTCTTAAATATTAACTCTTATAGTATCCCAAAAATAAGGTTTTGCCATCTCTTGGGCATATGGAGGAACCAGGTCTTAAATTGGGAGAAATAAAGAGGGGAACCTACTTTGTATTTGCACTGCAAATTCCATTAGTTTAATGTCCAACACTACTGTACAACTACGCTAAACAAGTCCAGATTTCCTTTCTAATTCTACCTTGAGTAAGTTATTGACACAATATTAGCCTCCTCCTCGGTAATAAAAATATCACAATTGTACTAAATCTACTTTAAAGACTCACTAAGGGACGCATATTAAAATGAATGAGATGGTTTGAGTGTTAACTTCATATTCTCAGTAAAAACAAAACAAAAAGACTCCTCAAAAAAAAAAAAAACCGGTTGGCAATGTTAAGTGCAACAAAAGAAGAGAGTAAATTTGCAAATGTATGACCATCATTTTGAAAGTATCTTTCTCTCTCTTTTTTGTAATCAGAGACTTTGGCTATTCTCTGAGTTCCAGTGGGAAGGGGCAGTGCAGATTTCCTGAGGCCCTCCAGTTTTCCTTTCCGTTGGAAGAGAAAGGAAATCAAGCCTTATAACACAGTCAAGATCTTAGTCTTCTAAAAAATGCCTTAGCTTGGTGACTAATTATATAATTGGTTTAGTGACAGAAAGCCTTTCTTAAAATATACATTGAAATTGTTTATTTTGGGAGCTTGTTTCCCTGTTTTGCTCACTACTCAGAGGTCATGCTTGTTCTCCCCATTGGCACAGGACCATTTATTTATTTCATAAGATCATTGAGTTGCTATTATATTATCTCTATTTTCAATTCAATCCAACCAAGGGGAAAATTTAATCAATGGTCCATAGATCACTGCATCCCGATGCCATAGTCATGTAGCATTAATGATTAGGGAAGTCGTCAGTTTAGCCTTCAGTCTTAGGCCTCCAGCCAGAATCTTTCATGTCCCATTACCTTGGGAGTATTGTCTAAATACTTCTTTTCTCCTCTTTATTTTATTTAATGTTTCTCTAGAAAGTGTGTTTTCAGGTTTGTTTTGTTTTGTTTTGTTTTAAATACAGCGGCTTAGGAAAGCAGCAAAATCTACCAAATCATCTCTCAGACTTCTTTAGTCTCCCCACCCTATAATCTCTACCCTGTACCAACAGGTTTATTTTTTGAAGAAACTAAACTATAAACTCTAAATGCCATAGCTGATGAGCTTCCATTCAAAAAACAGGAATTAAGTGGCAGCCTACAGGTTGAATGGAAGACTATACCTGATCCTGGTAGTTATCAGGATGCTAGTAGCCAAGTTTATAATCCCTAATGAGAGATTAGAGGATCCTTTCAGAAGAAAGTGATCCAAGAAAAAAGATCTTCAGACGCTGACACATGGTCTCTCCAAGAAAACGTTGGCTCCTAAAAGTGCTTGGACTGTGAAAAGACTAACAACGAACAGTGAAGGCAACTAGTTGACAAAGTCACCTCGCAGTAAAAGACTCTTTAATACTTCACTCTTAAATATGAAGAGAGCTGAGGGTCACCAAACTTTTGATGAAAGCTCTAATGGAAAAGACACTGAAAGACACTGAAAAGAAACTGAGAAAGAAAATGAACTCAAGGGAACCAGCCATACAGACTGAAATACAACCTCAAAACGAAAAAAGGAAAACCAAAACAAACTATAATTGATATTACCAAAGAGATGAGAGAAGATACTATGCACGTGAGATAGGTTTAAAAAATGTAATGATAAAAAAAAATAAGAAGGTCTTGGTAATTACATATAACATTGCATAATTAAAAACATAAATGTTTGGAAGATACATTTGCTGATATGATCGAGAAAATAAGATTAAACAAATAAATGGAAAATAAGAGAGGAGAATTAGGGATATCAGGGTATAAATCCAGGAGTTCAAATATTCTAATGGAATTTTCAAGAAACCAGAATTCGAAGGAGAGAAAAATTATCAAAGAAAAAATACCAATAATAAAAAGCTGTGCACCAACACACACTGTCATATAATTTTAGCTCTGATATAAAGAGGATCCTAATAGCTTTCAGAGAGAAAGAAAAAAATCATATATAGAGAAATAAGAACTAGAAAGCATCAGGCATTTATCATTAGCCCAACAGTGGGAGCCAAAAGGCATTGCGTAATGCCTTAAAAGTTCGGAATGAAAACATTTTCCAATCTTGGATTCAATACTCCATATTCTCTTTGTGTGTTAATCAAGTGTGAATTTTTTAAAGCATTTTCAGATCTGCAGGTTCTTTAAAAGTATATCTCCCTTGCACTTAATTTTTTCAGAGGCCTACTGGTAATTATATTCCACCAAAATAAGGAGATAAACTGAGAAAGCATGAAAACATGGGATCAAGAAAATATGAGTCTCAACTCCAGAAGAGAGGTTAAAGGGGATTCCCAAGGTGACGGCAAAAGAAATAAAAAGACAGACTTGATAAGGACAAGTCTAGACTGAGGTAGGAGCATAAAGGGCCTTAAGGAGAGGGCTCCCCAGAAATAAAAATGGAAAGAATGGGCTAAATGATATATTTGGCCACATTAAAAAGAACTTTTAGAGAGTTTCTTCACAGCTCATGTTCGGGATGAACTAGAGATAGCTAATTAAAAAAAAACAAGCAAATGGTATAAATAATTATAAACTGACATTATCTATACTGTTCAGAGTGGGAGGTATCATATTTTTATGTTATCTACTAAAAATAGCAGCTACATTTTTTACAGAGTCTTCTGTATGTCAAACATACTTTTTCTCTGATCTTTGAACCTTTGCATGTTAAGAATTATCATTATTTTACAGATGAGAAAATCAACACTCGAAGAAATGAAATGACTTGCCCTAAGTCACACATAGTTAGCAAGAAGTGGACTGGAATTCAAATCTATATTCTCAAATCTATGCATTTTCTAACAAAGCATGCTTAAACACACATCAGCATGCTGATACACACATATGCATATTATTCACATAAAATGCAGTATTACCATGCTGATACATAATACTGCTTTTGTCTTTAATTGAGCTATGTGTGCATGTAATATATATATATATATATATATATATATATATATATATATATATATGTATGTATGTAATTTTCTCAACTAGGCTATAAGCATTTAGTAAAGAGGAATTACACATTCTATGTTCAAAGTTACCATTAAGTGAAATATTCTTATTCTTAGATGTTTTCTTAGGACTTTACTTTCAAATTATTTTCACATTAAGAATGAAGTACATGTGTTAGATGATAATTTTCATACCTGTCTATGCTAGAAAGGACATGCTTACACAATGGGCTTTCAATAGGAACTTGATCATGGATATCATTAGATGAAATACTATAGTAACCTTTAATTATAAGTGCCAGATTTCAGAAACCTGTACATCTAAGGAATGGCCAGAGAAGAGAAAGAGGGCCCACAAAGAAGTCTGGTGTCACAGAAACTAAGTGAGGGTTTCTAGAAAGAATTAATCAACTGTTAAATACTAGTGTAATGATTCCAGTGGATTCTACAACATGAAGGCCAACAGTGATTTCAAGAACTGTTTTGTGGAGAGGGGTAGATAAGGTGGAAATAATACTGGAGAGATTGTTTTATGACTCCCCATTACAATGTAAGCTGTATGAGAAGGTGTTGTTTCTTTTCTTCCTAACACTGTCTCTAGTGCCTGTTACGATGCCTGACAGTGGAGGTACTTGACAATGCCTTCATTTAGTGAATTTTAAGCACAACTATATTCAAGGTCCCAAGCTAAATGGCTGAGTGCTGGGATTTAACCAGAACAAAATGGAAATACATATGGTTTATCAGGTGATGAGTTCTATATGGAGAAAATTTAAGCAGGGAAAGAGAACAGGGAGTGCAGGAAGTAAGAGGGGTAAATTCGAACTATCAATGGGCATACCAGGGGAGGCTTCTTTAAGAAAGTTATGTTTACACAAGAACATGAAGCAGCTGAGAAGTCATAACAAAATCTGTGGGAAGAGCATTCCAGGCAGAGGGAGGAGTAATTGAAAAAGTATTGATGTGATGCAGTGTCTGGAATGTTTGAGAAACACAAGAAAAAATGATTATTGTAATTATTACTAAAAATGTTTTCCAAACACCTTATGAGGTAATTCCTAGATTACATTGAAAATAATGAAATGGAGATTCAGAAGAGTCACCCAGTAAGTTACAGTGAGGTTCCCTTCCACATCACAATGCTTGCTATGGGACAGGACTTCCCAACCATGGCTCTATTGCTATTTTGTGCTGGATAATTTGTTGTTGTGAGAGGCTGTGCTGTGTATCACAGGCCTTTACCCACTAGATGCCAAGAACACCCCTCTCTCCTCCCCACCCCTGCATGACAGTCAAAAATTCCTCCAGCCATTGTTAAATGCCTCCTGGGGGTGGAGAGGGTGAAATGATCTTAGTTGAAAACCACTGCCAAAGACTCGTACAAATAACAGGCAAAAGTATCATTCTAAATGACTGACAGTTAACTTAGGCCCTATTTTAAAGACCAAATTAGTTGCAGCTCAGTGATGATATTTAAGACTGTTAATGGTCATTTTATACATAATAGATTGACTCTGCTATGAGGTAATTTGAAATCAGTTGTAAAGATAACCCCAAACACTAAATCGACTAGAGTGGGCTTATGCTCTGTGTTACTCAACAATGCCTTATGTGCATGTAAAATTGAAAGCACACCATGGAAATTCTGAGCAGTTTTACTTAATTTTAGCATGGGGATATTTATGCACACATTTTATTAGCTTAATTCATTTTGTTAAAGAGCATAAAAGATATTTTATATTCAAAGTTTTAGGACAAAGCTATCATTAGATTTTATTAATTTTCCAAAAAAAATCAATCTCAGTGTAATTAACTCATAATGAGTATACCCTCATTTAACAATATCTTGATCTCTCCAACTACAATTTATATACCCACAACTAACAGAGTTAGTGTGCTTTAAAATACTGTCTATGACAATTTATTGAGGGCGTGGCTTGGTAATATATTGTTTGCTGTATATTTCTTAGTAAAGAAATACATAATTTGAATTAAGGAGGTTCAGCTTTTATTACTTAAGGAAACATATGCAGCTTTTCCCTGCCTAAAAGGCAGATACCCAGTTCACCACTGGGCCCATCCTTGCCTAAATGACGAATGAATGTTATCATGGAACTGTTTAAGCAATGCAGTGGGTAAAGCAGTCCTGAATGCATTCAAACATGAATTGAGGAAACGCAGTTCAGAGGCTTTTCAACTGGCCTTAACCTTACAAAATGCATTTCTTCCTTGGCCTCCTGAGCAGAGCCTGCTGCTGGGGGGCCAGTGGGAGAAGCTTCTACACAGCTTTGTTTTCCCACGAGGCATTAAGAGCTCTCTCCTACTAGACTGAAGACATCCAAGCCTGTTAGAGAGGGGATTGTGCCCTGGAACTGTTGTTCACATTATTTAAACTAATTAAAAATTATAATACATAAAAACTCATGGAGAGCTTAGCAAAGAGAGGGAAGTTACAATTCTAATGCTGTTTAATCAAACAAATTACGAGCACTTAAAAAAAAAAAAAAAAAAACCTGAGACTGAATTTACATTAGAATGCTTACTGTTAAGCCATCATGTTCCTACACCTAGAAAATAATTTATGAAGCATGTCATTTGTGACTTTAAAGTTATTAAAAGCTCAACACAATTGAGGCAATTTTTTTTTAAACTAAACTGATTTATACTGCAAAGTTGATTAAGTCAGAATCACACAAGGCAATTATCTTTCTTATATTTCTCAAAATTTGGGCTAACTGCCTAATGATGTGAATCCAAATAATACTTTCTTTCCCCCCTCCAAAATAGTTATTACTTAATTTGACACCATCTAATAATGTTACCATTTGGTTATTTCAAAAAAAAAAATCTTAATATTTGAATTAACACAACATATTCTCATTGTTTTCACCAAAAAGCATTTTTAGTGTATTTTTTTTAAGTTTATTTATTTTGAGAGAAAGAGAGAACATGCATGCAAGTGGGGAGGGGAAGAGAGAGGGGGAGAAAGAGAATCCTGAGCAGGCTCCTTGTTGTGGTGCAGAGCCAACATGGGGCTGGATCCCACGAACTGAACCATGAGATCATGACCTGAGCCAAAATCAAGAGTCGCGTGCTCACCTGACTGAGCCACCCAGGGGCCCCACCAGACAAACGTTTTTATCTTAACTGCTGCTCATTCTCTCTCTCTTTCCTTCCGTTCTTTCTTTCTTTCTTTCTTTCTTTCTTTCTTTCTTTCTTCTACCTTTCTTCTTTCTTTCTTTCTTTTACTTTCTTTTCTTCCTCTCTTTCTTTCTTTCTCTCTTTCTTTCTTTCCTTTTTTTTTTTTTTTTTTTGTTGTTGCTCACTGCCATATCCTAGAGAAGAATGAAGCTGAACAGTACCTTTTATCATTGGCTTGGAGACTTTGCTTATTGAAGATTATTTTTTTAATATGCCAAAAGCTGATATTTTAAGTAAAACAATTTCACTAGTTTCATTATAGATCTATGAACTAATAAAATACAGGGGGAAATTCAATGCCAGTTGTGAAAAGAAAATAGGATCTTGAGCAAAGGGAACATTTTTGGTGACGATAGTTTTATGAGATAATATACATTCCAATGACTCTCATAAGTCCAGGAATTCAAGCATGGCATAGGAAGTTCAGATAAGATCCACAAGTGAATAACTAATTTTTAAAGCAAGTGCAACTTATATTACTATTGCAATAAACATAGTTATTGCCAGCAGGGTGAGGCAATTTTATAGCCTTTTATTAAATTATTTCTTCCCATTTATTTACCATTTTAAAATTCATGTAAACAAATGAAAAGATACTTCAGTAACAGATTGCATGCATACTTTTAAAAATAATTCACAGCCTTTTGTTCATTTTAGAAGAAAGCTTTAAATCTGGGGTGCTTTTGGCAATTAATGCGACTCATTCTTGATAATGGTGCTTAGTAGAATTAGTAAGGAGTTTCTTTTAAGATGTTTAATTGCAAGTTATTCTTCAACACTAACACAATATGCTCAGTCTAAGCCTTTGTGTCTGTGCTTTTATTTTTCTTTTTCACTAACACTGCAGAATTTAAGCATGTTTTATCAAAACTTGAAACAGGGAAATACAGTTTAGTTTTCTATCCATGATATTATTTACGTGGATGTGAATGACTGTACACTGGGTATGTGTGTGTGAGAAACAGACAGTGAGACATAGAGACAGAGACAGACAGAGAGACACAGAGAGAGAAAGTTTTCCAAAATTCCTTGAAAAGTATTGGGATCCAATACAGAAACTCACTAAAATGAGATAGTAATAGCATTCCAAGAAAGAAATTCACCACATGCTTTATGGAATAAGTGCTATTTCTGAGAGGAAGGGAAAGAGGAGTTGTCCTCAAAGGTTGGCATGAATGTAAACTGCCAAATCAGCAAAAGCATTCAGAGGAAAGATTGCCTTCCAAAAGCTGGACAAAAGAATGAGATAAAGTAATGAGGTATAACTGACATTTCATACTGAGATTCATCATGTTGTCACTTTAACAATCAAAAGTTGACTCTCTTAGGGGTATGGTGGCAATTGTGCAAAAAGCTGGTTGATCTGCCTCTACTATCTACAGGAGATATGGAGGTTTTCTGCTCAACTCCACATTTACTCTATTTACAGCCCTGACCAATCCTATTAGACATAGGTAAGGCATCACAAATCACAACATTCAGCTTAGAAGTTGAGTGGCCAGGAATGTGTTTGAACAATTAATTGAAGATTGCAATTTTAACTTATTCATAAATACAACAAAAGTAACATCTTCCCCATGTTAACTTATTCACCTACTTTTTCTATACCAGAGTCACAATTATTCATGAAAACGAAAAAGGGAACTTAGAATAATTTCAAGATGATTCAAATATTAATTAAGAGTCTGATCAAGAAGACTTCCTTAATTCAGGCTGCTGTTGCCTTAAAATAAGGTTCCCTACAATACTTTGAGCACAGCTAATATACTCTAATGAATGATCATGATATAGCTTAAAGAATATTGTCAAAGAAAAATCCCATACAATATTTAAAGAGACGGAATAATCTTTCTCCTTATTGCATAATAACCTTGCATATGAATTCAATTGAACTTAAAAGTGTAATTTGCTTTTGTCCTAATATTAAGTACTCAGAAATGTTTTCTCTTTTTATTGAAAATTATATTAGTATGCTTGCAGTTAATTTCCTTTCAGATGGTATAAGGCTTTTCTGTTCACTTTGCAAACAAAAGTGAGAAATCATTGTAACTATAGTTCTGTGACACTTTTGTAGTATGGAGAGATGTAGATAAGACTTCAGTTATTAACTGAAAAAATAATTATCTATTCCACTAAAGAAGTTATTCAATAATTTCCAAATGTAGAGACGATTTTGCTGTAAGTATCATCTTTCAATTTTTTGCCTCTATTTTGTGCCATGTGAATAGAAAAGCCGATTTAAAAAAAGAATATTCACATATATACTGTTTCTATCATGTGCCATGCACTGTGCTAGACATTCTGAAAATAAGGAAGAAATATGAGATAATTAAGTAGTTTATTCAAGGCAAAAGCAGTTACAATGAAATATTTTGATAAAGAAATTTCTAATAAATTAGATTACATATGCATTTAACTTTTATTCACTTTATTTGGTGGATGTCTTCATGATCACTAGTATGAAAATGTATACCATACTGCCATAACATAGAGTATTTTATGAAAAAAATTGAGACAATTTTTATTATATCCTTTTCTCTTATTTTTATAGTATACCAAATCACTACAAAACTTAGTGGCCTGAAACATCTATTTATATTCATAGATCCTATGGATCAGGAATTCAAATAGAGCATAATGGGAGGTTTTGTTTTTGTTGTTTTTGTTTTTACTTCATGGTTGCTGAGGTTTCAACCAGAAAGACTCTAAGACTGTGAGTAACTTGATGGCTGGGGCTAGAACCATTTCAAGCTCATTCACTCCCATTCTAGCATTCAGCTAGGATAACAAGAACACTAAGACCACTGTTCAGAAGGCCTGCATATAGCTTTTTTATATGGCCTGGCTTCCTCACAGCATGGCAGTCTCAGGCTAGTTAAGATTTCTAACATAGTGGCTCAGGGCTCCAACTGTGAATAGCCCAGGGATCAATGTAGTTTAAAGACGCAGTTGTGACTACATAAATAGAAGAATGAATAGCATAGCACCTTCAACCATTTACAGATATCAAACTGGCTCTTAAATATATTTAACTCCATTTATAACTGGTATTTCTCACCCTCTCAGTTTGCACAATTTTTACCTCAGTTTGATTTTCTTTCCCCCTATGTGGAAAGGGACTTGGATACTCCTTGGTTCTTAAGGGAAACACATTTATCATGGTGAGTTAACAAGCTAGAATTTTAATTGTAATCAGTCACAAGTTAGTGTCATTGACCTGAGTCAAACTTTCAATTTACAATCACTTTGGGTGAAGACAGGACTAAAGCTTGAGCTCTAATATGCTACCACTAACCTACTAACATCCCACCTAAAGCAATGGCTTCCCTTGCTTTGTAATCTCTATACACCAATTATTTAACTGCTATAACAAATCAGAACCATGGCTTTTGGGGACACGTAAGCCAATCTTTGGAAGTAATTTTTGCACTTCCTCATATATTTTACTCATCATATGTGTGTGTGTATGTGTGTTTATATTTAGTAAATTAATCCCTCAGTTATTTCCCATCACATACAGAATAAAATCCAGTCTCTGCTATTACAGCCTAAAAAGCTCTGTATGTGGTTTTCATTTTGTTTTGTTTGTTGATATTTGAAAGTAGTTTTATGATTTGTCTCCCCCAATTGACTATAATCTCCACAAGAACTGGAACATTCCAGACTGGTTCATCATCCTATCCTTGTCCTAAATCAGTACCTGTTTTATGGAAATAATTAAATATGTATTATTTGCATTGAATTAATATTTATATTAATTCAAGAGAAGATCAAGGCTCTATTATCTTTAGGAACTGGTCATCTGTCATCTATCAGAAGCAATAACATGTTTATTTGTTTTTTTCCTGAGCAGAAAAGTGGAAAAAGACAATTGTAGAGGGCACATAAATCTCATGGGTAACTTAAAAGACATAGGGTCAGATTTTCTAAAGGAAATAAATATAAAGTTGTATATGCTCAGACAAATTAATTTTTTTTTAACGTTTATTTATTTTTGAGACAGAGAGAGACAGAGCATGAACGGGGGAGGGCCAGAGAGAGAGGGAGACACAGAATCGGAAGCAGGCTCCAGGCTCTGAGCCATCAGCCCAGAGCCCGACGCGGGGCTCGAACTCACGGACCGCGAGATCGTGACCTGAGCCGAAGTCGGACGCTTAACCAACTGAGTCACGCAGGCACCCCTATGCTCAGATAAATTAAAAACATGGTTAGCATTGTGGTTGAAAATCAACTTTGTGCTAATGTTCCCAAGCATTAAATAATAACAATTTAAGGACATTTTATTTGCCAGCATATAATAGATTGACATTTAATGGCAGCATTTACACTAAATTCATTTAGGCAATCAGTGTTAACATGAGAAAGGATGATATCATGCATAAAGACAATGGTGCTAAGCTGAGAGTTACCACAAAGAAAGAATTACCCAGTTCTGATGCAGGAGACTGAGAAATAGGGGGAAAAAATGAAAAAGGGAAAAATGAATTCTAATTCAAGAGTCTGAGAGAGTGGTTGTATAGGCAGAATAGGGAAACCAGTCATGATCTCACCATTAGTTGGAGCCCTTTGTGGGGCTCTGTGCTAACAGCTCAGAGCCTGGAGCCTGTTTCAGATTCTGTGTCTCATTCCTCCTCTGTCCCTCCCCCACTTGAGCTCTGTCTCTCTCTGTCTCTCAAAAATAAATAAATTTTTTTAAAAAGTGAATTTTTTTGTTAAAGATAATTAGTTTGGGGGGAACACTCAAGTGGAAACACTATTAATAACAGAATATTTGACTGATGTTGGGCTAAAGATACAAGTAGCTGAGATAGATTTCTAAAGATGCCCTACACTCCCTAATTTCTATTCCCTACGTATTCAATGGAATAGTAATCTATGTACTTTGGTGGAGAGATTTTGCAGATGGTATTAAGGTTACTAATCATTTCAGTTTAAGTTAAGAATATCCTGGATTATTCAGTTGGGCTCAATGTAATCACAGCAGCCACTAAAAGCAGAAGAGGAAGGCAGAAGAGTTAGAGAGACACCACTGAGGAGAGAAGCAGAGAACAGGTGAGGCAGAAGGGAAGTTCAGAGAGATTGGAGGCATGAAAATGACTCAACCCACTGTTGCTGACTTTGTATATGGGGAGTGGAGGTAACATTCCAAGGAATGGAAGAAGTCTCTAAAAACTGAAAATGATCCCTGGCCAACAGCCAGCAAGGAAATGGGAACCTCAGTCCTACAACTGTATGGATTGATTTCATGAACCAACTGAGGGACCTAGACTTCAGACCTAGAGAACTCTTAGATAATACATGTGTATGGTTTTAAACACCCAAAACTGTAGTAATTTATTATGACAACAATAAAGGTGTTAACATAAAAGTGATTCAATGACTATGACTTAAATGCCAATGGAACTGAAACACACAGAAAAGAGAGAATTTATGGTTTAAGATTAAGCCTTGGGAATCCTACTTAAAAGGAGAGGATAACTGGGGAAAGTGGGATTAGCGAAGCCAAGGCAAGCAAGAGGGAGGCTTGGGATGCATGGATGGTCAGCGATCAAAAGGACAGTTGACAATTATAGGACCTCTTCAGGGTCATGCAAATAAAAGGAGCTAAAAACAGGAGTAGATTTCTAAAAATGCCCTACACTTAACGTTACCGAAAAGTCAAGTAGAACAAGGATGAAAAAAAAATCACTATTTGAGAAAGTCATTGAAGCTGGAAATCAAATTTCAGGAATAAGAAGGGAGTGGCAAAGAAATGGTTTGTGACAAGTACTTATTGCTTGCTTTAGAAGAGTTTAGATATAAATTACATAAAAATGAGTTTGAACGAGCAAAGGCATAAGGAATAACTGAAAAAAAAGTGACATCAGTATAAAAGATGAACTTATTTTACCAAAAAACTGTAAATATTAATTATAGCATATCTATATTATGTTTTCACAACACATTAGGTGAAAGCGAAACCAACTAATTCTTCAAGTTCTCATGAGTGCATAGTAGGAAGCATAGCAGGAAGAACAGATACTGGGGCAAACCCAGACACCAAAACATGAGAAAGGCCTTAATATTCCTAAATTTCAGCTTTCTTAGCAATTATACAGAGCTCATGAAAATGCTTCTCATGCTTGTCATGATGATTACATCAGAACGTATGTACAAACCACCTAGCACAGATTCAACAATCTGAACAAGCCTCAGAAGCCTCAAACTGAATACCACTCTCATACAGTATGGACAACCTTAGTGTCTGTCCTAGAGGAGGTAGTAGAACTGAGAACATTAAATGGTCCACAGCCAGTTTGGTCTGGATAGTTTCTCTATTTTTCCAATATTTCCTAATAAATAAATGAAATGATTCTCCTTAATCACAGTACCATAGCCATCAACAGTGTTGTTATGTCTTCATATTCATTCTCTTTGTTTTCTTCTTGTAGGTTACTGTAAATAGACTTTCCTTCATGCAAGGTTGCCTTGAACACTGTATATGTAGCTTGTGATCTGCTCAACTCCAAGGGGTACCATTTTCATCAAAATCTATTGTATGAATCGTATAACATTGCTGGGCCTTCATACTTAAGATTATAACATAATCTATTACATTATAGACTTTTGTTTAAACTGGTTTAAATCCAGTTATAGACATGTGGATTAAAATAGTGAGACTGGTTTCTTGATGAGGAAAAAACCTTTTCTTTTAGATTGTTTTTGGTAGAATTTAAGCCTCCTTGAATAAGGCTTAGGGAAAAACTAGACTCAGAATAAAGCCTCTCTTAAAAACTATCTATTTTTAACCAACTGTGGACACCACAAATGTATAAATTTGATCATGTACCATCATCACATGAATTGATGACAAGTTGTGAACATTATGAGGACTATATTTCAAAATGTTAAGTAGGAATTGAAAATCATCTCCTGAAAGATGTTAGTTTTTTGAGTTGCACTACCCAAAATTTTTTGTATAACTCTGTAGCAGATTTTAAATGAAATAGTAATAAATACATTTTAAGTATTTTTCCAAAAATTATTTTATTTCAGATATTCTAGGTTTAAATTTTTTACATAGGTTTTGATTCTGTAGAATATCATTTAACATTTACTGTTTCAAGGAACCACTTTTATTTTTTTTTTAATGTTTATTTATTTTTGAAAGAGAGAAACAGACAGAGTGTGAGTGGGGAAGGTGCAGAGGGAGGGAAACACAGAATCCAAAGCAGGCTCCAGTCTCTGTGCTGTCCGCACAGAGCCCAATGTGGGGTTCGAACTCACAGACTGCGAGATCATGACTTGAGCCGAAATCGGACGCTTAATTGACTGAGACACCCAGGTGCCCCAAGGAATCACTCTTTAATTAAGAACATTAAAATGAAATCTGATACATAGAAATTCATGTTATTATTTATGTTTTCTCTTCGTTTTTATAAAAAATATACTAAATAAGGTCAAACTATGTGCATTGCACTATACCAAGTTAAGCCATAATTATTACTATGAAGAGTAAAATAAAATAATTTCTATTTTCCTAAGTAAAACATGAATGCTATAAGCAGTTATGAATGTCAATTGCTAACTTTAGCAATTATGATTTTGTATGCTATTGAACCTTCTGGAATTCTGCTGTTTCTAGCATTTTAACAAATCATGCTATAATTTTTTTGTGGGGGGTGATATAGGTATTAGTTCAGTATTGCTTTGGCATACTGTTTTTGAGGTCTCAGAATCCAGAATGAGACTATAGATCCTCTATGAATTTTATAGTGACTTAAACAAATTAATTTTCTACATTTCAATTCCTTTACTTATCTAATATACTTACTTTACTGAGTTGATACTATATATATATATATATATATATATATATATATATATATATATATATAATTTATTTGAAAGTAACTGGAATAAAATAAACACATAATTTCTTACCTGTTTAGTAATAGTACTATCTTCTTTTGAATGACATAAATCTGAAATAATCTTAGCACTAGTTCTAAAAGAGTAAAGCACTGGAGTCCACTCTAACAAAAACATTGTATTCTTAGGCCATCTGGTAAATATTGTAGAACAACCTGTCACTGATATGCCACTTTTTGCACTCTAAACATATAGGGATATTGAATAAAATATAAAATTAAAGAATTATAGGAATAGCTGACATGGAAGGAAAAAAATATTCTTTAGGTGTCATGAAAATATAAGGAATTTAAAGCCAGAGTCATCAGTGGGAATCGCCATAATGGCTGATGTGGGATAGTTCATATATCAATTTTAAGGTGTGTGGCTGAGATTATAATGCCTACAAGAGTGGCAGCCCCAAGCCCAAGCTAGACAGAGAACAAAGAACGCATTTTATAAAGCCAAGAGCATCAAAAGACTGTTCTTTTCATCAACGGGAGACAAAAATAATTACTTACTGGAACAAAACATGGCAAAAAAAATTCTATCACCTTCATAAGATTCTACGAATAAAAGAATAACTCATGAGATGACAAAACTAGAAGGCACCATTTATGAGTGTGAGAATACAGCAACAACCCAAAGAAAGATTCAACATAAAAACTGTTCTAGAAGTAGCAAAACCAACAGGACACCAGTAGAGGCAAATGTAAATGTGCTTTTCAGAAATAATCTCGCAACCCCAAAACGTAATATTCATTCAGAAAACAATGTGTTCTGAAAATAAACTTACCATTTAAAATTTAAAAACACAGAAAAAAATGGGCCATCATAATGGAAAGCTGTTACACACATTTAAAAAGAATTAGCATGATAATAGTGCAGGCAAACATTTTTAAAGACCATTTAAAATAAGTCTATTTAAAATGCTTAAAGAATAAAATATGGTTTACAAAAAATAATGCCAGATCACACCATATGAAACAAAGAAAAGACAGAGTAGAAACAAGCATATATGGCTTCTAGGAATTATACTTGTACATACACACACATACACAAATACATATATTTAGTGTGATAATCAATAATCAATTTCATGTCACCTTGACTAGATCATGGGATAACTACATGTCTGGTTAGGCATTATTTCTGGGTGTGAATGTGAGAATCCTTCTGAAAAAGATTAGCATTTGAACTGGCAGACTAAGTGATCTGTTATGTTGAGGGTCTCAATAAAATAAAAAGGTGGCAGAAGGGAGGATTCTCTCTCTCTCTCTCTCTCTCTCTCTCTCTTTCTCTCTCTCTCTATCACCTGACTACTTGAATTGAGATATCATTCTCCTCCTCCCCTTGGCACTCCTGGTTCTCAGACCTTGTGACTCAGACCATCAGCACGCTGGCTCTCTCGCTTTAGAAATATACCACCAGCCTTCCTAGGTCTCTAGCTTACAGACAGCAGATTGTGGAACTTCTCAGACTCCATAATTGCATGAGCCAGTATCTTACTTATAATAAGTCTCTGTATGATACCTTATAATAAACGAATATCTTAGAATGAATACACACATATACACACACAGACACACAAATTCTTTCTACATCTCTCTATATATGAATCTATATTCCCTCTAAAAATCAATCTATCTATCCATCCATCCATCCATCCATCTATCTATCTTGTTGGTTCTGTTTCTTTGAAGATCGCTGATTAATGCATTTACTGTCACTGAAAACTAAAAAAAAAAAAAAAGTATGATACATTGTAAAATGGGTTATGTAAGTGAAAAGAGAATTACTGAATTATTTTCTTCTAGTACTTGTTAGGACAATAAAATATCATGGGGTTCTCTCTCCCTTGTGTAAGTTTAATCTTATAAAAAACTAGAAGGAATCTGAGAGGTCTTAAACTTAACATAAAAACTGTAAAAAAGCACCCAAGAAAAAAAAAGGCAAATGTGTTGTGTCCATGTAGGGGAAATATAAGAGTAAAAAAGGGAATTTTATTTTACTTTATTTATTTTTTAATGTTTATTTACTTTTGAGAGAGAGACAGAGTTGAGCAGGGGAAGGACAGAGAGAGGGAGACATAGAATCTGAAGCAGGCTCCAGGCACTGAACTGTTGGCACAGAGTCTAATGTGGGGCTTGAAAGGTGCCCCTAAAAAGGGGAATTTTAATATCAATGGAAATATATTATAAAATAAAAAATATAAAAGACAAAAAGAGCTTATTTGGTAGAAAAAATAAATAATGATTCAAGAAGATATAATAATTATAACTGTAAATGCAAGTAGAATTACAGCCTTGAGCTATTTACATATAATAATGAACATATAGAAATAGACAAATCAATATTAATTGGAGGTTTTACATGCATCTGAAAACCTAGCAGGTCAAGTAAAAAGCAAAACAAAACACACACACACACACACACACACACACACACGCACACACAAATACACGCAAAGAACTAGAAATAATCAAAGAAGTAAATTATATGTAATAAGCAAACAACTAGAAAGCACATACCATGAGAAATAGGCAATATATACACACATCCATATCTTTTATGGAGGTTATATATGTTGCATATTATATAATATATAATATGTTGCATATTATATATTATAAATGTCACATATATGCCATATATATTATACATATGCATATATTATCCAACTTTCAGACTTACTAAAAAGCTACAGTAATCAAGACAGTGTGGTACTGGCCAAAGAATAGGCAAATAGATCAATGCAATAGACAAGAGATCCCAGAAAACACCTATATAGTCAACTGATCTTTGACAAAGAAGCAGAGGCAAATCAATGGAAAAAGGATAATTGCTATGGACTGAATTGTGGACCCCATCAATCACACACTGAAGTCCTAACAATACCCATCATGTGATCAGGCCTTTAAGAAAATGACTAGATTAAATGAGATCATTAAGGTGGAGCTCTGGTTCTATGGGATTAGTGTCCTTATAAGAAAAGGCACATTACTAAGTGAAAGTAGCCAGTCTGAAAAGGCTAAATACTAAACGATTCTGACTATAGCACATTCTGGAAAAGGTAAAATTACGAAAACAGTAAAAAAAAAAAATCACTGGTTGCCAGTAAATCCCAGAAATAAAATATAAATTCCAAACAAATCCCAGAAATAAAACATATATTCCAAACAAATCCCAGAAATAAAATATATATTCCAAACCAATATTAACAGGAATGAATATTGATCAAACAGAAAGCAAAAGGAAAACATGCACACAATGAAAAGTATTTTAATTTTTTATGTATACATATATTTTTTTTGAGAGAGAGTATGTACATATAAGTTAGGCAGGGGCAAAGGAAGAGGGAGAGAGAATTTTAAAGAGACTCCATGCCCAGTGTGGAGCCCCAGGCGGGGCTCAGTCTCAGGATCGAGGCTCAGTCTCACGATTGTGAGATCACAATCTGAGACGAAATCAAGACTCATATGCTTAACTGAATGAGCCACCCAGATGCCACAGAAAAGCATTTTAAAAAAGAGAAGAAGAATATTAGAAGAAGAATACAGAGAAGAAGAATATTAGAAGAATCTAAATATATCAATAAGCACAATAAGCCTGGTTGATTACATTAGTGTTCAAAATATTTGCTTCCCCTTCATTGCACTGATATCAGGCTTGGCCATATGTTTTGTTGAGTAACACAAAGGGGTGAAATGTCAAATTATACTCAAATGGGTCAGGTATCATACACAAAATCAGGTTCTGCTAATAATTTCAAGGATACAGATAATCAAGAGACCAGATAAAACAAAGAGACTTCTGAGACATGCTGAGCAGCTCCCTGGGTTCTTTCTTTTCCATGGTGGACATTCACTCTTGGCCAAGAATAGACAAGATCTCTAACTGAGGTACATAAGTTATTAACTCAGATATCAGGGAGCATTACTTTTATGAAACATCTCCAATTTCCCACTAGCTAGTGTGTTATTTTCCAGGGAGCCATACCTCATAAATCCATACATTCTGTTTTTATTTATTATAAGAATTCTTTAGCCAGGAGCACACCATTAAGAACCTTCCCTAGACAAGGACTTCCTTCCTAGCAAAATCATTAGCCTAGTGACCCAGACATTCAGTTATGATGTTGTCAAGGAGATATGACTGAAGCATCCCCTTGGTATGAGAGTGATTAGATCTCAGGATAGATCTTTAGACACCTTCTTCCCTATTTACAATGCTGTTCTTTTGGGGAGGATCATATTTCCCAATGTCACTGAATTTAGGTCTATCCATTTGCACTGCTTTGGTTAAAAAAAAATGTGAGTGATTGTGAAGTGTGTCATTTCTGACCAAACCTTTAAGAACCAGGCTATGGTTTGCCATTTATCTTTTTCATTCTACCAAGAGAATAGCAGTGTCCTAGGTAAAGGTTATACTGTTATCCTTGGTTCTAAGTGAAAAAGACATGATAGACAGTAGAATGAGCAAGAATTAAACTCTCTGCTTAAAAGTCACTGACCGGGTTGTTTGTCACTGCATCTGATTAGAATGAGTCAAAGCAAAATCTTAGCATGCTGGACCCTAAACGGTTAAGACTGAGAGAATGTCTTTGTGACCACAGAACTCCAAGAATATTATTTTATCTCATTCAACATCATTTTTTTTCTGAATTATGCTATAACACATTTAGGTTACACCCGGAATATTAGCAAATCATTGTATTGATAGTATCATAACAATTAATAGTATAGTCTGGGAGTACTTTAGTGGTCACTTAGAGTGGGTAGCCAAGCCACTGTTACTTTAAGAGTCCCATGTATTTAAGCTCTTGCATCTGAATCTACAAAAATCTACTCCTTATCATATATGCAAGAAATCCATAATGTAAACTAGGCATGAAGAGTTAATAGAAATAACACAGTATATAATAAAACTTCTACAGATTCCAAAAACATAAAAGGAAGCCTCCTGAATTTTTTGTTTCTCAGCTCTGTAGAAATATGGGCAGTAAGAGTGAACAACTGTTTTTTCCATACTGAAATTCTTTGGGTTTCCATAGGAAATGCTCTCGTATATCTATTCAACTTGTAAGAAGATCCTTGTAATTTTTTAGATGAAATCTTGAATCTACATGACCACTCACATAAAAGTAATAGACCCTGACATGTATATATATTACAGATATAATTTGGCCATTCGTTAAATCTTACTTTACCTCTTAAGGCAAGTTTATATCAAAATTCCAACTACACAACTCTGTGTAGGAAATAATTGCAAAATGGAAAGGAAGTTGTTCCTCTTGCAATTGTCTGACTTAATCTTAGTGATGGAAAACATAAAAATAATATTGGCTAAAAATAAATGCTTACTTTTCTCATGCATAAATGTAGGCAGAAAGTTGTTGGTCTGTGTACTTCCCGGTTATCAATAAGAAAGACGTAGAGTCTTTTTCAAACCATTTTTTTTCATGTATACCTTTTGTCTTAATAAATAAAACATTCATGGCTTAGATTTTAAATCATATTTACAGATGAAGAACACTTCTAGGCCCAAACAAGTTAACAGTGAAGCTACTACTGCTGGAAGGAATACATGCCCTGCTTGCATTTTAAGCCTAAACAGCAGAGACTTAATGCGAGAGAACACCATATGCATCACCTTCTAGACTGGAGAACTGAAACCAAAGAAACAGCAGAGACTTGAAGTTCATATAACCACCATCTGATACCTTCACCTTCATGTTACAGAAGCAAATGAAAACTGTGTTACTTTGAGATGAGCTAGAAAGAGGTACCCCAATGTTTATAGCAGCACTTTCAACAATAGCCAAATTATGAAAAGAGCTTAAATGCCCATCAACTGATGAATGGATAAAGGCATTGTGGTTTATATACACAATGGAATACTACGTGGCAATGAGAAAGAATGAAATATGGCCTTTTGTAGCAACGTGAATGGAACTGGAGAGTGTGATGCTAAGTGAGATAAGTCATACAGAGAAAGACAGATACCATATGTTTTCACTCTTATGTGGATCCTGAGAAACTTAACAGAAGACCATGGGGGAGGGGAAGGGGGAAAAAAAAGTTAGAGAGGGAGGGAAGCAAACCATAAGAGGTTTTTAAAAACTGAGAATAAACTGAGGGTTGATGGGGGTGGGAGAGAGGGGCAAGTAGGTGATGGGCAATTGAGGAGGGCACCTGTTGGGATGAGCATTGGGTGTTGTATGGAAACCAATTTGACAATAAATTTCATATTTAAAAAAGAAGAAGAAAGGGGTGCTGGAAGGAAGGGGAAAGGGAAATCCAGCATAGGTTTTGGCTTCCTTTACTTTGTAATTCCAGCTTCTGGTTCCTCTCCGATCATTTTTGAATCTTGGTTTCCATCTCATAGTCCAAGACAGCTAGTCTAGCTCAAACTATCACATCTGCATGCCAGCCAGAAGAAAGGAGAAAAAATACAGAGAAAGGACATTTCTTCTCTCTTTAAGTACATTTTCTGGAAGTTAAATATACCTTTTCTTCCACATGGATTCCACTGATCAGAATAGTCAAAATAGCAAATCTAGCTACAAAGGAGGCCTGGAAATACAAGTCCAATGTTGCACAATCATACATACTGGAAACATTGGGAAGATCAATGGCTAAAGAAAAAGGAAAGAATATGTAAAGATGAAAAATCATCCACCTTAGGAGCTTATTTGACTATGAGAATTTGGATCATTTTCTTGTCTGGATAACTTCTAGAAAAATTCATTAAAAATATTTGAACATTGGGGTACCTGGGTGGCTTAGCTGCTTGGGCGTCCAACTTCAGCTCTGGTCATGATCTTACTGTTCCCAGGTTCAAATCCTGTGTTGGGCTCTGTGCTGACAGCTCAGAGCCTGGAGCCTGCCTTGGATTCTGTGTCTCCCTCTCTGTCTCTGCCCCTCCCCCGCTTGTGCTCTGTCTCTCTCTCTCTTTCAAAAATAAATAAAACATTAAAAAAAATTTTTTTTTAAAGATTTTGAACATTAGGGGTGCCTGGGTGGCTCGGTTGAGTATCCGACTTCGGCTTGGGTCACGAACTCGTGGTTCGTGAGTTCGAGTCCCACGTCAGGCTCTGTGCTGACAGCTCAGATCTGGAGCCTGCTTTGAATTCTGTGTCTCCCTCTCTCTGCCCCTCCCCTGCTCATGCTATCTCTCTCTCTCTATCTCTCTCTCTATCTCTGTCTCTCTCTCTTTCTCTCTCTCTCTCAAAAATAAATACACATTAAAAATGTATTTAAAAAAAGATTTTGAACATTAAAAGAGACTCTTGTAATACCTAATAAAGGCAGTATTAAAATTCCTTTATATATTCCCAAACCAGATTGTAGTACTGAATAGGTAAACTACATTTACCTTTATTTTGCAGACATTTCCTATTAAACTGATACATATAGAATAAGATTTTGAAGATCACTTTAGACAGCTTTTTGAATCAATAGAGACTAAGCTTTTTAGGAATTCTAAACTAAGAATCCTAATTCTTGGGATTTTTTTAGGAACCAAACAACATCAGAGAAGGGAGTGGGAGTTAATGTCTTTGTCCTATTCAACAACATAAACATGTAATTCTTAATGCTGATTAATTAATAACAAACAAATAAAAAAGGCAAGAATGGCCCATATTGAATACATTATGTTTTTTCTTAATCTAAGCACATCAAATGGATTATCTCACTTGTTATTGACCAGTCATAAATAATTACATTCTTCTCATTTAGGTACATATTTTCAGGTACTTTATTTTATAGCTTGAATAAATTTGTTTTTATTTATATGAAATTGATTTAATTTTAATTTTAATTTTAAATGTAGTAGTGTTTTATATTTTTTACAAATTGCCTTTTTACTTAGTAAATTAACTTCATGGTCCATTTTCAGTAGTGACATACATTTCCTTTTAAAATAAATTCATATAAATAAATTGAGCTATTTTAAAGAATTATACTAAGTACAGGTGGTAGTTGGATATTGCAAAAATGTGAATGTGGTAAATAAATGACTGACATTTAGACGACATGGAGAAAAATGTACCTACATCTTCAAGCCATCTTTCATACATAGTATTTAGACCAATTAAAATTTTGGTGGTTATTGATATGCAGTAAGTTTGAGATTTTTTTTGCTTGTTTGAGTTTTTTTTTTTTTTAACATTTATTTATTTTTGAGACAGAGAGAGAGAGAGAGCATGAACAGGGGAGGGTCAGAGAAAGAGGGAGACACAGAATCTGAAACAGGCTCCAGGCTCTGAGCTGTCAGCACAGAGCCCGACACGGGGCTCAAACCCACAGACCATGAGATCATGACCTGAGCCAAAGTCAGACGCTTAACTGACTGAGCCACCCAGGCACCCCTTGTTTGAGATATTTTTGAAGCACACTTTCTCAACATTCCATGTTAAAGGCAGAAACATGCATTAATAACCAATGAATTGTGAGTAAATTTATGCAGAAAAATGAAGCACCTAATATCAGTAGAAGACTACCCACCTCTATACAGAGTTGACACAGAAAGTGCCAGATCAGCAGTATTAATAACCAATAATGAATCATGACTCATATATTATAATAAAAAATCTATTTACCATCTAACTTTTAGCAAAATAACTTTGATTCCCTAGAAAATATACTACTTGCAAGAGGTAAGCACCTGGTTATTAATTGTATTTTTGACAGTGTAAGACCTGTATTGACCATCATTCCACAACTAACTTGTAATGAATGTATCTTACTAACATTTCTGTGTCTGTTGGTAAAATCAATAGTAACCAAGTTAAGAAAATCTCTGCTTTACCTACTGTGCACTCAAAAATAAAAATATTTTTAAAGTTATTAATATTCATTTAAAAATTCACAATAACTTAATGATTCATTTGCATAACACACATACACATATCCCATAGTAGCCCACATTTCTCAAACTGTTTTTGTTTCATTTTGTTTTTTTACTGGTACAGTTTAGAATATTACAGTTCTGGTGACAAAGTGATAAAGGGATTCAAACCACATCAAAATATTAGGAATAAATAAAATACTGTCATTGCTACAGAGCCACAAAAACTCCTGGTGTCTATAAAAGCATCTTCAGTTACCTAATCATTAAGCTGGACTGTCTTACACTGTGTCAGAGTTTAAGTTAAAATCTTTATTTCACCGACCGAATTCTTGCCTATGTTCATGGAGTAGAGTTCTCAAATGTTATACAAAATAAAGACATTTTCAAGTTTCTGGCTTCACAGTATGCTATGTCTGATCTCTCACTTTTCAGCTCACTGGATATTGTCATAACAGAATATATACTCAATTATAGCAACAGTAAACCTCACATATTTATCAAAAGTGGAACACACTGTGAAAACTTGGCAGGACACCAAAGAGCCATGGAAAACTTTCTGGGAGCCACTGGCTCCAAAAACAACATAGTTTGCTTCAATTGGGACTGGTCTGTTATCTCATCTATGTTTTTTTGACTAAATACGTGTTAGTATTCTACATACATATTTCTTTTCTAATATAAATGTATTTATCATTCTTAGATTTTTTTACTTGAATACCATCTACCTTCATATTTAAGAAGTAAACCTGTTAGTATGTTTACAGATATTTAGACATTTTTTTTTTTTTAAATTTTTTTTTTCAACGTTTTTTATTTATTTTTGGGACAGAGAGAGACAGAGCGTGAACGGGGGAGGGGCAGAGAGAGAGGGAGACACAGAATCGGAAACAGGCTCCAGGCTCCGAGCCATCAGCCCAGAGCCTGACGCGGGGCTCCAACTCACAGACCGCGAGATCGTGACCTGGCTGAAGTCGGACGCTTAACCGACTGCGCCACCCAGGCGCCCCTAGACATTTTATAAAACCTATGGCATACCCAGCATGATGTTCATATGTGTAATAGACACTTGTCAGAGCCTTGACTACATCCCATAGATGGTACCATTTCATTATATTCCTGAAGGCTTCCAAATCCCATTATCTGCATTTCTATTCTTGAGGGGTTTTGTTTTTTTTTTTTTTTTTTGTTTTGTTTTGTTTTTTGTTTTTCCTGATGGAAAACTGTTCCATCCAAGTATGCAATAGGCCACAAGTCCTGGGTAATTAACATCCCCTGGAAATAGCCCTCAACCAGAGATTGACGGAAATTGTGTATAAATGTCTCAGTGCCCTTACTCTTTTGTTGAGATAATTTTGAGGCATGCATTCTATACCATACCCAGAGTCTTCCTGTAGTCATGAACTTCAGCCACCCATCTGGATGGATTGCTGGCCTAGTCACACACCTAATACCTGCTGCCATCTTTTCCCTGGTCACTTTCCTCCTTCTTCCAGCAACCCTCAAAATGGCCACTTGCACTTGTAATTTTTACTCACATGTTCCCTCCTTAGTTTGGGGAAACAAATTAAGGCAATATGAGACATATATCTCTGAATTGTCCTTTTTGCGATTGTCCTTTTTATCTTTTCTTCTTTTGTCTTAGTATAATATCTCAAAACCACTTGTATAAACATTTATAGTAACCACTTTTCTGATCACTTTGGTTTGACTCACACTGCCACCACTTTTCTTCCTAAAACACTGGGTTGGCCTTTACTCAAACCTGCTCATAAATTTTCACTGCCTCATCTATAATGGCCTAATAGTCAAAATCTTCCAAAATCTTACTGATGAGGGAAACAAAGGCAATGTAGAAAAATGTAGTTTAAATTAATTTCCCTTACAGACTGCAGCCCATTGATAGATGTCAGAGACCTGCAGCATATAACACTCCCCAAGACGTCTATGGTTGCCTTAATGCCTTAATGTTTACATTTCCTTAAAGACTAAAGCAACCTTATCTTCACAATAGTACATCTTCAGGGTCCTGTGAGACCCTGCTTTCAACATCCAGAAATTCCTTGGAGACCAATGGTATCAATACCTCCCCTCCCTCCACAAACTTGAAAGAACATAATCAGTTGCTCCTCACAACCCCAGTGTTGCTCTTTCTGCTCACGGGTCCTGTCCCCATGCTTTAATAAAATCACCTTTTTGCACCAACAACTTCTTGAGAATTCTTCCTTGGCCGTTTGCTCACGAACCCCACTTCAAATTTCATCACTACTGAGGTACTTTCTTTCAATCTTACCTTATACTTTATCATTTAACATTGTTCCTGTCAGACCAGAGAAGTGGCCATCTCCAAAGCAAGTTCCCATATGCTCTCAATCTTCAGTGCATCTGCTCATGCTGGTTTCTCTGCCTAGAGTGGTGTTGTTCAACATGGTAGCCATTAAATCTAAATTAATAAAAATTAAATAAGTTTAAAAATTCAGTTCAAACACTTCAAGTTCTCAACTGAGAACTATGTGGCTACCATAATAGATAATAATTATAAAATATTTATATCATCACAGAACATTCTATTGGACAGAGCTTTGTCTAGAGTACTATTTTATATCTAATTTTTTAAATACTATTTTTTTAAGTTCCATCATAAAGTTAACTTTCTGTGAAAAATTCTCTTAAAATAGAATTAATTTTGTCATGTGTCTCCATTCATTGATTTAACTTTAGTTCATTCAATCAATCAAATGACACATACTGTGTATTTTGTTTATGAATATCGGTGCAAATAAATCATTTATACATATGTATATTCCTTTAAAGACTAAAGCAGTCTCATTTTTGTATTTTTTAAGACACTTAGAAAAGTGATTTTCTTATCAACAAATATTCATTTAATTATTATGAACTAGTCAAACTGACTTCAACCCTTCTGCATATTATTCCTATAAGATTCTTTTGAGCCACTTCTTTCCTAATTCTGTATTTTTGCTGTCATTACTTACAATCTAGAGTCTTTATTAAATTTTGAAAGCCTACTGAAATTATTTTGAATTTTAATTGCATCATCTAGCCTAAATTAATAATGCCATTTTTATATTATATACAAATTTAATACATGGTTTATTTTATTTTTCAGAGTATCAGTTTTTTTCATTTTTTCTCTGACATCCAAAAACACTGATGGGAGCTTCCAGTTCCTCTTTAGAATACAGAGCCAATTTTTTTTAAAAATTTTTGTTTATTTTGAGAGAGAGACAGAGCATAAGAGGGGGAGAGGCAGATAGAGAGGGGGAGGGAGAATCTTAAGAAGGCTCTGCACAGTCAGTAAAGAGCCCGACCCAGGGGTGATCTCAAGAACCATGAGACCATGACCTGAGCCAAATTCAAAGGTCAAAGGCTTGACTGACTGAGCCACTCAGGTACCCCTCCAGAGCCAATTTGTGGAGAGAATTCATGCACACAAGTAGAGCTGGAGTGTTTCAATTGTTCAACATAGGAACTGGTTCCTTCTTTAATTCCATTTTTTAAACTAAACATTAATAGATGTTTTGAATAGAGTGTGTCAAAAATAACCCTAGAGGGGCACATGGGTAGTTCAGTCAGTTGTCTGGCTCTTGGTTTCAGCTCAGGTCATGATTCATGGTTTGGTTCATGAGTTCAAGCCCTGCGTGGGGCTCTGCACTGACAGCACACAGCCTGCTTGGGATTCTCTTGCTCTCTCTGTCCCTCCCCGACTCATGCACTTGCACTCTTATTCTCTCTCTCAAAATAAATAAACTTAAAAAAAATAACCCTAGAGATGTCCACTCAAGCTTTCAGTCTTCTTAGATTTGATTCACAGACATTCCTTACACTGTGTTGTTTAACCTGTTATATACCCTAATTAGTACTATTATATTCCTCAGTCTTTATGATCTTCTTCATATAGGCCTTAAGAAAGACTCAAACCAAGTTGATGTTCCTTTTTATACGAACAGTATAGATTTTCAAGATCACTAAACTCTTCAAAATTCTGGCAAACTGAGGCAGAATCTAATCTTAAAGGATCCCAAGGGAATTTTTTTAAGTTTATTTATTTATTTTGAGAGAGAATGAGTGAGCGGAGAAGAAACAGAGAGAGAGGAAGAAAGAATCCCAAGCAGGCTCTGCACTGTCAGCACATAGCTCAAACCGTGAGATCATGACGCAAGCCAAAATTGGACGCTTAAAGATTGAGCCACCCAGGTGCCCCCAAGAGAACTATTTTAAAAAGCATCTATTTATTAATAAAGGCTGCACATTTTTAATGCATTTTCCTTTGAGGTATCAAGTGATAGATTCGATGTCTTTGGAAAAGGTCCCTAAAACTAGAGTCAAATCTATGGTGAACTCTCTTTTCAAAAGTGCTTACTAAACCACATCACACTGAAGAATATACTGAATTTCTCAACTAGGATAAATAAAGTTTGAATATAAATGACTTCCAGACATTGACTCTTATCTATTACATTTCTCAAATTCAAAACAAAAGTAGGTTAAAAATTAAAGTTCAAGAAATAATACCTAATAATTAGTAATCTAATCTGAAAAATCATATAATTCCATATATTTTGTTATTTATGTCTAGTAACTTTAGATTTTTAACTTTTAAAATAGAAAATGTAATCTTACTTTCTTTAAGCTTTAATTAAGGATAGAATATTCAAAAATGTCTAACACCTGCTTTATAATAAGTAGAGAATTATTTCAAATGCCAGATGGACCAATTAAGATTTTCTTTTAGATGATGCAAAATCTTGTGATGTAGGTAGATTTTTTTTTTCAAATCCAAATTTAAATATGCACTATAAGAATGTACTATTATCTAAGTACATGTTAATGAACTACTTTCATTTTTACCCTGGAGACAGTGCAAAGCACTGTCATGTTTTTTCTTCTACAGCATCCCTTTCTCATTCTTGTCTTCCAAATCCACTGTTTTAATATCCATGTTTTTATTTCCCTGTGACTATTGCTGCTAGAAGCAGCTCATATTTTAAAGAGAATTGAGCTCCCCAGAACAAAGGAAGAATTACAGGCTTTTAACATGCAAGTAAGTGGAAATTAACACTGGTAGAAGATAAAAGGTATAGAGAAATACAGACTGAATTGGTATATTAAGTACTTTACAAAGACTATCCTCAGCTGATGCCTATACTTACACAAATTATTTGACATAGTTTATTCCATTCACACAGTAAGAACTCCACTGGTGGTTTCTAGTGGAAACCTGAATCAATCATCGAGCACTCATTTCTAATACTTTCAAGCCACAAGTTTCATGAAGGGGTCTCTAAAAATTCTGTTTACAGTTCCTAACACCTTTCTTACATCCACAATTGTAAATATGATTTTGCATACATTGACTGGGTTCTCTATGTCTGGTTAGAGGATAATTTCACAACTTCATTCCCATCAGGCAAAGATCGTGGTTTTTATCTTTTGTTGGCTTTTGGTGCTTTGTTTATATTGAGTTGGTAGCATTTAACACCTTGCTTTTAATTTTCCTTTTTCACATCATTCTTCCCCAATAATCTCCAAGTTCCTCTGGAGCCAAGACCTGGTGTCATTCATCACTAAAGTTTTCTCTGCACTTGGCTGTGGATTATGGGGTATGTAGTTCTTAGTCTCATCGGTATGTATGGCTCAGTCTTTTCACACTGACAAATTACAATCACCACATCACTGGAGGCAACCTGAAGATAGGGCTACCAGAGTGTCTATCTAAACTCACAGCTGGGAGAAACTCCCCCGTTGGTTACCAGTAACTTAGGCCAATAGTTGATTCACATTCAAACAAAGCCTTTCAGCACCTGTGTGGAACAGAAGTAGTCAATCAGATGAAATGCCACCGTTTCAACAGAGCACATTTAAACCCTCTGTTCTTTGTCTTCTTTCCACACTAGATTTTACACTGAGGTTTCTTAAACAGACTATTTGTCTGTATAAGATTTGAATTATATCCATCTATCTATTTATATAGTGCAACCAAAATATGTAAAATATATCAGTCAGTTAAGCATCCTACTTTGGCTCCAGGCTCTGAGCTGTCAGCACAGAGCCTGATGTGGGGCTCAAACCCACAAACTGTGAGATCATGACCTGAGCCGAAGTAGGATGCTTAACTGACTGAGCCACCCAGGTGCCTGAGAATCTTATTTAATAGAACATATTTTGAAACTACATTATATGCTGTGCCATGGAGTGGGAAGCCTTAAAAATATGTAGCACCTTATATCTATAGGTGTCAGTGACAAATAGAAGAATGAAATTCAAAGCGAAGTATCTTTACTCATGGGTTACTTGACAAGGTTCACTTCAGCAGATCTAAATCCCCTGAAAAATTGTTTATTATAATATAATTGGATAAGCAAATGAAACTCAACTTTCCACTGAAGGGAATGTAAATCTTTCAATGTTATATATATTGGACAACAGATATGTGAGTTTCTTTCCAATCATAAATTTTTGTAGTATACGCACATTATAGGTATGTGGATGTACATAGGAATTTCAGAATTATTCTGGAGACAAGTTCAAGTGATAATGGCAACTCTCTTTAAGAGATCATCAAAGAATCCACTGTCTAAAGAGTTGTGTTGCCATTGACAAGAATCATCATTCTCACATTTAAGTCAGTTTTCTTTATACCCATAATCAATGCATAAAAAAAATCACTTAATGTATTTTCAAACACACATGAAGGAATTCAGGAACTTTTCCTCTTGCTAGAATTAGTCAATATAAGAAAAAAACAACTAAGCTTTCAGCTATAGAATTGTTTACTCTAAGAGTAAATAATATTAACAGAAATTCAAGAAAAATTTTTCTTATATGGTCTTGCATTATCCTAAAGAGCCATTCAGTGAATCATTTTTCTTTCAAATTTATCAACTCTACTAGCCTATGATTTCCATGTTTTATGTGTTTTAAAGCATCCATTCATTAGCAGGGATAAAATGAGCATCAACTGTATGCAAGGCTCTATTCTAATGAGCATAAGAGGTACTTTCCTCAAAGAGCTTACAACTGATTTATGAGGTTAAATTGTATGTTAATCATATATAAACAATGTAATAATAAGGATAATGTACATATTACCAATGTGTCAGTACACATACATATATGATGCTAAAATCACACACAAAATATTTTCAGCATGGATTAGTCACTAATGCAATATCATGTCAGATTACGCAGATTTCACCATGAAGTAAAATGTTTAGGAAAAGCTTAATAATAACAATATGGCAATTAGATTGTGCCTTAAAAGTGAATAAACCTCAAATACACTCAAAATCTTGGTAGATCTGGAAAAGAGCATACAAAATGGGTTAAAATATAGTGTCTAAGAAATTTGGAAGTGAAAGAATAGACTAAACTTGCCAAGAAAAAGGAAAGAATTAAAGATTCACTTGAAGGGTAGATTAAACTCAGACTTTAGAGAATTTTGTGTTCCCAACTAAGGAAGTTTTGGCTGCATTATTTCATACGAAATGAGAAACCATAGCAAGTTTTTTTCAAAATTATGCTAGAGAAAATTTTATGATTAGTCATACAAGAATTAGGGAGAGGGAAACTACAGATAAAAGAAAACTAGCTTGGGACTATTTCAAACTCTGTACCTGAAGTGATTAGAGTCTGACCTGTGTGTCATCCCTATGTGGAACAAATGGAAAAGAAGGAGGAATGCTCTCGCTCTCTCTCTCTCTCTCTCTCTCTCTCCCTCTCTCTCTCTTTAAGTTTATTTATTTTGAAAGAGAGAGAGAGAGAGAGAGAGAGAGAGAAAGCGAGCACATGAGCAGGAGAGAGGCAGAGAGAGTGGGAGAGGGAGAATCCCAAGCAGACTCCATGCTGTCAGTACAAAGCCCGACATGGGGATCCATCTCACAAACCATGAGATCATGACCTGAGCAGAAATCAAGAGCTGGATATTCAAGTGACCAAACCACCATGCACCCTAGAAGGAATGCTTTCAATGGATTTTTTTTTTTTAAAGAATTGGCCTTGGTAAAGGATTTGAAATGATCGTGGTGGGGGAAAACGGAGTAATTCAGGTTTTGATCCTGGGTTTATATCATTAATTGAGAAAAGGATGATTGAGAGGTAAGAACATCTGCATTACAAAAATTGAGTTTGGGGTCATAATGGATTACCCAAAGGGACATGATTATGAAAAATGATGAAGATACAGAATTAGGGATCAGAACCACAGAAATACATGAATAATGATGCTTGAATAAAAAGAATGGGGATTTACTATTGTGAGATCATTTTTGATGATCAATACTGCACACTCCATGGAGGGGTGAAAGATAAAGCAGATGTGGTGCAACAAGAAAAGGAAAGTGTAGATCAATGTCTATTTAAACAACTGCACTATTAAGAGAAGAAAGACAATAAAAGTAAGAAAAGTTTCATTTTTTAAAAATGCACTATATTCGGCCAAGTTTTTACTCATGACTTAGACAAACAAAAATCTCATATATGTAAGGTCTTAGAATTTCAGTCTTAGAATATCTACTACATAGACACTCTGTTGAATATATCGTTTGAAATTTCAGAACCGGTGAAGATTATCTGAAACCCAGTATAAAAATAGTGAAATAACTTATGAACATTTGAAAATCTTTAAACATAGAGAGATATGTATAAGAAATTATATATGTGTGTATGTATATCTATCTATCCATATATCTGTGTGTATACGCCTATCTACATATATTTCTATGTGTGTTGTGTGTCGATATCACCAGAGTATTTAAGAGAGTCATAAAACAAATAAAAACAAAAACAAAAAACCAGAATTGAATCTAGCACCAAATGAATCTCTGAAGAATAAAAGTAATGGGATAGAAGAATTTTTAAAAGATGCTCCTGAGAAAATATTCCTGCAATACAAAGTTATGACTCTTTGCACCTGAAAAGCTCACTTGACAACGTAAGCCCAGGACTTCTCAGGTTAACCTGCCTACCCTTAATGGAAGTTCTCTCTATGGAGAAATATATGGTTGTCAGGACCTTAGCTGAGGAACTAATTCCTTTGAGATAATGTCATAATATATCAAAGTAAAAGAATGAAGGCAAAAACAATTTGACACTTTGGTCTACAGTTTACTCAACTTTGGTAATCACTGAAGCCCTAAACATAGTAGGACCTCAGTTAATAGCTTTTCAAGGAATTAAAGGAGTTGGCCCTGAACTACTCAAACTTTAGTATCATACTGTTCTACAAATGTATCTTAAAATTAGTCTTTTCTATAATTAATTAAAACTTTAAAATTCTCTTTGTTTGGGTTTATTAGGTGAGGTGGCTACACCAAAGGGAATATTTGTTTTGGGAATTTAATTGACATGAAATTAATTTCCAATGACATTCTCATTTAAAATCCAAGGACATCTGAACAGTAGGTTTGTGAAAAGGTGCTAAAGGCCTTCTGGCTGTTTCTTTCACCAACTTTTTTCTTCCCCCTTTTACCATCTTACCTCATATTTAGCAGGCATGCCATAGCATGACCAGGAGTTTGAAAAATAAATGATTGCAGCTGTCAGTGCCTCATGTCTGAATTCTTGACTTTCTTTCAGAACATTTGGGCCATGTTGTGTTTTCTAGTAGCAAGCCATTTCAAAAGGAGGCGCCGCGATGGTTCTTTCATGTAAATTAATTTCTACAGCTGTAACTTTCACACTTTGCCTGGGGCTCTCCTTTGTGACTTCTGCATTTATTTAACACAAAGCATTTTGAAAATTAAAATGTATTTTTATTGAGCTGCACTTTTATTGGAGACAGCTTGAAACTATTACTTGATCTGCATTTTAAAAAGAACTAATAAACAAGTCTCTCTTAAACAATTGCTTGGTGGGGTGCCTGGGTGGCTCAGCTGGTTAAGCATCCAACTTCAGCTCAGGTCATGATCTCACGGTTTGTGAGTTGGAGCCCCACATCAGACTCTGTGCTGACAGCTCAGAGCCTGGAGCCTGCTTCAGATTCTGTGTCTCCCTTTCTCTCTGCTCTTCCCTTGCTCATGCTCTGTCTCTCCCTCTCCTTTGAAAATAAATAAACATTAAAAAAAACTTAAAAAAAAAAAAAACAATTGCTTGGTGACTATGTCACCACTCCAGCATTCTCTATCTGCATAGGCAGCTCCCAGCGCCACCCTCCTGCTCCCTCTTAACCTGGTAACACTGATTCACTTTGCTGCTACCTGTCTTTTCATTAACCTAAGGAAAATTCTATTCAAGCACATGATCTAGCCCAAATTAAAAAATGTTACCTTTTGAGTTGCTTGGAAATTCACCTTTTCAACATTGCAATGACCACCTGAGATACTATATTCTGGCAATTCAAATGGAATGTATAATTAAAACATTCTTTCTCTTATGTAGTTATAATCTCAAGATTTTGTCAATTCTAGTTACCTTTAAAAATATACCTAGTTCTACTAAATATAGAAATTGCTATAGCCATTTATCCTGTTTCTTTTTCTTATAAAGTATTGAATTCTTCCTAAGGACATGAAGCATAGTTTTATGAATGATAACAGAAACTGCAGAAATGCCTATTTTAAAGATAGTGATTATTTTCATTTGAGAAGACAGATATTTTTTGGCAGCAAACATATGATCAAAACTTTACTGGTAATAGGAAAAAAAATCTGGATTTGTATAGGCGTGCACTGTTTAAAAAGAAGTATATTCACCGTTGATAGTTTATTTCATGCAAGAAGTATAACTTGGGATCTAAAACTCAGGTGGAGTAGGGTTCAAATCTGGAGTTTGCCATTTAGTTGTGTGACACATAGCTCAAGTTCCCCAATAGCTCTAACCTCATATTTATCATAAGTAAAATGGGAGCTGTACAGTACACACCTAAAAAGTTTATGGGGAAGAATAAATGAGAAAGTGCTTAAAAAGTGCCTGGGTAGCTTCTAGCAAAGTTACACACTCGCTAAGAATAGAAGCTATAAAGAGTTACAGAGTTACTACCTATACTGATTTGTCAGGTAGTATACTCAAATCTATGTAAACATACACTAGATGTGCTTGCCTAATGGTTTTTTATTGAAATATTATGTTCATTTATAGCTCTATGTAGAAATTTATGAATGGTACATAAACATGGGATCTGACTTCTGGAAAATTCAACTCCGGGAAAAAACGTTCAAAACAGTAACAAGTAAAGACAACTGGTGTTATGGTTCTTATTAATATTTACTACTTGTGTAGGTATAATTGATATCTCATTGTTGCTTTAATTGGCAACTCCCTAATTACCAGTAAGTTCAAATGTCTCTGCTTATATTTGTTGACAATTTGGATGTGTTATTCTATGCAGTGTTTTAATCCTTTATGTCCAATTGGGCTACTCTTTTCCTCTCACGTTTTTTTGTTTAACAATTGGTACAAGCTCTTTGTATTACATAGATAATAACCCTCTCTTTGTCCTTTGTGTTGTGGACTATTTCCCCAAAACCTATTATTAGCTTATTGCCTTACTAATGATTTCCTTTGCTACAAAAGTTCCTAGCTGTGTGACCTATACCTTAATGCTCCCATCCGTAAAAACATAGATGATAATAACAACTACCTCAAATAGTTATTAAGAAAATTAAGTCATACTGGGAAAGTACTTAGACTAGTTCTTGGCACATTGTTAAGTGCTATGTATGACTTCATAAAGAAGATGTAATCAAACATGTACCTCCTTTCCCATGTAAAGTCTACATTTTCAGTCTTGGTTAAAAATTTTTTCCCTTAACTCCATATCATATATTGAATTTTCTATATGCTTTTATAGAATTTGGGTATTTTTTTCATTTTATTTTTTACAGAGTTTTATTTTCAGATACCTAGACAGTTGTGCTAACACTGTTTATGACAATCTCTTTTTTTCTCCCTGAGTTAAAATGCCACCCTTGTCATTTAAAAATTCTGCATATTAAGGTATCTATTTCTGAATTCTCTTTTTTGGAACCTCTAATCCTAAGCCAATATTGTCTTGATTTGAGTATAGTGACTTTCTATTTTTTTTTGTCATATTTATGTTATATTATACTTCCTTCACTTGTTCATTTGCACACTTTTCACTATTATATCTGGAAATTTAAATTTCACATAAATTGTAAGTAATTTGTCCAGTTTTCTAGCGAAATCTAATTGGCATTCCAGTTGAAATGGTACAATATATTGGGGTACCAGGGTGGCTCAACTGGTTAAGCGTCTGGCTTTGACTCCTGTCAAGATCTCACGGTTCCTGGGTTCCAGCCCTACACTGGGCTCTCTGCTGTCAGCCTGGGGCCCACTTCGGATCCTTTGTCTCCTTCTCTCTCTGCCCCTCCCTGACTCATGCTCGCACTCTCTCAAAAATGAACTTTTAAAAAAATCAGTTTTCTACTTTTACTGAGAAATAATTGATACACATTACTATAAAATTTTGAGGCATAAAAATATTACTAAGGTTTCTATATATTTCATAACTTTTTAACAGTTCTTTGGACATATATATAAATAATATATATAAATAAATATATTGTTCATGGAGTATATATGTAGTAAAAGCACAGTAAAGTAATATCACAAATAGAAACAACAGCAATCCAGGTGTTATTTCAGTAGAGGAAGGGGAATGTAATTTGTCAAGTTTACATGGGTTATTTCCACTACAGCTATAGTTTGTTCCTTAGAAGAGTAAATCAGAAGCAGATATAGTAAGCAAAAGATTAAGATTTTATAAAGCTAGAGATGACCAACATTTTTTTCTGTTTTTGTTCATACTTGAAATCTTTTTATTTAAAAAATTCATAAAATTAAAACAATTACAATGTAGCAAGTATCCTAATAATAATCTATTGAAGATGGTATGGGAGCACAAAGGGTAAACATTTTGTTCTGTATTTCCTTGATCTGATATAAACAGCTTAACCTGACTTCCTTTTATCTTGTTTCCTTTTTTAATTTTTTTAATTGACCAATTATCTTATCAATCAAAATAAGCCCAAAGATTACGCACATATATAGTACCTGAAAAAGGAAACTGTTATCTTTCAAATGTTGTGCATGACGAAGTAAAAGGATAGGGTGTAATATTTTAATGTTTTTGAGAAAAAAGAGCAATAATTTTTCCCTAGTCTCTCATATTTAAAAAAAAATTTTAACATTTATTTATTATTGACAGAGTGAAAGAGACAGAGCATGAGCATGGGAAGGGTGGGGATGGGGGGGACACAGAATCCAAAACAAGCTCCAGGCTCTGAGGTGTCAGCGCAGAGCCCAACGTGGGGCTTGAACTCACAAACCGTGAGATCATGACCTGAGCCGAAGTTGGACACTTAACTGACTGAGCCACCCAGGTGCCCCATCCCTCATATTTTGTTTGAGGAATAGAATATTTTTTGGCGAAAACATGTTATTAATTTCAAACAACTCCATCCAGTATTTTGGGTGAAAATAGATGTCAGTTGATCAAATCAATGTACCTGAAAATAAAAATTTCAATAGTGTTGATTTCAGGTTTGATGACCACACAATTGTAAATAATAAATGTAATTTTATCAAACCTTGTAAAAGTCACTTAAAGAATACAGTAAATGGTTAAATGTAGTTATAATGTATTACTATAGTTTTCATAAAGTAACCAGCTCCTTCAATGTTATGAGAAAAAATACTTGTTGAAATAAAATTACCAGGGAAATCATTGCAAATGTATCTAAAACACTGTATCTTAAACACCTTAGAAGAAAACAAAGAGACTTCGCCCTGGAAAATTATATTAGATAATTCAAGAACTGTCAGTAACATAATGAAGATATTGAAGTCAGAGACACACTGGAAGAGTCTGAATTAAGTTGTTTCATAAAATGTGAGTGAATAAACTTTCCAAATTAATACATTGTCATAGTATGTATATGTAATTCAGGTATTAAATTAAGCAGTTATTTGCTCTTTTATCTACAACTCTAAAAACTTAGCCAAACAGTTTCCAAAGAAGACCTATACAAGATGGCAGACACATGAAAAGATGCTCAACATCACTAATCCATCAGGGAAATGCACATCAAAACCACAATGAGATAGTACCTTGCATTTCTCAGAATGGCTAAAATCAAAAAGCAAGAAATAACATGTGTTGGCAAGGAGGAGAAGAAAAAGGAAACCTCATCCATTGTTGGCAGAAATGTAAATTGGTACAGACACTGTGGAAAATGGTAGGGAAGTGCTTCAAAAAATTAAAAACAGAAATACCACGTGATCCAATAATTCCACTACTGGGTATTTAACCAAAGAAAATAAAAACACCAATTTGATAGGATAGATGAAACCCTGTTTCTTGCAGCATTATCTACAAGCCAAGATATGGAAGCAACCTGTCTACTGATAAACAAATGGATATGGAATATGTGGCAGATATATACTGTAAAGCCTTACAAAGCCATAAAAAAGATGAAATTGTGCCACTTATAACAACATGGGTAGACTTAGAGGGTATTATGCTAAGTGAAATAGCAAGACAAATACCATATGATTTCACTCACATGTGGAATCTAAAAGAACAAATTAATTAAAAAAACAAACAAACAAACAAACAGGATTAGACCTATAAATACAGAGAACAAACTGATGGTTGCAAGAGGGAAGGCCAATAGAGAGATGGGTAAATTGGGTGAAGAGGTGTGGGAAATACAGGCTTCCAGTTATGAAAGGAGTAAGTCATGGGAATAAGAGGCACAGCATAAGGAATATAAACTCAATGATTCTGTAACAGTGTTGTATGATGATGGATGGTTGCTACACTTGTGGTGGGCATAGAATATATAAACTCATCTAACCACTGTGTTGTACACCTGAAATTAATGTAACAGTGTATGTTAACTGCCTTCAAATAATTTTTTAATTAGCCAAAAAAGGGAAATTATTTAATAGAAAAAAAACTGTATATTTGTACAAATACAGTTTTTTATAGAACTAGTAAGTCTAGCAAATAATACTGTAAAAACAGAGAAAAATAAGTGCATGTTGGGCAATTGAAATAAATATGCCTGAAGTTCATAAAAAAATACTTGAAGAATGGCTGCAGACATCATTTATTTTCATTGGTTTTCCTCAAATCTATCCCATTTTCAATTTTGCTTTATTAGTTGACTGGAGGAATTGCACTCCTAGTTAACTATATAATGTTTCCTTGATCTCATTTTTATTACCAAAATTTTGTTTATTTTACCTGTTTTACTTCATAACCATTACGTTGTTTTAAAGCTTTTGGAAAAAACAAAGTCCGATATAAAAAAAAGTCTGCAAATATATTTACATACATGAAGATACGAGAGCTTGATAGAGAATTCAATTAGATTTTCCATGCATCCTTCAATAGAAAATACATTTAATAGAAGATGGAAATATTTAATTAAAAATGGAATGTATGAATCAAGAATATACCGAAAATGTCATTATCAGGGAAGAGTACAAATACAAATCTAAATCTGAAATGATAACCTAATAACTATGAGAAAATAAAATTCAGTGTGCATTGTTAAACAATGAAATCTATCAGGTTTAGTCTATTTCTGTTTTCCTTTACATTCAGTTTTAAATTATAATTTAGAGGCATAAATAGAACCTCCAAGAAACACTCTATTATTTATTAGACCATCTAATTTAGGAAGTTTTAAATTTCTCTTTAGATACATACCCTCACAGCTTAAATTTTCTCATAAAATTTGTTCTTTAGCCTTGAAAATTGTTGTCTCATTTAAGAAAGAAAATTTGTATGAAATGAGTTATATTCTCTAGACCCTTCTTCAGAAATGTGAGTTCAGTAGGTCTGCTGTTGGGAGCCCTGGAATCTGCATTTTAAGAACTTGTGGTAATTTAAATGATGATTGAGTGTAACCACACTTTGATGATCATCACACTGTTTCAATTACTTGGTGAGTTCAGTTTTGTTTTTTTCTTTTTTCTTTTTTAAAATTTTTAAAAATGTTTTTACTTACTTTTGAGACAGAGAGAGACAGAGCATGAGCAAGGGAGGTGCAGAGAGAGAGGGAGACACAGAATCCAAAGCAGGCTCCAGGCTCTGAGCTGTCAGCACAGAGCCTTACACGGGGCTCGAACTCATGGACTGTGAGATCATGACCTGAGCTGAAGTCAGATGCTTAACGGACTGAACCACACAGGTGCCTCCATTTTGTTTTCTTCTATCACCAGGTTTTAGTTTTTAACTTCATAGTAGTCATGATAGATAACAGCATAAATTATCCCATTCCTCTGAGTGTTAAAGAAGAAATAATGTGTATAATTAGTATGTGCTCACTAAGGGTTAGCTTCTGTTTTATTTTTTTTTTAAATATGAAATTTATTGTCAAATTGGTTTCCACACAACATCCAGTGCTCATCCCAACAGGTGCCCTCCTCAATACCCATCACCCATCCTCCCCTCCCTCCCACCCCCCCATCAACCTCAGTTTATTCTCAGCTTTTAAGAGTCTCTTATGGTTTGGCTCTCTCCCTCTCTTTTTTTTTTTTTCCTTCCCCTCCCCCATGAACTTCTGTTAAGTTTCTCAGGATCCATATAAGAGTGAATACATATGGTATCTGTCTTTCTCTGTATGACTTATTTCACTTAGCATAACACTGTCCAGTTCCATCCATGTTGCTACAAAAGGCCATATTTCATTCTTTCTCATTGCCAAGGAGTATTCCATTGTGTATATAAACCACAATGTCTTTATCCATTCATCAGTTGATGGACATTTAGGCTCTTTCCATAATTTGGCTATTGTTGAAAGTGTTGCTATAAAGTCAAAATGGATAAAGGACCTGAATGTGAGATAGGAAACCATCAAAACCCTAGAGGAAAAAGCAGGAAAAAACCTCTCTGACCTCAGTCACAGCAATTTCTTACTTAACACATCTCCAAAGGCAAAGGAATTAAAAGCAAAAATGAACTATTGGGACCTCATCAAGATAAAAAGCTTCTGCACTGCAAAGGAAACAATCAACAAAACTAAAAGGCAACTGATGGAATGGGAAAAGATATTTGCAAATGACATATCGGACAAAGGGCTAGTATCCAAAATCTATAAAGAACTCACCAAACTCTACACCTAAAAACCAAATAATCCAGTGAAGAAATGGGCAGAAGACATGAATAGACACTTCTCTAAAGAAGACATCCAGATGGCCAACAGGCACATGAAAAGATGCTCAACGTCACTCCTCATCAGGGAAATACAAATCAAAACAACACTGAGATATCACCTCATGCCAGTCAGAGTGGCTAAAATGAACAAATCAGGAGACTATAGATGCTTCTGTTTTAATTAATCATTTTCCACTATGGCTATGTTAATATTACACTATCATGATCTTATTTATGCATTTGTTCCCCTTTCAATTGTAACTTCCTGAAGGGAGAGAATGCTTCTTTTCTATAATTGTACCTCTAAAATCTTACTTAATGTCTGACATGCCATATGTGCTCGGTACATCTGTGTTGAGTGAAGTAATGAAGTAGGGAGTGCACACAGATAAACTTTCGAGGTTAGCAGGGGTCTACAGAGCAAAGGTAGATAAAAGGGATAGGTAAAAGAGATATAAGGAAGGTAAATGGGATATAAAAGAACCAAGTGACAACTAGAGACAATAAAATGAGAAGATGAACTCTCTAAGGCAACCCTCTCATCTCCTCTCCCAAACTGGCTGAGGCTCTGTTTGTGCGCTTTGAGCAGTGTCAGCATCCTTACCTACTCATACAAGTGGACCTCATTCAACTTTGCAGCTCCATCCTGCCTCTGTTATCTCTCCTACCACTCTTGCCCCCATCTTTGCTGTAGTATGGGTTTTGTGCCCCTCTACTGAAATAATTTTATCTTATTAGACCAAACGTACTACTATTGCTCTTTAAAGTGAGTTTCTATTAAATTATATTAGTGGAAAATTTCTGTAATATAAGCATATTATTAGAAATGTTTCTATAATTTTATTCTGGTTTAGTTTTTTTGTTGTTCTTTTTTTTCCCCCAGAGTATACCCTAGGATTCTTTCTTCAGGCATAAGTACAATTAAAACATTTACCAAAAATGCATAAAAATAATAGCAGCTACTTAACACCAAATTCCCCAGTTATAGGAAAATATGAAAAGTATTTCATCCATAACCTGTTTTAAAACCAACATATCTGAATTTTAAATACTGCTCCCAAACAACCTTAAATATGTAGTTTAAAATTCAATGACAAGTCTAGGGGCGCCTGGGTGGCTCAGTCGGTTAAGCGTCCGACTTCAGCTCAGGTCACGATCTCACGGTCCGTGAGTTCGAGCCCCGCGTCGGGCTCTGGGCTGATGGCTCAGAGCCTGGAGCCTGTTTCCGATTCTGTGTCTCCCTCTCTCTCTGCCCCTGTCTCAAAAATAAATAAACGTTAAAAAAAATTAAAAAAAAATTCAATGACAAGTCTGTAAATTAAAGGATGCACTTTAAAATAAGTAAGGTATTTACATCATTTGGAATGACAATAAAGTTTTTACTAAAAATTAGCATTTGCCGCTAAAAACACTACTAGTAATAAAATATCAGATAATTTGAGTATTTTGAATAATGTACCACTTAATAAATTATTGTTTTATTGCACTAAATGATGAATTGAAAGAATTACTGGAACTTCCTAAAGAAAGTAAATTACTCTCAAGTGTATATTATAGGCTAGAAATACAAGGTTTAATACATATTAAAAATGATTTATTGTAACTCGCATTTTCCTATCCATGAGGACAGCTGCTTGAGGGCGGCAAACTTGAAATGTGGCAACTATTTAATCTCTCCCACAAAAATATTTTCCAGCTTCTTACTATATTTTTGTTGTCAAATTTTTTCACTTTAACTAATTTACTTCAAATGAGAATACTTGTTAATATTTAGTCAGCAAGAATTTCTCAATGTATATTTTTAGAGGTTATGATAAAATAAGGCACCAAACATATGTACATCAGTTTTCTTGGCAGATTCAGCTTCTAGACCAGTTCCCAGGTATCAACACAGAGTTGATGTGGGCATGATATTGGCGACACTGTGATACAATGTGGTGACACATTAGTTATGCTGTGAAACTGTATAACAGATGCAAAGCAAGATAAGATGCTCAGAATTGTAAGCTAAATATTAACTCCAGATCATCTGAGGATGGTTTAAATTATGAACAGAACAAAGTTATGTTTAGAGCCAAATCCAATCATTCAATAAATACTGAACAACTACTGCGTGCCAAGCACAATTCTGGGTACTCATAAATCAAAGCTGAAATCCCACCATCTCTGTTCTCAACAGAGATCACTGTTTAGTGATTGAATAACAACCTATTTTTTCCCCTTTTGACCTAAAGGTAGTTTTAAAAGTGACCTCTAAACTGGGGTGCTTGGGTAGTGCTGTCGGTTAAGCATCCAACTCATGATCTTGGCTTAGGTCATAATCTCACAGTTCATGAATTCGAACCCCACATCACGCTCTGCACTGATGGCACAGAGCCTGCTTGGGATTGTCTCTCCTCTCTTCCCCTCCCCGACTTGTGCTCTCTTTCTCTTTCCCCCCTCCCCACCAAAAACAAACTTAAAAAAAAATTAAAAGTGACCTCTAAACTAGTAGAACACCAAACTGCAAGAATAGAAATCAACAATTTTCTAGGTTCTAGCTCTTGATACTCAGACCTATACATTCTAGCTATGAGAGAACCAGTGCCATACATTAGTTGCTAGTTCAAGCCACATACAATATCCTTTAGGAGAATATCCCAGAGATAATGGAGAATAAACGTTGCAAAGTAAAAGTAAAAGGATTTGTTCAATTACCACAGTGTCCTATAATTGATTTGATGTTTTGGATTCCTCAATGGCCAAAAATAATTAATTATTTTTGAGACATGTACATGAATTAAATTAAAGAGATGCTTGGGCTTTTTAGGTGTATACTACAATTACACTATCACAAGATTAGTCCTGTGTTCAGATGCAAAGAAATGAAGAATCTGTGATAACTTTTTTTCCTAACCCTTGCAGAAGAGGTACAAGGCCAGACCCATGGGCTTAGAAGACAGCACAGGTGCCTAAGATGCTTGGAAACCTTCCCATCCATGATGAATGTACCTGTGCCTCATTACTTCTCACCCCTCTTTATTCTCTCCCTCTCTTGCTGTAACCTTTTTCCATTTCTTTCTCTTTTTTCTTTTAAACAGTTAAAAGTAAATGATTATTTAAATCACCTATCAATAAACGAACTAAGAATTGCTTAATCAAAGCCATGACTTCAGGTTATTTCAATATCTTTCGTCAAGCGAACATCAGTGAGTTTGTGCCCTGAGTTCTGATTTTATAATCTCTCATTTTGCAGTTCTAGGTTAAAATCCATTTACTCACTATTTCAAAAACCACATCTTCTTATGGTCTCATCTCCTTAGAGAGGAAAAGTCATTCTTAAAACGTACTAGCTAATTTAACACAAATTGCTACCTAAAGAAGACACTGGTAAAAATAGAAAGAAAAAAAAATCTGGTATTCTGCAAATTCCCAAAACAATTGGTCTAGGGTTTGGGAAAATAACAAGAAACAAGAAATTTTTATTTTAGTTGTATGCAACCAAATTTCTAGATTGACCTCAAGTATTCTTAATTAAAGGGAGAGTTCTATAAATGCAATCCCAAATCCCCAAGGGTAAGAGGTAGATAATTATCTGAGTGCACAAGAAAATGTTTGTAGAACTGTATGTCATAGTGGTTTTAATACATAATATATAGTGTTCCTGTGTGGAACATATGCTTCAACCAGGAATACAGAGGCTGTAGACAACTGAGCTTAAGTCTTTCCTGGCATCCCTGCCTACTTTCCCTACTTAAAATAGAGATCCAACAAAGCAGGATAGTGGAGAACAGTCTGCTTAGCAAATATATCCAATCAACTGATAATTCCTCTCTTTCTTTTTTTTTTTTCTAAAGGTTGATTTTGTTTGTTTGTTTGTTTTGTTTTTTCTCTAAAGGCTAAAGGTTTATCAGTTTTGTTGATTTTTTTTCAAAGAACCAACTCCTGGTTTCATTGATATGTTCTATTGTCTTTTTTGTCTCTATTTTATTTATTTTTGCTCTAATCTTTTTTTCCTCCTTCCTTTTACTGATTTTGGGCTTTGTTTGTTCTTCTTTTTTAAAGTTTATTTACTTATTTTGAAAGAGAGAGAGTGAGCCACTGGAGAAGAGGGAGAGAGAGAGAGAGAGAGAGAGAGAGAGAGAGTCCCAAGCAGGCTCCACATTCAGCACAGAGACCTATGCAGGGCTCAAACTCATGACTGTGAGATCACAACCTGAGCCCATATCAAAAGTCAAATACTTAACCAACTGAGCCACCCAGGTGCCCCTACTCTTCTTTTCCTAGATCCTTTACATGTAAGGTTATATTGAGATTTTTGTTTTGTTTGTTTCTTGAGGTAGTCCTGTATTGCTATAATCTTCCCTCTTAAAACAGCTTTTGCTGCATCCCCCAAATTTTGGACCATTGTGTTTTCATTTTCATTTATCTCCATGTATTTTTAAATTTCTTCTTTGATTTCTTGGTTGACCCATTCGTTATTTAGTAGCATATTATTTAGCCTCCCTATATTTGTGTTCTCCAGGTTTTTTCTTATGACTGATATCTACTGTCATATTTGTTGTGGTTGGAAAAGATACATGATATGACTTCAGTGTTTTTGAATTTACTAAGACTTGTTTTGTTGTCTACCATGTGTACTACTGTGAAGAATATTACATGTGAATTTGAAAATAATGTGTATTCTGCTATTTTTGGAAGGAATATTCTGAATATATCTGTTAAGTTCATTTATTTCTCCTTAAAAAATTATTATTATTCCCTTTTATCCTCTCTATGGTTTCTGTTTTAGGCCAATAGTGTCAATGAAACTCAGAGGCTTTACAGATCTTTTAAAAAATGTTCAATAGTGACAAAATTGTTGTTTAAATTTGTATTGATAATCTTTCCATATATATATCCAAGTACTAGTGATGGCCTTCTCCCTCAGTTTTACTAACACCAAGAAACTTTTGATATAATTATGCTACCTTGGAATGTCATATGTAAACATATGTGTAATATTATATGTTCACTGTCAATTTTAACTAATTTTAATTATACATTAGTACTATACCAATTTTAATACTGTATTAGTCTTTTGGTCCATCAGACTGTCTAGGAAGCTCTTAAATTAGGCATCTATTAAATCCATATTGCAAAAGACAACTTGCTATCATTATCAATTGTAATCCATGGTCATGTAATAGAAACTTGTGGGAATAATGTAGGTTACTCTACTACCTTCTAAAGCTTTAGTTTTACCATTTCTTCACCACTATCACTAATTTATAAAACATTCAGTTTTGTTATTTATTTTTTAAGAATGTCAGTTTCTTTTTAAGATTTATTTTTCAAATCCCAGAGATATATATCTAAATCTTAGCTCTGATAGACCCTATACACAAGCCCTTAGGAAAGTTATTTTAATCTTCCCAATCTTCGATTTCTTTGATGGCTTAAAGAGGAATAATTATAACACCTATGTAACAAGCAGTGAGGGTAGATCATACTGTGCACCACTACTAAAGCAACTATGTTGGAATCTTCTCAATACAGCCCACACACCATTCACTACTTTTCAGAGTATCAGAGATCTCAGTCTTGGAATGGTGAGAGTTATGGAGGGCATGGGAACACTTGACAACTCATACTTGAGCACAACAAAGTCCTGTCACATAGAGACATGACCCACTAGTAGTTTAGAAGGTCCTAGCCTGAGAATGAGGAAGACTCAAAGAGCAAAGGTTGGCATCTTAGCACATGATTGCCTTTCAAGCACTCCCTGGAGGGCTCTTGTATGGTTCCCTCTTTTCCACCTAGCAACACCACCAGGTCTTTAGATCCCCTTCCCAATACCATCTTCTCCAATGTTAAGCCCTTTTTATCTCATTTTCTAATTTTTTTAAAGTTTATTCATTTCTCAGAGACATAGAGACAGAGCGTGAACAGGGGAGGGGCAGAGAGAGAGAGGGGGAGGCACAGAATCTGAAACAGCCTCCAGGCTCTGAGATATCTGCATAGACCCGGGGCTTGAACTCACGGACTGTGAGATCATGGCCTGAGCCAAAGTCGGACACTTAACTGACTAAGCCACCCAGGTGCCCCTCTCTCCCCTTCTGTTGAGCAAACGGGGCAGAGACAGAAAACTTTATAGCCATTAGCATAATGTAAAATAGAATTTATTAGAAAAAAATTATAAGCAGAAGAGCAGCTTATAATTAAATTACAAGCAGAAGAGAACTGATCATCACATTCAGACAGAGGCATGCCTCAGTGAGGTTTACCTCTGATGGACATACCATAGAAAGAGTTCCTGGGGGTGGGGAGAGACCATGTTAATGGTTTACATGTTTATAGGGACAGGTGCCAGAGAACAATAAATGCTCCTGGTTGAGGAACTGGCCTTGTTTGAAAAGCAGAGCCTTTGGGATCAGCAACTGAAATCTGCCAGAGCTTCCTTGAGCTAACTCAAACCTACTAAGACCGATTTTTATGAAGATTCTAAAAGGGAGAGGAAATGAGCCTCCGGGGTTTCCATATGTGTTTCTCCTCACTATTATAGTTCATCAACCCTCAGTTTCTACAAGTTGAATAAGAGAATGGGCAGAGGAGTGTGGTCAGCATGTTCTCTGGGGGATTTTATTTCAATGGTCTCTACCATCCCTCTTTATGGCCTACTCTTTTGTTTCTCAAGATCCTAATTAGAATTAAAAAACAAACAAACATCAGTAGTTTATTTTTAATTGCACTTCTGCTGTGACAATTTCTCTTGAGACAACACTGGAAGAGGATAGAAGTTCTGGAAACAAGGAAAACATGAAGATAAATATGTCAAGATCTTATCTTGCTACTTCTATTTCACAAGGCTTTTCCTGAGAATTAAACGAGATAACGTATGTATTTATCCTAATTCCTGTTAAGCACAAAAATAAGGGCTTGATTTATTGAGCTTCATTTAGGTGGCTATTAGTTAGAAGCCAAGTTTGTCATGAAATGTCCCTTACACACAAATTAAAAATGAAGACAACAATACATTTCAGATTCATTCAATATAGCGATTTTTCTGTGACTACTTCTTTAGATTCAAGCACTTTAAGCTGACTTGTTGGTTTGAGGTGTATCTGTTAATTATCAAATAAAACTGGCTTCATTATTCAACCTCCAACCCTGCCATTTATTGTCACTGAAATGTATGGCATATATGGGATCCAATGTAAAAAAAAAAATAATAAACCATTTACAAGTGTGTATTAGCAATAAATAAGACAGGCAAGCAAAGTAAATAAAAATTTAATTTAGTAATAATATTTACTTCTAATAATAATCTACTTGGTTCTCAAGGGTTATAAGTAAAATACACCTTATATCCTTAAAAAGGTCCTAAATACTAGGAATATTTAGCCTTATTTCTTAGGAAAGGAAAATAAATACAGGAGAAAATAAATAAATGGCCCAAATGCCACATGACTAATAAGTGTGAAGGGCAAGACTCAAGTCTAGATCTACCTCAGTCTCTAAATTATATCTCAGTCTCTAACTCAACCTCTCACTAGTAGATAAAACTACCCAAATCACCCACTACTCATTTCCCCAGAACTACTAACTTAGAGAAGATTTAACTGGCTGTATGCATAGTGTACTTATTTTCTGAGAGTTATTGTGAAATCCCTTATCCTTATAATTCTAATAATGAAGAAAATAAATTGAAATGAAAATACCATGGGACTACTAAGGGATATTTATCTTAATATCCTTTGGTGATAAACAAGCAAGGTCTTTCTCATCTGAAATCTGGTCTTAAGCACCAGATTAACATTGAGAAACAACGAAATGATACCTAAATCTTAAGGAAAATTAATGAAGCTTCCTAATTATCTCACCTGTTACTCAGTTGCTATAAGCTATGTCAGAACTTGAGTCAAATTTAAGCTAATTTCCATCGACTACTAGAATAGCAATATTCTTGGTTATTCCCCTTTTCCCTTTAATGCTATCAATCCCAATATGTTACATGGCCTAGAATTTTCATGAATAAATCTTATATTCAAAAGCTTCTTTTAGCTTTAGCACCTGTCAGGTTACTGATAATAAATGCTTGGCAAAGGGATTACTCTAACGTTTTGCACTGCATGCAACATAATATTGTATTATGTACTGAATAGATAGAAATAAATACCCCCCCCCAAAAAAAAGCTCTATATGTATCCATATTTGGGAGGAAGGAACTTCTATTTCAGTCAAATTAGCACATATCACATGGGCATTAAACTATCCACATTGTCACTGCTAATTAAATTCCTATACAGAGTCCTTTAGTCCAAACTTCAAAGACCATCATGACCCAGTACTATAAATAGCTGCATAGACAAGTATGTAAATGAAAATGCATGCATAATTATACATACATTATACACAGATATATACACATGTGCACATTTGAGCTACTGCATTCCAAAGCTTCAGTCTATCATTTCATCATGTTATATACATGAAGCACTCACAATATACAAATCTCTAAGACTCACTATTGTTTGTTTTTATTTAATGTAAGAAAAATAAAATTTTTTCAAGAACTCTAGTCTCTTTTAGAATACTAAAAACTGCAGGTGAATACAAATTTTGTCACTTTCTATGCATAGATATGCCTCTTTTACCCATGCTCAGTAATTCAATATGAGAGTGTCCCTGTATTAAACTATACATACGCTGCATTAGTCAGAGTTCTTCAGGGAAACAGAACCAATAGGAGACAATAGCTAGAAATACAGAGAGAGAGAGAGAGAGAGACAGAGACAGAGACAGCTAGAGCTAGAAAGAGATTTATTATAATATATTGGCTCATGCAGTTTTGGAGGCTAAGAAGACCCATGATTTTCCATCTGCAAGCTGGAGACCCAGGAAGGCCAGTAGTATAGTTTGAAAACCTGAAAGTGGGACAGCTGATGATACAGATTCCAGTCTCTGTTTTAGGGCCTGAGAACCAGGAGCACTGAAGACAGGAGAATATCAATGTTCTGGCTCAGGAAGTCAGGCAGAGAGCAAATTTAAGAATATTCCACCTTTTTGTTCTATTTAAGTCTTCAATGACTAGATGATGACCACCCTTACTGGAAAAGACCATCTGCTTCATTCAGGTCAACAATTCAAATACTAATTACTTTGTAACACCATCAAAAGCACACCCAGAAATAAGGTTTAACCAGATATCTGGGCATCTTGTAGTCTACTCAAGTTGTCCTTCAATTACTCTCATCATTCTTCAAATAGTGGCTCATAAAATAAAAGCAAAGAGGAAAAAAAAATTAAATGAGGAAAAATAGATTAATATTAGCCAATTTGTAAATGGTTAATAGAATAGGTATCTGAGGGTGTCTAGTTAGTTCAGTTGGGCAGAATGTGATACTAACAACACTCATGTCATGGGTTTGATCCTCAAGAGGCCAAGAAAGACATTAATTTTCATGTTTAATAGAATAGGTGCCTGAACAGAGGTGAAACTAAAATGAAATTCTGAACTCTTGTAGGCTTTGCCATGCACTACCCAAAGAGGAATCCCTAGTTCCTCTTCCCAAATCACACTGGATTGATGAAATCCCACAGTGACATTGAAATGGTTTGATGAGATGCAGACATGATGTTTGAGAAGGTTAAATCTAGAAGAAAAACAAAGGTTTATATTTCTAATTATACAGTGTGAGATTTCTTGGCATCCCCATGCACTAGGGTGTCTCAAAGCTAAAAGCTTTTAGAAAATTAGTGAGTTCAAAAGTGGAGTGAGGAGTAAGGAAAATTAAAAAGCAAACTTCTCAGTGAAGCTGTTTACTAAAAACAGAGCTAAGAATAAGTTCAGGCTAGCCCTGTGGAGAAAAGTGAACCAACAAATCAAAAGTCAGAGTCGGGGCACCTGGGTGGCTCAGACGGTTAAGCATCTGACTTTGGCTCAGGTTAGGATCTCATGGTTCATGGGTCTGAGCCTGCATTGGGCTCTGTGCTGATAGCTCAGAGCTTGGAGCCTGCTTTGGATCTGTGTCTCCCTCTCTCTGTCTTTGCCCCTTCCCTGCCTGCGTGCGTGTGCATGCTCTCTCTCTCTCTCTCTCTCTCTCTCTCTGTCTGAAAACAAATAAACAAATATTTATTTTTTTTAAATTTTTTTTAACGTTTTATTTTATTTTTGGGACAGAGAGAGACAGAGCATGAACGGGGGAGGGGCAGAGAGAGAGGGAGACACAGAATCGGAAGCAGGCTCCAGGCTCTGAGCCATCAGCCCAGAGCCTGAGGCGGGGCTCGAACTCACGGACCGCGAGATCACGACCTGAGCCTTAGTCGGACGCTTAACCAACTGAGCCACCCAGGCGCCCCCAAACAAACATTTAAAAAAAAGTCAGAATCAAGGGCTTACCAGGATCCTGGACAGCATCAGAAACAAAAGCTCTGGCAGGGAATCATGTAAGGTTAATGGCCTGCTCAAATTTAGTTGAGCTGTAAATGCATAACTAAGTAATTCCTACATGAAATGTCCTCTGTGACCCAAGAAGACTTTGTTTTGGGACACACAAAACTGTGCATGGTGTGAAGAAAAGTTTGAAGGAGGAAGGATTTAATCTATGAGGCCCTTTAAGGGATGAATGGGCCCCCAGTTGTGGCCCATAGACAGAACTGTGTGTCAAGAAAATAGACCCTAGTCCTAGATTTGTTACCGGCTGCCTAAGCATTCATGGCTGTTACTAAAACCCTCAAGAAAGCAGAGACAGAAAGAACATAACTTAACATCATAAAAGCCATATATGAAAGGCCCACAGCTAATATCACCCTTAATAAGGAAATACTGAAAGCTTTCTGCCTAAGATCAAGAACATGGCAGGGATGTCCACTTTTACCACTGTTGTTCAATACAGTACTGGAAGTCCTAGCCTCAGCGATTAGACAACAAAAAGAAATAAAAGACATCCAAATTGGCAAGGAAGAAGTCAAACTTTCACTCTTCGCAGATGACATGATACTCTACAGATATTCTACAATGGAAAACCCAAAAGACTCCCCCAAAAAGCTGCTAGAGCTGAAACATGAATTCGGCAAAGTTGTAGGATATAAAATCAATGTATAGAAATCAGCCGAATTAAAAAAAATTAATGTTTCTTCATTTTTTGAGAGACAGAGAAACGGAGTGTGAGTGGGAGAGGGGAAGAGAGAAAGGGAAACAGAATTCTAAGCAGGCTCCAGGCTCTGAACTGACAGCACAGAGCTTGACCTGGGGCTCCAACCCACGGACTGTGAGATCATGACCTGAGCCAAAGTCGAACGCTTAACTAACTGAGCCAACCAGGCACCTCAATCAGCTAAATTTTTTTATGCCAAAAATAAAGCAGCAGAAAGAGATATCAGGAATAGATTCCATTTACAATTGCACCAAAACCCAAAAGATAATAGGAATAAACCTAAACAAAAAGGTAAAAGATGTATACTCTGAAAACTATAGAAAGCTTATGAAAGAAATTGAAGAAGACACTAAGAAATGGAAAGACATTCCATGCTCATGGAAGAACAAATATTGTTAAAATGTAGATACTATCCAAAGCAATCTACATATTCAATGCAATCCCTATCAAAATAAGACCAGCATTCTTCACAGAGCTAGAAAAACAATCCTAAAATTTGTATAGGACCACAAAAGACCCTGAATAGCCAAAGTAATGTTTAAAAAGGAAACTAAAGGGGAAGCATCACCATTCCAGACTTTAAGCTATATTACAAAGCTATAAGCATCAAGACAATATGGTATTAGCACAAAAACAATCATACAGATCAGTGGAATAGAATAGAGAACCTGGAAATGGACCCACAAATAAATGGCCAGCTAATCTTCAACAAAGCAGGAAAGAGTGTCCAAAGAAAAAAATACAGTCTCTTTAGCAAGTGGTGCTGGGAGAACAGGACAGCAACATGAGAAGAATGAAACTGGACCACTTTCTTACACCATACACAAAAATAAATTCAAAATGGATGAAAGACATTTCCTGGTGAGACAGGAAACCATCAAAATCCTAGAGGAGAACACAGGTAGCAAACTCACTGACCTAGGCTGTAGCCACTTTTTATCTGACATGTCTCTGGAGGCAAGGAAATAAAAGCAAAAATGAACTATTGGGACCTCATTAAGACAAAAACCTTCTGCACAGTGAAAGAAACAATTAACAAAACTAAAGGCAACTGATGGAATGGGAGAAGATATTTGCAAATGACATATCAGATAAAGGGTTAGTATCCAAAATCTATAAAGGACGTACCAAACTCAACACCCAGAAAACAAATAATCCAGTGACGAAATGGGCAGAAGACATAAATAGACACTTTAACAAAGAAGACATCTAGATGGCTAACAGACACGTGAAAAGATGCTCAATATCACTCATCATCAAGGAAATACAAATCAAAACCATGAGACACCACTTCATACCTATTAGAATGGTTAAAATTAAGAACTCAGGAAACAACAAATGTTGGAGAGTATGTGGAGAAAGGGAGAATTTACACTGTCGGTGGGAATGCAAACTTGTGCAGCTACTCTGAAAAACAGTACGGAGGTTCCTCAAAAAATTAAAAACAGAAGTACCTTACAACCCAGCAATTACACTACTAGGAACTTATCCAAAGGATACAAAAATGCTGATTTGAAAGAGCATGTGCTCCCCAATGTTTATAGCCGCACTATCAACAAATAGCCAAATTACAGAAAGAGTCCAAATGTCCATCAAATGATGACTGGATAAAGAAGATATGGCATATATATACAATGGAATTATTATTATTTTTTTTTAATTTACACCCAAGTTAGTTAGCATATAGTGCAGCAATGGTTTCAGGAGTAGATTCCTTAATGCCCCTTATCCATAGCCCATTCCTCCCAACCCCTCCAGTAACCCTCTGTTTGTTCTCCATATTTAAGAGTCTCTTAAGTTTTGTCCCCCTCCCTGTTTTTATATTAGTTTTGTTTCCCTTCCCTTGTGCTCATCTGTTTTGTATCTTAAAGTCCTCATATGAGTGAAGTCATATGATATTTGTCTTCCTCTGACTAATTTCGCTTCGCATAATACCCTCTAGTTCCATCCACATAGTTGCAAATGGTAAGATTTCATTCTTTTTGATTGCTGAGTAATACTCCATTGTATATATATACCACATCTTCTTTATCCATTCATCCATCGATGGACATTTGGGCTTTTTCCATACTTTGGCTATTGTTAATAGTGCTGCTATAAACATGGGGGTGCGTGTGTCCCTTTGAAACAGCACACCTGTATCCCTTGGATAAATGCCTAGTAGTGTAATTGCTGGGTCGGAGGGTAGTTCTATTTTTAGTTTTTTGAGGAACCTCCATACTGTTTTCCAGAGTGGCTGCAGCAGCTTGCATTGCCACCAACAATGCAAAAGAGATCCTCTTTCTCTGCAGCCTCGTCAACATCTGTTGTTGCCTGAGTTGTTAATGTTAGCCATTCTGACAGCTGTGAGGTGGTATCTCCTTATGGTTTTGATTTATGTACAATGGAATTCTACTCGGTGATGAAAAAGAATAAAATATTCCTATTTGCAACAATGTGGATAGAACTGGAATATATTATGCTAAGTGAAAGAAGTCAATCAGAAAAAGACAGATATCATATGATTTCACTCATACGTGGAATTTGAGAAAAAAACAGATGAACATAGGAGAAGGGAGGGAAAAATAAGATAAAAACAGAGAGGGAGGCAAACCATAAGAGACTCTTAAATACAGAGAACAAACTGAAGGCTGCTGGAGAGGAAGTTGGTGGTGGGATAGGTTATATGGGTGATGGGCATAAAGGAGGGCACTTGTTGGGTTGAGCAATGGGTGTCATCTGTAAGAGATGAATCACTGAGTTCTATTCCTGCAACCAAGACTACACTGTATGTTAACTAATTTGAATTTAAATTTAAAAAATTTTAAAAATACATAAAATACCTTGAAACTACTAAATAATAATAATTTTACATTGGTTAAGAGTCCTGGCTTCAGGGCCAGACAAGCCAGGTTTGAATCCTTACTGCAGTTGGATTGTGAGTTGGTTACCTCCTCTCTGGCTTTCACATCCACAAAATAGTAGTAATTATCTACTCCAAGAGCATCTGCAAGGTTTTAAACAAGAGGATAATCATCTCAAATGTTTAGGAAAATGCTTAGCAGACAAAAATTGGTAAACAAATGGCAGCTAGTCTTAAATGTGCTCTTTAGAGAATTTAAAAAAACCTAGACATTTTACTATATTTGAATCATATCAGTATAAATAAATTATATCTGAAAAAAAAACTTTCTATGCTACTTTTCTTGTCTCTAAAATTAGGAAATTCTAAATTGTTCTAAAATGTCACAACTCAATATCAGGTCCAACTATTGGACGAATATAAGAGGGTAGTAATTCATTTATGCGGATATTCAAATTTCCCTTCAGGTTTCACTTCCAGTCCCTCACCTGTGATCCAATAGAGGATATTCATATGGTTTTAGGCAAGGTAAATTCCACCATAAGTGTTTTTACAGCTGTCAGAGTTGTCTAAAGAAAATTCCAAAATGTAAATGATACAATAACAAGGGACTGACAACTAGAAAACAATCTCATAATGGGGCAAATAATAGCACTAAAGACTCTAACAAGGAAAACAAGATGAAAATGTTGTCTCAATTCAAATAATAGCTTAAAAGAAAAAGTATGCTAATTTTATATCTGTGCCAAAAAAGCAGAGTATTTCTTCTCTATATTTCATACATTCATTCATTTATGCCTTCATCTAACAAATATTTATGTAGCACTTGCAATATGTCTGGAACTATACTAGGCTTTGGTGATAGAGTAGGGAACAAAACAGACAGACATCTCGGCACTATTGGAGCTCACATTCCAGTAGAGGGTGGGGTGGGAAGATAAACACAGAATGTCAGAGGGTGACATATGTTACAAAGAAAAATAACATAGGGAAGGAAAATAGGGAATTGGTGATGGGGGTGGGAGATGCCTCCTTGTCCACAGAGCTGTGGGGAGATGGGATTCTGGGAGAGAAGGTTAACCTGGGAGTTCTTGATTTCTTGAGATGACTGGCATAAACAAGAGTAAATGACATAATCAACAAGACCCAGTTAGTTCTAATGATCCCATGGTGGATGGTTCTGGTGAAGCTGTGAGAGTGGAGGTTAGGGAGCAGGAACGAGGCGATGCCAGGATTGTGCAGAAGTATGAGTACCTTCTTATTCTGCCAAAGTTGATGTGAAGGCTCATAGAAGGCTCAATTATGTGTAGATGGTTTGAAAACACATAACCAAATATGTGGATGGATAGGAAGAAAGTGAAAAGAAAAATTCTACCTAAAGTTAGGTAAATCAGTGTAATATTTGAGAGGAAAAAAAGGGACATTTAGAAATGTAACTATTGAGAGGCTGGCAGGAGGATAATAATGCTTAAAACTTTCACTTTAAACGGTGTGTGTACTTTGGATTTAAGGTAGAACTAATGTAAGAAATTAGTAGGCATACTTTAAGGTATTAGAAAGCTAAACTCTTAACGCAGGAATACAAGTTTACTGAACATGCAACTTCTATTTAAAAACTAAGTGAGCTTGATTCCGTTAGGATTTTTACCAAGATTTAAGAAATCTCAATACAAATAATAGAAAATGCACGTTGAAAAGAGCAAATGAGAATTCATATCTCAAATGTATATGTTCTATCTATTCTTGGAGGGGAAAAAACACATTAAACAAGGCTCTTATGGGGCGCCTGGGTGTCTCAGTCAGTTGAGCGTCTGACTTCCGGTCAGGTCATGATCTCACAGTTTGTGGATTCTAGCCCCGCATCAGGCTCTGTGCTGAAAGCTCAGAGCCTGGAGCCTGCTTCAGATTCTGTGTCTCCCTCTCTCTCTGCCCCCACTCTGTCTCTCTCTCCTTCAAAAATAAGTAAACATTAAAAAATATATAAAAAACAAACAAAAAACCCCACAAGGCTCTTACTTCTCTCTGGCACTACTATTTATTAATGCTACATGAACTTGAGCTAATTTCTTATAACCTCCACTGCACTCTGTCTCTCTCTCCTTAAAAAATAAGTAAACATTAAAAAAAATTTTAAAAACAAACAAAAAAACAAAAAAACACAAGGCTCTTACTTCTCTCTAGCACTACTATTTATTAATGCTACATGAACTTGAGCTAATTTCTTATAACCCTAAGGAGGTAGTCATGGAATCCGGATTTAATATTCATGCTGATTTGCAGCTACCACTGAGAGAGGTTTTGAAGACTGTAAAAGGATCAGAGTGACAATATGCAATTTCCTGATTAAAGAAGTAAAAAAAATTTAATTTCTTACTGCACTGTTGACATCATTCACAAAAAGAAACATTTTAGAGCAATTCAAGAAATAAAACCAAAAAAAAAAAAAAGAAAAGCAATAGATATACTGAGAATTTTGTACAAAAACGAACAAGAAAACAACAAAACAAACCAGCAAACAAATAAACACGAGTACATACACAAAACACACACAAAAAAATTATCCTTCTTTTTTCCATGCTTAGATTTTCTATATCTTCTGTATAATACTCTTCCAAGTTATAATTAATGCATTTGCCTTTATGAAATTTAGATTTTTGTGATATGATATGGTATAAATGTAATGAACTCTAAGTTTTAAAAGTTATAGGAATATACTAATATATGTTTCAAACCTTCCAAGATAAAATTGGCTTTTATTCTACCTCTCCACTCCACATGTCACAAAGTTGTTTTTAAAATGATGAATTACAGCCCATAGAAAATATGTTAGATTTTCACACAGAGATCATTCCACTAATGTGATTCAGTCAAAAAATATTTCATCTGTTGTAGTCAAAAAAGAAATGACAGATTGCTAAAGGAGGATGAACTTTTGATTAATAGAAATGCACACATGGTTACAGAAAAATTATTTGTTGAGAAATCTAAATAAAACTAATACCAAAAATATTAAAAGATACAAGGAAGGTAGTTTTAAGAATTAGTCTGCACTTGATCTTCAGAATGTTAGTAGCAATTAATACTTTTTACAAATATTTTACATCTTTAATAATTGTGACTACTTAAAGAACAATGAGAAAAAATACCAATTTCTTTCCTCATGATTGTATTCTTCTTTGAATTGTGTGTAAATTATTATCTGTCTTCTCTTTATAATTTTACCATATCTGTAGGTGCTCCTAACCACATCATTTAGTTTCACCTGCTTTTAAAAATGGAATCATATAATATGTACTCTTGTGTTGGTTTTATTTCAATCAATATCATGTTTCTGAGGTGCAATCATACTGTATGCAGTTCATTTATTTTCAGCATTATACAGCATTTAGTTGTGTGAATATATTATAATTTGTTAGTTTTGTCAGTAGACATTTTGATTATTTGAAGTTTCTTTTTTTTTTTTTTAACTTATAATACTGCTATGAACATGTATATATGTATTGGTACGATGTACAAAAGTTCCTCTAGGGTATATACATCTATGAGTGCAATTTTAGGATTGTAGGATGTGCACATGTTTAACTTTATCAGGTAATATCAATTTGTTTTCCAAAATATTGCTAACAAACCATACCTGTTCCTGCAGTGTATGCATCTTCCTCTTTGTCCAAATCCTCACCAACACTTAAACATAATAAATAAAAAAGTGTAATTTTGACAATCTGGTGAGATAAAGTCACATATTTTCAGTATTAAATAGCACCATTAATATTAACAAGCCTAAGCTTTGCTTATTAAACTTTGCATTTCTTTTGTGAATTTCCTATTTAAAGCTCTTATCAATTTTATATTGAGTAATTTTCCTTTTCTTTGATAGATTTGTAGAAATACTTTATATAGTTTGAATACAATATTTTGTCAGTTATTAGCATTGTAAGTATCTTCTCACAGGTTGATCTTTATCTTGTAACTTTCTTTATAGTATATTTTCATAAGCAGATGTTCTTAATATTAAGATATTTTAAATTAAGGTTTATAGTTGAGGTAAGCTTAGTTGAATATGAAGTTGTGAGAAATAAAGAGAACAACTGGAATAAATTCAAAGAATCCACACCAGGACTTATAAAGAGTCAAAGTTTTGAAAATGTAAGTCAAATAGAAAGTCTTGAAAGCCATGAGAAAGGACACTGTATGTCAGGACAAAAATAATTCAAATGACAGTTTTATCTAAAAAAACATGGAGGCCCGAAGAAAGTGGTACCACATTTTCAAGTGCTGAAAGGAAAAAAAAAACAAAAAACAAAAACAAACAAACAAAACCCATAAATCCAGAATTCTGTATCCAGTGAAGTATTCTTCAAGAATAAAGCAATAATGAAAAAATTTCCTAATAACACTGGAAAACAAGCAAAACAATGGCAGACTTCAGGGCTAGCTTGTTAATAATCACATTATTTGTACATGGGCTAAATGCACCAACCAACTAAAAGACAGAGATGAGTAGAATGAATTACAGAACATGACCTCGCTATATGGTTTCTGTAAGAAACTCACTTCAAGTGTATTGATATATGAAGGTTAAAAGTAAAGTAGGTAAAAGACCTAACATAAAAATCTTAATAAAAAATATCAGGAGTGACTATATTAATATAAGATAAAGTGACTTCAGAGCAAAGACAATTGCTAGATACAGGGAAGGGCATTATATAAACAAGAAAAGGGTCAATTTATTAAGAAGACATGGCAATCCAGAACCGAGATCTGCAAATTATATAAAGCAAAAAGGTAATAAAACTGAAAAGAGAAATAGGCAAAATCCACCATTATAGTTAAAGGCTTCAATACACTTTTCTGAACAATGGAACAATTAGATAATCAAATTAAGTCTGACATCTTATATTAAAATTAACTCAAAATGGAATTGAATCGCAGACTTAAATGTAAATGTAGAAATTCTAATGTAAAAAATGCAAAACTTTATCTAAAAACATGAGAAAATTATTGGGATCTAAGGCTAGGCAAAGAGTTCTCAGACTTTATTCCAAAAGTTTGATCTACAAAAGGAAAATTTAATCAACTGGATTTCATCAAGAACATTTTTTTAAAATTTACTATGTGAAAGGCCCTAGTAAGAGCATGAAAAGACAAGTTACAAAGATGGAGAAATATCTGAAGATCACATATCCAACAAAAGACTAGTATCTAGAATATATAAAGACCTATCAAAATTTAACAGTAAAAAAATGCCACACAATTAGATAAAGGACACAAAAAATATGGAAAAAAAACTTCACTGAAGAAATAATACACATGGCAAATAAGAAAATGAAATGATGCTAAATGTCATTAGACACTAGGAAAATGTAAATTAAAACCACAATGAGATATCACTACTTACTTAACAAAATGGCTAAAATAGAAAAATAGCGATAATATCAAATGCTGGTGAGGATGTGGAGAAACTAGATCACTTCCCTTACTAGTGAGAACATAAAATATAGCTACTTTGGAAAATATTTTGTCATATTCCTTTAAAAATTAAACATTCAACAACTATACAACCAAGGTATTTCATTTATATCAGAAAAATAAAACCATATGCACATATAAAAGCTGTACAGAAATATTTATTGTAATATCACTTATAATAGAATAAAATTGGAAACAACACAGATATGCTTCAGTGTGTGAAGAGTTAAACTTTGGCTTGTTCATATAATGGAATGATACAACATAATAAGAAGGAATACTGTATTGTTTTTCACATACTACCTAGATGAATCTCCAGAGAACTGAGCTGAGTGATAAAAAGCAATCCTAAAAGGTTATAAATTATTTGATTTTATTTATATAACATTTTTGAAATGAAAAAAATAAATATAGAGTTTGAGAGCATTCATTGCCAGGGATTAAGGGTGGGTGAGAAGGAGTTAGATGCTTCTATAAAAGGAGACATGAGGGATCCTTGAGTTGTTGGAAATGTTTTATATTTTGACTATAACAATGTGATTATCCTGGTTTTGGTACTGAACTGCCAGTTTTCAAAATGTTTCCTGTTGGGGAAAACTGGGTGAAGAAGAATACAAGGAATCCCTTTGTGCTATTTGTTAGAACTGCATATTAATCTAATGTTAAATAGAGTAAACTTGTACTATTTAATTCTATTTTCTAAACTTATTGAATCTTTGTATTTATATCTTTTGCCAAATACAGGGAGTTTCCAACTATTATTTGAGTACTTCTTCAATTCTGCCCTTTTTCCCCTTCCTTGAAGGACTCCAATGACACAAACATTAGATCTTTTGTCATAGTGCATGGCTCTCTGTGCTTTGGCTCATTTATCTTTTCAGTCTATTTTCTTAGTTATTTAGATTGTTTTCTATTGTTATGTCTTATAATTCACTAATTACCTTCCTCTGTCTCCTCTAGTCTGCTGTTCAACTCATCCAACGATTTTTTTTTTAATTTCAGTTATTATATTTTCAGTTCTGAAATTCTCATTTGGTTCTTCTTTACATTTTCTATTTCTTTGCTGAGACTTTTTTCCCCTTCATTTTTTTTCATTTATAATTGCTTTTTGCAGCATTTTTCCTTTATCATGGCTGATCCAAAACCTTAATGAGGTAAATACAACATTTCTGTTATCTCAGTGTTGGCATTTTCTGGTTGTGTTTTTTCATTTAGTGTGAGATGATCCTGGTTCTTATTATGACAAGACATTTTTTATTTAAATGTGTATATTTGAGGTATTATGTTATGAATCTCATGGACACAATGCCAAAAGATGAGATGCGTAAGATCATGATATGCAATTGTCATGAATTTCAAAATCTAACTTAATTAAAATAAAATGAAAACTCAAGACAGTTTTTCAAAAGAAGATGATGAGTAGATTTAAAAATGTATATATAGACATATAAAGGGATAAGAATTCTTGAAGCATCACTAAAGAAGAACCAAGCAAGCATACAAGGCCCATCAAAAATTAAGACTTATAAAGCTATAGTAATTTAGACACACTGATAGTCACAAATACAGATAAACACAAAAAAATTAATGGAACATATTTAAAACCTATAAAACAACCCAGAAATATATGGAAAAAATGTTACTTACACTTTTTTCCCAGTTGGACAAATATATTTTTAATTAAGCTAAACAGAATTTTGAAATTCATGAGAATTGCATATCATGATCTTATGCATTTCCTCTTTTGACATTATGCCCCTGAATATGTTTCTTTACTTATGTAGGTCTTCTTTATTGTATGCCAATATAAGTTTATATTATTTATATCTTATAATGGATATTTTCCTAGATTTTTAAAATTATATTTATAGTAAGTAGCATTTTTAAGTGCATTTTCTAACTATACATGCCTTATTGAAAAGCATTTGATTTGTGTATGGATCTTTCATCTAGATAGTCTGCTAACCTCATTTATATTATAAATATATAATTCTCTATATTACATACCTTCTTCAAAGTCATAGAAATCTATAAAGTTTTAACTTTTAAAAATATTTATTTATTTATTTTAGAGAGAGTGAGAGACAGAGTGTGGGCAGGGGAGGGGCCGAGAGGAGACTCAGAATCCTAAGCAGGCTCCAGGCTTGAGCTGTCAGCATGGAGTCCAATGCAGAGCTTGAACCCATGGATCATGACTTGAGCCAAAGTTGGATGCTTAACTGACTGAGCCACCCAGGGTCCCCTCATGTCACAGAATTCTAAATAAATCTTTACAGAATGTCATTATACTATTTCCATGTCTTTTCATCTTTCCTAATTTATATTTCTTAGTCTATTTTGGATAACTTTTCATAAAAATACATTAAAATTCAATACCTTTCTTTTTGCCTATGTTCAACCATTGTTTACATATTAAATGTGAAATATGTATTTAAACTTTTAGAAGTACTATTTAGTTCCTGTTCAAATCTAATTGAATATATTGATATTCTCTGGCTTTTAAATTATATTTCATTATTTTAATCATGTTAAATTTGCTTATTTTATATTCTGCATCTGATTTGTCCTATACCCACAGTTTTGGTAGGATTGATTATGGAAGATTTTGGTATTGTTACTCTTAGTCACGGCTGGTTCTTTCACATATTTAATGGTTTTATGATTTCATGCTTCTTGAATTTTATATGTGGCACATTTTTATTTTCTTTAGCACTGGCTTTAAAGTGTTAATTTGCCTCTACCTGCTGCCTAGGAAAAATATTGATGTTGGACCTGTTTACAATTTTTGCTTAACGTTTTCAGACAACATAGCTCATGGGATTCTTTTCCCAATGGAGCATAACTATGGGCTAGTTTTTAGGAATTTTCAAGAGAAACTTTTCTTTTTGCTGCCTTCAACTAGACTCAATACCAAATGAGGCAGACATTCCACTGGATACATCTGCAGGGTACGTTCTTCATGTTTAAAGTTGCATAGGCACAGCTTCCTCTCACTTGTTAGTAAAAGTTTCTAGTGATCCAACCACAGATAAATTGAATGAATATCTATATTTGTATACACAGTTTATTCAGCCACATTGTTACCTATAAATAAAGTTCAAATTTTTCAACAATATTCATTTATCTTAAAATGACTGCTTGACTTTATTTGTTTCTACTTAATTTTGTATTTGCTTTTCTTATTAATGGTCAGTACTAATGTTAATGGGTGAAATATTAAAGTCAGAAATGACTCTAAACATTTCTCTTTACATATATTCTAGATTACAAGATTAAGTGATGTTTCCTAAATGTCAGCCTTATACTCACCTTTCACTCTATCCCTCAGTCTGAATTACCATCTTACCCCATCCTCCACCCTGTCACATTTGCTGAAAATTTACTACCTCAAAGCCCAAGTGAAACAGGAATTGAGTAAACACTCACTTACTGTCTGCTCCCACAATGATACCACACTGTCATGGATTATTTATTTTTTCTATATATTTTGAACATTAATAAAACTCATTCATCCTGTGTGTCAAATCTATAATTAAAGATCTGGCTAGAAAAAACTTGACCTTTTTTGTTATATGGTTAAAGCAACATAGACTAACCTGTTTCTTCAAATGGCAGAATTCAGAACTCAAAATACTATATATAAACAGAATCTTTATTTGAAAACAATGACAAATGACTAATGGCACATAAAGGAAATTGATGACTAGTGATTTGAAGTAATAGCTATGTAACTAAACATCTTGGAGCACCCACTTGGGGAGCTGTATTTTTTTTTTTAACGTAATACAATTTTGAAATAACAAAGAAATGAGACTTGGAAGTGATTTTTTTCAACTATGGCTTTGAGATGTACATTACTTTGAAAGTGGAATAGTTACATTTTAGTAATGGATTAGAAAAACATATGAATTAATGGACCTAATAGAATTACAGTAGAGATGTTAACAGAGAGAAGTAAAAAAACCAATAAATCACCCTTCGAAGGGATACAAAACAGAGCCCTCTCTCAGTTGTGTATTTGGAAAATGAATCATTCACTACACAAGTAAACACCTGAAGGAAGGGTGCAATTTAATTGATTACACTGATCACACTGTGACAAACAGCAATGGCTTTTCATTAACATTTATAAAAGAACTACAAAGGTTACAAACAGTTCATGGTTTTAATGTTCCTTCATTGCTTTCTTCACCTTCTTCTTCTACTTCTTTTATATTTTCAACCATATTCATTTAGCATTCAGCCAAAGAAACAGCGGGACTCTCTTGAACCTGCCACCAATGATTTATTAAGCTCATTTTCTATTCATTTGTTTATAGATCAAACACAGAAAGAAAAGCTCAACAATATTGAACATATTTAATAAAAAGCACACACACCAAGTATTTAAACTTTGTATTGTGCTAGGTTAGACATTTTGGAAGAAAGACAATAATTACACATAGGCAATTGCTTTGATGTAGCCTCTCAAATCAATACAGCTACTTAGTACAAGGTAGGCATTTATGTATGTTTAGCCTTGGCACTCTTTCCAGAGTATGACATTTCAGGTAAATGTGCTTTATTGCAGACATGGGAAAACAGATCAATGAACTTCTCATTGACAGCCTCTTTCTCACTTGCTAGCCTTTATAAATGGGATGTCATTAATCTCCCATTCACTACAACAGCAGTCTCCAAATTGGTTGACTGTGCACCTCATTAGTAAAAAGTTTTTGTTTTGGCTACTCTTGCTTTATTATTTATAAATAATAAAATGCATTGCTCTCACGTAGAGTATAAAATATACAAAATTTTCCAAAAGTAGAAATTTTAAATAAACTTTAGCCAAAGAGAAGTTGTAATATTTTCCTCCTGTACCTTATGGGTCATTCTGCTCACTCCCTGAGGTACACATGCAACATTTTGGAGACCTCCATTCTAGAAAACCTGTGTGTTCTGCGAGACACAGCATATAAATAAATAAAATAGATATCTAAAGAATATAGGAAATTCTAATAAGTGTTCTTCTGATAGTTTCCCATAGAATCAGAAGGTTTTCATTAAGTACTATTCATGTTTAATGAACATTGTGAATCTTTAATATCACTTCTACACGATACAACTTTTATTTCCCAGACATAAAAGCAAATAGCTGGTATTCCAGAGTGAAAAGATTAATCTTAGGTCTATCATAATTACAAGACATTCTACACATTAACTTATTTTTTATTGTATCAATTATTTTTAAAATAAAATGATTGATTTATGCATTCTGAAAATAAGCTTGGGATATATTATCAGGCTGAACTCTTAGGTTCTGACATATTTAACATTCATGTGTGAGACATATGTATCTAAGTTGTGCCATTAACATGGTTTTACTGTTGGTTTCAGTGATCACAGTTTGTTCCAATATGCAAAAATATACAGGCAACAGTGGTCGGCTGTACATATTTCCATTTAGCAATAAGAACAAAAAAATAATGCGATAGAGTTGAATTATTATGGAAGTAGAGCTGCTTAGAAATGTTTTAAAAATATAAGTTATTTAAATTATTAAAATTAGCGGGTTTTAGGGGATAGCTGCATTTGTACTAAATCTCCTGCAACTCTGTATTCCTAACAAGTAGAATGATGAAAGTAGGCGGTATTCTAAATATTCCTGCATTTTAAACCCAGAGTCCTGTGTCAGGGTTTTGTGTTAATAGTGCTGCTTTTTCATGATAAGGTAGATCACTGATTTTCTATAGGTCTATATCTTCTCAGAGAGACCAAGATCTATCTGTTGAGTATTTGATAGACTATTACATGGCATGCATGATTATTAAAATATATAGTTTAACTAGGCAAAGTTAAGTACTTTAGCAAAAGAGAAATACTAATTTAGATTGCATTTTGACACCTACAATGCCAAGCTAATCAGAAAATGGAGGGAACATACTATAATTTATGATAATGTATCACTGTATTAACTAAATTTCAGTTATGACCCTGGGTGTTTTTAGGCATCCACAAGTCAAATGCCTTGGACACCAATGTGAGAGTTAATTTTAAACCTCTGGGAGAAGTATGAGAATCCAAGACACGATGATTTTAGGAAAAAACAAGATGTGATTATGATATGTGGCTTATTAATTTTTTTAGGGAACACATAGAATTGTAGAAAGTCAGTGGGCGCATCAATTTAATTAAACCTTCCTTTGTTTCTAAAGATGATAAAACTGAGGGCAGAAGGGTAAATGGTGTCACTTAAAGTCACAAAGTAAGATATTGCAGAAACAAGACCAAACCCTGGCATCCTAAATTCTTTTAGACTATTTGCCCCACCTACAGCACAGTTCTTAGACTATTATTAAAGACATTGTTTCATAACTTAAAAGTAATTTTTATTTCTGGGGTGCCTGGGCAGCTCAGTTGGTCTGACTCTTGACTTCAGCTCAGGTCAGGATTTCACGGTTCAGGAATTTGAATCCCTTGCTTGGGATATTCTCTCTCTCTCTCTCTCTCTCTCTCTCTCTCTCTCTCTCTCTCGCCCTCTCCCTCTCCCTCTCTTTCTCTCCCTCCCTCTCTGACCCTCCCCTGCATGTGCTCTCTCTCTCTCAAAATAACTAAACATTTTTTTAAAGAGTAATTTTTATTTCTTTTAACAGTGAAAAGCCACTTGAAGCTCATCTTGGGAAATAAGATTGATCTTTAAAAAGTTTGCTCTAACTAAAAACTAATAGGGGCGCCTGGGTGGCGCAGTCGGTTAAGCGTCCGACTTCAGCCAGGTCACGATCTCGCGGTCCGTGAGTTCGAGCCCCGCGTCAGGCTCTGGGCTGATGGCCCAGAGCCTGGAGCCTGTTTCCGATTCTGTGTCTCCCTCTCTCTCTGCCCCTCCCCCGTTCATGCTATGTCTCTCTCTGTCCCAAAAATAAATAAATAAAAAACGTTGAAAAAAAAAAAAAAAAAAAACTAATGAAAATAACTTCTTTCTCATTATTGTATTTTGAGAGCAATTCCAAAGTGTTTGGATCTACAGAAGGAGAACATATATAAAGTAAAATATAACATGCAAAATAAAAATATATAAATCAAATAAATATAAATGTATATAGAAATTAAAATATATAATGCATGTATATAATTATATGTAATACCTAATTCACACTTATGTACATATATATAAACACACATATGCATTCATACATATATATAACATTCATGAATATTAAATTGACTTGATTATATTCACATATTTTCAAGAATTAGGTTTTCACTCTTTTATAATCACTGCCTATGAGATAAAAATGAGAAGTCTGTGACACATTGAAACACAGAAAAATACATAGCAAGGCAAAAGAGGTAATTATTTATAAAGGAGATTTTACTGGAGAGAAAAGGAGGTAAACTGATAAAAAGTAGATTTTCCTGCTGATCAGCAATATAAGAATCGCAAAACATTTCAAATGAAGCAACTCTAGGAGGTTTTCACTATACTATAAATATATATATTTTTTAATTTTGTAACTATGATTTGCAAAAGCCTTCTTGCCAAACATAGGCAAAATAAGGCATCTTTAGCAGATGGATAGATCTCTTACATGCACAGCAATTTTGAGGAAACCTGAATGTTACAGTTATGCACAGTTTATTTCCCTATATCTAATTTTATGTAATTTTATTTTAATGTCTGCTTTGATCCCTAAGATTCATTGCTTCCTGGTGGGAAAGTCATAAATTCTGGTATTATCCTGCCTTTGAAAAGTAAACAAGGGGCACCTGGGTGGCTCAGTCGCTTAAACGTCTGACTTCAGTTCAGGTCATGATCTCAGGGTTTGTGAGTTTGAGCCCCGCGTCGGGCTCTGTGCTGACAGCTCAGAGCCTGGAGTCTGCTTCTGATTCTGTGTCTCCCTCGCTCTCTGCCCCTCCCCCACTCATGCTCTGTCTGTCTCTGTCTCAGAAATAAATAAACATTTAAAAAAATTTTTTTAAAAAGAAAAGTAAACAAAAATATACTGTTTCAATAGAAAGGATTTTGAAGAAAATATTGCATACATATATTGTGTGTCACAGGGATCGTATTAGGAAAAAAAAGTACTTGTAAAGATTCAGGTTGTTCAGGGGGAAAATACCACCATCTTAATCTAAAGAGAAAATTTGCAACTGATGAATAAAGAACATAAATTAAGCTTTATGGTTTCTGCATAATAAAATTACACAAAGTTGGCAAAACTATAGACAGCATTATCAAGGAAATAATAAATCTGGCCATGAAAAATGAACACAACAAGGAAGTGCTGTAAGGAGAGTGAGAAAGTGCCAAATCTTTCCATGACACTGCCTGTTGACGTTCTCCTCAATCCATTTTGCATGGTCTCTCAACATTTAATGTGCAGAACATTCACATTTGCTGGCCCGGTGCTTTTCAATTACATCCCTTTGCTTGGCCTGATACTTAACTTGCCACAGGGTGACAGGCAGAGCAAGATGGAAAAGACTCATATTCCCTCTCTCCTTCCCTCACCTGCCATGCCTCATGCCTAACCCCCTTTCAACACTATTTTATGCTAGGAAGATCACATTTTTTATAGTATATTGCCCTGGAATTTCTTCAAATATGTCTCAGTCCCTAGACCGCTCTCCATTCAAGAAAAACAGATCTCCTCTTCCCCCAAGTGACTAATAGATCTTTAGTCCTTTCATACATAATTTCCACAGACTATAATCAGCACGAGGAAAATGGATAAATTATCAAATGATTTGAGCACTGCATATAACATCAGCATCAAAAGCAATACTCTGAATTCAGATGAGCCAGATTTTCAAGAAGAGGTTAAATAAGCTATATATTCCAGTTAGTCATTCTGTTGATTGATTTTTATTTTTAACGTTTAATAGATACTTTCACATTTGACCTTTTAATCAATGGGCATATAATTTCTGGTCATGGATTCTTTTCCCTTGGGAAAAGAAAACTAACGGTACATAAAAATTATTATCATCAAGGAGTATCAAAGAATTATCACTGCACTAGCAGTGTAATCAATTATTTGTGTATTTATTTTTATGTGAGAAATTAAATGTTACTATTCACATAGCCCACATTAACTAGAAAATCATAAGATTAAACTGAGATTTATCTCACTTTCAGCACTGGCCCTAAAATCAACACATGGAAAAACTCAAATTTTATGGCTTGCAAAGCTTTGCTGTTTTACTGGAACATAGCAATACCAGCTTGGTTTTTGAACTGGGACTTTAAAGTTACTTTCTTGCTTAGGAACTATCCACAGTTCAATTTTAAGGCATGATATTTGTTCTTATTTCTCTGGGGGGTCTGCAAATATCCCCTCTAATGAATTAGAATTCATTATACTAGGGATCAGGGTACAGTGCTTCCTTTCTGAACAAGTTATAGAAATCTCAGATTCCCTGTTTCGTAGCGGAAATATAGGGGACTCTATAGCAAACTATGGCTTAAGTTATAGAATATTCTTCCTTTACACTCACCTTTATGGCACCATAAGAAATTTTGAATCTTATTATTTAATTTTTTTTTTTAAATCATAAAGTGTCCTCTGACCCTCATTGGGATTTGGGAGTCACTATAATCAACACGCAGTGCGGGAGGTCCTGAATGAGCCTTTGGAAAAGTGGAGAAAGGAGATAAAATACACTAAGCATTTATTAAAGTTTTTTTTCTTTATTGAAATGCATAATTGCCTTGTGAAGTTTCTCATTTATTTTGCTTTACAAACAGTCTGTAACATGTATTTCTTAGGATTCACTTTATTCTCTGTGCAGCTCAACTTTAGATTAATTTCTAGAATCTTAGCAATTGTCTTTTTGTTTTGTATACTCTCATTTAAAATGATATATAATTAAAGTTTTTTACCAGAACATTTCGTAGCAACTTATCCAAAATTTTGAAAAACTGGGATAATTTGGAACGATGCATGCAGAATAATCTAATTAAAAATAAAAATGTATTGGAAATTCAAATTCTATAACTATCATATAAAAGTTATTCAATACCATTCTGCTTAACAAATTGACAAAATTAAATAAAAAGTTAATTCACAATGTTGAATCAGTGGGAATTCTTACACATTGAATATGAACTCAGCAATACTAACAGTTAAACAACAAAACAGAATGCCAATACCAAGGACTTGTAGGACTTTTCTTTTTTCTTTTTTGTTTTTCTTTGCTTTCCAAACTTTTAAAACATGAATTAATAAATTTATTAAATTTTATTTTAAATGTAAAATGGGATGGCTGCTATAGGGTAATTCCTTGATTACAAATTTTTCCTGGAATAATAATCCTTTTGGCAGGAATAATCAAATTTCTGAAAATAGTCCCAAGGCTGTGTACACCCTCCTGTGCCTTCTCCCTACTGTCTGGTCTTTGATGACTGTCTGCTCCTAGAAACCTCCTGAGCTTGTAATGAGGATAAATTGGATATACTGGTAACAGAGCGAGAATTTTTCACTATAAATTAGTTCCAACCAAGGTTGTCTTTCAAACAGGTATTAGGTCTTAAATCAATAGACTTTCAGTTTTAATTCTTTATTTTCTCATTGTAAAATGAAAAGAAAGCTCTCCCATTGAAGGAATTTGATAATGAGCTCTGCTACAAAAAAATGTGTAAGACAGTATTTCTACCTCAAGAAATTCATGCTCTAGGTAAAAAATTATATATGGTAATCAAATAATTACAAAATGGTTTGAAAAATACCAAAACGGATGTCCACTTAGAAATAGTTAGTGAGCACAACAAAGCGAACCATTTTACTTGGGGAGTCTGTGTAAAAAGATGACATTTGAGAAACAGTAAGTATGAAGTGGAGTGAAAAAAGAAAGCGAAGGCAGAGGGAATAATCCAGGCAGAGACATAGAGGCTCAAAAATATGGGCCATGTCATAAGGAACAGCAAAAGATGTAATAACTGGATTGGTGGGAAAGGAAGTTGAAATCTATTTTGAGTTTAACTTCTTATAAATGGAGAAGTTATGCTAAGAGGTTCACTTTTTTGGCTATAGATAAGAGAACACAGATATATCATGATATAAGGCCCCTTAAAATGTCAATACTTATTACTAAGTGAGGTTTTCCTATTGAACTGAAGTTTTTTACGGTATTTGAGTGTGAAGCATTAGAGGCAATAGGTCTGTGGTGGAGACAAGCCACAGTTCTCCAATGCTTGTTCTCCCCTTCTCCCATTTAGCAGTATACTCTTATTCACAGAATCTTTGCTCTCCTAAGATAACTTTATTTGTTTATTTTTGAGAGAGAGAGAGAGAAAGAGAGAGAGAATGCACTAGCAGGGAAGAGGCAGAGAGAGGAGAGAGAGAATCCCAAGCAGGATCCCTGCAGTTAGTGCCAAGCCCCACGAAGGACTGGATTTAAATTTTTTTTTTTAACGTTTATTTATTTTTGAGACAGAGAGAGACAGAGCATGAACGGGGGAGGGTCAGAGAGAGGGAGACACAGAATCTGAAACAGGCTCCAGGCTCTGAGCGGTCAGCACAGAGCCCGACGCGGGGCTCGAACTCACGGACCGCGAGATCATGACCTGAGCCGAAGTCGGCTGCTTAACCGACTGAGCCACCCAGGCGCCCCAGAAGGACTGGATTTAATGAACCATGAAATCATGACCTGAACTGAAATCAACAGTCAGATGCTTAACCGACTGAGCCGAATGTTTAATAATTTTATTCCTTATTTTGGTTAGTATTAACTGTCATTTGGTTTAAGAATTCCAGTCAAGAGAATATTCATTTCTCTATTATATTATTTCTATCACAAAATATCTATATTATTTCTATCACTGTTATTATAGGGCCTAATAAGAGTATGCCTTTCATTAAGAGTTAAGTATTATTTAAAGATATCATAGAGAAACTCATCCAACTTTTTGTTTGTTTTGTTTTTTAACCATACCATTAATAGTTTAGGTAAGGCAATTTTCAAGGTTCTTTTTAGTCTTATTTTTCTTTGATTGTGGGTATTAATGGACACACACTGACATACACACATATATATGTAAATATATGTATATATTACATATCAACATACAATTGAATTGACTGAATAAAATCACCTTTTTTCCCTCCTACCCAATGTTATTAACTCATTCACTCAAAAACACTTATTAAACATTATTCCAGGCTAGATAATTTTTCACAGTGGAGCAATACCAGTGAACAGAATAAAATTTCTGCCCACTTGCAGTTCTAATGAAAAAGACATAACAGAAACAAATACACAAATATATAACACAATGCATGGTAGAGATAAGTGTTATGAAAAAATTAAAAGCAGAATTAGGGAATCAGCCATGAATGGCTGGGAGGGTTATTTCAGACTGGGTCATGAAGTAAAACCTCTTGACACAACATTTCAACTGTGCCCTAAATGAGCTGGTGTGCAATTTTTTTTTCAGATAATTGACAGCAAGAGAAAAGAAAAAGTCACTAAGAGCATTTACAGAGAGCAATTATAATGCTGGACTTTAAATACATGATGGACAAAGAAGGAAATTTAGGAACTCTTAAAGGGGCCTCATGATTGATAATGAAAGGGTGGAGGCCATGGATGTGATGGAACTCAAGATGTTAAAGGTAGTGGTATTAGTTAATCAATAGGAAATAGATACAGATATAGAGAGATAGAGATAGAGATAAGAGAAGATTTATTATAACAATTGGCTCACACAGTAATGGAGGTTAAGAATTCCCACAATCTGGGGCGCCTGGGTGGCTCAGTCAATTGAGCATCTGACTTCCTCTCAGGTCACGATCTCACGGTCGGTGAGTTCGAGCCCTGTGTCCAGCTCTGTGCTGACAGCTCAGAGCCTGGAGCCTGCTTCGGATTCTGTGCCTCCCTCTCTCTCTGCCCTCCCCTGCTCATGCTCTGTCTCTCTCTGTCTCAAAAATAAATAAAAACATTAAAAAACATTAAAAAAAAAAAAAAGAATTCCCACAATCTGCTATCTACAAACTGGAGAATCAGGAAAGCTGGTGGTATCATTCAGACCTGTCTGAATGCCCAAGAACCAGGGGAAACAATGGTATAAGTCCCAGAGTCTGAAGGTTCAAGAACTAGGACTGATGTCGTAGGGCAGAAGAAGGGGAGTTCCAAGCTCACGAAGGGAGAGAGATTTGCCCTTCCTTTACCTTTTGTTCTTTTAGGGCCCTCAATGAATTGGATGATGCCTACCGACACTGGCGAAGGTACATCTTTACTCTGTCTACTAAACCCAATGCTAATCTCTTCCAGAAATATCCTCTCAGACATACCCCCAAAAAATGTTTTACTGGCTATCTGAGCATCATTAGCTCACTCATGGTGACACATAAAGCTAACTCTCACAATGAAGCAGTAGAAACTACCCAGAGAGCCCCAAAATCATTATCGCCTTCTTTCTCGTAGCAATAGACTCACCCCAGTTTCATCTAAGCACATGAATGCCAAAGTACACATTACATTTCTGTGCCATCTCTAAAGATACCTGTGGTTACAGAATTGATAAGTGCTATATCTAGATCGTCTTTATAAGAGAAAAAGCACTTTCCTGGACTCTGTATTCTGCCCACCTCAAAAATTAAATTTCCATAGTCTACACTGCAAGCATGTAAGCTCCAACTCCCATCTTGAGGATGAGAACATCCCTGTAGAGAATGGCTAATGGCACTATTGAGAAACCTGGGTCCCTGAATGACCTAATGGGCAGAGCTATCTCTCCAAACTAGATTGTCTACCTTTAAACTGTTATGTGACAAAGAAATAAGAACTTCTTTATAAGCACTGGAGGATGTGGTTCTTTCATCAAGTCAACTACTAGTATATACACCACCTTGCTACTCAAACTGTGGTCCATGATAGCAGCATTGCTGCCACCTGGGATCTTGTTAGAAACACAGACTCTAAGATTCTCTTCCAGACTACTAAATAGGGCTACATTTTAACTGGCTCTCTAGATAATTATTATGCACAACAAAGTCTGAGAAGCGCTGCCTCTTAATTGCTTAAGATCTGAATACAGAAATCTAATTCTCAGGACCTAGGTATGAACATGACCATGGAGTGTTTAAGTGGGGTGGATGGAAAGAAAATTATAATTAAAGAGATTAAGTAAATAAGAAGCTAGAATGTTAGAAATGCATAGATGTGGTAGGTAAATGATCACCTAGAATGATGAGAATAAAATGTTAGAAAAAGAGTGAACCAGGGCTAAATGTTTGCTTAGGAGAAACAGACATTTTGTCAGATATCATTCTGAGTGTCAGTGAGAATGTTTCTGGATAAGATTAACATTTGAATTGGTAGACTGAGTAAAAAGGATTGTCCTCCCTTTTGTGGGTAGGATTCATGTACTCAGTTGAAGACCTGAATAGAATAAAAAGGCTAAGAGGGAACTCTTCTGACCTTAATACAATACAACCTTGGACTGGGAGTAACTTGCTCTGTGACTGCAAGATAAGCAAACACTGCTAATAAATTTTGACTTGAGATATGAGCAGTATCTTGCAATACGAGTATGTGATTCCAAATGTCACATGATTACAACTGAGCCAATAGTTCTCTCTTTCTCACTGAAGGATTGTGGGTGATATGATCATCAATGCAATGTCACATTTCCGAAAAATCCTCAAAAGAAGGCAAAAGCAAATGTTACTTGATATAGGTTCCTTGTTAAAGTTGCAAGAAAAGAAAAAAGATTCCATTGAGCCAATAGATAGCAGTGATTCCCTTAGTGATAGTGAAAGTCATCCTATACAATAAGCCTCCTCTCTCTTGTCTCCCTCACACCAGCCACGAAGGTTTTCAAAGATAGGTGCAGTTTAATTTATTCTTCTTTATATTTTGTATTTTCTTTATTATTTTGTATTATACTACAATATTTTGTAATCATTTTTACATGAGTATTTTTGGGTTGTGGAACAAATCATCTGAGTTTCCATTATTTTTATGGGGAAATTCATTTTGATATACAAGTGCTTTGGATTACAAGCATGTTTTCAGAAGGAATTATGCTTGCAAACTAAGGTTTTACTGTACTTGAGATAGAACACTGATATTTCCCTGTCTTTGGACTCAAACTAGAACTACACCATCAGATTGGGGGTCTCCAGCTTTCTATCGCAGATCTTGAGATTCTGAGCCTCTGTAAACACATGAGTCAATTCCTTATAATAAATCTCTATTGGTTCTGTTTCTCTAGAGAACTCTAATGCAAGGAGGGAGTCATCAGGAAGACACCTGCGTAAATGATAGTACCAAGGAGAGGGTGATAAGAAAATTCTGAATACAGCCTTTTCTTTTTTTTTTTTTAAATTTTTTTTCAACGTTTTTTATTTATTTTTGGGACAGAGAGAGACAGAGCGTGAACGGGGGAGGGGCAGAGAGAGAGGGAGACACAGAATCGGAAACAGGCTCCAGGCTCCGAGCCATCAGCCCAGAGCCTGACGCGGGGCTCGAACTCACGGACCGCGAGATCGTGACCTGGCTGAAGTCGGACGCTTAACCGACTGCGCCACCCAGGCGCCCCTGAATACAGCCTTTTCAAAGGAGTTGGGACTTTTGAGGTATGGAGTAAAAATTACTTAAAAGCAGTAATGAAGAACAAAAATTTTTGATTACCACTGAATTACAGTTTGGAGCAATTGTGCTGTGAGTGAAAACAAACAAATAAACCCAAGTATACCATGAGATAACTGCAGGGGAGGAGCAATTTCAGGGGAGCAGTATCTTGAGGGTACAGCAATATTTAAACTAGAGTATATGGGGAAGAAAGAATATTAGTAGGAGTAGTTTAAAAAATAGGGCACTTGGGGGAGGAGAAATCATTGGTCCAAAGAGCACCACACAAGGATTTGGGGGTGAGGGAAGAGAGTTGGGCGGAAAATGAGGCTGGGGATAAATGTACATATAACGTTGGATAATAAAAGAGAGACTTCTGATAATAGTTCAAAGGAATCTGGGTACTAAGGATAAATCACCTCCAAGAAAACTCTTAGAGGAAATAAGAACTCAACTAAAATATAAATGTTTTAAATGGAAAGATGTACTTCAAAGTGATTAAGTAGACCTAAAGATGGCACGCTCTCTTAAGAGGCTACTCAAAGTGGCAATCAAAAAGAATGAGAAATCTTGCCATTTGCAACTACGTGGATGGAACTGGAGGGTATTATGCTAAGCAAAATTAGAGAAGGACAAATATTGTGACTTTACTCATATGAGGACTTTAAGATACAAAACAGATGAATATAAAGGAAGGGAAACAACAATCATATAAAAACAGGGAGGGGGACAAAACATGAGACTCTTAAATATGGAGAACAAACAGAGGGTTACGGGAGGGGTTGTGGGAGAGGGGATGGGCTAAATGGGTAAGGGGCACTAAGGAATCTACTCCTGAAACCATTATTGCACTATATGCTAACTAATTTGGATGTAAATTAAAAAAAAAAATTAAAAAAAAAAGAGGCTACTCAAAGTAATATGTCAGCTTGGGAATGAGACCTAGGATACGACAACACCTCCTACTACAGGAGATTTGAAGCAGCAGGGAGTTAGCAACCAAAATCTTGTGGTGACACAGAAGCACTAGAAGAGTTGAAAGCTTAAGTGAGGCTGAGGATTCTGATGTTATTGGCCACTGAACTAATATAGGCCAAACACTTGATAACCATTGCTCTAAAACACTACACAAGTGTATCTGTATTAGTCATAAAATATGTCAATATGGAATGATTTAATCCTGAATAATTCCTGAGAGCTGTTTTGCTCTATAATATTTCTGTAGACACATCTCCCTATAATCACTCAGCAAGTAAGCTTTTATAATATGCTATGACTTAAGAATCTTCATGAATTTATGAATGGATGGAAAACCATGTAAACACCCCAAATCACACTGCTGCTTTGCCAATTCTTTGAATTATGGATAGGTAGTTTGGCTAGTATTTTCTTATATCATAAAAAATACATTTTAATTTGAAGCTAAAAGCTATCACTCAATCTTGGCAAATGTAAGATGCCCCACAATTTACTATTCAGTTAAACTAACAACTTTGAGATATTTATAATAATTGTGCCAAAGTCTTGACAGAATCATTTTGTTTAAAACTTTCAGCCTTTATTTGTGTTTAGTCTCATACAGGATTTCTGCGACAGATGGATTTTTAAAGTCATTATTATTGATTTCCCAATCTTCCTTAATATTCATGTGCTAACAAAAACGTATCTCTGACCAAGGAAACTAAAAGCTTAATACATAAATTATAAGATTAAATGAATCTTTTTGCTTTCTTATTCTAGATACCTCTCGTCTTCTGAACCTTACCTATGTCTTGTTTTCTGTAATTTAAAATATTCATCTTAATGACTAGTGGCAGAATACAAAACATTAAATAGTTTCAATTCATTAAAAAGATTATCACAAGGTTACTGAATTAATTGTATGGCTTGAATTTATAAAATACTGCTCAAGACAAGAAAAAAATGAGTAACAATTCTAGTTTGTAATAAAAATTTCAAATATTCCCACTTATGAAAAATTAAGCATTGAATGTTCCCTCATTTATCTATTCTGATTAGAATTTCATTGGCTTTCATTTTAGAAAATAGTTTGGTTCTTCCCCTTGGCATTCCCAATACATACCTTTATTTCAGTAAAACTACTGAGATGTTTTCATAGTGAAATTTTCTATTTATTTTATTACTTCTTTCCACTTCTTTTGTTACATACACATACACACACGCACATACTCAAAAACAGAAACAAGTCATTTGCGTCTGAAATAAGAAAAAAATTAAGATGAGACCTAGGTTTATTTTGTCCTCTTTAAGGTCCTGTTGTCTCTCCCAATACAGAATGTAGTCAGACAAAACAAAACAAAAACATGACCTGAGAAGTCTGATTGATTTGCACTCAACTTGTGGCTACATTATCAATGACATACAGTTGGATAAATTTTAAAACTACTTAGAATTTCAGTGTCCTCCTTTGTAAAATGAGAATATATATGACTTTCTCTATTAATACATGTCAAGAATAAACTGTCTAAGGTTCCTAATTTTCTACTATGGTCCTTCTAAAGGCAAAAGAAAAGATGTACCTCTGAAAGGACTGTTAAAAATGAAATCAAAATTCAAAATTTATTTGAAGTTTTACATTTTTTACATCAATACTGAAAAATAAAATATTAATTTATGGGAGTTCTCACCTTCTATCTTCACCACTTTCTACTTTTTGATTATCACCTCCCTTGTTCTATATGAAATAAAAGATCAGAGTATTTTACTTGAAAAACAATCAGAACAAAGAAATACTATGCCAAACCTTAATTTAGGGAGCTGGACAATGAAGTAAAAAATATTTTAGGAAGCATATATGCATAACTTTGGATGGCATAAAAAGAGTCAATAAAAATATAGATTATGGGGACATAGTGGCATGAACAAAGAGTCTTTGAGTTTGCAGCACCTTGGAGTTTTAAGATGCTAAAGTATAGGAAAGGAGCAAATGTATTAAGAGTAGTAATGTATTAATCTAATGCTGTACTAAGAGCTGTGATGTTTGAAACATTACTACAAGACTGAACCACAAGTCTTACGGCTTTGTAAGATTACTAAAACACTTATGTATACTGCAATGCACTCTACTGTATATCCATTTATATTTTAATATGAAAGCTATGTTTATTCAGACAAGTCTTTGTAGGAAATTGAGATCACAGGAAGGTTAGTCTGTCTATACTGTGATTCCAAGGTCTGGAATTTACGTTGGAAAAAAAAAAGGATGAACTATCTTACTTTTTTAGCATAGTGCTTGCCATTTTGTGTGGGTTAATAAATATTGTCCCTATTCTAAGTCTATATTTGTGGTGATTAATTTTATGTGTCAACTTGGTTAGATATGTGTGCCAGATATTTTATCAAATTTTATTCTGGATGTTTCAGTGCAGGTGGTTTTGGATAAGATTAACATCTAAACCAGTGAACTTTGAGTAAAGTAGGTTGCCCTCCATAATGGATGAGCTTCATCCAATCTGTTAAAGGTCTCAATAAAACAAAAAGACTGATCTCCTCTGGGAAAGAAGGAATTCTACAACAGAAGTCCTTTGGATTTGAATTGCAACACTGGCTCTTCCTGGATCTCCAGTCTGTTGGCTCACCATGCACACTTTGGATTTGCCAGTGTCCATAATCACATGAGTCAATTTCTTAAAATAAGTATCTATATCAATCTATCTATCTATATCTATACTATATCTATCTACACATAGATACACATACTATTGACTCTGTTTCTCTAGACAACCTTGACTCATACAACATCCAGTGATAAAATTATTTACTTCATCACTGATGAAGACAGAAATCCAGTAATCTCATGTAATTTTAAATACAGAACTCAAGTAGAATCAAAAGCTCCTGAAGACCACTGAATTAATACCAGGACCTTTTAGGGACTGAAATGTGTCTCCTCAAAATCTATATGTTGAAGTCCTAACCCCTAGTACTTCAGAATGTGACTGTATTTGAAGACAGGACCTTTAAAAGAGGTAAATAAGGTAAAATGAGTCCAATGTGTGGGCCTTAATCCAATATGACTGTTGTCCCCATAAAAGAAAGTTAGAACATCAACACACACACAGAGAAGACTATGTGAAGATACAAGGGGAAGTCAGCCTTCTACAAGTCAAAGAGAGAGGCTTTAGAAGAAATCAACCTTACTGATATCTTGATCTCAGACTTCTGGCCTTCAGAACTGTAATAAAACAAACTTCTGTTGTCTAAGCCACCCACTTTCTGGTACTTTGTTATGACAACCCTCGCAAACTAATACAGAACCCAAACTCATTTTGGATGACAGGAAAATTATTTCTTGGTCCATATCACGGAGCTCCATATTAAATTAAATCAGCAAGAGATGTAGATAATTGAGTAGATCACTTAATCAAGAGTAGACTATGAGGCCTTTCTTTAAGAAATGACATTTACTTAAAGGATAAATACATTTTAAAGCATACAGATTTAAAATTAAAGCATTAGATAATATTCTAAAAATGTTATGATAACTTCCATAAGCAGGAATTGCATGCAGCCTTCATTGCCTTCTCTTTCAAAACATGGTCTTGCAGTTGGACTAAGGTAGTCAGATAAGGCTCTTGAGAGAATGATAAAAAAAACAAAAGACCCAATCTTTATGATCTGCTATTTAAGGGACCACTATTTATCAGTTCTGAAGCAGTCAGTCCTTTTCCTTTTAAGATGAAACAGTAAACACGTGAATCACTCTCTTGACAGCCCTCCTAATATCAAAATATCTTTTATTTTCCCTGGTTGCCAGTCCTACTAAGGTTTATAAAATGTTTTGAAGCATTTAAAGGTCTCATATGGAACATACAAGTTTCTCATTTGTTGAATGCACCTAAGAAGATAAGTGTGGCATCAGTGCAACATTTTTATAGGAAGATTATTTATTTAACGAAATGGCCCTGAGTGTAAGAGTATCTCATACATACACACGCACACATCTCAGTATCATAAACTGTAGTTCTAAAATCAAATACCCTAAAATCTATTTAAGTGAAAACTTTTTTTTCTCATGAGCTTTGAGCTTTCATTTTATTTTCCCATTGAGTAAACCTACAATCTTATAGAATTTTTGTTATCACTTAACAGTGCTACTTTCAAATAAAGCCATATACAAAATGCAGAGCTGAAAGTGATTCCTTCCCATTGGTCTTTCACTAAAACTTCTCTGTGCTTCAGTTTTGCAGGAAATCAAACTAATTTTCAAATACTGATATAAATAGCATATAAAATATATACCATAAAAATTCTTAAGATATTTTTTGTGTGTCAGAAAATATATATATATCAAGACCATAATACTTTATTGTTTTAACTAAACAATTTTATTTTCACTTTTGTTAACCTTTTCTGTGTTTTTCTAAAATTAAATTTCTCCTGGGGCTCAGTTAAGCTCAGGTCGTGATCTCACAGTTTGTGAGTTCAAGCCCCTAATTAGGCTCATTGCTGACAGGAGGGAGCCTGCTTTGGATCCTCTGTCTCCCTCACTTTCTGGCCCTCCCCCACTCATGCTCACGGGAGTTCTTGGGTGCTGTATCTCTCTCAAAAATAAATAAACATTTGGGGAACCTGGGTGGCTCAGTGGGTTAAGCATCTGACTTCAGCTCAGGCAATGATCTAATGGCTTGTGAGTTCAAGCCCCTGTGTCAGGCTCTGTGCTGACAGCTCACAGCCTGGAGCCTGCTTCTGATTCTGTGTCTCTCTTTCCCTCTGCCCCTACCCCACTTGTGCTGTCTCTCTCAAAAATAAATAAAAATTTTAAAAATAAACATTTTTAAAAAGTAACAAAATTAAATTAAATTTCTCCATAAGAAGATTATTACTTTTCAACATTCCTCTACCCAAGTGTGCCTCCCACTACATTCTAGTCTCTTCAGAATGTTATCTCCAGCTCCTTCTCTGTGGTTTTAAAAGAAAAAAAAACATGAAATACATACTTTGTTTAGATTTGCCATTTAAGTTAAGGGCATTTAATATTGTTATAATTAATTTGAAATTATAGCTCATAATAGGCATTCTAAAGTAGAATTAGAAATTCTAACCTTTATAATCTGGTATTTATTTAAATGTGTCCAAGCCACTAGACGAGCTTCTTCAAGTCCTATATGTAATCAGCACTTTCAAGTGCAATGCAGGAAATGACACGTTTTACAAATTAACTGTAGCGCCTGGGTTATTCAGAATTTCTCTTACTTTACTTTTGACATTTGCTGATGTTAATTACTAATTATTAGCTTTAAAAAATAAGACCCAGTGCTCAGAAGCTGTAACACTGCTCTTTGGTGAACTTACTGAACCATTTCTATGAAATCACTTAACCTCACTGTGCATTTTGTCTTACTTCCATAAGAAAATTCCTTACATAAATTAAATAAATGTGGGTTGATGTGTTTAAGACTGCTGAATAAAATGTACTAATTAATCTTATACAGAGTTTATAATTAAATCCAATACAATTTAATCATGTCTTGTATCAGCTCAAAGAAAATCCTGTGAGCAAAAATCTGTTATGGCCCTTGCTTCTAGTTTTCTAACAAGTAAAAATTTTACATTAAAGATTTATTTATGTAAGTGCCTTTTTTAGATCCCTATTGACTTCACAGAAGCCAAACACAGTACCACTAGTCTCAAAAATTGTTTTAAATTTTTAATAAAAATTAATCCTACAAAATACTTACTAATAATGGAGATATTACTATATTTGCCTAATACATGAACTGACAGCTCAAGAAAGAAATGGAAGAAAAGTAAAACAACTATAGAAATGAAACTTAGAATGGAAGTAGAATTAAAGAACAAAGTGCCAAAAACTGAGGTAAGGTAGAGACCCCTGGGTGGCTCAGTCAGACCTTGATTTCAGCTCCTGATCTCATGGTTTGTGGGATTGAGCCCCATGTCAGGCTCTGCGTTGACAGTGTGGAGTCTGCTTGGGATTCTCCCTCTTCCTCTCTCTCTCTACCCCCCCCCCTTGCTTGTGTTCTTTCTATCTCTCAAAAATAAATAGGGGTGCCTGGGTGGCTCAGTTGGTTAAGTGTCTGACTTCTAGTTTTGGCTCAGGTCATGATCTCATTGTTCATGAGTTTGAGTCTCATGCAAGGCTCTGTGCTGACAGCATGGAGCCTGCTTGGGATTTTTTCTTTCCCTTTCTCTCTGCCTCTCCCTTGCTTGTGCTCACTCTCTCTCTCTCTCTCTCTCTCTCTCTCTCTCTCTCAAAATAAATGAATAAACTTTAAGAAAACTAAAGGAAGGTAAATAGTGGATAGAAATGAAAGAAAAAGGTGGAAATTTAAATTCACACGAATAATTTGGAATTATCTGGAGAATAATTATGATATGCCAAAGATGTCAAGGAAAGAAAGCCAATGTACTCATGATTATAATTATGAGATAATCATATTCATGATAAAAAATATTTACAGTGATGATTAAAGAAAATGACCGAGAAATGAAAGAAAACATGAATCCATTAACTAAAAAGAATATTCCATGTGTCAGAAAATCTGACAAGGTCTACCAGAAAGAAGCCACTGCCATATTGAGAAAACAATAGAAATAGCAGAGGTTGTATGTAAGATGTTGAAGTTTAATTTAATTTTATTTTTTTCAATATATGAAATTTAGTGTCAAATTGGTTTCCATACAACACCCAGTGCTCATCCCAAAAGACGTCCTCCTCAATACCCATCACCCACCCTCCCCTCCCTCCCACCCCCCATCAACCCTCAGTTTGTTCTCAGTTTTTAAGAGTCTCTTATGCTTTGGCTCTCTTCCACTCTAACCTCTTTTTTTTTCCTTCCCCTCCCCCATGGGTTTCTGTTAAGTTTCTCAGGATCCACATAAGAGTGAAAACATATGGTATCTGTCTTTCTCTGTATGGCTTATTTCACTTAACATTACACTCTCCAGTTCCATACACGTTGCTACAGAGGGCCATATTTCATTCTTTTTCATGGCCACATAGTACTCCATTGTGTATATAAACCACAATTTCTTTATGCATTCATCAGTTGATGGACATTTAGGCTCTTTCCATAATTTGGCTATTGTTGAGAGTGCTGCTATAAACATTGGGGTACAAGTGCCCCTATGCATCAGTACTCCTGTATCCCTTGGATAAATTCCTAGCAGTGCTATTGCTGGGTCATAGGGTAGGTCTATTTTTAATTTTTTGAGGAACCTCCACACTGTTTTCCAGAAGGGCTGCACCAGTTTGCATTCTCACCAAAAGTGCGAGAGGGTTCCCATTTCTCCACATCCTCTCCAGCATCTATAGTCTCCTGACTTGTTCATTTTGGCCACTCTGACTGGCATGAAGTGATATCTGAGTGTGGTTTTGATTTGTATTTCCCTGATGAAGAGCATCTTTTCATGTGCCTGTTAGACATCTGGATGTCTTCTTTAGAGAAGTGTCTATTTGTGCTTTCTGCCCATTTCTTCACTGGGTTGTTTTTCGGGTGTGGAGCTTGGTGAGCTCTTTATAGATTTTGGATACTAGCCCTTTGTCCGATATGTCATTTGCAAATATCTTTTCCCATTCCGTTGGTTGCCTTTAATTTTGTTGGTTGTTTCCTTTGCTGTGCAGAAGCTTTTTATCTTCATAAGGTCCCAGTAGTTCATTTTTGCTCTTAATTCCCTTGCCTTTGGGGATGTCTCAAGTAAGAAACTGCTACGACTGAGGTCAGAGAGGTCTTTTCCTGCTTTCTCCTCTAGGGTTTTGATGGTCCCCTGTCTCACATTCAGGTCCTTCATCCATTTTGAGTTTATTTTTGTGAATGGTATGAGAAAGTGGTCTAGTTTCAACCTTCTGCATGTTGCTGTCCAGTTCTCCCAGCACCATTTGTTAAAGAGACTGTCTTTTTTCCATTGGATGTTCTTTCCTGCTTTGTCAAAGATCAGTTGGCCATACGTTTGTGAGTCTAGTTCTGGGGTTTCTATTCTATTCCATTGGTCTATGTGTCTGTTTTTGTGACAATACCATGCTGTCTTGATGGTTACAGCTTTGTAGTAGAGGCTACAGTCTGGGATTGTGAGGACTCCTGCTTTGGTCTTCTTCTTCAAAATTACTTTGGCTATTCGGGGCCTTTTGTGGTTCCATATGAATTTTAGGATCGCTTGTTCTAGCTTTGAGAAGAATCCTGGTGTAATTTTGATTAGGATTGCATTGAATGTATAGATAGCTTTGGGTAGTATTGACATTTTGACAATATTTATTCTTCCCACCCATGAGCATGGAATGTTTTTCCATTTCTTTATATCTTCTTTGATTTCCTTCATAAGCTTTCTATAGTTTTCAGCATACAGATCTTTTACATCTTTGGTTAGATTTATCCCTAGGTATTTTATGCTTCTTGGTGCAATTGTGAATGGGATCAGTTTCTTTATTTGTCTTTCTGTTGCTTCATTGTTAGTGTATAAGAATGCAACTGATTTCTGTACATTGATTTTGTATCCTGCAACTTTGCTGAATTCATGTATCAGTTCTAGCAGACTTTGGGTGGAGTCTATCGGATTTTCCATGTATAATATCATGTCATCTGCAAAAAGTGAAAGCTTGACTTCATGTTTGCCAATTTTGATGCCTTTGATTTCCTTTTGTTGTCTGATTGCTGATGCTAGAACTTCCAACACTATGTTCAACAAAAGGGTGAGAGTGGACATCCCTGTCGTGGTCCTGATCTCAGGGAAAAAGCTCTCAATTTTTCCCCATTGAGGATGATGTTAGCTGTGGGCTTTTCATAAATGCCTTTTATGATGTTTAAGTATGTTCCTTCTATCCTGACTTTCTCGAGAGTTTTTATTAAGAAACGTTGCTGAATTTTGTCAAATGCCTTTTCTGCATCGATTGCCAGGATCATATGGTTCTTATCTTTTCTTTTATTAATGTGATGTATCACGTTGATTGATTTGCAAATGTTGAACCAGCCCTGCATCCCAGAAATGAATCCCACTTGATCATGGTGAATAATTCTTTTTATATGCTGTTGAATTCGATTTGCTAGTATCTTATTGAGAATTTTTGCATCCATATTCATCAGGGATATTGGCCTGTAGTTCCCTTTTTTTACTGGGTCTCTGTCTGGTTTAGAAATCAAAGTAATACTGGCTTCATAGAATGAGTCTGGAAGTTTTCCTTCCCTTTCTATTTTTTGGAATAGCTTGAGAAGGATAGGTATTATCTCTGCTTTAAACGTCTGGTAGAACTCCCCTGCGAAGCCATCTGGTCCTGGACTCTTATTGGGAGATTTTTGATGACTGATCCAATTTCTTCGCTGGTTATGGGTCCGTTCAAGCTTTCTATTTCCTCCTGATTGAGTTTTAGAAGCGTGTGGGTGTTTAGGAATTTGTCCATTTCTTCCAGGTTGCCCAGTTTGTTAACATATAATTTTTCATAGTATTCCCTGACAATTGCTTGTATCTCTCAGGGATTGGCTGTAATAATTCCATTTTCATTCATGATTTTATCTATTTGGGTCATCTCCCTTTTCTTTTTGAGAAGCCTGGCTAGAGGTTTATCAATTTTGTTTATTTTTTCAAAAAACCAACTCTTGGGTTTATCGATTTTGTTTATTTTTTCAAAAAACCAACTCTTGGTTTTGTTGATCTGCTCTACAGTTTTTTTTAGATTCTATATTGTTTATTTCTGCTCTGACCTTTATTATTTCTCTTCTTCTGCTGGGTTTAGGCTGTCTTTGCTGTTCTGCTTCTATTTCCTTTAGGTGTGCTGTTAGATTTTGTATTTGGGATTTTTCTTGTTTCTTAAGGTATGCCTGGTTTTCCTCTCAGGACTGCCTTCGCTGCATCCCAAAACATTTGGATTGTTGTATTTTCATTTTCATTTTTTTCCCATATATCTTTTAATTTCTTCTCTAATTGCCTGGTTGACCCTTTCATTCTTTAGTAGGGTGTTCTTTAATCTCCATGCTTTTGCAGATTTTACAGACTTTTTCCTGTGGTTGATTTCACACTTCATAGCATTGTGGTCTGAAAGTATGCATGGTATGATTTCAACTCTTGTATACTTATGAAGGGCTGTTTTGTGACCCAGTATGTGATCTATCTTGGAGAATGTTCCATGCGCACTCGAGAATAAAGTATATTCTGTAGCTTTGGGATGCAGAGTTCTAAATATATCTGTGACAAATTCCTTCAGTTTTTGTTTGTTTGGGAAGACCTTTATCTCTCCTTCTATTCTAAATGACAGACTTGCTGGATAAAGGATTCTTGGCTGCATATTTTTTCTGTTCATCACATTGAAGATCTCCTGCCATTCCTTTCTGGCCTGCCAAGATTCAGTAGAGAGATCGGTCACGAGTTTTATAGGTCTCCCTTTATACGTTAGAGCATGTTTATCCCTAGCTGCTTTCAGAATTTTCTCTTTATCCTTGTAATTTGCCAGTTTCACTATGATATGTCGTGCAGAAGGTCGATTCAAGTTACGTCTGAAGGGAGTTCTCTGTGCCTCTTGGATTTCAATGCCTTTTTCCTTCCCCAGATCAGTGAAGTTCTCGGCTATTATTTCTTGAAGTATACCTTCAGCAGCTTTCCCTCTCTCTCTTCCTCCTCTGGAATACCAATTATGCATAGATTATTTCTCTTTAGTGCATCACTTAGTTCTCTAATTTTCCCCTCATACTCCTGGATTTTTTTGTCTCTCTTTTTCTCAGCTTCTTCTTTTTCCATAATTTTATCTTCTAGTTCACCTATTCTCTCCTCTGCCTCTTCAATCTGAGCTGTGGTCCTCTCCATTTTATTTTGCAGCTCATTAATATCATTTTTTTAGCTCCTCCTGGCTTTTCCTTAGTCCCTTGATCGCTGTAGCAATAGATTCTCTGCTGTCCTTTATACTGTTTTCAAGCCCAGAAATTAATTTTATGACTATTATTCTAAATTCACTTTCTGTTATATTGTTTAAATCGTTTTTGATCAGTTCGTTAGCTGTCATTATTTCCTGGACGTTTTTTTGAGGGGAATTCTTCCATTTCGTCATTTTGGATTGTCCCTGGAGTGGTGCGGAACTGTGGGGCACTTCCCCTGTGTTGTCTTGAATAACTTGCATTGGTGGGCAGGCCGCAGTCAGACCTGATGTCTGCCCCCAGCCCACCACTGGTGCCACAGTCAGACTGGTGTGTGCCTTCTCTTTCCCTCTTCTAGGGGCGGGATTCACTGTGGTGTGCCGTGGTCCGTCTGGGCTACTTGCACACTGCCAGGCTTGTGGTGCTGGGGATCTGGCATGTTAGCTGGGGTGGATCGGCAAGTTGCAAGTGGGCGGGAGGGGCAGGCTCAGCTCGCTTTTCCTTCGGAGATCTGCTTCGGGACGGGCCCTGCGGCACCGGGAGGGAGTCAGACCTGCTGGAGTGGATGAATCTGCAGAAGCACATCCCTGGGAGTGTGAGCAGTGCAAGTTCCCTGGCAGGAACTGGTTCCCTTTGGGATTTTGGCTGGGGGATGGGCGAAGGAGATGGTGCTGGCCAGCGCCTTGTTCCCTTGCAAGCTGAGCTCTGTCATCTGGGGCTCAACAACTCTCCCTCCCGTTGTCCTCCAGCCCTCCAGCTCTCCGAGCAGAGCTGTTAGCTTATAACCTTCCAGATGTTAAGTCCCGCTTGCTGTGAGAACACACTCTGTCCGGCCCCTCCGCTTTTGCAGGCCAGACTTGGGGGCTCTGCTTGACCGGTGGGCTGCCCCTCTGCCCAGGCTCCCTCCCTCCAGTCCGTGTAGCACGCACCACCTCGCCGCCCTTCCTACCCTCTTCTGTGGGCCTCTCGCCTGCGCTTGGCTCTGGAGACTCCATTCTGCTAGTCTTCTGGCGGTTTTCTGGGTTATTTAGAAGGGTGTAGGTGGAATCTAAGTGATCAGCAGGACGCGTAGTGAGCCCAGCGTCCTCCTATGCCGCCATCTTCCCCAGGTCCCTCTCTCTGAAGTTTAATTTTAGAAATAAACAAATTATTTTTCTTGATCACTACACATTTCAGCAAAAGAAAAAGAAGATGACCTGATTAAATCTCCTTGCAAACATACTAATAACACTATTTCCTGGAAACAGAGAGTGGGAAAGCCTTTATGTATGGAATACATTTAGCAGAATGTACGTGGAATGTACTCAGATGACTCATGAAAAACAACATTGAAATCTATGGATTTACGTAAGATGATTTCTTGGAATAATATTATAAGGTTTGTAATTATTAGTGAATAAAATGGGGTTGTTTTATGACCAAATTAGTTTTCTGTTGTGTGACACCTTTTATGCATAACTTAGAGACTCTGTATACTAAATCTAGGTAAAATATAGTCTAATGCATCAAGAAAGAATCTACAGAGCAGCACTGGCAGACTTGGACTTCTCTATCTTCTGTTTTTAAGTACGTGTATCCTTGAGATGATTAAAGCTGCTTGATAGCAGTAAGATTTATGATCTGTGTGAATCTGATTTGACAAACCAGTCTTTGTATTAACTCCAATTGGCGTTGTAAGCAGAATTTTCTTTCAGTCTCAGAAATCATAATGACTAGCCATTCTTAACAAAAATTAGGATGAAAAAATTAAGGTATGATTCCAGTATGGCTGTCTAGCTATTCTTTGTTTACAGTAGCAAAATCTTTGGTTTAAAGTAGCAAAGTGTTTGTTTAAAGAAGCAGAATATGGGGACAAGTCTTTCCAATGGGATTTGGAGGAAACTGACCTAGAAACATGGGACTGGCTTATTGGATAGTCAAGAGTGTATTAGGTGGAAAGAAACTTAGTGAAAACTTCTACTATCTGTCTTTTGCTAGTAGCCCTGATAAAACCTAGACCGCAAAAGTAACAAGCGTAAGTAGTAGGGAAAATAATAATAAGAGCAGTTTTTTCCCATCCCTGGAAAGTCTTATATTTCAGGGGCTAGCTGGGCATATATTACTTTCATTCACAAAGTAACTCAAGACCACTGATTAATTTAAAAAAATGACAAACGGGATTTCTGGGTGGCTCAGTCCGTTCAGTGTCTGACTTCAGCTGAGGTCATGATCTCACAGTTTGTGGGTTCCAGCCCCATGTGGGACTCTATGCTACCAGTTCAGAGCCTGGAGCTTGCTTCAGATTCCCTCTCTCTCTCTGTCTCTCTGCCTCTCCCCCAACTCATGCTCTGTCTCTCTCATCTCTCAAAAATATATAAACGTTTAAAAGATTTTCAATAAAAACAACACACACACACACACACACACACACACACACACACACACACACAAACTATACAGGTTGTGGGAACTCTAGTCAAATACCTATGAAATCCTGAGAGCACACTGATAAATGTTTAAATACTTTAGAAAAGATATCGACAGAAATTTGATTAATCATTACTCACCCAAGTTCTTAGAATTAATGGTTTAACAGATGATCACAAATTTTAGAGACTAATAAATAACAACAAACTTTTGTGAGCAGATGCTTCTGACGGCATGACAACCAACTTACTAAAATGGGTGAAATAAGGAGTTTGGCAGCCTTGCCCTGGGAGAGTCAAGTCCAACCCATCATCAACTCAATAACGGAATAATCCTTCCAAAGTAGTAGGAATATCATGAATACAGGTGACCCTATATTACCTTTATGATAACCAAAGAGCATACCTAACTTAGTGCCCTTCATGCTGACAATGATAGATACTGTGATAGTCAGATCTCTAGAATTACCTAGCAACTTCAGCTCATGAAATAAGTAAGCATGTGAGTGCTTAGTCTATGAACCAATAGGAAAAGAGGTGGGACAACTAATGTGACAAAGAACTTCTCTCAGTGTCAACTGGGAAAAAAATGGCTTGAAAATGTGTATGAGACAAATATCCCATGATCAAAAAATTGGAAATTCTGGCAAGTGAATTCTGTTGGCTTTCTACCACTAGGTTCAAGTGCAAACTGGTATTAGCTAGGAGTAACACTCTACTCTAGGCTTTCCTTAAAATGTGCAACAAAAGCAATCTCAGAGAATATTGTCCACCTGTATATATCACTTTTGTTGACAATACACAATTCATTGCTACCACTGTATATAAATGGACCATAAAACATATTACACAAACACACCACATTCCATTTCATTATCAGAGTGGCAGTCTCAATTAAAACTGATATGAGCAGCTGTAAAAGTTATAAAAACAAATGATAAATAAATTGTAGGTTTGGTTTCACTGTTTAAATGATTGTCATTAGGTTGAATATGAAGGGAAGTAAGATACGGGATCCACTGAGGAGGTTTCTACAATTAGGTGGTAGAAATGAGGGGCTTGGGGGGGCGCCTGGGTGGCGCAGTCGGTTAAGCGTCCGACTTCAGCCAGGTCACGATCTTGCGGTCCGTGAGTTCGAGCCCCGCATCAGGCTCTGGGTTGATGGCTCGGAGCCTGGAGCCTGTTTCCGATTCTGTGTCTCCCTCTCTCTCTGCCCCTCCCCTGTTCATGCTCTGTCTCTCTCTGTCCCAAAAATAAATAAAAAACGTTGAAAAAAAAAAAAGAAATGAGGGTCTTGGGGAGGATACAATTGTACAGCTTTATTTTTAGAACTTATAATTTTTTTCTTTGGTTTGGTCTGGTACAGGGTACCCAAAGAAGGTGATATACATGGTCCAGACACAATATTCATACCATAAAATTTGATATCAAATAATCATAATGTATTTTAGGATATGTCAAAACTTTTCACCTAATTAGGACAAGTAGTGAATTTAGTCCATTACCAAGCAGTAAAAAACAATCTTGTGAATTTTCTCCTGTCAGATCTAGTATCAACCCAATGGTGAGGTCAAGAAGTGATAGTAAGTCTATCTCTGTCTAGCTGTAATTGTAAACCCTATGGGTAAGCATTATGCTAAGCTAGACAACCTGGCCATGAAAGAATGAGTGTGGGTCAAATTAAAACAGGTTGGCATTATAGCAATCAGAAGAGTCATGTATAAGTAGATCATGATTCCAGGGCAGAATGAATCCACACTGCTTCTATGAGAATGTTCCAGAGCAAGAGAATAATAATTTTAGCTATCTTTCTTCAGATCTGGCAGTGATTTTTGGCCAAGCTCAAAGCAAAACAAAATAAAAACAAGACAAAACAATGTCAGATCTGTTTTCCTCAGAGAAGGTAATCTAGACTCCTACTAACTCATATATTTGCAAAAAGAATTCACATGGAGTATTTGAAGAAAAATGACTCAATTATTTTAATAGCTTTCAATAACTCAACCTACTAGTAGCCAAATACAGTAATCATGAGGCAAATATTTTATAGGCTGTATTTATGACTATTTTTCCAGATGACCAAGAGAAATATTACCAGTGAATAAAATTTAGATGTTAAACAACAAAGTTTCTGTACTTTATCAAGTCATTAATTATGATGATATGTAGCTAACAGTAGCCTAGTAATGATAGGAAGTAAGTTACTGCTTCATGGCTGATGTCAGAGCTTGATTTGCTCCTTTTCATATATCATATCATGTAGATGAAGATGCATGCATTGAAGGAAAATACAATTACCAAAGATCCTAAGAAAAAGCACACATACAGTTAAATATCTACAACACACACTAAAAATTTGTAATTACTAAGGATAATGGAAGAAAAAGAATAATTGAGCTGGAATTTTTACTCTACATGGAATAGTTCAAATACTGATGTTCAAAGCAATGTTTGTAAGACTATTCTTTTGCACAAAATGTTTCAGAAAAATGGTGTAAAAAAGTTATCAAAATAAACCTGAGAAATATGTATCAAGAAGATACTGGCAAGGTAAGAGTTTAGACTGGGAAGGATAAGAACAGGACTAGAATCTATTCTCTCACTTTACTGGAAGACACTTGGGTAAGAGAGAAAGATGACTCAAATAGAACCCCTGTAAACATGCTAATAACATAGACTCCTGGAAACATACTAGTGGTATGGACTAGCAGGAGTGCCCTTATCTACGTAAAGCTTAAATAAACAGAAAATATCTCAGTCCTGGCTTTTAGTAAATGTCACCTAAGCTATGTAATTATAAAAGGAAGATGTTTAATGACTAAAAGACCTCCCTTTTATGTAAGTGAAGTTCAACATACATTATGCAGAGACTTATATATAAAACCCAAGCCAGAGTAATTCTTTGTACAAAAATGGACCCAAGAAACTCTGTTATCCCAGATGTCCTCATGCTTTATGTATGTTTCAGGTTACTGGTAACCTTAAAATATTAGGACATTTTGATAGTTTGTGACATCCTTTTTTTCCTATGAGTCTGACTTGCCCCTCTGATTATCAGTGTTGGGTAACGGACCAACCAGAGCTGAGAGACCTTGTTCACAGATCTTGCATTCAACTAAGACAAGAAAGTTCATGCTATTGATGACCTTACCATTGATGAGGGAGCTTGGGGCAAGCTGAGGGTAAAATATAAGCTGCCCCCCCTGCCCGCCCCAGGTAGAATATGTCTGATATTCCTCAGACACTCCTGGCTACTCGAGAACAAAGGAACAAAGGAAAGGCGTTTTAGTGCTTGCCATGGTAATGTGGGAAACTAAGGCAAATGAATAATTAAATTCCCTTACTGCCTATAGCCCATTGACAAGTCCTTGAAACCAGCAGAGTGACCTACCTCTAGGAGCTCAGCTGCTTCAAGGATGGCACTTTGCTGGGGGCAAAAGAGAACCTTAGCTTAACATCATCCCAACCTTAAGGATCCTGTAAGTCAACTTCCTTGTTCTCAACTGCCCCAAGACATATGCTGGAATCATACTCCAAGCTTATGGCCCCCTGATATACAACTGAAGGCTCTCATGACTGAGGTTTTATTAAATGGCAACAAATTGTCCTAAAAACCTTGCTTCCAAAATTCCTTAGAGACGTACTCGATCCCTGACCCCCTCCCAACCTGAGAGTATATAATGAGTTACCTTTCAGGACCCCAGTGCAGCTCTTTCTACCGATGGATCCTGGCCCCATGCTTTAATAAAATCACCTTTTTTGCACCAAAGATGTCTTCAAGAATTCTTTCTTGGCTGTTGGCTCCAGACCCCATGATACCCTCCCCATCACCCCAAAATGTCATCACATAGATATAAGGATCATGCCCTAGAGTAAGGACTACTCTTCCAAAAAGCCTACAAAACTGTTAAAAGGAGTTATTTGTAAGTTATAAGAATTTACTGAATCTTGTGAATACATAATAAGGTATTCATAAGAGCCTTTTTAAGCCACATATTTTGCATCTTATTCAGATGTTATGGCTAATGACATTAAAAAAAAATCAGTTCCCTTGTGTGTGTTTTATCTCTACTTATTTAATAAAATCATATACAGAAATAATGATACCGCTATTATTTTACCTGAAAATCTGTTAAAGATATTTTATAGCAGCTTTCTTTCTTCTAGACTTGCTCAGCATAAAATGTTATATTTTAAGCACCATAAGGCTTTCAACAGCTCTACATCCTTTAGGAGGAAGAAGTGGCACATTTAGCCTAATGCTATTGATTCACTTAAACCAAGAGAGCAGTGAATCTTGACTTAACTTTATGCCATGGCATATATCCCTGCATTATATTGCCACCCTTTTGCCAAAGACATAATCCCTCCAACCCCTTGGCTCCTAGACAAAAGGCTCTACAAACACTTTTATCTACCTAGCAGCTGCTCCCCATTTGAGATTGTGGACCTCTGGGGTTTATGCATACTGCCACACTTCCTTCCCTAGCACAACAAACAGAACTGAAGTACCTCAAAAAGCTCTGTGAATAAGGCAGAGTGCAGCTGTTTAGAAACAAAGGGATAACTGCTGCTTTGAAAGGGCCAATTAATCATCTCCCACTACCACGTTAGAGTCATAAGCCCACTTGCTTAAATAAGTATTAATTTTAAAATGACAGCCCACACCTCTTTTATTATCTCGCCCCATGCTTCCTATAATGGGAATATATGTCTCTCTACTCGTTATGGAATATTCCTGGCTTTCAGTGGTTTACTCTTGGTTTTAACATTTATGGAAGTCCTTTAGACATATACAAAACAACCTTTTAAAAGTGCAATAGTAACAATTACTCTGTGTATGGTGTTCTCTAGGTTTTGATACCAAGACTGGCCCACTTTATTGTCTGTATCCACACACCTCTCCTCTTTTGTCCAGAAATTCACTCAATTGGGCCTCAGATCTTACAACTTTAGTATGTCTTGTGTTGCAAACACAAGCTAACTCTCCTCACGCCAATCTGGCTAACAACCTATTCACTGAAAAACCAAGTCTCTGAATTTTTTTTTTCTTTAAGTACATCCATGTCACCAAGATAACTTAGCTGGAGATTTTTCAGTACAGCTTGGTTCAACTTTAACTTCACAGGTATTTTACATTTTACGCCCTAAACTCTTCTCAGATTCAATGACTTTCATGTGAACAGATGGTGTTTCCCTAGGAAGCAAGTTACCTTTTCTTTCCATTTTTATATACCTGTATCTGAATCTTCCCCTCTAGTAGCAAAATCATTATGGTAAACCATCTTCAATCTGAGTGTAGGTCTTTGTCTACAATTTGTATTTATCATTTCATCATTGGTGAATTGATCATTGAACAAATACATTTTCAGCAAATTGACCTAGAGCAAGATGTTTGATATTACCAAGGGCATATACTATTAGATTATTAGATTACATTGTCAAAGAGCTAGATGGTGGTAGAAAGAATCTGTTTTGAAAAAAAATATGTAGGATTTTTCTGGAATCTACTTTTGGAAGACAATATCTGTATAACTTAAAAATATATTGTTATCGGGGCGCCTGGGTGGCGCAGTCGGTTAAGTGTCCGACTTCAGCCAGGTCACGATCTCGCGGTCCGTGAGTTCGAGTCCCGCGTCAGGCTCTGGGCTGATGGCTCGGAGCCTGGAGCCTGTTTCCGATTCTGTGTCTCCCTCTCTCTCTGCCCCTCCCCCGTTCATGCTCTGTCTCTCTCTGTCCAAAAATAAATAAAAAACGTTGAAAAAAAAATTAAAAAAAATATATTGTTATATAATACACATACCATAAAATTTACCATTTGAAAGTATATAATTTCAGTGTTTTTTAGTATATTCACAAGATGAAAAATCACCACCATCTAATTCCTGAACATTTTCATCATTCTAGAAAGAAACCCTTTACCCATTAGTAGTCACTTCTCTTCCCCCTTTAGAACCCCTGGAAACCAATGATCTATTTTCAGTCTCTATGGAATTATTATTTGGCACATTTCATGTAAATAGAATCATGTAATATGTAAATTTTTATTACTGGCTCCTATCACTCAGCATGTTTTTTAAGGCTCATTCATGTTATAGTATGTACAAATGCTTAATTCTTTATTATGGCTAAATAATATTCCATTGTTGGATATATCACATTTGTTTAACTCTTAATCAGTTGATGGACATTTGTATTGGACTGTTACCACTTTTTGGTTATCATGAAAAATGTTTCTATGAATGTTTGTGTATAAGTTCTTGTTTGAACACCTGTTTCCAATTCATTTTGATATATACCTAAGAGTGGAATCACTGGGACATATGGTAACTCTACATATAACTTTTCTACAGTTGCACCATTATACATTCTTCCAGCAATGAAGTCTATCGCATTACCACACTGTCTTGGTTACTATGGTTTTGTAGTGTATTTTAAATTGCAAGTGTGAATCCTATTTTCAAGAATGTTTTGGCCATCCGGGGCCCCTGTTTATGAGTCAGACTTTCTTTTTTTCTTTTTAACTTTTTTTTACATTTATTTATTTTTGACAGACAGAGAGAGACAGAGCACAAGTGGGGGAGGGGCAGAGATAGAAGGAGACACTGAATCCAAAGCAGGCTCCAGGCTCTGAGCTGTCAGCACAGAGCCTGACACGGGGCTCAAACTCACAAACTGTGAGATCGTGACCTGAGCCAAAGTCAGACGCTTAACCGACTGAGCCACCCAGGCATCCCTATGAGTCAGACTTTCTTGTTTCTTTGCATGTATCATAATTTTGGTGAAAACTAGATATTTTAAATAATTTAACAGGACAGCTCAGGACATCAGATTTCCTCCATCCTAAGTTGGTTTGTGTTGCTACCTGTAGTAATTGTTGTTTATGTGTTTAGTGACATTTCTGAACAAATGCTGCAAAGGTTGTATATGTCAAGGGTGACCACTAGCTTCTGTAATTAGCTTGCTTAGTGGGAGATCAATAAAGTGGCCCACTTTATTGTCTGTACCCACACACCTCTCTTTAGTAACTGGACACAGATTTCTTTAAATATCTAGAACCAATGGGTCTGTGAGTCTTTACCAAGGGGTTCTGAGTGGATGCCGGGATATGCTTTCCCCATTTAACCAGGTAATCTAAGACTCTTTCTCAGTCTTCCTCAACTTCCTGCTTTCAAAGACCATCCAGGTCAGTCAGAAGTAAGAGCTTAGAACCTTCTCAGACCTTTCCTGAGCATGTGTACAGACTTATACATGGAAATGGCCCCTATATTCCCAAGAATGTTGGAGTTTCCCAGAGTCCTCAGGAATAGAACAGATTATCCTTAGCTTTTCCTTTTAATCTTTTTGGTTAATCCATTGTTTGCCCCACTGCCTCAGAAGGGCTTAATGCCAAAACATTCAACAAAGTCTCCAGGACAAGTTTTAATACTGGGTGAATTTGAAAGAAATCAAATCAAAGCAGCACTTTCATATGGAATCTTTGAGGGAACCACAAATAAGGGCCAAATAACGACTCCTTCCTCTGAATAAGGCTTTGAAAGAGCTCCAACTGTATTCTACTTCTTCCTGGGCTGCAAATAATGGTCTGTTTATTTTTCCCTAGCTACTACTAAGCTGAGGAGCAGGGCCTTGGACTAGCAAGTTAAAACACCACAGAGTTCTCTGGTTTTGCCCAAATTCACCCAGTTTTTTAAACTAAATACTCCCTGGGTTGCTGCAAGCCTTTAGTTAATATTGAGAGTTCTCTAAAAAGTTAATTCTGACCATTTTTGCCAGGTTTATCAGTTGTTGCACAAAGGAGTGAACTTTCTGACATCTATGACTTGCCATTTTCACTGATGCCACTACCTATTCATTAAACAGTATATAGATTGCAATCTTTGAAATCAAATACTCGTCTCTTGCTTGGAGACCAACTTGAATGATGTCAAAGTCTTTGTGAGTGAAGAGTATACACAATTAAAACTGAATGGTTTTAGGCAATTTTATTTAAAATAATTTTCAATATATTTCTTTTTTAATGTTTATGTATTTTGAGAGAAAGAAAAAGAAAGAGTGACTCTGAATGTGAGTGGGGGAGGGGCAGAGAGAAAAGGAGAGAGAGAAAATCTCAAGAAGGCTCCATGCTTCAGTGCACAGCCTGATGTGGGGCTCAATCCCATGAACCGTGAGATCATGACCTGAGCTGAAATCAAGAGTCAGATGCTTAACCAACTGAGCCACCCAGACATCCCTAAAATAATTTTAAAAGTCTAAAGATTTCTATTAGAATTGTCATCTGAAAAGATCATCTATATTCAGACTGAATTTGGATGATATATTCAGCAATTCTCAGTGATATTCTACATAAGATGTTTATTTAGTAATAAATATTTCATCAAAGGCAAGCATGGAATTTTTAAAAGAGGTGCAGTAGAGTTGCTCGATTTCCATAGGGGACTCAGAATCATTTAAGAGTAATTTTGTCTGACATTTTCTCTGTCAAGTTATTATGTATGCCAGATGACTGAAATATTTTACATCCATATGGTCCTCTAATTTTTTTTCAGTTATGAGTTATTACATGCTTAAGTAAATCATCTTCTCTGTAAAAGCCAATCATACAAAAAATATAAAAATTGTATGCAGAACCAAGGGACTTTTGTACTTAAAACTGACATATTACAATATATACTGATAATCTTAGAAAACCCAGTTCAACATTCATGTCTCTTTCTCTAAGTTTAGGTGTTATGCTCAATGCTGAGCAAGTAAAGATGATTGACATAGTTGATACTTTATGAGAGCTTCTAGATGATGGAAAGACAGAAAAATAATGTCATCTAAATATAAGTAGTTTATTATAGGCATTCACTAAATCCTAACTGATCCCAGAGGAAGAAGTAACTTGAAGTCAGGAATGATAACACAGGGTAGACATTTAAGCTAAATGTTACAAAGTGAAGAGGAATGTGTCATCTAAAATCAAACCAAGGGGCGCCTGGGTGGCGCAGTCGGTTGAGCGTCCGACTTCAGCCAGGTCACGATCTCGCGGTCCGTGAGTTCGAGCCCCACTTCGGGCTCCGGGCTGACGGCTCGGAGCCTGGAGCCTGTTTCCGATTCTGTGTCTCCCTCTCTCTCTGCCCCTCCCCCGTTCATGCTCTGTCTCTCTCTGTCCCGAAAATAAATAAAAACGTTGAAAAAAAAAATAAAAAAAATAAAATAAAATAAAATCAAACCAAGTGTATTCCAGAAATAGGGAACAGTATACATATGTAAAATATTATTATTTTCTTATGAAACATGCACTTTTTTCTTTTCATTCTTAAAAATCTGATTCTCTTTTCAGATTACCCCCAATCTCCACATTGGTTTCATGGGAATCTGAACTCACATACATATCAAGAAATGGGCCTAGTTGGTCTAAGTTTAATGACACAGAAATGTGACCCAATTCTGACCCAATTCTTTCTTTCTGAAAAAAAAGTTGAATAAGAAGTTTCCCAAAAAAGTTTTGCAGTTCCTAAGTGAAAATCAAGGGTATAACAATCATTTTATTCCTCTAGAAACTGTCATCTTAAACTAATGCTTGGAATTTATGCAGCATCTTGCCATACATTTAAAATTAAAGCCAACACTGAAATTGAACAAATTTCATTTGGAGAATGGAAAAATACTTGATCTTTGATATCACTGAAGCCTGAATCAACCTTGAAGCAATGCTGTCTCTGGACCTCTATAAATAGATCTATAACTTTATATCAACCTAACTCTTACATATGCTCTGAAATATACGTGCACATGTGCATACACAAACACACATGAAAATATGTATATAAGTGGCAAAGTTAATTATAATAATTTTTCACCAAGGTGATTTGATTCCACATTGAATGAAAGTTTTAATTAATTTCAACATACAATAAGAACATCCTTTCTATTTTTGAATCAGTATTGGAACATCTCAGCTGAAGTGCAGCTATCGTCCTCCTTTGTCATGTGCTCCCACCATCATGCCATGACATGTAGAAAATCGAAGATGGCAAGCACCAAATGTAGAAAATGCACTATTTGGTTCTGCATGAGTAATTATTTGATAACAAGTAAAAAACATACAAAACCCTTTGACTAATACCTCCAAATATCCTAAAATTTCTGTCACAAATTGAAAATATTGAGGTATAGACTAGCCCAAAAAATAAAAGGTGTTCCCAAATCAGTCTGATCATAGCATTACTTCTTAGAGATATGGTGACAAAATGCATGCAAATAATGGTACACATGTTACAACTTCACAAAATGTCATGCCACTTTTTGGCTTAATTGATTAATTAGATAATCTGCTCTGTGCTTCAAACAGACATGTAGTGTTTTTGCTAGGCATTGGTAATAGGGTTTTGAATAGGATAGTAAGATTCCTGTGTTTATGGATTTTAAGATCTAATAAGATAATCACTAAATGGATAATCACAAAATTATTAATTATGACAGCCATGAATATAGTGAAAGATTAGTAAAAATAATTTTAGATCATGCTTATGGTCATGTAACTAGAAGGGTAAATTAGTTGAAGAAGAAGAGAAAGAGAAGATACTTTCTATTTCCCAGAGTCCTTCAGAGATATACAGCATGAAACACAGCATGATGACAGCTACAATGACTTCAGTCACTTGGGGAGACTTTTTTTAACCCATTTTTAATATTTTCCTAGCTCACAAGTTGTTTACAGAGGAAAATATGGAAGTATTTCCCTGGACCCAGGAGGTATCATAAGTCTTATTAAAACTTATCATTATCATTTATAAAAGTGAAAAATGATTTATTATATACTTGGAAATAAGTAGCAAAAAATTTATTATACACTTGGAAACAAGTAGCAAAAAATTACCATCTGGCATCCTTCCAGTTTGCCAACAAAGTCATAAAGTTAAATAAAATGAGTCTCTCAGTAATTTTAAGTAAATCACTGCTTACTGTAATCCAGATATAAGTGAACTATTTATAAGACAGTTCAGTTGAAGAACTGATTAAAATTTACAAAGGAAATGAATGAGGGGAAAAAAGGTTGTATTGTTTTTCTGTTTTGGTTTAACAATAAAGATTTTTCATAAAACTTACCTGATGCCAAAATTCTTATCAGGTCTTTTTGAAATACGGCTAATGGCCTAAAACAAGACTACACACACACACACACACACACACACACACACACACACACACAAATCTACACTGTTAATTCTTATATGTTCTAAGAGGTAATTAAAATAACTATTATCCTATCTTTTAGTGTTATTATCAAGGCTATCCCAAACACAGCTCAGAGATAAATTAAGGCAAGCAGAGACCGTGAAAGATCTCCCAGAAAACTGCCTCTGTCTTGCTTCACAAGCTCCTGTTACATTTCTCTTGTTCTTTAGTGATATTACCAAATTTGTTATTACAAAATATTGTGTACTTTTAAGACGCTGCAATGTCTACTCCAATAAATCAGCATAAAAGTGTTTAGCCTTTTCAAATGGGCATAGTGTACAGTCACATACTACTTCTTTTGTACACTTTTACCTTTTCCTCCAAATTCCTCATCCCATCTGACTTCCAGATGTGTGCTTTAAATAGCCTTCCTATAGAAGGATATAGCTGTGCCACAAAAGCATACCATTCAGGAATGATGATCAGCATTTCCCAAGTGAATACTAGATCCCAGGTAATATAACACGAAGTTTTATAAACTGTCTTTAATTCTCCAAATCACACCAATATAGAGTGTTAATTTTTAAAAAGTATCTTAAGTAAATAAATGGTAGAGAATGTAATATTCAGGATAAGGGGGAGGCTAAAAGGTAGAGGGGAATGATTTGTTTGATTTGATTTTGAATGAGGGTGGTGGCAATTTTGAATGAGACTGGGAATGCTAGAGGAAATTACAGAAGCTTAGGGATTAGGAGGAAACATAAATATTTAGATGAAATTGGGAGTAGCTATTAAAGAATGTGGAAGGGCACCTGGGTGGCTTGGTCAGTTGGGCATCTGACTCGGTATCAGCTCAGGCCATGATCTCTCGGTTTGTGGGGCTGTACCCTAGCTGGGGCTTTGTGCTGACAGTGTGGAGCCTGTTTAGGATTCTCCAATCCTTCTCTAACTGTCCTTCCCCCAACTTGCTCTCTATCTTTCTCTCTCAGAATAAATAAATAAACAGCAAAAAAAAAAGGATTTTAAAAAAGAATGTGGAAAAAATGAAAAGATATTTTTTAATAGTTAGAAATATGAAATATCTCTTGGACAGAGGGACAAGGGCAACAATACTTTGTGTGGTCAGAAATGGACATACAGTGCAACGTGAGAGAATTCCAACCATGATGGCAAGAGGCAAGTGGGATGAATAGCTAACATATGACAGAAGCAAGAATGGCCAATTTGGTGACACACTAGAATGTAGTTGCATACACTTCTGAAGTTTTAGCAAGAAAAAAGAACAGAAACTTGTAAGCAAAGAAAATGTTTTAATCCAAAGACTGACTCATGTCCTGGCAGAACCTGTAGATCCAATACCCATTCTCTCAGTCTCATGTAAACTAGTTATAAAACAACTACAAATTGCTGCTAAATATTCTGCTTAAAATTCATAATGAACCTCTAGGCACCTTGACAAAAGGGCCATCACAGCATACAGCATGGATGAATACTTGCATGACAGTGAAAATAGCAATGATGGCTATCCTGAAAGCTTATATCCATCAATATGTAGACAGAGCTCTGTAAACTATACTGCCATTTCAGGAGCAATGTGACACTGAAAATACTCAAATTAAAATGCCAGGCATTTAGCAGCAATTATCTAATGGATTTTCATTTCCATGGATTTATTCCAAATTTCTTATTTCTAAATGAGAAGTGTGCAACATAATTTCTCTTTGGGAGCCTGTGTGAAGTGGGGCCCCTGCTGCTTTGCTTCTTTGAGCTCTGCTCAAAGAAAAGCATTTCACAAAACGATACAGAGGAGAAGGTGGAAGTGTGCGTGACTATCGCTTCTTGTCACCTGAGCTGGATTTTATGTATTAGCTGTGCTGAATAATACATGAATGGAACATAATACACACTAAAATTCTTATGAAAGGCCCTTACTCCACATATGTACTAGCTGCATTTCAAGCTAAATTAACTGCCCTTTTCTTATTCCTAAGCACAAAGCCTACAAATTAAAATATGTACTAATATGGTACATAAACCACACATTCAATCCCAAAGAGATTTTTTCCTTACTAATAGTAGAAGCCTTCTAAACTGACTACATAATTTGGTTTTCTATTTTTAAAAGAAATAGAAAATAGAAAAACAACCAAAACCCATATTAGTCCTATCTCTTGGTAAGAAAAACTGAAGCTTTAAAATTAAAAATTATCTTAGTTTGGATTTTCTGTAAAACAGAGCAGGAAGGGAGAGTAAAGTGCACTAACATTTTATTTTGAACATGTAAACCCAGGAATCTATTCAAGGTTCCCTCCACCACCACCACCCACCTCCAGCCCCCAGCCAAGCTTACAGACAAAACTCACAGGTGTCTGCACTTGGCCCTAACTCTTTGTTTTCCTAGGTTGTGATGCCTTCCATTCTCAGAAAGTAGACCCCAACTACAAAACATTCTTTTCTAGGCTGACCAAAACCCACATCTCAGATAAGCCCCAAACAGAGCCCCTTAAAAACCTGCCACCCCTTGGTCTACCTAGCCAAGAGTCCACCCCCTTCCCACACTCCCCATGAGCACAGCTACAACATTTCCACATCCTTCATATCCAGCCTGATAGAAACTTAGGGCTGACATCTCTCTTGATGACTGGCCCCTCTCCTCCCTTGGAGAGTGAATAAACGCTGTCCTGCTTGTTGCTATACTCTTTGTGCAATTCTTTGCTGCCTGTGTCACGGGCCACTCTAACATCAAGGCAGCAAAACTGTGGAAAAGGGGAAATGAGGTATGGGGAATATGTGAAAAAACGTGTAATTATTCATTACCATGCTGTTTGTTGCTTTACAATGAGCCATGAAGAAGGACATAGCAAGTCACCCAACCGACATCCACTTGGCTTCAGAGTCATCCATGAGAAGAGAAACTAAATGATACTGTAGAGAGTTGTGTTGCACCATCCTGATTCTCTCATTCTCCTGTTTCCCAATGGATGAAGTTTATACCATCAGGAAGTAATTCCCTTGAACTTCCTGTTGTATCACTGAGCCCTGTCAGCTGTTGTTTCTGATGTCAGACCTCACGCTGTACAGTATATTATTTCATCCAGATTCAGAAATGAAAGGTGATGAAATCTCTGGGCATGTGGCTGGCCACTCATGGCTATATGGGGGCAGCTGAAAAAAGCCAAATATTTCTAGGGAAATGACTACTCAGACCCAGACAGTGGAAATTCAGAAATTCGTGGGCCCAAAGGAGTTAATTAGGCACTTGAAGCAGAGCAAGCAAGTAGCTGAGGAGATGATGAGGAATTTCAGAAAGTGCATACAATTTGAGTCTGATACAAAGACCAACAAATTACACACACAAAACATTCTCTGATATTAATGAGGATTTGTATTTGGTAAATAATAAATAGAACAGAACCCAGTATTGCTGGTTTTTAAGGATTTGTTGCATAAATGATCCTTGTTGCATAAAAAGGAAAAATGCTTTCTGTATCAGCAATGAAAATATGAAGTGATTTGCTAAGTTGTAGGAGACTGGTTTGCAATATTATATTTGTTTTATCTTTTGGAGCACAGTTAGTTTGACTGAAATGTTTACTATAAGGAATCACAAGAAAGGATAGAGAGTATTGCCTCATGGAACATGATAGTTTTAAGTAATTCACCTACAGCATAACTATCAAGTTTCTACTTGATAGCAGATGGTGAAAATAAAAAGTGTATGGTCACCAGAGAAAATCTCTGTTATAAAAAATTCCTCCATTTTAATCATTCAATAAAACTATGTTGAAATAAAAAATCTGCTAGGTTAAATACTTCATAGAATTCTTTTAAGTTTTGGTAGCATGTTGGGCTTTTTCTTCCATATGTAAAGTTAATTTTGTTTTCTCTAGTAGTCTATTTCTCCAGAGATAAAGTTTACATATAAATACATATATATATGTATGTATGTATGTGTATATATATGTACATGTATTATATATGTGTATATATGTATATGTATGTATATGTGTGTATATATATATGTGTGTGTGTGTGTGTGTGTGTATACACACATACCCTCACCTGGCTGACTCCTATATTGAGCTAAAATATTAAACACTTTCAAAATATATATTTATACTTTTATTTGAATATTTTGGAGGCAGGGGACAGAACTCTGAGAAAGTAGATAATATATCATTAAGAGTTCTAACACAGTAGAGCCTCATTATTCACAGATCCCAAATATGTGAATTCACCTACTAGCTTAAATTTATTTATAACCCCAAAATCAATACTTGGGACACTTTTATGATCATTCATGGATATACACAGAGTGGCAAAAAAATTTGAATTGGCTGATATTTATGCTCTTGGCTGAACACAACACTCTGCCCTCTTGTTTCAGCTTTCATACTATACACAAGTGTCTTTCTCACCATCTAGTTAGTGCCACATTTTTCATATTTTTTGTGCATTGTGTTGGTGACTTCATTGTTTTAAATCACCATGAAGTATACTGATGACCTGCCACCTAGTGCTATTAAGCACAAGAAAGCTATGATGTAAATATTTATAAAATATTCAGAGAAAATATGCATGTGTTTATACAGAGAAATATACAGAGAAAATGTGCATGTTAGATAAGCTTCATTCAGGCATGATTATAATACTACTGGGCATCAGTTCAATAATAATAAATCAGCAATATATATTAAATAAGGTGTCTTTATTAATAATAAAATAATAAATTATTACATAATTTATTATATATATACTATAATTATAAATTAATAACATAATCATGTAATTTATATAATAAAATAATAATAATAAAATAAAACAAGGTTATCAGTTCATCAGTTGATGAACACATTGCCACAGGAGGAACTTAACTTTTAATTTCCTGTAGGAGCCATGATTCAATATTTAATAATCAGTGTTCTTGGTGACTTTATAAAATAAAACTCCTAGGAGTAATGAGAATTGGCTGTGTTTGGCAAGGAGAAATGACCAAAAATCATATTAAGATTATTCCAAACTCTATTTGAGTTTGTTGCTTGATGTGGAGAAAAATCTGACACTGATGGATTACAGACTAATAGCTAAACTTTCTATCCTTCCTGAGCTCAATTCCATCCTTCCTTTGTTCCTTTCCTTACAAAGAATACATAGGCTGATCAACAGAAATACTTAGGATAATGAGGGGGCAAGAAGGTCCAATAAGTGAAATTCCTCTCCAGTACAAAACTAATGGAGAGGTAAATAAAGTCTTCAGATAAAAAGAGCTCAAAATGTAATCTTCATTACTGACAAGAACTATATGAAATATAGATGCTCAGCTAAATGCACTTTCTAATACTGAACTCCAGATTTAAATGCACTCAACCAACCTGGCAGAGTCAGTGCTGACTAACTACAGTGCCTCTTTTTTTTTAATGTTTATTTATTTATTTTGAGAGGGGGCAGAGAGAGAGAGAGAGAGAGAAGAAAAGAATCCTAAGCAGGCACTGCACTGTCAGCACAGAGCCCAATGCAGGACTCAATCCCATGAACTGTGAGATCATGACCTGAGTAGAGATCAAGAGTCAGATGTTTAACTGACTGAGCCACCCGGGTGCCCCACTGCAGGTACATCTTAATCAGGATCTGAGTCTTTTCTACAAATGTACAGGTTGTAAGAGAGGGAACAAGGGATGCTCCTCTAAAACAAAATGAGCAAAGAGTAAAAGAGGAAGAGTGAGCTAATATTACTCTCATTAAACAGATAATTCACCTCTTCTCCCCTGGGAAGGAAGAAATGATGCAAGGTTATAGGAGTATTACTCTTCTTCCACGTGGAATCAAAAAATGAAGAAGACTCTTACCACATCCTTTGGAACTTTTTAGCATTATAGAAACAAGTTATATAATAATTCTGATTGCACGGTGGTACCATAAAGGTCTACTGATGATTCCTGTCACCACAGAAAGGTCATTTAGAACTTTAACACAGAGGATTTTTTTAGAGTTCTGTGTGTGAGATCTCATAATTGATTAAGTATATTTGGTTTATAATGTCATGCGCCATAAAACAGAGATAACTCTGTAACAACAATCCAGAATTGGTTAAAAGAATATTTTCATTTGCTAACTCTCCTTTCAAAGTACAATAAAGTAATTGAGCCATAATAACTAAACTCCTACTCTTTTAACTCTATGAAAAAAATAAGGCAATAAAACATAAACCTTCCCCTTGTGATAAAACAGAGTTGAGAAAAGGGGACCATAACATAGCTAGAATTATTCTCCTGGATTAAAAACAAAAAAAAAGAATGGTGTTTCTAAATGTTTATTCATTTTTGAGAGATAGAGGGAGACAGAGCATGAGCAGAGGAGGGGCAGAGAGACAGAGAGAGACAGAATCTGAAGCAGGCTCCAGACTCTGAGCTGTCAGCACAGAGCCAGATGTGGGTTCAAACTCAGGAGCCATAAGGTCATAACCTGAGCCTCAAGTCGGATAGTTAACCCACTGACCCACCCAGTTGCACCAGGAATGGTGTATCTCAGCCACAGACTAGGACTATTTTATTTCAATTGAAATTCATCATGTCCATCATATGATATTAATGAGACCTTCAGTTTACCTAGATCTTTTATATGGCAGCCAATATCACAGAGATTATATACTCCTCTGGGTCAAGGGATAGGATAATTGGAGAAACGAATAGTGTTACTTCCTGTTTGTTCACATCATTCCAATATAATTTTTTTTCCCTTTCTTGTCAGGTATATTAAAAGAAAACAGTTTAAAAAAATTCCTCAATTCCATCTGAAATAGGTAATAGGGACGAACAGAATTTGCATAATTTAGCCCCAAAACCACTTGTGATGCCCATTTTTCAATGTACAGTTTAGTACAGATTGGAAAAACTTCTTGAATGAAGAAAGTGATTATATTGATCAAAAAGAAATCTAAACAACCATTACTATTTTTGAGTTAGATAGAAACTTTGATATTAGTAGACTCTGGAAGACCATTAAAATTTACCAAGAAGTATGTTTATTAAATCTATTAAAATGTTATTGGGGCAACTGGGTGGCTCAGTCGGTTAAGCGTCCGACTTCAGCTCAGGTCATGATCTCACAGTCTGTGAGTTCGAGCCCCGCGTCAGGCTCTGTGCTGACAGCTCAGAGCATGGAGCCTGCTTCGGATTCTGTGTCTCCCTATCTCTCTGACCCTCCCCCATTCATGCTCTGTCTCTCTCTGTCTCAAAAATAAATAAACATTAAAAAAAATAATAAAATAAAATAAAATGTTATTAATAAAGAATGAGTTAAATTTAATATTTTATAAATATTTAGTGGATAAAAATCTGTTTTCATATTATTAAGAATTTTTTTGCAAAATTTAACTGAAATATTTAATTGTATCAGGCATCATTCCCTCACTGGACTGTAGTGATGACTCTGGGGTAAGGCAAGTGATCTTGTAAGTGTGGACTATTTCTGTACTCTATTCATTTCCAGTGTTATATTTGCTTACACTGCACAGTTTTAAATTTTACATTTGAACATATAAGTATCCTACTTTTGTTTTACTTTTTCAAGATGGCCATATTGTCCTTTGAGTTTATATATAAATTTTAAAATTGACTTTTCAATATAAACAAGGTATAAATAATCTTCTGGAATTTTGATTAAAATTGTTTAGAATTTATATTTCAATTTTAGAACATTTGATGTATTTATACTATTGAGTTGTTTCTACCCATGAAGGTGATATATTCTTTTATTTATGTGGTCTTCAAAAATTCCTCTCAAGAATATTTTGTGGTTTTTACACCTGTTATTAAATTTAGCCCTAAGGCCTAATTTTTTGATATTAAAATTGGTATTTTAAAAATTTCACTTTCTATTGTTTGTTGCACTATAGAAAATACATTTAACTTTTTACATTGATCTTGCGTCCATAAATCTTATAAAATTCAAGTTTTAATCTTTAAACTCTCTCTGTAGCTTCTTTTAGTTTTCTTTACATACAGAATCATGTTTTCTGAAAAGAATAACAAGTTTATTCAATTCTTTCTAATCTTAGTCAATCTCAGTACAATTTTGGACAGAAGTAGCAATAGTGGGCATTCCTACCTAATTTACACCTAGTTTATATTTCAGAGAAAACGTACTATTTCACTGTTATGTTGGAAATTTGCCATAGAATTTGGTAGGTAGACTTCTTGGAAGGAACTAGTTGGAGGGACTATTCTGGAATTCTCTCCCAATTCCCTAGAGGGTGAGAGATACACAATAAACAGTATTACAAAAAGAAATATGTTCTGTGAAGAAAGGTCATTGCTGGTTCCAGATTGCTTATGGTAAACTACACTATTATTTATAAATTTATGAGATATGGATCCCTGTAGAATATAATTTAAGCTCTAACTCTCTGAGATATAAAATAGAGATGTTTCATAGTCTAAATAATTCCTGTTCTGAGGGGTGCATTAAAATTATTGAATATATGAAGTTACTCTCTCTGCTTCATCTGAGCCTCTTCATTGCTTGTATCCTTACAAATTTTTGGTATTAGATAAGGTTTCTGATTAATGTGAGTATAATCTGACAATCTGATCTTGCTTAATGTTAAAATGGCCAGACCAAAAAAAAAAAAAAGAATGGTACATTTTATCATAAATTACTTTTTCTACCTCTTTTGATATAATCATGTGGGTTTCGTTCTATATTCTGCCAATGAGGCAATTTATAATGAATGGTTTTCAAATGTTAAACTGACCTTACATTCCTGGAATGAACCACATCAATTATGATACGTATGTGTTTGCATGTTTCTTTGCAATCTGATCAATCTTTGTCTCAGCCGACATATTTAATTGGTTAACATTTAATATAATAATTGAATATTTGGCTATGAACTTGGGTTTAAGTTTACTGTCTTATCATTTGTTTTCTAGGCCCAGATTTTCTCTTCCTTTTCTCTTTCCTTATTTTGGATTAATCAGGTTGTCATTGTCATAACCATTATCATTATCATTTCCTTTTGTCCTTCTTCTGTGAGCTTCTAGTTTTACAAATTTTTATTATTCCTTTGGCAGCTGATGTAGATATTTCAGAATACAACATTTAACTTATTATAGTTTATCTTAAATTAATAATCTTAACTCTTCAGGAGTGGTCCTGAAACTCAACTTACATAAAACCAACATTGTGAGATTATTTATATATCTGATCATATCCTTCCCCATATACCTGCTGCCTTCTACTTGTTTTCTTACAGTTTCCCCTAGCATATGCAGAAAACAACAAATATATTAGGTGAAACTGTGAACAGTATTTTGCTGTCATTTCTATATGGTTTCCTCCCCTCTGAGATCTCAGCCCCTGAATCCTGGATGCTTTGACTGCCCAAGGATCCATGCTCTTGTCTCCTATGCCTAGTAAGAACGTTTCAGACCTTAAGCAACATGCTTTTGGACTGAGCATTAGTCTTTGCATTGAGAATTATCATTTTCCTAAGGTTAAAGTATATATGAATATAATAATCACTCAGTGTGTTTCTCCTGTCTCTAGCAAAGAAGAAACCCCTCAAGTACTGGCTACCTTAGTCAATCTCTTATGCTTTCAAACAGGTTTTGTACAGTTTGTATCTTGCTCTCCTGGTTTGCCTTTGCGAAAGACTTAATATGATATAAAATGCTCTGTCACAGCTGGAAGCAGCTCTTATTATGATATTTTTACTGTCAAATTTGTCCTAAATAGTAAAACAGCCAATAACCACAGATTTGTTTAATAAAATTAAATAATATAAAACTCATTTACTCAAAGGGAAATCTACAGAAGATAAAAGTGGATTTTTATTTTCCATTACTTTTTACTACCTGATTTCCCAAATACCTAAATTAAATGGACGCTTCTGATTTGTGAGAGGTATAGAAATGAGAGCTAATTTTTTACCAATCTAACACCATGTCTACCACATTATTGCATGATTACATTTGTTTGAAATATTCAAATTAGGTAAATACATAGACAGAACACAGATTAGTGGTTGCCAGACCTTGTAGGAATGGTGAAGTAAAGTATAAGTACTTAATGAGTATGAGGTTTCATATAGGGGTGATGAAAGTGTTTTGAAATAAATAGATGTGGTGGTCGCATGACATTGAGAATGTATTTAATGCCAATGTATTGTTCCTTTTAAAATGATTAATTTTATATGAATTTCATCTCAACAAGATTTATATATGGACACATATTAAAACTGTTACTACTTTTTAAAAAATCTAAGTGAGTTCTTTTAGGAATAATAATAACATTTGACCAAAATCTGAAAAGGTCCAAAGAGAAAATATACAAGGGAAAATTTTAAATGCACTTGGCTTGAGGAAAAAGCAGGGTAAGGTACAGAAGAAAGATTTCTTGTGTAGAAAATAACAAAAGCAATATTACCTTGCAATAGAATCTTGGACTGGTACTATGGGAAGTATAGAAAAATTTCGATATTTAATATAATTCTGAGTCTTCTTATCAGTACTTGTAACATCCCTGGTCCCCTGTTTCAGATACAAAATTTCCAGATTAAAAAAAAAAAGGCATGTGTGGCTTTATCCATATGTAAAATGTCTTAGTAAAAAAAATGAAAGTAGAAAAATAAGAAGAGAACTGATGATTGGAAATATTTAATCAACAACTTCCGCAACTTCCATATTCCATTTTCTGTCCCCAAACTAAAACCCCAGAAACTCAAAAATCTAGGCTACCATAATTACCTTGATTTTATGCATATTAACATGATCTTTACACCTAAGTGCATGCATGATCACACAGGCACACAATCCCAAAGCAGCAACATCCATTCCTACTGAAGAGCCTGCTAAGCACTATATAAATGCATGGCTTTGCTACTACTGCCCAAGAAAAATTATTAAGTCAAACTAGAAATTGGCACAGATGCAGATAAAACAAGCAATCCAGAGACAATATATGAGAAGATTTAGGTTAACTCCAAGAATTAAGCAAGATCAATTTCAGGCTTCTGCAGAATGCATTAGAGATATGTCAGCCATCAGCAGATGCTTTTAAAATGAAATGATTGTTCAAAAATGAGGAATCTGTGTGATACTAAAGGGATGCCAAGTAACACCAGTATGTCCTGAAATTGCAGATACTACTTTTATCTCAAGGGTGGAAGCAGTTGGCTTCCTGGAAGATCAGAGGTTTTATCAAAAACATTGTTTGAAAATTACAGGGAAAAAAAGAGAACAGTACAACATATTAATGCTCACCATATGACAAACCATATGCCATCTACATTCCTCAAACCATATTTCCAAGGAACACTGGTAGAATTAAAGGAGAATATTGCTGCACATTTTATTTAGGAAAACTTATAAAACCAAAATTTTAGTTGTCACTATGGTTAGGATATTCTAACAAGGAAGAGCAATTTGTCTGATAATAATCTACCATATTAACCATTTATTGAAAACTAAAGAGTTTACATGACAAAAAAACAGGCCTTGTCATGAATTTTAAGCTATAAAAGTGAGATTTAAAACTAAAGGGAGAGATCATCAGAAAGCAAGTCTTCTGCTTCAAGTCCTCATCTATTTCAAATTCTCACTGAAGTAACTAAAAAAATAAAACACCAGAAAAAAGGCTATATTGCCACTCTAACCTAAGAAAGGGGGCCATTCATTTTTCAGACACTTATAGTATATTAGTTTTCCATTGCTGTGTTAAGAACTCACCACCAATTTAGTGGCTTAAAATAGCATCCATTTACCATCCTATAGTTTCTGTAGTACAAGCCCAGTTAAATGAGATTTTTTGCTTTCAGTCTCACAAGGCTAAAATTAAGGTATCAGCTTGTCTCTATTCCTTTCTGGATCTTGTGTTGTTTTTTTTTCCAAGCTTATTCAGGTTGCCACCCTGCTATCCTGGATCGTTGACCTTTCCTATAGGAAGTTTATAGAATTTCACAACATGGCTGCCCCTTTCTTCTAGGTCAACAGGAGAATATCTCTCTGCTTCACCTTCCTTTAAAGAGCTTGACTCAATTAGTCAGTCTCACCCAGGTTAATCTCACTTTTGATTAACTCAGAGTCAACTGATTAGTAATGTCATAGAGTGATATTTCGCTATATTTGCAGGTTTTGCCCAGGCTAAAGAGGAGACAATTTTATAGGCTGTATATACCAGGGGGTGGGAATCGTAGAGGACACCAAAGAATTCTGTCTACTACTTCAGGAATTACTGAAGAGCGCAGGGCAAGTAAGACACCTTTTAGGGAAGTATTAACCCATCTTGGATCCAGTGTATTTAAAATAAGTAGGAAGAATAAGTAGTGGTACCCATTATAAAATTTAGGTTGGCATGTAAGGAACCACATATGAGAATGTCTTGTGGGGAGCCACCAAGAAGTGTACCATGTGCTGGAACTCAAGTACACAGGGAGACAGGATTCACCTGGAGAGTTCAGCCTACATGACACAGAGGCTCCATAAAGAGGCAGGACTGAGGAAGATGGACTATTTTAACACATTCTTCTTTCTTTGCTTAACTGTCCACCATCACCTCTCCCATGACAATTTTAAGAACCCCATTATGTCTTAACTTCAATCGACAATTTTATTGCTTTAACTTGTGCAAAAGAATGTGAACAAGTGATGATCCATCTTTCATCCATGTATTCATTGGTATATTATGCTGATATTGAATGGGTGAATGAAGATAATTGCATACTAGGGTTAATTCTAAAATTTCCTTGTTTAACATGTCTTTATAAATGTTTTTGGCTTTAAATTTAAAAAGATTCATTTTCATACTACGCCTACTAAATGTTCCTGGCCCTTGAACAAGCTAAGATCCAATTAGCTATTTTAACTAACTAAATAAATAAACAGAATATTAGATCCCAATCTATAAATGTATTATTAGGGCTTAACTTGAGAGAGAACTAAGTTTACAAGTAAATCTTATTTAAATTAAAACCTTTCAATTATTTCCTTTGGAGATGGAAAAAAAAGAGCTTTTTTCCACCATCTTATAAATTTCCTTTAGAAAGCAACTATTTGAATTGCTAATCACCTCATTTTTGTTTACAAATACTTCTGTAGAAAAATAATAGGAATAATATAATAATCTTTTGCATATATCATCATATTACAGAAGCATACTATAGTTTGGAATTATTAAAATAGTCTACTTCAAATTTCTCATTTGCTATAAAAAATTTAATATTTGAATGGTAAGCTCTTCAAATGAAGGCACTGAGACAAGATCAGTGCACAAATACAGATATATACATCTAAATTATCTAAAGAAGTAATTCTAAGATATAATAAATTATTTAAAAATAAAGTATCTTAAACATGTTGATTTCATCTTATTCTTAAGAATTATGATTTTCTCTCTCAAAAATAAACATGAAAAAATTTTTTTGTGAATTATTATTTACTGATATCATTTGAATCTGGTCTTGGGAAATCTGACACATTGCAATGTTCAGAGCAGTGAAGAAAAAACGAGCTTTTTATCAGCCTCTACCAGCTGGGCCTTAGTATTCAGTAACTCTCATAAGCAAGAAGAAAATAAAAGTAAGTAGAAAAATAAGAAATCAGCATGATTCTAGCCTCTCAGTATTGCCATAAGTATATATTCTGGGCAAATAAGCAAAATTTCGTCAAAGTTCCCCATTCCCCAAACCTCTGGCCCCAGAGTTAATCCTGCCAATGCCATGAGAAAGAGGTGAGGCACGAGCTGGGTCCTCAAACACTCTGGGCTTTGCGGAAGGAGTTGGGCCATGAAAGGTCCTCCAATGAAACAATTTTGTGTGCAGTAATTTTCACTTTGTGGAATGAGAATTCTGTAAGACAGATAGGATCCCAGGCCATAATTCCTTTAATCCTCAAAGGTTATCTGATATCCTTCAGCAATGCCATGGAAAGATCATCAGCAGTAATCAAATTGGAAAGATTATTCTTGACTTTTTAGGAAGGCTCTATTTCATTTTCATTTCATTTTCTAAATAAGAATCTATAGGACTTAGACAAAGTCAACTCTTCTGAAGTATCAGATTCTTTTTTGTGGTTCTTTATTTAACTCATTTTCAAAAGTCTGTTTGATTTCTAAGCCACAGTTTCTGTGTGGTTGTTTTTACGTGCAATGATTTATCAGCTGCCATGTGTCCCTCCAATAAATTTAAAAACGGTTCCCCATAACAGGCAGAGCCTTATTTTTAACAGAAATAATTGAAAAGGCACCAGGGCCTCCTTGAGAGCTCTGACTGTGCCACTGCAAGAACACCATTTCCTGATTCAAGTTAATAAGAGAGCAGCATGAGAAATAGGTTTCAAGCAACAGCATTTTTTTCAGGAGAACAAGTAGTTATCAGGTAATATTTGGAGAGTACTGTGCCGTCTTCAGAAAAGCAGAAATATATAAGATGTTTTTCCCAGCTAGGTCTAGTTGTTTACCAGCATCATTTTCGGACTCCCATCTGTTTGGTCATGATTCCAATTATTGTAGAATAGCTCATGTACTGCACCGTGGAATTCCTTGTTTTACTGTACAGTCAGGACGTTATCTGTCCTGACCAATTTGCTATTAATCCGTGCCGGTGTATGGGGCAATAATAACTACCACAGTACGGGAACTGGGTTTCAAGTAGCATTGCTATTACTTTAAAATACATGTATGTGCTTCTTAGGACTCCTTTATTTCAGCTATTCAGGTAGGCAAACAGGTACTCTAAGTATGATGAGGATGAGTTTATTTAAGTGAAAATGTAATGTTTTATAACAAACAAGATAATGATTTTATTCTTGCATATTTAGTTATTTATATTAAAAAAAACATGTCCTTGCGACAACTGGTAATGAGGGTAGCAGGTATAAGCAAGACTTGGGTAGCATAATTCTAAAGCTGCAGCTTGAACAGCAGTTATTTTTATTGATTCTTAAGCATAAAAATACGTAGATCTTGATTTGCTGAAGATCATCCTGGTAACCACTTGTTCCGTCATTCCAGTTCTTCATTTCTTTCCCTTTCCCTCTACCTTCCTTTTCTCCTTTTATTCCCCCTTTCCTACCTATTTCACTGTAAAGCCTTATTACTGACAGAGAAGATTGTAAAATGAAAAGTGGCATTGGTGAGAGTGAGAATAGGATCTTTTTCCTTCCTCATGCTGAATTGTGACTTCAGAGCAGTGTAGTTGAAAAACCTAGGAATACCTCGTACTAGTTTTCTAATAAAATTGGTTTGGAACATTTTGTAAGACTAATTCATTAATAGCAGTGCTTATTAAGAAAAGACTTTGTTACCCTTAGTTCATATTCTTTTAAAAATACAAATGAAATGGCTTGTCTGGCTTTTTAGTCTGGCTTTTTTTTTTTTAACCAGATAAAACTGGTAAATTATAAAGTTTTTTTTTCTTTGCTAATCTGTTTTTGCACAAACAATCTCAGTAAAAATGGTTTGCTGAGGACATCATAGTTATAACATGTCCACTGGGGCTCTGAAAATAAAAATTCCCCAATTATTTCATAGTAATAACCTCTGAAATTACACTATTTTATCCTGTTAAAGCTGTTGCAAATTGGACAAATAAAATTATTTTTAATAGCATTAAAATTTTTATTTTGCTTTTAATTGATAAATTTTACATGTTTATTTAATTTCTTATAATGATCCTTTGGATATTTTATCATTCCTAAATAATTCATGCATTTTCATGTACAAACAAGAAATAAAATGGATTACAAAAAGCATATTAAAAAGACTTTAAGTGACTTCTTGGATATGTAAATAGACAGCTGAATTAGTTTCTGATCATCACTATGATAAATGATGTTCTCATATTAAAGTCTTTAGGTCAAGTAAACAAAATTCTGTTTGCTCCATTTGTTTCTCACACTTTGGCTTCCTTTTTTATAAGTTCTATGTCATATATATTAGAAGAGAAATTAAATCATTCCTTAGAATCTAAATTAACTGAGTTAAACTTTTTTTTTGATGTTTATTTATTTTTGAGAGAGATAAACAGACCAGGAGCAGGGCAGAGGCAAAGAGAGAGGGAGACACAGAATCCAAAGCAGGCTCCAGGCTCTGAGATGTCAGCACAGAGCCCGACGTGGGGTACGAACACATGAACTGTGAGATCATGTCTTGAGCTGAAGTCGGATGCTTAACCGACTGAGCCACCCAGGTGCTCCAAAGTTAACCAACTTATAAACTGTATTTTGTCATGAGTTTTCCAGTACTCCTATATAGATCTAAAGGGAAGTATGTTTTTTACATATTCACTTTTTATCAGTTATATGTATTAACGTTTTGTTGGTAATGCTCTTTATTATAGCAACAACAACAACAAAATTGCTTTTTTCTTACCGAGTTAAATGTCTACTTATTCTATTTTTGTGCTTAAGCTCAAACTCCTAATAATTTGCTATTAATTAAAATAACACTAGCACTGGGGCGCCTGAGTGGCTCAGTCGGTTGAGCGTCCGACTTCAGCTCAGGTCACGATCTCACGGTTCGTGAGTTCGAGCCCCGCGTCAGGCTCTGGGCTGATGGCTCGGAGCCTGGAGCCTGCTTCCGATTCTGTGTCTCCCTCTCTCCCTGCCCCTCCCCCATTCATGCTCTGTCTCTCTCTGTCTCAAAAATAAACATTAAAAAAATTAAAAAAAAAAAATAACACTAGCACTATTGAAATATATGCATATTTCATGCAGTATATAATATATATCTATGGACGTCTCATTTGTGCCTCATAACAAGTACATAAGAGAAACAATTAGATATTATTATTACACCAGTTTTCTTATACACTGAGATTATAAAGGGTAAATGTTATATTTCTTAAGGCCACTTAGCTGGTAAATATCAGCAGAATACAAATGTACGTATTCAGATTCAAAATTTCAATATGTACCAGTTTCTGATAAGATCTGGAAACATAAAGATAAATGAGATATGCCTTGCCTTCTAGGAGCCCACAATCTACTGTCACAGAATTATGCTTAATGTTCTGTGAGTAGGAGCTTTTAATTAATTTTGACCTAGTCTGATAGGATTACTAAATCCTATCCTGAACTGAGTCTTGAAGAATGAAAAGGAATATACCTCCTAGTCTATAGAAATGTAATAGGAATATTCTTTCCCCAGTGAAAGAACTACATGGTGCAGGAAAAGGAGTAGACCGAATTTTAGAATGATAGAAGAGGTGTAAAACAGAAAATGCCAGGGGATGAAGTGGAGAGTTACGGTAACTGAGGAATTTGAGTGATGGGGTTTTGACCTGGTATGTTATAAGTAGCTATTGAAGGGTTTTAAGGGGAAAAAAAGTGTGAATGCAAACATTTTATATTGATTTTTGGCAATGGTGTAAACATATTTGAGTAAAATGAGCCCAGAGGCAGGGAACCCAGTTAGTTGTTTGCAACAATTATCAAGTAACAGATGATAAAGGCCTGAACTAGAATTGGATAGGAAAATATATGTTTGACGAAGATTAAGGGGTAGGAGTCGACAAATGATTGGATTTGGGTTGAGAGACAAGGAGGATTCAAGGTTGATAGACTGGAAGATCCCCAACTGAATGGAGGAACAAATGAAAATAGACTGGAAGGTCCCCAAGTGAATTAAGGAACAAATGGATCAAATCAGTTTTAGAACAAATCAGTTTTAGATAAGATGTGTTTAATTTGGGACAGAATTAGCGATGTTAAACAAGTTCTTGTGAATATAGACATTAGAATAGCAGTTGAAAAATTGGGTATGCATATTTGGAAGTCACATGAATATTTGTAAACATTAAAAATGATAGTAAATTATATCTTTCAACAACTGTATGCCACATGAGATGGGAAATGAACAGAAAAAATAAATCTGAAAAACACTAAGAATTAGGGCTCAGAGGGGGAAAAAGATCAGAAAATAAGAGGAATAGATAATAAATATCTAGGGCATCATATCTGGAGTAAAGTTTTCAAGAAGAAAGTTGTGATAACAGCTACAAAGGCAGAAAGAGCTTCAGTAACTAAAAGTGATATTAGGACTTGGCAATGGCTAGAACTTTTTTTGTTTTGTTTTGGTAAAAAATAATCTGATTCAGAGATTTGTTCTTCCTTTGAATCCTCTGGTGAAATGAGAGGAAATGCTTATTTTCACAAGTACTACAGAATCATGATTGTTTTTACCTTTATAACTCCTGCAATGAGGTGCAGAGAATGACAGCAAGAAGATGAGGATTCACTGGCCCCTTCGTTGTAGACTTCGGCCTTGGCAGACCCCACTCTGAATCCTTGAGAGGAAGCATAATGCTTGATAAACAACTTCTGACTGTGAAATTTTTAAAGCAAGCTAGTGAGTCAGATACAGTTTATAATTCCTCTCTGTATGAACTGAGGACTGCATATCCCAAACACACTGCTCCAAGTATTCCTCTTGACTTTTTGCGACAAGGTTCTCCCTATGTTCACTTCTCCTAGGAGGTGTTACCATTGCATTAATACTTATTTCCGTTCTTGGTGGTTTGTGCAGTGAATATACACTATTCTTTATTAATTGTATGCAACCTAAAACTCTTCTTTCAAATGGGAGTTCCCTATCTTTTGTATCCTGGTGAGAGGCAGAGCTCATAACTTCTGCTGAAGTTGACAATTCCAGCGCCTTGTTTTCTCTATATTCAGATGACTTGCCTACTTTCTCTCAAACCCATTTCCTCCCCTTCCCTGCTCAGCTCTGTATCAGAGGAAGCCACAAGAGACTTCTGGAGAGGTCAGATCAATGGAAGGCAGGGATGGGTGTTTGGAACACAGGAGAAATGAAAAAGATAGCCAGGGTATTCTCTCTCCTATTCTGTCTTAGGCAGCATCTGTGTCACATGACCTCCATGACTCTATTTCCTGGGATACTTTCTCCCACATGGCCCCAACATTCTCTAAACATTCCTCAATTTATTTTTGGTTCCAACCAGATCTCCCTCTCCTGGGTTCTGGTAACACCCATTTCTCCTCTAGCCCCAGGAGTGTTTATTGCTAATCTCTGGATAGTCTTCATTATCCTCCATTTGGCTACTCAGCTCTTGCATCACCTGCATTAACCAATCCACAATGTTTATAAGACCAAATGGTCTTACAAACTAGACTAGACTCTGACTACCTCACTCAGCCTCTTTTGTAGGTAGGGGGCAGGTCTGTGTCTCAGGACTCATCACTGATATGCACTTAATATGGACTCTGGAAAAGTTGCTTCTGCCATGTTAAAGAGAGAACTGGACCAAAAACAACACTTTTCGGCTGTCCTGTGGGTTTCCGTGTGGGTTACAGTGCTAGTCATGGTATCCACTGCCCTATCTCATTACTGTCAGGGGTACAAGCTGCAGTTTCCAGTGCTTAGTGGCAGCAATAACAGTTTGGAAGTGTGGTTTGGAGCACTGTTACCTCCTCGCTACGTTTCTCAGCCATCTAGGAAATTCTATACATGATGCTTTTAATAATAAATTCTTTGCCTAAGACAAGAGAATTCATTTCTCTTGCTTGCCACTAAGAACACTGACTGAGAGGTACTGACTCTTAGGAGTTGCAGTCTTGAAACCAGTATAGAACAAGAAAATGCCAGAAAGAGAGATTTGTAAAGAATGAGTCTGATTCTAGCCAGGTCAGAGAATTCCAATGTAATTCTGCTTGACAACAATCCTTGAGTTCCAGATTTAGGGACAGCAATTTGGAACGTTCTAGGTCAGAAGGTGGAACAGGTATAGTACAGGTGAGTCTGTAAATCTCTCCAGATACCAACTTAGTTCTTCTCTTTAGTTTATAGCACTGTTGCCCTGATTTGTGTATCTTCCTCCAAGGCTATTTCAGTGGAATCTTAGGAGATGGCTTACCACTGCTCATTAGCCAAAATGTTACCACAGTACCCACTTCCTGTAAGTAATACTACAATTGCTTGTTTATTTGCTTATCTGATGGGACAGTGAGCTCCTTAACAAAAAACATTGTGTCACTTTGCTCCATATTTTAAGACCTAGCAGAGAATAGGAAATATATTCAGCCAATATTTACTGAACGAATCCCCAAGAATCAGACTCAGAAACGAAAATTTTGTTGTTTTGTTTCTGCAAATATAATCAGGGAATTTAGAACATGGTGTTTAGAGACAGTACACAATGTTATTTAGTTCAGCTATTCTCTAGCCTCTTCGAGACTTCTTCCCTCACATCTCTTTACAATATTCCTCTGTGATTGTTCACTAAAATGTGATCTCCAGGAAAACTTCCTTGTAAAATACCAGTTATTCCTTCCTTTGTGGTACAAAATCGTTTTGCATTTATGTTGATTAGAAGAATTATTCTACTGCACTGTAGTAATTTGCCTAATTGTCTGTATCCTCATTAGACTTGGAGTATTTCAATGATCCGAACCATGGTACAGAAGCTGCACCAATCCTTTGCATGATAACAGGGACATTTAAGGACCAAGGTTCTTTATAGATTACTTGTAGGGATTCGGTGAAACAAATTTTTTAATGTGTGCAAAATTTCATGCAGACACACGCACTTTTTTGAAGGAAAATTCCATAGGTGCTTGAAAACATCTGTTGAATTTAATTTGATCAAACTGTATATTAAATATATTTTTATCTTACACTATTTTAATTTTTGTAATACAAACTGCAGTACATTACAACATCATCAAATCTGATGCCGTGCTATTTCTGCAGACACTCTTTCCATAATAAAATATAAAAAGGTGGGACATGGGAAGAAAAGGATAAATAATGAGAAAATAATTTGTTCTCTAGAGAATGAAGGTTCTACCCCATCTCCTTTTCCTCCACTAGGCAAGAGATTTCTCTACACTCTGTGCTGAGATGTTGCCTATTATGAAATGAAAGGGGGAGAAAAAGGAATGTAAAAAAAAGATGTAATAGTTCTGACTTGAAACCACTGAGGCATTAAAATCAATTCAATTAAATACTCAGTTTAAAAATATATTGCTGATGTTTCTCACCAGATTTTTTTCAGTCCACTGCCCGGTACTTGAACTTCTCGGGATCAAATGAGTTTTCAAATATTAGAATTTTCTAAATGCTAAGAAGGTAATAAAATGCATTTGCCGCATATTAAACAGCACCCCAGAAGAATCTGGAGTAGCATCCCAAAATCCAACACATTAATAATGTTATAGGAATCTGTATGGGTATTCAGAGTGAGAAGCATAAGTAAAGACTAAAAATACACCACTGTCATTCTAGTCAAATTTTGAAGCCTTAAATAAGTTAAATTAAGTCAAGTTTGGCCGCCAAAAAAAAAAAAATTAGTTTCAGAACTATTTGGATCTTGGACTTACAGACTTGTATTTATCTTTCACAACCAGGCTCTTTAATATAAATTTTGCCATTGCCTTCTTTTTCTTAAACTCTATCAATTTTAAACTCATAATGGAGCTTAGGGAAAGTTAACACTGCCAAATTAATAGTAGGGGGAAAGTAATAGGTATAGAGAGTGTGGAAAAAAGAAACCCAAGTATATTAAAATATTATCTATTAAAAGTAGTTTAGAGTTTAGAATTTATGTATGTATGTATGTTACATACATAAACACAAGTACATGTATGCACCAAATGAGCAACAGCAAATACAGAACATTAAAAAGTTACTTTGGATGCACACATGTATTAAAGGCTAAATGAGAAAGCATGGGGGAAAAATGAAATATAGAACAATGAGATTGTGATGACCCTTTCCCTGACAGTGCTTATACTTCCCATAAGGAAATCAGATGTACACTCATGGAGCAGTTGCAAAAATAAAAGGCCAAAACTTTGTGACTATAGTGGTGTTTAGAAAATCTCTGCTTGGTGCGGACTTAGCGGTTAAATTGTCTTTGGCAGGAAGTTAAGGTGTAGTTTTATGGGTCAGACATTCTAGTTAAAGGCTTTTATCCTCCTTCTTTTTAATAGGAGGACCCTACTGTATGTAATGTCCTTTTTAAAAACTTATTGGGAAGTAAGAGACAAGCAATAGAAACATCTTATTAAAAAGCAATTTCAGATGACTAGAAAACAAAATATATAAGGGGTGCCTGGGTGGCTCAGTCGGTTAAGTATCGGACTTTGGCTCAGGTCATGATCTACCAGTTGGTGAGTTCAAGGCCCACATAGGGCTCTGTGCTGACAGCTCAGAGACTGGAGCCTGCTTCAGATTCTGTTTCCCTCTCTCTCTGCCTTTTCCACACTCACACTCTGTCTCTCTCTCATTTAAAAATAAATGAACATTAAATAAATATAGACTAAGATGAAAATATGAAAATAAAAAAGCATTCTTTCATGCCTATCACATACTATGTAAGTCAAAATGTTTTTTTATACTGTTGTACTGTAAATATTAAGAACCTCCTCAGAGTATATTAATCAAAACATGGGGACCTAGTTCGTTCATTAAAATGTTTCATTATTGGGGCACCTGGGTGGCTCAGTCAGTTAAGCATCTGACTCTTGATCTCCACTCATTTCATGATCTCATGGTTTATGAGTTCAAGCCCCACATTGGGCTCTATGCTGATAGCTCGGAGCCTGCTTGGGATTCTCTCTCTCTCTCTCTCTCTCTCTCTCTCTCTCTCTCTTTCTCTCTCTCTCCCTCTCTCTTGCTCTTTCGCTCTCTGCCCCTCCCCTGCTCATGCATGCACACAAATGTGCACTCTCTCAAAATAAATACACAAAAAAAGTTTTATTATTAAGACAATGTGTGCCAATTATCAATTACTGTCATTATAATTTATAATACAAACAACAATTGCTTAGTCACAAATTTAGGAATCAGGTTTAGCAAAGTCATTCTTGGTTATAATGTTCAAAATTATACATTTTTATATATAATAAAATGAATTATATATAAGTAAATACAATAATATATACCCATCCCTTCAATGGCATTATTTGCCTGAACTCAAACTAGCAGCTAGTGCATGGGACATAATCAAATTCTATTTGCTCCTTACAGAGCAATCACAAACATCTGAGATGCTAGAGACCACATGTTCCACTGATAGATGTAGCATTGCCCCATTATCCACTCTTTTTCTTGGAATAACCCACCATATTCTTTCCTCACGGATTGGTAAAAGAATCCCCTCTGGGGAAACAGCAGTACCTATCAGATCACTGATGTGATAGTCTGAGCAGAGTGACAGATGGCATGTGTGCTTCACACATTCTCAGAGTAACATAATTAGAATTGATGATTGCCATAGCTTTCACATTTTCCCCAAGGAATATTTCTTCCCTCTTTTAACTTATTTTCTTGCTTGTTCCAGTCTTCCTTTATAATTTTTACTTTTAAAATTCTCTGACTTTGCATTTCTCCTTAATTTCATCCCCCTTGTTCTGTCTGCCTGCCTTAGAGGTCTAGTCTACAGCAAGTATATTAGAAAGGGATATTTAAATACAATGGTGTTACAAAATAAAGAATATAGCCTTTTAAGATAACAGGTACTTGATTTATAAACATTCTAAAATAATATGCAGCTTGCTAATTATGTCATTTATATTCATTAATACAAGTATAAATGTGTTAAAGACTTTAACTGAACTAGCGATCATGACAAGCAAATATTAGCAAATGCTTATTCGTCTGATTTCCTTTATTGTTTGGTTTAGTTCGGCTCAGTCATGTGCTACTGATCTAGATGATAAAAATTTCTATTAAAAACAGTTACATTAAGTATTTTCAAACTTGAAATAAAAATTAATACAAAAGAAATTAATAGAAAGAGAATCTAGGAAAAAAGGATGAGGATTGCACTTATAAAGAGAAGAGTATCATTGAGATTGTTGCTGTATTTTATAATTTTGAAATCAGAGTAAAATGCCACTGATGATTCCACACCCATAAGTCTGGGAAACAAACATTATTGAGCTTCTTGAAGTAAATTCATGTAATACCGAAGCCTCTGAAAATCTCAGTGGGAATGGTTATATAGAACTGGATGCTGAAGTTGTTGCTCCCAACTCTCCCCACCCTCCACTCTCAACACACACATACACATACATACATATAATCTGAGGGGTTATTATACCACATTACAGCTTATCAAGAAGCCATTCTCTGTTAGTTCATGGAAACAAACGTATACATTGAACTCTTCATTTTTTACTATAAAATAATTTGTCTCTCTTCATAGTGTTTCTACAGACTCCCATGAGATTTCTATGGCAAGAATTCAAGAATTTAACAGATGACTCACTGATAAAAAATTCAAAAGAGAAGGTAAAATGTACTTTAAGAAGCATAAAAAAAAATACTAGTCCAAATTAACAGAGTACTTTCTAACTACTTGTGATCAGGTTCAACTATTTAAATAATACTTAAAATTTCATTTTAAAATTTCTATTATCAGGATTAGTTTCCTTATCTACACTCATAGTTATTCTCCTAAGTAAAGGTTAGATGTTAGTGTATACAGTTCACAAAAATGTTTTCTAATGATTCAGAATTTGCATATAAATATGTGTAGTATTATCATGCTTGGGAAAAGGGAAGATGAAAAGAGAACTCAAACACCTACCCATATTCTTTTTGATATAAATCTCCCTAGAATTACACATTCCATTACAAAATAATGGATGACATGCATCTGAACTTTTGGCAAGGTCTACAGGCAACTAAGGGGGTACACCACATAAAGTTTCAAGTTAGTGTAACCCTGACTATTTCAAGAGTTCAGGCGTGACCAATGCTATGTAGATTCCACACAAGTGCATGAAATGAAGTGATGTGCAGTATGTGGATGAACTGTCATGACAAAGACCATTAGGGGAGGAAAAAAAAGATCATAGTCTCAACACTGACCCAAAAGGAGGGAATTTAAGAGCAAACACAAACCTCCAAGTACTTGGACAAGTTATAGGTCAAAGTTATTGGTATGTTGGATAAGTGTAAATAGGCATCATTACAGCAAGCAAATTTTATCCATTTAGCATAGGATTTTAGAGTGATAAAAAAATAAAGAGTAGCTATTGTCATTATTCCTGATAATATGGAAGGCAAACTGAAGTTTTCAGTTAGAAGTTTTTGAAGCATGTTTCATTGTAACCGACAAACTACAGTTGATCCTTAAAAAATGCAAAGGGTAGGGGGAGTGACCCCCTATTCAGTCAAAACTCCATATATAACTTTTTGTTCCTCCAAAACTTAAATATTAATACTATTGTTGACTGGAAGCCTTACAGATAGCACAAACAACCAATTAACACATATTTTGTATATCTTATGTATTATATACTACACCCTTACAATAAAGTGAGCTAGAAAAAAGAAAATATTAAGAAAATCAAAAGGAAGAGAAAACACTTTCACAGTACAGTACTGTATTTATTTTTTAAAAAATCCACATATAAGCGGACCCATCCAGTTCAAATCTATGTTGTTCAAGGGTCAATTGTAGTATCTTTTCTTTTAATCTCTCAGCTGAACTCAAAATCCACCTATTTGTATATTATCTTCCACTAAAAACCTATGCCCCTTTCTCTGCCTTTCCATATACCTGAAATATTCACCTTTGGTTTTGGCACTATCTTTGAATGAGTGACCATGAGCCCACACCACTCCCTATGTCTCTCTTGCAGCAGATTCTGCCCTGTCTTCTATATCTATGCCAAATGTTTGAAGTTTTCCACAGGTTTATATTATAGTACCTAGAGAAGAATATTCAAGATTGAACATTTGAAAAAGCTACATAGTTACCAAAAATAATAAAGTTCATAAATGAAGCTCGCTCATTATTTCCTTCCTTCTCCAACAGCATCTTAATTTATCTTGGAGCTACTCCCACACAGCACGTTTCTTTCTCTTCACTCACAGATGTTGCATAGTTTTCCCTATATTCCTAGGTTCTCGCCCACTTCTCATATTCTCCCCCTTTTAAAACCAGTAAATTTAAGGTTTGTTAACAGTTACCACAGACATATAGGATAATTCCACATTTGCATTAAAGATCTTACGAATTTCAGCATCACCTTTTTGCAAGGACAGACCTCTAAAGTCATTCGAGCAAAGATCTCCTAATTCATTTCATAAAGAAAAGCAGAAAAACTGCTTTATATAAACTGTATATACATATATACATATATATATGTATACACACACACACATATCTTTATTCATTCATCCGTTGATGGACACTTAGCTTGTTTCTATATCTTAGCTATTGTAAGTAATGCTGCCAGTGAACATGGGAATGCATAATTACTGGGACTTCTATTTTCCTCATTGTCATCAGAAAAACTATTTAACAAACCTGAGCTTAGCTATTTTTTTTTAAGTATGGAAAGGAAAAAATATTACACAGTTGGAAGCAACCAAAACAATATAATTGTTAACTTATGAACTTCCAATGAGAAAACAGAACATAAAAATGTTCATATCCTGAAATGCTTCATCTTTCTAAAAAATGTTTCTATCATAATAATATTTTTATAATTAAAACTTCAGGCTTAAAAAATCAGACATTCCAGTAAGGTTAAAATATCATTATTTTTACCTGTAACTAGATATTAATCACTCTAAAGAGTCTCTTAATTTTTCCATTTGGTAGTATCATTTTAAGGTTATTAAGTTAAAGTCACTCTTGTATATAAAATTGCTTAAGAGAGAAGATTATTAAAATATGGATAACTCATGTTCTTCTTAAGTGTAAGAGGCAAACAGAAAGAACAGGATAACATTTGCTTATAATATGAAAGAGTTGGAAACTATGAAGTGACTTTGAAGGGATTTTAAATAATACTACAAAAGCGAGCCTGGAGTTAAAAAAATTCTAACTAGTTATCCTATTAGAGATACAGTACAGGATAAAATTGAAGATAGGGCAAGTATTTTATTCACAGCATGCTAACCAAAATTTTAAAAGCTGAAGTAATATCTTATACACATGCTTCAAAGATAAATATTAATGAATAAAATAAATTTCCATACTGGCAAATGGAAAAATATCTGTAGTAGCAAATCGCCTTAGGGTATGGTTCCCCCCCCCCCCCGCCTGCTTTTTCATTGTCTGCTATGTGACTTCAATAAAATTAGAACTCTCTGAACATTCTTCCTAGGTCCATATTTTATGACAATTTCTAAGTGAAGTGTCTGGCGTGCTCCAAGTTCACAGCCACCTCAATCACACTAATGGATCTACAAGTCTTCTTCTCACACGTGGGGAAAATCCCCCTCTTTATTGTACCAAGATAGCAATTTATTAATACCTTTTCAATGCAATCTATATACCATTTTAATTTTTTACAGAATTACCACATGTCCTATGCCTTTGTATTACCTACTGCTAAAAACAGTGAATTTAATTAACACTCAACTCTTAAATGAATTGGTATTTCTAAGTGATTTCAAGTTCTGATTTATAAAAAAAATCAAGAAGTTCCTTCATTAATTAAATGAATTTACATGTAGAATTTTATGTGATCTCATGCAAAATAAATTCACAATTATAATTCCTATTGTATATTCCTAAAAGGAAGCAACCTCAATGATAAGAACACAGGGATCAATAAAGAATAAGTGTCAATGCTTGAGCAATGAAAGTGAGAAAAAGTGTCACAATCCCTCATCATGGATAATGTTGTCTGGAAATTATGTTACCATTAAGAAAACATTTAGTTTTAAAGATACATTGCTTGGTATCAAAGTATGTTTGATTAAAAGTATTCATATTTTAGACTCAGGGTGATAGATTTCAAAATTTTTCTATAAAGTAGCATTTTTTTTTAATTTAGGAGAATGAACAAAAATTTTAAATGTCATCTTAAATCAACATCTTATCTTAACAATCCTTTTTGCCCAGTAAAGAACACAGTTTTTTGGCCACAGAGGTACTTCTAAATATTTTAAAGTTAAAATCTGCTTAGGAGAGATTCATTTATTATAAATGGTCAGAGGTGGAGTTTTTATAGATAGCCTGTGTCTCTGCAAGACTGGGAAATATAATCATCTGAAAACATTAAACAACAATAAAATATACTGAAAAGCAACATGTATATACTCTGCTCTGTGACTCTAGGGCTGAGAATATACAAACTGTATTTGCCAGATTCTCTGGAAGTAGGAACCACGTGAAGAAGTGTTGACTTTCTTTCCATAGTTTAAGAGGGCTCGACAAAACTGTTCATATTCCATCTCACATTAAAAATAAAACTTTCGGGGCTCCTGGGTGGCTCAATCCATTAAGGGTCCAACTTCGGCTCAGGTCATGATCTCACAGTTTGTGGGTTCGAGCCCTGCGTCTGACTCTGTTGACAGCTCAGGGCCTGGAGCTTGCTTTGGATTCTCCCTGTCTCTCTGCCCCACCCCCGGTTCATGCTCTGTCTCTCTCTCAAAAAGAAATAAACATTAAAAAAAATCCCTAAAAGGAAGTTTTCTGGTTAACAAAATGCTTTGCCTATTTTTGAACTTTATATAAATGGAAATCTACTTTATGTGTTTAGGTCTTGTTTCTTCAGTTATATATTATGCCTGAAATATTCATCAATCTTGCTTTATGTAGGTCTAGATCACTGTTGTTCATTTCTATACAATATTCCATTATATGAATAAATCACAAATTATTTATTCAATGTAATGTTGATGGTCATTTGGGTAGTTGTCTGTATTGTAATATTCCAAAGATTACCTTTGTGAGTACTTGTGTTCACTGTTCTAAAGATATATATCCACATGTTAAATTGTTAAAACACAGAGTATGCATATCTTCAAATGTTCTATATAATAGCAGACTCATAGAAAGGAACTGTACTGATTTGCACACCAACCTAGAAAGATGTGAAAGTTTTAATTACTCCACAAGCTCTATAAGACTTTCTAATTTTGGTCAAATTTGTAAGTGTGTAGAGTCATCATATCATAGTTTTAATCTGCATTTCCAAAAGTATTAATAAGGTTAAAAACTTCTTAATAATTTGTAAGTTGCAAGTTCAAGAGGACTAAATATATTAAGCATGTTTAAGATTCTATACTTGTCCAGGAAGAGATAAAAAGTACTAACTGAATTTTATAATTCAAGAATGCATATTGTAATTTCCACTATGGTGAAAAAAGATACAATTCCTTGTCTACTCAAAGAAAATTGAATGATAAAAATAATTCAAAATAAGTAAGGCAGGTTGAGAAAAAAGAACATAGCACAGGTGGGAAAAATTTTTTAAAATAGTACCATGGCAAATTTAGATTTCAAAATATCAGTTATTCTATTAAATGTAAAATTGTGTATATTCTAATTAAACACAAACATAATATTAATAAGAACTCATTAACATTTAGTGAAAAACAGTTTCAGGATACATACAAAATATATGGATTTAAAATTTGAGAATAAAAAGAGAAAAACATACAATGCATAAACTAACAAAATGGAAGCTGGTATAGGTATATTAATATCAGTGAAAAAGCTTTCAAGTAAAAAGGTGCTAGTAGGTATTTTAAAAATAAATTTTATAATGATATAAAGTTTAATTCAGCAAGCATATATAATATCCATAAATTTGTATAAACCTAAAAGTAAAGCCTCAAAACAAAGTAAAAAAAACAGAACTAAAAAAAGATATTAAAAAATTCCACAATTAGACAAGGTATTTTAACTCATGTTTCTCTATAATTGATAGGACAAAATATAAATAGTAATAAATATATAAATTTTGAATAGTGCTATTAACAAACTTCACCTAATCAACATTATATAGAACTCTGGTGGTAACAACTTCAAAACAAAATTCACTACAGAACAATCCCCTGCAGAACAGAACTTCTTGCAAGCAAAATTCTCAAGCGAACATTAAATATTTATCAGATCTAAGTATACGCCTCACCAAAATCAAGTCTCAAGAAGAACTAATGTGTTGAAATGATCCTGCAAAGGTTCTCTGACCAAGTGCTAAGTTAGATAATTTTAAAATCCTCACACAAAACAAAGCAATGCAGTTCTAAATAATCAATTGGGTCAAAGAAATCTTGTCAAGGAAGAATTAGGAAATAATTTAAATCAAATTATACCATTTTCTAATGTATGTAGGTATGTGAAACCAGACTGCATATTAGATTTAAATATTTATTATAATAAATATTATTGGATGAATACAAATCTTTAAAATGAATATTACATTTGACAATATTATTAAATAAAGAATATAGATAAATGAAATTATTTCTTGGGGCTCATGGGTGGCTCATTTGGTTAAGTATCTACTTCAGCTCAGCTCATGGTCTCACGGCTTGTGAGTTCGAGCCCCTTGTTGGGCTCCGTGCTGACAGCTCAGAGCCTGAAGCCTGCTTCAAATTCTGTCTCCTCTCTCTGCCCCTTACTCACTCATGCTCTGTATCTCTCTCTCAAAAATAAATAAAAACATTAAAAAATTTTAAAAATTATTTCTTGGATGTGATAGTGATATTTCAGTTAAATAGGAAAATATCCTTGTTTTTAGGAGGACATATCTTTAATTTTTTGGGGGGAGTAGTGTCATGATATCTAAAATTATTTTCAAATGGTTCAGAAACTACATACCTATTTACTGATGAGAGAGACAGAGAGGACAAATAAATATTTACCAATTTGTAAACATGCACATCTATTTCTTCAGCTATTTTTTAAATGTGTCTCTATCTCCACAATCTTTCAAAGTAAAATTTTAAGAAAAATTTTGAGGGCTGAAGCTCAAGCTGTTGCTCAAAGGGAAATATACAGCCTTCAAATGAACATATTGATAAAGAACAAAAGGTAAAAATCTCAATAACCAAATCAAGAATTTAGGGAAAGAAAAGCAAATTCCACATAAGGCACAAGCAGAAATCAATAATTTAGAAAGCAAATAATACAAAAGAGGGAACAAAGCCAAAATATGGTTCTCTGAAAAGATAAATGAAATTGAAAATCCTGTGGCAATGTAAAAAATACAAATGTAAAAAGAATAAACCACTTAGGAATATAAAAGAGAGAAACCTCCATACATCTTACAGATTTATGAAAAGTAATTATTAAAGATATTCTACAGATATTAAAAAAAGTAATACTGTTACGGACTGAATTGTATTCCCCCAGATTTATCTGTTGAAATCCCAATCCCCAATACTACAGGATGTGGCCCGATCTGGGGAAAAAATGTCTTTGTAAATCTAGTCACATGAGGTTATTAGGGAGGGTTGACTTTATTACAATACTATCGAAGTCCTAATAGGAAGGGGAAGTTTGCTAGAGGGAAAGACTTGCTAGAGGGAAAATGATGTGAAGAAACAGAGGGAATGGTATTTACAAGAAACAAATGAGGCCAGTAGCAGGGTACTGCAGAGGCATGGAACAGATTCTTTCCCAGAAGAAACCAATATTGATAATACTGATATTAAATTTCTAGCACCCAGACGGTGAGACAATAAATTTCTCTTATTTAAGACACCAATGGGTGGTACTTCGTTATGGCAGCCATAGCAAACTAATATATAGTGTATAAATATTTTCTGCCAATGTATTTTAAATGTTGATAAAGTAGACGATTTCCAAGAAAGATACAGTAAAAAATAAAAAAATATAAAATTAGATTTGTTTCATAATTTTAAGGGAATGGAATCCATAAATAAAACCCTTCCCAGGGACATTTCAAGCCATCAATGGATGGCTTTAGTAATAAATTCTACCAGATATTTTAAGAAAAACTTATACATTATTAAATTTTTTATTTTCATATCTCATGTCATTTTTCTTCTCTAATATGTTGACATTGTAATTTTGACGTGTATATCAGGCTTGAATTATCAGGATAAATCCCTCTTTGTTGTAATATAGCATCCTTTTTATATAATGTTTGATTTGATTTGCTAATATTTTCCAAAAAGTTTTTATACTTAAGTTAATGAAGGACATTGGTTTTTAGTCTTTTTTTGTTTGGTTTGGGTTTTGACCTCAAAAAGATGAAGTGGAAAGTATTCTTTCCCTTCCTATTGTTGGAGGCATTAATGTAGAAACAGTAATATTTCCTTGTTGAATATTCATTAGGATTTTCTAGAGAAGCCATTTGAGCCTGAAGATTTATTGAAAAACTTTTAATTATTAATTTGATTTTTTAATAGATACAAGACCATTCACATTATTTAATCTTGAGTAAGATCGGCTAGTTTGTGCCTTTCAAGGAATTTTTCCATTTCATCTAAATTGAATTTATGGGCATAAACCTAACTACACTATTCTCTTATTATCCTTTTAATGTCTATAGGATCTTTAATAATATCCCTCTTTCATTTCTCACTTGATAATTTGTGATTTCTCTCTTAAATCTTTTTGAAGAACCAGCTTTTGGTTTTATTTAATTTCTCTATTTCTGCTTTCAATTTCAATTTCATGAATTCATTCAAATTCATGAAATGGGTAGCAACCCAGTTCTCAGGATGACTTTCTTTTTTTAACCTTTAGCTAGGATGCTTGCATATGCCGTTTATAGATCAGGTAGAGACTTAGGTAAGGATTATACACAGAACACTACATTCTCTCCTTTCCAGGAGTCTCTTCTCATTGACTAGCATAGGCAATGGGCTTTTTATTACAGCTTCAGCTGTCTTTCCCTGCACTGTGAACAAGGCCCACACTCAGCCCAAAATCCACAAGAATGGGACTCACCTATGCCATGGTGTTTTTTCAAGTTTCAACTTCCTGCCAAAATCTGCCTGCTTTTGTTCACTCTCTGGAGTCCACAGGTAGTTTGTTTGTTTGTTTGTTTCTTGCACTAGTCCAGGGTTTATTCATACTATATTTGGAACAATTAGAATATTAGAGGTTTACCCTGCCAAATGATCACAGAACTTCATGGATTCTCTTTTTAATGCCATTTTCTATTTGACCAATCAATTAATTACATTCTAAAATTTGATGATAATCTCTTTAATTTCCAAATCTTTTGTTGCTTTTTCTTGTTGTTCTTGTCATTCTTTTACAATTGGTCTGATAATTTTTTTATAGTTTCTTATTCCATTTTTTTGTTAGTGGTTACAGTTTTTAAATCTATATTTTAACTGTTCAGGCCATTTCAATACATTTATTTTATTTTCTATATTAAATAATTCCAATATCAAGAGTTCTTAGATACTTAAATATGTTGTTTATTAATTTTGTTCACTCTCACCCACGGGGGCTTTATTCTTTATGTATTTGCTAAACTTTATTATGTGCTCATATTAGGATTTTTTAAGGGAGATTACTTGGATTTCTGTCACATGTCTTCCTATTTTGTAACCCCAAGTCTTCCTCAATTTTTCTGTTTAGAATTTTCTGGACCTTGAAATTAGAGTATATTGAGATCGCAATTAATGTAAGGAAAGCCTATGCTTATATTCTCAGAGAGTTTTCTTGGCTTCTCATCTTGAATGTGTCCAAAATTGACAAGTCATCTTGTCATCTTCTTTTGCTCACAGGTCAGATTTCTATCCCTCCTTCATTGACACTATAGTTCTTTGTGGGTTCTTTCTTTATATATGGGTCAAAATGCAAACTTGTCACTTTGTAAGAACCCTAGATATTGTATTAACTTTACCACAGAGGCTTTAAAACCCAACTCTATTTCCCAGTAAAAGCAAATGTCCCAGAGTAACCACAGATTTCATATCTGCTTACTCTTTTGGTTATGTTTCTCAATTTGCTTAAGCTTAGCTATTAATTTGATAGTCTACATGTTTTATATGCATCTACATGTTCTATAATGACAGTATTTTTCAGAATATATGGCTAACCATATTGTTAGAAGAAGTTGTTCTATACTTCAAGAACTCAGGATTCTCTGTCTACTCTTTCATTTTAGTATTTTCCTTATTTCCTTCAAATTAATAGAAAATGTCATGAAACTAGATAAATTGGTCTTACTGAAAACTCTTGCTAACTCATCAATGATTTATTACTAGCCAATTGATTTCCTCTTCTGCTATCTTTAAGGTCCCAATTCCTTTCAGCAGAAAATATTATCTACTATTTTCTGAGGCCATCCAATATTGTTTATTCTTCCTATTTGCTTGCCTTAAAATATCTGAATTTTCTATTGGTCTTTTATTTACCTTCAGTCTACAAGATTCATTCTGATACTTGTGCACTACTTTCAGTCTTCCTATCATCTTCACAATCATTATGCATTAAGATTATTTTCACCATGCTTTTGAATATTCAGCCTTCCACGCTTACTGTGCAATCCAGTTTCACTCTCCTAAATCTTTTTTCCGCCAATTTTTAATTGAAATTCCAGCTAGTTAACATAAAGTGCAATATTAGTTTCAGATGTACAATTTAGTGATTCAACATTAAATACAATACCAGCTTCTTATCACAGGTGCCTCCTTAATTCTCATCACCTATTTAAGCCATTCCCCCACCCACCTACCCTCTTGTAACCATCAGTTTGTTCTCTATGGTTGAAAGAGTTTCTTGACTTGCCTCTCTTTTTCTTTCCCTATGTTCATTTGTATTGTTTCTTAAATTCCACATGAGTGAAATTATATGGGTATTTGTGTATGTGTGTGTGGAAGGATGGATATATATATATATATATATATATATATATATATATATTTCATATCTTCCATCGGGTAAGGATGTGGGGAAAGGGGAACACTCTTAACACTGTTGCTGGGAATGCAAACTGGTGCAGCTACTTTGGAAAACAGTATGCATGTTTCTCAGAAAGTTAAAAATAGAAATACCCTATGATCCAGCAACTGCACTATGAGGTATTTACCCAAAAGATACAAAAATACTCATTCGAAGGGGTACATGCACCCCAATGTTTATAGCAGCATTATCAGCAATAGCCAAATTATGGAAAGAGCCTGGCTGTCCATCTCCTAAATCTCTTCTTGAACTTACTACCCCTCTAAGCAGTACATAAAACTTTACTACTATCAAATATATTTTAAAAAATAGTCTTTCCTTCACTATCACTCACTTAATTTGAAATTGTATTCACATAACTTCACCAATGATTCATTTATCCCAGTCCTTTGGTCTTTTCTCATCTTCTTAACCTTGCTGCAAAATACACTGAAATTATCTTATATAAACCTTATGTCATTAAATCTTGTTCCTTTTGGAAATCTCTTTTTTACTAATCAATTTTCTCATTCTTGTCCTTATCTAAAAAGCCATTCCTCAAGGTTGCAGGTTGTGCTGTTAAGCATCTATCCCCATAACTCTCTACCCTACATCACTTATTGATCTCATCCCATGATTCAAAATACTACCTTCAAAAAATTAATTCCTAAATCTACAGCCCTAAGTCTCTCCTTTTCTGGAAGTCATTTACGCAGAGATGCTCTAAAATATTCTTTATTCCTCCGTTTTTAACTGTGCTATCCCAGCAGTTGCCTCACGGAGACGATTCTACTTACACAAATTATTTTTCATTCCCACTGTCATCATTTTGCTTCACACTCACATCGCCTAATTAGTCTCTTAATTTGTCTACGTGACCCTTCCCTCAATCCATTCTGCACACTGAAGCTGAGTTAATTTTTCAAGTATATAGCTCTCATCATGTCACCACCATCCTGCTCAGAAACTTTCTTTTATTGTTCCCAGTATAGAAAACATGACTGGCATCAGGGGATTCCAAAATCTGCATCCCATTTAACCTCATGAGCAGTTCATTTATCTTTTTATAAGTTTATCTATTTATTTTTTGAGAAAGAGAGGGAGCACACATGGGTAAGGGGCAGAGAGAGAGAGAGAGAGGGAGAGAAAGAGAGAATCCCAAAGAGCCTGATGCAGGGCTCAAACTCATGAACTACAAGATCATGACCTGAGCTGAAATTGGATGCTTAACCGACTAGCCACTAGGTGCCCCTAGTTCATTCCGATTCACTTAAGGTACCAATCAATCTAGACTCACCATTTGATCATAATATCTTCGTCAAGATTCTGACTTCAAGGAGCAGAAACCAACTCAAGCTAGTCCAAATAAAGGAGAGTCTACTGAAAGGGCACAGAATCTTTTTTAAATTTTTTTTAACGTTTTTATTTATTTTTGAGACAGAGAGAGACAGAGCATGAACAGGGGAGGGGCAGAGAGAGAGGGAGACACAGAATCGGAAGCAGGCTCCAGGCTCTGAGCCATCAGCCCAGAGCCCGACGCGGGGCTCGAACTCACAGACCGCGAGATCGTGACCTGAGCTGAAGTCGGACGCTTAACTGACTGAGCCACCCAGGCGCCCCGGGCACAGAATCTTTAAACAGGAACAAAGCAGAGTTAAATCACATGAAGCATGAAGATGAGACTTGAGAAACTTGTAATGTTCTGTGTTTCTCAGCAGCAAATTTACCAAATACAGCTTCCATTGCCCTGACTCCATGTGATATTTCTATGAACTCATTTCTGCCATTCTACCTCAGTGCCTTTGTTTCTTTGTTCTATGTTTGAAAGACAGACTCCTATTGGCAGCTGACCAAGCACTAGAATGACTCTAGGTCCAGAGAAGGAGTCTTATGCTGGGCAGGCAATCAAAAATGTGTTAATTTGAGAACATACACTATAGTTGCTATTTTTGATCTGTTTTTATATTATACCTTCTACTTCTGATTATATGTCCTATAAACTCCCATAGCTCTTCCTCTGAATCCCTGCGGTGGCAAGTCTTATCTCCCAAATTTGGCCGAAAGTAAAAACTGTAGTGTTCCCATACGATGCTTAGGTCAGTACCAGGCACACAGTAACCACTCGATAAATGTCTGCTGAATGGCAAATAGGATTCTAAAGAATAATTAAAGGCAGGAAGTACTTCTAAACCTTAAACTGAAGTCTTTTTCAGACGATTTGTTATATATTGTCACAAATATTCCTACAAGAGAGGAAAAATTGATGAGCATTAGAATATATCTAAAACCAATTCAATCTCAGTTAAAAAACAAAGAAACAAAGAAAAACAACTGACACTGCATTTATGGTCCAGGTGGTAGACCCAAATGATAGATTTACTCTGAAGACGAAAAACAAGAACAAACGAACAAACAGAAACTATGCAATCATTTAATAAGAATTCACTGTAGGCTTAGAGGGCGCTATTCCTATGTTAAAACCTTACTTGTAATAACTTCCTTTGTCTCCTAGCAACAAGACTGCCATTAATTAACCATTCTAATACCTTCCCCTAAATAGAACAATTATTAAACTGTTTGTTGGATTGCTAATCAGTGTATTACCTTCGGCAGAGAGGAGCAATACAAATGCAAGCCACAAGCTATATATTGCAATTCCTTCCTTTCTGCTGGTCTTTGAAATTCTAAATTGCACGCAATAACTATTCTGATTATCTAAGGGGAGAGGTCCTGCTAGACAGGGACTGCAATCTAACATAAGGAAGGGCTGTAGAGTTACTAAAGCATCTGCACCAAAATGCTAAGACTCATTGAAGGGTTAGCTATTACTGCACATGAGAATGGAGGCAGAAACTTCTGTCCCCTCCAAGAAAGTTGCTCAGCTCCTCTACAGTGCACAGTTGACAAGTAAGTACACTAGAGTTTGGTGCAGTATTCTGTTAGCTTTTAGGATTAATATTCAACAAAACTTGATCTCTGCAAAATTTGTTCTGTTCATTCTGATATTTTTACTCAATATATTACCACCATATCAGGTCCCTCTCTGGCTTATTAGAATAATTTATCTTTCTCACATACTTTGAATAATACTTTTGAAATGTACACAATAAATTGTATTTGTGGTCTCTGTACCCAAGGGTTTTAACTGTGAGATATCTTCTGTATGATTTGTAGATTAAGAAAGATAAGTAGTCTTTCAGGGCATCATCCATTTATTTATAGTAGTCCCTCTGCTCCTAGGAATTCCCAATAAATTGATATTATTGTCTCTTCTTGCAATAATTTTGCTGCACATTTGTGTTTTCTAGTCCAGACTAAAGTCTTCTTTAGCAGACTTTGCCTGGGCAACATTTCACCATAGGATCCTTTTAACCGGATTTGTCCTAGACCTGTTGAAATTCCAGTGTAATTTTTCTTTAATTTTTTCCCCTAAGTAAATGTTTTGGTCATAGTGATGTCACCAAGGGATGACTTTAACCCCATAAACCTCCATCAGTCTTCAATAAGTTCCCTCTCCTAAAATAAACATACAGTTTAAGTATAAATGACAGTTTTGCCATGCAAATGCAGTTCTAGAAACAATTCCTAGCGATGCTACCTTTCCAATTAGATTATCCACATTCCTTTCAAATATATTCATCTTTTTCTAATACAGCTTCCTATGCACTCTTTCCTTTGACAAATACGAACAGACAACATCTTATCCAAGTTCATGCCTATCTTTTAGCATCTATCAGTGACGAGCATATTTACCACTCAATAGCAGTACGTTGAGCAAAATTATCTTTGGAAAGGTTCATTTTTCTCTTTGGGTTGAAAGTTTTTATATATGAGATGGTTCATGTATCTGTTGTCAATTTAACTGCTGGGTTGTACAATTAGATGTAATTATAATTTGATGAAATTACAATTAGATGCAATTAAATATAAGAATTTTAAAACCTTTTTTTTAAATATGCTAAAATTAATTGTTTCCCCTAAGCATAAAATACATAGGTATTGGCCAGATATAGCATGTTTCCACTATTAATATGTAAAGATACCAGTGAAACTTTAAGAGGTGTAAAAAGGCATGTCATGTTCAGGATTAATGATGGTACATTGCTGCTAATGACTTTGTGTCATTCGTCCTTTAATTTTCAGGTTTGGATCATGATATAAACCTACATGGATACAAAATAGAAACTTGGAATCCTGAAAATTCACCTCAAAAAATAAGAATACCATTTTCTTTGGTTGACCCATTTGTTACATGTAAAATATTCTGTATTTTTTCTGCCTGCCCTTTCCTTTGTTAAGAAATAATTTAGCCATCCCATATTTATATTTTGAGACCCTGTCTAAAAACACTTACTCCAAGGACACTTTCTTTTCATCTCCCCTTGTCTCACCCTCACCAAACTGTAATAACACACACATATATTTTGCTAAAGTTGTTTTAGATATCTGTTTTATTAAGCCGGCAGTTTATTGGGACTAGTAACTTAGTCTTATTGTCTTTGTATCTTAGGGCCTCAACTAAACCCTGGACAACAAAATGAATGCAAATATATGTTGTAAGTATATCATTTCATGTGTGAATATTTTGAAGATTGAGTTAACACAGTGTCTACATTTAAAGCATATGCATATATTATAACAGTGATCTTTTCAAAGGCCATTTTAGAAGTATGACAATAAGTGTCAGTGGTGGATTGCTAGTTCAGGAGTGATTCCTGATTTAAAAATCATTCATCCTTGTCAATGCACAGTAATTAATGTAAATTTCATTAGCATATTCTTGGCTTCATTTCTTTTCATTCTTTAATCTTGTAATCACTTCTAGTAATACGCTGAAAAGATGACCTTAAAAGCAATTAACATATTTGTTTAGAATAACAGAACAATTGCTTGTTTATTGGTGCAGTGTTTGAACAAATAAACAATAGATTAACCTAGGAAGAATGTTTCTCAAATTAGCAAATTGGTGGACAATGCTAATTTGTGTCGTATTTTAAAAGAACAAGTGATGAATTTATTAAAATATTAAAGGAATCTAATTTTTGGTAGACACTGGTAGGCATTTAACTGACTTCAATTATATCATGGTTTTAACACTTTTTTTGTTTCCTTACATTTTTGCCCCTGTTTTCTTCCTTGACTTTTGTATCATTTCTTTCAGAAAATACTCATTTATTCCAGAGGCTCTGTATTTTCTGAAAGAAATGATACAAAAATCAAGGGAAAAAAACAGGGCAAAAGTGTAAGGAAACAAAAAAAAAATGATAAGACAACAGTTTCTGTTTCCATAGGTTCTGCAATCTCTCTTCCATCTTTTCCTTCTTTCCCATTTCTTCTTAGTCTCGTTCTTATAAACCCTTCCTCATTTATATTTCCTATGATGCTTTTCATTTTTTTCTGGCATCTTCCACATCACTTGTCACATCTTCTTTTTCCTTCTGTCTCACACTCTTCAGTATAACTTGCAGTTCTCTTCCTCTATCTTATGTCCCTTTCCGTTACATCTGAGCTTATTCTTCCTCAATAGTAAAAACTCCATTTTTTCAGTACAATCCTAATTTGATTTCCTGCTCTTTGAGAGGACACAAGTAATGCACCTGTTACTGCCATCAGAAGAGATTGCTTTGCATAGGACTCTTTCACATTTTCACAGATTTGAGCTTTCTATTTCTAATGGAAGCTCAGTTAATGAATTTAAGATTGATCTAAAATTTATAGAATATGTCTTATTTTCAATAATTCCCTACCCTATCTTAATCATTTTCATTTTAATGCCCAGCATATAATAATCCTAATTAAGAAGTTGATTTTTTTGCTTATTTTAAATCCAACAGTAAAATAATACTAGTTAGCACTAAATAATTTAAAATATGCTGGACCTTTTTTTTATTAACAGTGTATCTACTTTTATGAAAATCAAAATATCAGGATTAGAAACACACATAGTCAGGTACACTCCTCATTGTCAAAATTGACATCATTTAATTCTTCTCAACGGGATATGGCATGACAATGGTTATTTGTAAAAACAGTCGACTTTAATAGAACACATGCTCTTTGCCAGGTGCTATCCTAAAAGTTTTAAATGTATTAACTAGGTAAGTCTACACTACAACACTATAAGGTACATGAGTTTTTATTCTCTTTTATACAGATGAGAAAACTGATACATGGAAAACCTGAGTAACTGCTTCACTCTACCCTGGCGACCAACATAGGGTCATACCAGATCCAGGTGGTTTGCATTCAGAGGCTACATTAATGAGATGCTCAGAAATATGCCTGACTTCCCATGTAGTCTGCAGAGGTTGATGGGTACTCTGTTCAGTGACTACTCCGTCAATGAGTAGACGCAATAAGTGAATGTAAATTACCAGAAAGGGGAAAAATGGGTTAGTTTTGATTTTCTCAAGGTTCAAGATGCCCAATTATTGAACTTTGCTGAGTTTCTCTCAGAGTACTAAAAGGAAGATATTTACATGTTTTCTGTGAATTGACACAAATCATGTAAGTATCACATATAAATTAAATTAGCCAAGATAACCAATTTGTACCTAAGTTTGAATCATATACTGATTCCATGAAAATGTTATCAATAAAATTAGAATCTTGCATTGGTTGAAATGCTAAATATTTGATTACATACACACATATTTACACACAAAGGATTTTTCTGCATTAATATTTAAGTAAGTTTCTTTAAAATATAAATCGTGAAGTTTTCTAATTTTAATTGTGTTGCTATTTATTTTGGTTTTATGTAATCCAATGGATATCAACTTTAAAATCAATTACTCCTCACTAATGAAATATAACTGAAGATACTAGCTATAGAAGCCTGCACTTAGCACAACATATTTATAAAACTGAGATCTTTAAAGTGTTAACTTATAGAAATACACAGATTTTTAAATCATTACCTCTTTTTTAAAAAAAATGTATCTTTATTTTGAGAGAGAGAGGGGAGCAAGACATGAGTGAGAAGTGGGGAGCACAGAGAGAGGGAGAGAGAATCACAAACAGGGTCCACGCTCAGCATGCAGCCTGATGCGGGGCTCAATCTCATGACTGTGAGATCTTGCCTGAGCTGGAATCAAGAGTCAGACACTTACCCAACTGAGCCGCCCAGGCACCTCTTAAATTATTACATCTTAAACAATAATATTACAACTACAGCTAATATGCATGGAATATTTACTGGGTACAAACATTACACTAGTTCTTTCCATGCATTATACAATTTTATTCCTAAAACAACCTTTGGGCATAGGTTCCATTATTGTCATCACTAGGAGGAATATTCACAATACTAAATAACAAGTATAGCAACAATATGGACCATTTGGAAGGCAAGCCAGCATGCATAATGGAATAAAATTCTGAAGGATTTTTTGAGTCCAGTCCTGTGTTGGGGAACCTCTGGGGAAGACATTCTGAAGGAAGACTTCTGTAGACAGGGTAGGAGGGGGAGCACTTAGAGGACTCAGGGCATTCATTATTTAACAACTAGTGTCTCTTGTGAAATGATGTTAATGTGTTCATAAAAACCTTGCCATTAGTTGCAAAGATGTTAAATAATAAACTATAAACATTTCCATTAATTTTAATGGACAAAATATGGTGCATTTCATCCTAACCCAAGACACTTGATGATGTTTGAATAATGTTCAAAAATCGAAAAATCTGAACATCTAAAAAACATGCAATATCATGAAAGCTTGTTGTACCGACCAAAGGAGGAAAAGATGACTGAATAGCAGGTGGAGGTAGGTGGGAAAAGGTACAAAAAAATCATACTAGGAAAAGAATTTAAAAAGGAGAGAGCCAAGTGACTGACTTTCAGACAGGTAAGCCTTTTGGGTGGCACATGGTTATTTTGCATTCTAATTGCACTTGAAAATAGTTACAGCACAGGGGAAAAAAAACCTGAAGCACAAAATAAAGACAAAACCTAAGAGCACTTCAAAATAATTGAAACTAGTGTGTACTCACAACAGATTGAGGTATCAAAGAAGCATGTACCTCTTCATACTTCTCACTTCTAAGTACACTAGGCAAGCTAACACAGTGATTGAAAATTGTTTTACATAATATTCTCTGACCAAAAGACAATATTTTGGAAAAATTATTAATATGTTTGCTAACACAGTGATTGAAAATTGTTTTACATAATATTCTCTGACCAAAAGACAATGTTTTGGAAAAATTATTATGTTTTTGACTGCAACTAAAGTGTCAGAATGTTGGCTAATGTAGGGAATTTAGTTAAGTTGTGGAATGAAAAAAGTACTATACTGAAAGAAAGGAGTCATCTGAAAAGTGGTGTAACTTTTTAAGAGCCATTATGAGTCTTCAATAATTGAAGAGTTAGCAATCAATACAGCCATATAGGACATAAAAGCTGAGGATTAGACCTAATCATTCCCATTCTCCACTGAGGCAAATGAGATTGTGAAAGGTTAATTAAGCAAACCTTAGTCATCAAGGTAGTAAGATACAGAGTCAGTACTTCACCCCAATCTGTGTCATATCAAAGCCTGTGTTCTCAATAATTGTGCTACGTATCTAGAATTTTCTTAGGTCTATTGCCAGCATTTGAATGATAAAAACAAGAATTCTGTAATTTTCTACCAAAAAGTGGTATAAGTAAGTGATTGGATTTGCAAGGGTTTGTTTTATGTACAGGTGAAGTCCGTAGACCTTGTCTGGTACCAGATGAAAACCAAAAAGACCTTCCTTACAGTATTTTCACAGCTAGTACACTCTTGCTAGTGACTGAAATTCTATCACTTAATGGTCTTCTAATTGGGTTTAGAAACTGTCTCCAGTTTCATTCTAGAATGAAAAATGGACATTTTAATCATATATAAGTGTCACATAAAATTTAACTAAGTACGACCTTTCCAAAGTAAGGTCATGGAAAGAATGCCCAACTATGAGTCAGAAGACCTGGGTTTCAGTTCTACAGTGGCCACTTACTGATTGGTATTGCTTAGGACCTTTCTGAATCAAGTTTCTTTATGTATTGAGTAACAATGTCATTCTAACTACACTGTAGCATTACAGGAGAAAATTCCATGTAATAATGAAAGTTAATTTATCCTTAAACCTACCTGTCCTACCAATGGGTAAGCTCTAGTTTTCTAATTTTCTTCAGATGTAAAGGGAATGGACTCATATTCCATATACCATTCAAGCTTTACTTGAAATACTGAAATAAGGAAAGGCAGAAAAGGGTTTCTGTTCAGGGTAGGAGCACAGAAATTGAGAGGTGCTAAAAGGCAGGGAGAAGAAAGGCAAATTTCATCTCTTCTACAATTTTGTTTCTAGATGGCCATGAGATTTAATGTACAAGAAAACAGAAGTAAAACAGTAAATGAAAAAGAAAAGGCAAGTTCTTTTTCGTATGTTGTCCAATTCTCTTGTTCTGCTTAATCTAGAAATGTGGATTCCTTTAAAATAGAAACCAATTCTTGCCTATTGTTTACAAATACAAATCATTTTTAAAATCTTTATTTATTTTTGAGAGAGAGAGAGAGAGAGAGAGAGAGAGAGCACGAGTAGGGGGCAGAGAGAGAGGGAGACAGAGGATCCACAGCAGGCTGAGCACTGACAGCAGACACCCCCTGTAGGGCCTGAACCCATGAACCATAAGATCAGGACGTGAGCTGAAGTTGGACACTTAACTGGCTGACCCACCCAGGCACCCCCAAATACAAATCATTTCTGAGATGTAGGCTACGTTGGTTCTAGAAAGAGGAAGGGGAAAGGGAAAAGGGAAGGTGGGAGGAAGGAAGAGAAGGAAGAAAAGAGTTATAAATATGAATGCTATGAAAGAGGCAACTTCTTGTGAGATCCCTGCTGTGGACTTTGGCTTTAAACTTCTGCTGTCACATTATTCCTCTTGTGTTATGGAATTTTTACTTGCCAACACTCATCCTGAATGCTGAGCCATTTAAAACTCATTCATTCATAGCTTGGAAAGTAAATAAGGTCAGAACATTTTCAGAGCACAGATAAATTATGACTACCACCTTACCACAGTTGTCTCAGCTGGACTGCTGAATGAATTTAAATTAATCTCTGTCAGTTTTAACCCACAGGAGATAGGACTCTTAGGCTTTTCTTAAGAAAAATCAGTTGTAGCAAAATAACTTTGATTCATTAGTGAGCAGTCATAAGTTGACCACTATCTAGCTGCTAGTTAATAAGCAGTGAATTGTCCTGAAGTTTCCTGGAGCACAATTATGAAACACTGTAATGTTTTTCTACTAGTTTTATTTCAATATAAACCTAAAATAAATGTAAATTTTAAGAAGACCATGTAACTCACTAATATATCTATCACTGTGCTGTATTTACCATAGCTGATGCTTAAACTATTATATCAATATATCCTTTAAACTTGAGAAATGACTATATTTTTTTAAATGTTTTTATTTTTTGAGAGAGAGCATGTGTAAGTGGGAGAGGGGCAGAGAGAGAGGGAGACACAGAATCCAAAACAGGATCCAGACTCTGAGCTGTCAGCACAGAGCCCAGTGTGGAGCTTGAACCCACAAACTGCGAGATCATGACCTGAGTTGAAGTTGGATTCTTAACCAACTGAGACACTCCAGGAACCCCATGATAACATTTTTTTTTAATTATGAAATATTAAAAATTATCTCCTAAACAAATTCATGATTCCAGTGAGAAATAAGAGAATATTCTAATCATTATTATACTTCCCATGTGTTATTTATTTTCAACCATAATTTTAAATGTCTGCAAATATTTATACTTGTGAACTCTCCCACTACTGTTTTGCTCCTAAGTTCAGTGAAAAAGCTTACATACCTAAACATAAAATAAATTTTACTCTTCCCATTTAGGTCAGATGAGTAGTACTCAGAGAGAAACTGAGAGAATTCCCTTTAGCTAATAAGAAATGATATGGAAAATTTGATAACCCCCTCAGTCATTTTCGTTCCCATAGACAGGAAAAAGAGATATGTGAGTGAAAAAGAGATATTCTGTTGCCCAAATATACCAGTTAAGATATTGTATTAGTAATGAATATATAAAACAGTAATTGACTAAAAAAGGCCAAGGGTCATCTTTACATGACCCCAAAGCTAAAGAATGCTATTAATGAAGACCTGGATCCCAGCATATCCATTATGTTCGTACTTGACCTTTTTTGCCTCACCAGCCAAAAAAACCTACCAAAGCAAGCAGCAATTAATAATACATGGGATGTGTTCCTTCTCTTAGTACTCAGACTTTACCTGTTGATTTCCATCATTGTATTGCCAGGAGGGAGAAACAAAACTTCATTGATGGCACAGTAACAAAATCAGAACCCCTCTTGAAATGTGTTTCATAACTCAAAATGAAATTCTTTTTTTCACACCAAACATTTTGAAATTATTGACTTGAAGGGAAAAATCTGAGTTACCAAATATAAAACTCATGTTTAATTGTCTTTCAATCATATATACATGTGTATGTGTGTGATACACAAACATGTATAGTGTAAAAATGTTACGTTATATGGGTAATTCTTTTATGATTTTGATTTTTTTCCCATTTTGATAGGATTCAAAGTAACATACTTGATTGCACAACATGTACAGATACTATCCCTAACGTGATCAAGTACTGAGTGAATTTTTTCCAAAAACAATTAAAAGAATTCAAGTTAACAGCTTTGCAAATATGTCAATCAGGTGTTGAGTTTGTTTATGTATTTTTCTGCTGAAATTTGGGCAATAATTGCTTATAATTTTTTAGTATAAAACCTATACAAAATTTATTTAGTATTCTAAGTATTTGTTCCTGTGCTATAATGGTGCCTCGCATACTTCATTTTCCACAAAGCATCATGCTTTAGCCAGGTAAAAATATACATAGATTCTTGGTAGGATCTGTAAGAAAAAAACGCCAGTTATGGGAAATTCAGCCCCTGTGGAATCAGCCAGGGGAAATATTTCCCATATTTTTACATGAAGGCCTTTGGCACTTTCAAATGTAACTTCCTATTCTTCTTTCCCCTAGGATATCCTGAATATATTCCTCAGAAGGGAGTTTTCACTATTAAAATAAATTGCTTTAAGCTGTGTTTAATTACAAATGATGAGCAGCAAAGGTGGCATGAAATATCTGTTACTAGTTAACCAGAATACAAGTTTGGTCTGGTGTCTAACAAACGTAGGTAGAATGAAACCAAATTATCAATTAAATATTTGGTAGGATAATTTAAACAAATGCCTGGTGGAATTAAAAACAAAACCAAAATTGCCTGCTTCAGCTACAGAATTGAAGAAGGTTATGTAGTTAGGGTAACTGAAACTCTTTAAAGAAGGTCTCACACAATTACTATAAAGGTTTTCTTGTCAGCTGGTCAAGTAAAGCTCCTGGAAGGAGTGAGAGACTTATGCAGTGTGTTTTCAACGACAGCTTTAGGGCCAAGGGATCCATCCATCCAGGAGTGGTACGCAGCACCACAGACAAAATAAATACACAGTATCAAACATCTTTCGAAAAGGACAATAATAGATGATATTATATGTTATTTATATATAATAACATATATAATATTTATATATATATTATGTATATTTTTATATATTATCATATATATTATATATAATTATATATTATACATTATTATATATTATATATTATATATATAACATATATATAATATTTATATATATGTTATATATATGTGTGGTAAATGTTTAAAAATATGAAATAGGAAGGTTAATCCCAAATTCTGAATAGCAATCACTCCTAGGGAGAGAGAGAAGGGATATGAAAGAGGAATGGGGTTTCTTCAAGTATATTTACAATGTTTTTCTTAAAAAAAAAAAAAGAAAGGAAAAAAGGATCTCATGGAAGTATGGCAAAAGTGATCTGAGAGATTATGGGTAACATAGCTTTCTTATTTACTGTGGATTTAATATTTCTGAAGAGTAAATTAAAAATAGTGAAGTTCGGTTACGAAGGGGAACAAAGAAATGAGATAAATTCTGGAGTTAGCAAGATACTAACTATCCTGCCAGATTAATGCCATTCCTTGAAAATGTTCCACATTTTCTACATCTCTTCTATGCCATTGCTTTTCTGAAATTGTACTGTCCACCCACCAATATCTCTGCCAAAAAAAATATCCTACATTTCCTCAAAGCCAACTCAAACATTAATTTCCATTTTGAGCCTTCCCTTAATCACTAAAGAAAACATTTTTCTCTCAACACTCTATGTACTTCCTCTGACCCAGATTTAATGGCACTGATCAAGTATTACTTTTATTTACTACAGCAATATGTATTCTTATCCCCAGCCAGAATGCAACATGTAAAAACCTGCATATGGAAAGTACCCAATGAATGGTTTCTGGACTAAAACTGTTGTATTCCAGTACAGTTTTCTTTACTATTTCAGTCTTTCAGAACCAGTCTCTTTTTTTAAAAAATTAAATATATGTTATATGTGAATATAAATTTATAAAAATTAAATATGTAATGCAATATAAGAATATGTCTGGTTGTGTAAATAAATTCAAGATATAACTGGGGACTGTTGGTAAAAGACAATCTCTTTACTCTTCAGAACAATTATTAAGCATAAGTTCTGTTTACTTCTCTATTTTATAATTGAGAAAATTGGGGCTCAGTGAGAGTAAGTTATTACCAAGTTTCCACAACTAGTTAGCAAAATTTGAGTCCAGACCCTCTGCTTTCAATTGCTATCTCTCTCTCTCTCTCTCTCTCTCCCCTCTACCATTCTCTCTGCCCCTCCCCCTTTCTTTCCCTCTCCTTCCTCTCTTCCTCTCTTTCTTTCCTTCTCTTCTTTCCCCTTCCCCTCCCCCTCTTATCCTTCTCCTTCCCTCTGTCTCTGTCTCTGTCTGTCTCTCTCTCCCTCTCTCTCTCTCTGTCTGTCTCTCTCTCTCTCTCTCTCTCTCTCTCTCTCTCTCTCTCACACACACACACACACACATACACACACACAGACATGCACCCATGCACATACACACACACTCCCTGCTGGTCACCTTTAAAGGTCACTTTAAAGGAAAATTAGAGCTGATCAAAGAAAAAAACAAAACACACTGTTGCAATATCTGATCAAATAATTGATTTCACCAAAGAGGAGGATTAAAATTACTTTACATCTGGTTAGTGTTTTAATATCATTTCAAATTTCTCCATCGTTCATTCAATTCTTGTAAGTTATTATTAAATTTACATGTAATACATATTAATGATTCTCCAAAAAAGATCAATACAAATCCTTCAAACATTGCAGAGTAGTTTCTAATTAACACAAAACAGACTTCTTTTTTATTGCTTTGCCATAATCTATTTCATCCTCCTTTATTACACAATGTGTTTTACCTTTTGAACTGTTCTGTAGCATTCATTGCATATTCATAAGGTTTATATATATTTTTGCTACTGGAAAGGGTTTGTATCTTGAAAGTATTAGTTTTTCATTCCTCACCCTTTCCTTTTCATGAAATCAAAAAAACTTTTTCCAGAACTGTAATTCACACATTTTCTCCATGATCTTGGATAGTTGGCTTTAAAAGCCTTTAAAAGCCTTCTGAAGTAGCAAAGTCAGATACTAAATGTCATGGTGTCATTTCCTCCCTATACCCTTCATTTAGGCTGAGACTCTCCCCTCAACCCAAAACTTCTGTTATTTTCACCCACTGCTCAGAGTGGGAGGCAGCACACTTAATGAAACCTTTGCTTTATTTTAGTGCCTTTAAAAGTGCCTGCCTAGGAGGGATATTGTGAAGATTAAGTAAAATAGCGTATATAAAAATATAAGACTATTGTTCGACACACAGTACTTATTCAGTAAATAGTGACTATTAATTTATTATGGTTGCCTTATAATTAGATTTTAATGATTTCATTTACAAAACTTATTTTTTTTATTTATAAGCTCAGGCATATGTCATATTTTCCTGGGTAGTAATTTTCTTTCTTCTCACACTTTCCGGTCACTCAGAATTAAATATCCTTATTATGTCCTTTTTACAGCTTGGTGTTTTGTTTTAAAATGTTCCAGTTAGTAGAACACTTTCTTAAATTTCAATAGTAGTAGAAGGAATGTGAACTAGAGCAAACACTGCCTTAACACTGAAAACCAAAACATTGTACCTTAACAACAATTCTGTACCAGTCAGACCAAGCTTTCTTTCTTCTTGTGAATTTATCTTCTAAACTGCAATTCTATTCCATAATATAGAAAGGCCCCAAATAAAAAGATACAGGATATCCTTCAGTATGAGGATTAAATCAGAGGTTGTACCTGAGATGCTTAAAATCATACCTGGAACATAGGAACTGCTCATCAAATATTAGCGCTTTGTTGTGGTATTACTGCATCTGAGCCATGACATGGATGGAGACCTCAGTGCCTAGAACCAGCAACACCCCCAGTATTTGGGTGGGTGTCTATATGATAGCTTTTCCTTTGAGCTACCCAAAGATAGCCAAATATACATCCACAGTAAGCAGGAGCAGAGAGAGGCAAATAACAGAATGATGAACAAGAAAACAAATTCTCAAAACACATGAGATGCCAACTGTGGATTCTCAGAATGGTTTGGGAGGTAGCCCTATTCTCAAAGTTCTTGACCCCCAATATGATGCTCAGGGGCTCTGTCAGGGAAAAAAAAGTTCTGACAGCTATTTTTTTTTCCTAGTCTCAGAATTTGTTTTTTTTTGAGATAGCATTGCAAACATCCTGCTTAATTTTCTCCCTTGGCAGAAGTTTTGATCCATCCAAAATTTAATAAAGAACTGCATCTTCTGTATCAATCCCTCATCTCTTTCCCCCAGTGTTAGTAAGAGAAGTTCTAGAAACATCTTTAACACTTGTCTACAAACACCAATGCCCAGTTTCTAATACTTCCTATCACAGATTATTGTCACTAGTATGGCTTAATAGGCCTTACTTTATTGTGTCAGAAATTTCACATTTCTCCCACATGTTGTTGAAGAAGGCAGTCAAAGGTCCATTCCTACAGGCCTTTTAATTTGTGTAGAGCTTTGCAGTGGGGCCAGAACCCACCGGCCCCGCATGCTCTTTCCACAGTTTCCTCCCATGGCCCAATCCCTGAGATGCAATATCTTTTGTTAAATTGTCTGTGTCTTCACCCTTTCGTTAAACATCAGCTATCCTAGTAAATCTCTGCCTCAGTTTTGCAAAAAGAGAAAGTGTGTATTCTGATTTTTGTCACTGCAAGACCTCTATAAGGACTTAAATTTTCCAAAATTTCTTTTTCATTGTCATCTTAACCTTAGCCTGTTTTTCCTTCAAATTTCACCTTATCTTGTTTTACTCATAGTGACTTGGATAGGAATTTACCTTCTCTTACATTTCTGATCACATTGCCCTGTCTCTGTACAAAGATTTTTATGGGTAGTATTCTTTTTTTTTTTAATTTTTTTCAATTTGTTTCTGAGTATACACTTTTCATTAATTACTTCTGTACTTATAAATATATATTTTACTATCTAAAACTTTTTGGCTCTATTTCTTCCCTTGAGACTTCATGTTTTAATTTGTCCTGCTATTCTGAGCTCTTCAGAGGTGAGCTACAAGAACCATGTGTTTAATTTTTATTTATTTATGTATAATTTTTATTTATAAAAATTTTTATAAATTTATTTTAAATAAATATATTGATTTATAAAAATGCCACCTATAATATCTCTACTTCAAACAATTTATGATTTATTTTATAACAAAAATGATATACATTCTGGTAAAATTTCCATGGACACAGGAAAAAAAGTTTATATTCTTTCAGTAGGAAGCACATCTCTCTGTCTCCATACACACACACACACACACACACACACACACACACACACTCCCCATAGTACTAATTCACAGGTTCCCTTTATACTCTTTTCCAAACCACATACCATTCTTGGGAGTTTGAAACATATGAAATGCCTTGTGCCTAACTAATAATCTGAGCTTGAGCAAACACATCTCTTTGGTTCATCTTAATATAAGCAATTATCAAGTTTCCACCCTATATATCCCTCCTAAGATGATAGTACCTCTTATAGGAAAGAGAATAAAGTATAAATGGAATCTTAGTGAGGTTATTTCTGGCCTCTAAGAAAGCTCACAATGCCTAAATAGAGGCTTCTATGAGTGATCACTAGTAAATGGGCCCCTCGGGAAGATGGCTTGGTCTCACACTAGGAACAACTTAATATTATAAAACTATATTATAACGGAATTATGCACTTTTAGTACTTGAAAGAATCTTGTGGATCATCTGGTCTCTCTCTCTCACACACACATACTCTGTATACACATATATTTTACTTCCTCTTCTATACTAAAGGAATCATGTAATTTTTCTCAAGATGTTTTATCCAAAGTTCCCACAGGCCACCAATATGTGTTTTACAGTGTACAACATGAAAATGTCATTTTCCCTAAATATAAGTTGTCCAATTTAGTCATCTGTTAAACTTGGTAAAAAATATGTGACAAAATAGCACCATATGTGTTTAAACATAAGAAGGAATCCATCAAAATTAGGTCTAGCAAAAATAAGTATAATACATAAGGGAGGTATATCTATGCCATAAGAAAAAAATAGTTTGTAAAAGTATTATGGGCATTATTTGTAAGTGCAGAGGAAAAGTAGATGGAGGATACTATCTTGTTGCTCATATTTGAAATTGAGGTACCTAAATGAGCCATAGAAAATTTGTGTCTGCTCACTTGAATTGCTAAAATGCAAGATCTCAGGGGATTTATAGTAGAATTATATTGACCTTTACACAAATCAGAGCATAATACATATGAGGAAGCTACATCAAACCCTACAACAGTTCTTCTTTGGCTTTGCCAAAGAAATTAAGCCCATATTGCTTTTAAATAATGAAAGTAAATACATGTGAGACTACAATATAATCTTAAAGAGAAAACATTTTCTCCTCAGCAAGATACATATATTAAAGTGAAATGGAATGCATAGAGAGAGCCGTCCCCTAAGTTACGAAGATACAATGGGTTCTTTTGGAAACAGAATGATGGCTGGAGACACCTGTGTATGTGACTGGCACCAAACATCAGCCATTATTCTGTCATATCTATTTCATCAGTGAGCAAGAAGTCTCATAATTTTGAATGAAATAGACCAGATCACTTCTTTATTGAAACTCTGACACAATACACTTGCTAAATAAGTCATCTCTTCAATGCCGCTTTCACAATACTGTGTGGTTTACCATCAAGATACTTTCAATAAGGTAATCTGGTGAGTTAAAAGTTGAATTTTGAGAATGTGCAAACTACAGCAGAACAGAGACTTATTTTTAAAAGCAGAACGTCTTATTTGAAGATGTTCACTTATACGTTTCGTAGGTAAAGGTTAAATCATGAAAACAGAATAGACTTCCATTTGTGTTAAATACATTTTTACATTTAATGGACCCTTCAATATTAATGAAATATTGTCAGCAAAAGGCACAAATCAATAATTGAAATAATATCGCTTTGTTCCAGCATCAGAGATGGATTATATGTCCTAAAAACATTCAAAATTTAACTTAAAAAAAAAAAAGATTAACAACAAAAGAAACAAACTAACAAAAAACCTGCATGTAATTCCTATCACCCTACAGAGAATAGGGTTATTTTATCCAGTAATCCAGTGCACTATACTAGTCTTTAAGACCATGGCTAATCTGAGACATAGTTAATTTTTTCTCACCCTTCTGGGAAAGATAGGCAGAGTAAAACTAAGACAAGATCCTAATGACAATCAGTTGAAACCAGTGCCTCCAACTGCTCATAAAAAATGGACATATAAACAACAGATTATGGCTGTAAGCATGATTCTTTCACTATAGCATCAGTGGGTCATTGTATGAGCCAATTAAAAAAAAAAAAACCTAACAAAGATTCTCATTTAAAAACAAACACCTAGGCAAAGAACATCAATAGAAATTTAACAAAAAGGAAATCCAAAAGGCACATCAACACAATTGAACATGTTTAAACTTATATGTAATTAAATAAATATAAATAAAAAATAATAAAATATTGTTTCTTCTCTTCCAGATTAGCAAATACGAAAAGACTTAAAATACTTAGCATTATAAATGTGATGGAGAATATCTATCCCACATAGAGTCAGTAAGAAAGAAAGGTGCCTTTTATTCTGGAAATTGCATTACTAAAAATATATGTTAAGGAGATATATGAATACGTGTATAAAGAATTTTAAGCAAGAATGTTCACAGGAGCATTTTTTAATATCAGAAGTTTTGAAACAATCTAAACTTCTATCAAGTAAGAACTATCCTGTTACCTAAGGTCCATATTAAAATGATCATGAATATCGATGTTAATTTGAGTCTCTCCATGTACTGTTCCCTTTATATACATGTGTGTTCTCCCCCTTCACATTTCTCAACACCCTTTCAGTTAAGCCAAGGTATATGACTAATTATGAATAGTGGGTGGTGAGCAGAAGTGATGGGTGACATGTCCACATTAAGTATTTAAGAGCCAGTGTGTGAACATTCATCTCCCGGCTGCCCCTGACCCAGAATCTATTATTTCTAAATAGCATATATGCAAGGTAAATGTTGGCTAGATCAGTGAGTCACTAATTGGAAGGTAGCTATTAGAGCCACAACAGACTATCAAAAAACAAACTTCAGTGTGTTGTTAGGGAGAATTTGGTGATTTAATTACCATCATAGAGACTAACCTAACAAAGGCATTTCTAGCAAAGGTGGATAATGTAACAACGACAACAAGCCTAAAATATGTGACATTGGCTTAGCTAGCAAGTGGAAGATAGTAAGAAAACTATTTCCAGAGACCAGTGAGATATTAGATTTATGTTATTGTAGTAGCAAAACATTTGATAAAATTGAAGACTTGATAAACTTGAGTCTACATACCTAATGAACTTGTAGCTCTGGGCCAATGACTATGATGATTGAATGGACTTAATAGTGGGTGTTAATTGCTAACTGATAGTGTTTGGCAAGTATTATAAGAAAACAATTAGATCAAGATAGAATTAGTACCAAGGAGAGTACTAGGAAGCAAGCCCTCAAAACAAAATCCTAGGACAATTGTTTTCGTCTATGGTCTTGAAAACACAGCTGGGATCCTTGCTTATGGCAATAGGATGCTAGTAATCCATGATGCTCTGTGTTAGCACAATTAAGTGACCTGTGACTGATTGTGAGGATCTGCCGATTTAAGTGCTTTGAGATCCTGAAGGAAGGCTCCATGTTTCTGTTACATAACTATTATTTTAAAACACTGATGAGGGAGAGACTTCTGCACTACAGAGTTTGCAGAAAGGAAATGACAAGCTTGGGTTTTGAACATTCTGATTTCAAAGCAAAAAATGGATTCACAGAATATTAATGGACAATGGGACTGCTTAACTTCCAGTGAGAAGGTAGTGGTAATTACTGTAATATGACATAAGGATGAAGTCATAATCTGAATGTTAAGAACATGAGTTTTTGGCTTTTGGTTTTTCACCAGTGTCTAATCAATCACAGTGTCTTTAGAAATGAAATATATGGGCAGTCACTAAATATTATTTGCTATGGTCTAAATGTTTGTGTCTCTCCAAAATTCATATGTTGAAATCTTAATGCCCAATGTATTAGGAGGGAGGGCCTTTGGTGATTAGGCCATGATGGTGAAACCCTCATGAATGACATTAATGTCCTTATAAAAGAGGCCCAAGAAAGCTCCCTTGCTCCCTCCACCATGGGAGGACACAATGAGAAGTCTACTGGAAAAAAGGTCTTTACCAGAACCCAATCATCTGGCACCCTGATCCATGACTTCCAGCCTCCAGAACTGTGAGAAATAAATTTCTTTTGTTTATAAACTACCCAGGTATTTTGTTAGACAGTCCTAACTAAGAAATTATTTGATCTGTATAACAGGAAAAAAAAATAGGTCTGGTGACCAAACACCAGACTCGAATAACCACAATTGAAATCATAGCTGCTTAGCCAGTTTTAATAGATTTAAGACAGTTCACAGACCCAAAGAGCCTGATTGATGGGGAAGCTGGTTCCCTTTGAGGAATGACCCTGAGTAACTGCCACACATACTGTAAATATTTCTCCTAGTCTTTCCAAAGGTATTTACCACCATTTACCTTGGTGACTGGTACATGGGAAAGATGAGACAGCCACACCTTTAAAAATGTCTAAATACAGGCTCAGAATTGGTATTCATTCTTGGATGCCCCAAAACCACAATATTCTGCAAGTCAAAATGAGCATATAGTGGTAATTTGATAAATGGTGTTTTCATTCAAGTCTGTATCACAATGAACTCAGTGGGCCTAGGACCCATCCTGTGATTATATTCCCATTCCCTGGATGTATAATTTAAGTAGATATACTTAGCAGCTGGTAGACATTGGCTCCCTACCTCATGGAATATGGACTATTATTATGAAAGACAGGATCAATGGACTCCCTCAGAACTTCCCTCTCCCTATACCAAATGCCTAGGGAAATTGCAGATAAGAGCCACCAGCAGAAAGTGGCTCTCAAGAGGAATAGAGAGAGAGAGGGAGAGCGAGAGGGAGAGCGAGAGAGAGAGAGACTGCCATAAACTTAATCTGGTTATTATACCAATTTAAGCTGCTAGTTTAGAAATAGTGCCTTTTTGGGAGCAACGTATCAAAGCTTCTGATACCTGGTATATAGATGGTATGAGCCAGTTTCTCTGCATTCTTCTTCCAGATTCTGGAGGGTGGGGATGCATGAAGCCATTTAGGGCAGTAGAACAAGTGACACGAGGGAGTTCCAAGTGTGTGTGTGCTGATGTCTGAGAAATGACCCAGCTTCTTCAGGTGCCCTGGCTCCTCACAGCCAGGCTGGACCTCAGAGGACTTGAGGCTTCCTGAGGCAGAGCCAGACTACTTGCTGGGGAGGAGTCCCAGGTCACACTGTATTATATTCTTGCTCTCTCCCCCCAGCAGTCCAGAATTACACCTCTTTTAAAGCCGTCTGCTTTTTCTTTCTTTTATTAAAGATGACTAACAGTACTGACATGTAGTTGATCTTCTTCTAGAAACTGGATATATACAGAGTTTAGACAGAGCACAACCAATATTCTGTCAGAGGCAGAGGAGACAGAACAGGGCAGCGCAGGACTGTGGACTTCATACCTGCTGATGGGGAAGTCAGTGTCGGTGTTCACTGAATGCTGCCTCTATTTCATAACCACTATATTTCTCTCGTTTCCACATGTGTCAGCTTCACTTTCTTCCCCCCTGAAATTTAATCCATTGATTTAAGTGTGTAGTGTATTTAAGTTACAAATCTCACTTCTGCCCCTCTACTAGAACTTTTCCGGAAAAGCCTCCATTTCTTCCTTGATCCTGTTGCCACAAGTAATGTGAAGTTACTGTCAGTGTTTTGAAGGTTGTTGCTGGTGAGCGGCTTGTCAGTCATCCTGGCTAAGGGCTGGGCAAAGCCAGTGCAGGTTAAGTGTAAGTATCTAGGAGGTGGAGGTGAGCACCAACACGGGTCACAGCGGTGGTACGTGGCCATGGCTAGGATGCGGGTGCCCAGGTGAAGCCTGGCCCTCTCCCATAGAAAGAGCGAGTCCGAGTCTGCCCACCGCAAGACCTGAAAGAGAACGAGCTGCTACCCCAGCCTCCACGCTGCAGGTCTGCAGGAAGAGTACCACCTCCAGCAGCTCCTGGCCCCTCCTTGCCACGGGCTGTCCTCCCAACAGGTGGGCCCGCAGGCTCAGGCGTTGTGGCCCCTAGCACATGCCCGCCAGGCCAGACCTGAGCAAGCAAACGTCGAGAAGCCCAGCACGCTTTTGCTACTATCCCGGGTGTGGGTACCTGGTATACAGCTATTGATAGGACAATTGCTCTTTTTTTTTTTTTTTTTAACTCTTTAACAATTGTGAAGAAACATAAAGAGAAGTCAGCTTTTACCTAGCATGGTCAAAAGTTGTTAACAAATTAACTCTCCACTTTTCTGCCAAACTCTAGTCCACTTAAGTTTGGATCATAGTGAAATCCTACAGAATAGGGCATTTCTTCCACTACATTTATGACATCATGAAAATTGGACCAAATGAGCAGAAAACAGAGACTGTCTTAGTTGATTTAATAAGACACATATGAGCCAAAAGATGACAGAATTAATCCTATCAAAATTCAGGGTCTAATCACTTCAGTTATGTTTCTGGGATCTAGTTTTTGCGACATTCACTCCAAAATGAAAAATTATTGCATTTTCACTTTTTACTATTAAAAAAACAAATACAGTGGTTGGAAGTCTCTGAATTCTTGAGACAATGTATAGCATCTCAGAGTGTGCTATTCTTACTAATTTATGGAAACCCATAAAGTGAAAATTTTTCAGAGGGGCCCAGAGGAAGAGAGAAGCCTGAAGCTGGCTCAGATTTTAATACAAACCACTGTACTACTTGAACTTATTGATACATCAGATCTAATGATGCTTAACAGTATCTAAGAAAAATGGGGCTATTATAAACAGCTCTGGAAATTTCCAATAGAAGAAATGCAATGTATCCACAGGGATTGGGAATAAATGCATTACTCCATGGTTCTCTTACACAGAAAATTATTTTTTGACAACTTCTGCATTGTCTCTTCTCCCTCATACCACATCTATTTCCTTTTGGGAAATTCCAGTGACAAGTTGACTGAGGAGGAAAAATCTCTGACTTTTATAGATGGTTCACAGTATATTCCTGGAACCAACAGGGAGTGGCCTTTGGTAGCATCACTCTTCTATTCAGGAATGTTCTTGAAAAATAGTACTGAAGAGAACTCTCAAGAGCAGAATTTCAAACCATATATTTGATTTTCCAATTTGGACTGAGAGATAGCTCCTGATGCATTGGCAGTGGCTAACTGACTGGATGGTCAGAGACATGGAAACAACAGAAGAGGATCTGCAGAAAAGATGGGCAAATGAATTTTTGCAATGTGCGCAGAGTATGAAGATCTTTGTATCCACGTTAATGTTTATCATTGGGCATCCGCTGTAGAGAACAGTCTCCAATGTCGGAAAGAATAACACGTTCTGTTCATGTCTGTCAATCTTAACCATGAATTCATATAAAAAGTGTCCATGGGACTACTCTGCATGAGTCAACCAATGGACTTCCCCTCATCTGATTCTATTATTGCAAATACTGGGTACCTAATCTGCCAATATCAGAGACCAAAACTGACCATTCTTCCTTGGGTATGGCTGGAGGACTTGCCAGATACCTTTTATCTTTTTATATATATTTTTTAATTAATTGTTTTTTATTTATGTTTTATTTTTTTATTAATTTTATTTTTTTAATTTACATCTAAATTAGTCAGCATATAATGCAACAATGATTTCAGGAGTAGGTTCCTTAATGCCCCTTACCCATTTAGCCCATCCCCCCTCCCACAACCCCTCCAGTAACCCTCTGTTTGTTCTCCATATTTATGAGTCTCTTCTGTTTTGTCCCACTCCCTGTTTTTATTATTTTTTTTGTTTCCCTACCTTTATGTTCATCTGTTCTGTGTCTTAAAGTATTCATATAAGTGAAGTCATGTGATATTTGTCTTTCTCTGACTAATTTCACGTAGCATAATACCCTCCAGTTCCATCCACATAGTTGCAAATGGCAAGATTTCATTCTTTTTGATTACCGAGTAATACTCCATTGTGTGTATATATATATATGTATACACACACACACACCTTCTTTGTCCATTCATCCATCAAGGGACATTTGGGCTCTTTCCATACTTTGGCTATTGTTGATAGTGCTGCTATAAACATGGGGGTGCATGTGTCCCTTTGAAACAGCACACCTGTATTCCTTGGATAAATGCCTAGTAGTGCAATTGTTGGGTCGTGGGGTAGTTCTATTTTTAATTTTTTGAGGAACCTCCATACTGTTCTCCAGAGTGGCTGCACCAGCTTGCATTCCCACCAACAATGCAAAAGAGATCCTCTTTCTCTGCATCCTTGCCAACATCTGTTGTTGCCTGAGTTGTTCATGTTAGCTATTCTGACAGGTGTAAGGTGGTATCTCATGGTGGTTTTGATTTGTATCTCCCTCATGATGAGTGATGTTGAGCATTTTTTCATGTGTTGGTTGGCCATCTCAATGTCTTCCTTGGAGAAGTGTCTATTCATGTCTTTTGCCCATTTCTTCACTGGATTATTTGTGTTTTGGGTGTTGAGTTTGATAAGTTCTTTATACATTTTGGATACTAACCCTTTATCTGATATGTCATTTGCAAATATCTTCTCCCATTCTGTTCATTGCCTTTTAGTTTTGCTGATTGTTTCCTTCACTGTGCAGAAGATTTCATTTTGATGAGGTCCCAGTAGTTCATTTTTGCTTTTGTTTCCCTTGCCTCCAGAGATGTGTTGAGTAAGAAGTTGCTGTGGCCAAGATCAAAGTGGTTTTTGCCTGCTTTCTCCTCGAGGATCTTGATGGCTTCCTGTCTTACATTTAGGTCTTTCATCTATTTTGAGTTTATTTTTGTGTATGGTGTAAGAAAGTGGTCCAGGTTCATTCTTCTGCATGTCGCTGTCCAGTTTTCCCAGCACCACTTGCTGAAGAGACTGTCTTTATTCCATTGATATTCTTCCCTGCTTTCTCAAAGATGAGTTGGCCATACATTTGTGGGTCCATTTCTGGGTTCTCTGTTCTGTTCCACTGATCTTAATGTCTGTTCTTGTGCCACTACCATATTACATATCTTCATGATCTACATAATCTTCATGATTACAGCTTTGTAGTAGAGCCTGAAGTCTGGAATTGTGATGCCTCCTGCTTTGGTTTTCTTTTTCAAGGTTGCTTTGTCTATTCGGGGCCTTTTCTGGTTCCATGAAAATTTTAGGATTATTTGTTCTAGCTCTGTGAAGAATGCTGCTGTTTGATCCCCTTTGATAGGGATTGCATTGAATATGTAGATTGCTTTGGGTAGTATCGACATTTTAACAATATTTGTTCTCCCTATCCAGAAGCATGAAATCTTTTCCCATTTTTCTGTGTCTTCTTCAATTTCTTTCATAAGCTTTCTATAATTTCCAGTGTATAGATTTTTCACCTCTTTGGTTAGATTTATTCCTAGGTATTTTATGGTTTTTTGTGCAATGGTAAATGGGATCGATTCCTTTATTTTTTTATCTCTTTATTATTGGTGTATAGGAATGCAACCGATTTCTGTGCATTGATTTTATATCCTGCAACTTTGCTGAATTCATGAATCAATTCTAGCCATTTTTTGGTGGAATCTTTTGAGTTTTCCACATAGAGTATCATGTCACCTGCAAAGAGTGAAAGTTTGACCTCCTCCTGGCCGATTTGGATGCCTTTTATTTCTTTGTGTTGTCTGATTGCAGAGGCTAAGACTTCCAATACTATGTTGAATAACAGTGGAGAGAGTGGACATCCCTGTCTTGTTCCTGACCTTTGGGGGAAAGCTCTCAGTTTTTCCCCATTGAGGATGATATTAGCGTTGGGTTGTGCATGTATGGCTTTTGTGATCTAGAGGTATGATCCTTCTATCCCTACTTTCTTGATGGTTTTTATCAAGAAAGGATGCTCTATTTTGTCAAATGCTTTCTCTGCATCTATTGAGAGAATCATATGGTTCTTATCCTTTCTTTTATTGTTGTGAGGAATCACATTATTTGTTTTGCAGATATTGAACCAGCCCTGCATATCAGGTATAAATCCCACTTGGTTGTGGTGGATAATTTTTTTAATGTATTGTTGGATCCGGTTGGCTAATATCTTCTTGAGGATTTTTGCATCCATGTTCATCAAGGAAATTGGTCTATAGTTCTCCTTTTTAGTGTGGTCTCTCTCTGCTTTTGGAATCAAGGTAATGCTGGCTTTATAGAATGAGTTTGGAAGTTTTCCTTCCATTTCTATTTTTTGGAACAGCTTCAAGAGAATAGGTGTTAATTCTTCCTTAAATGTTTGGTAGAATTCCCCTGGAAAGCCTGGCCAGATACCTTTTAACAAGTTGTTTACCTTGGACTCTGCTATTTGATGCTGAAGCTACGATTTCCACCAATAGGGGGAACTTTAATTACAAGGACACTGTAAGGTAAGAGGATGGAAAAGCCATGTGCTCCATTCTGAGTGCTCCCTATTCCTGTCAGCATCATGGCAACCATGGTTCTTCATCTTAGAAGCAATAGTTGGTTCCTAGTCACTGATTTCTTTAGGCATCCCCAGAACCAGTGTTATTACAGTCCATCAGATGTACCAGCAGCAGCCAGTGTCTCCTTCTTAGAGGTATCAGTCCCACTATGCAGGGCTCCTTTGATATCTTGTCAATGACAGCCAGGCAAAAAACTATTGCTCAGAAGTCTAGATCCCACTTTTACAGGTCTCTCCTTTCTGTTTCTAACTCATGATATCCTCAGCTTCTTCCCACTGTTCCCCAGTCCTAGAGGCAATAGTTTCTTCCCATAATTATTATCTCTATGGTATATCAGTGTTCCTGTTTGATTTTTCAGTCCCCTCAATACCTTTTGACCAATTCCCAAAGCGGTGACAATTTTCCATTTGAAATCCCATTTCACCACAAATGAGAAAACATACATTGGAGAAACCCTGTGAATGTAATATATATGGAAAAAAACTGCCAGCAGTCAGTCCTCAATTTTTATTACAGAGAGAAACTATGTGAATGTAGTAATTCATTTCAACACATATGTCACTTTACATAAGAGAACACATACAAGGAAGAAAACTGATATAAGCACTAAATGTGGGAATGCTTTCAGCAAGAAGTAGCATGTCACTATTTATCAGAACACTCAACCCAGTGTCTTTAGACCTATGACACTGGTATTGCTTTCTGAAGTGTCACAATTTGAAAGGCCTGTTTTGGCCATCTTCAAGCTATATCTCTCCACAGAGCAGAGTCCAGAACCAAAAGGGGACCCACCCAAAGCCTACTGAATCTCTGCTTAAACATGCTCCATGTAACCACAGATCTTATAACTTCCTGTCCAAAGAGCCCTAGGGCCAAATTGAGGGCCCACATGAGCCTGCTCCTTAGATTTGTCCTCTCTTGAACAGAAAGCACCAAAAGTGTGTACACACTTACACCAGTATGGTGCACAGAGGTATGTATAGGGAGGAGCTTGGTTGTATACAATGAAGGGCCACACACCCTCACAAAATGCCCCTCTAGGTGCAGGAAGATCTGGACATGAGAAGAGAGAGGGTGGTAGGCTCTAGGCCCAGAGGAATTCAGTCATATCTGTGAAAATGCCTATGAATTCAAGAGCCAAAATGCAAGCACTCATGAAGAAAAGAGAACTAAAATATTAATGAAATATTATGAGTATTTGAAAGTATAAATGTGTTCAACAATAAATCAAAACTTATTATATATCAAAGAATTCATACTCAGGGAAAATCTTATCAAATATGATATTATGGGAAAATAAAGCTTTTCTTTTAGATATAATCTTATGTTATAAATCATGTTTCAGATGTGATACCAAACATTTTATAGAAAAGATTACAGAATAATTTTTTATTAATAAGTTCAGTCACTGTGGAATATGAAGCCATTCAAAAGGAATTGAATAATTTTAATACTCAGACAATGTATATCAAGCATATATACCAACTTTCCCTGAGATAGAAAGGATCTATATAACTGAAAATATAGAGATACCACACTTTCTTATTAATCTAACATAACTATGACTATGAAATTAATATAGTAAATAATACCATAACTAGAGTACATTTATCAAGATTTTCTACATTAATCCCACCAGGATGGCATAATACACAGTGGAAATATAATAATCCTTTAGAAGTTTAAACTATCATTCCACAAACCTTTTCTCCTATTAGTTCTTGGAAAATATAAATAGCTTTAGACATTTGTAACTGAATTGTCCTATCAATAAAAAGCTATTATCTTGGGTAAGTTACAAAAAAAGCCTGTGTGAAAAATACTCAGTAAAACATATCAGCAGATTGCAAAATTTCAGGGCTAAAATTAGGTTAAGGGCATCGTCAGGAAGTGAATATTTTCATGTGAAGGTTTTTGAAACAAAGTTTACTGAAACGTGGGTTAAGGAAAAGACTAGGAAGTGAAAACATAACTGCATAAACAATACAGCTCACAGAGGGATTTGGCATTGGCCTCCTTAGAGGTGTGTATTGTCTATCAAAGGGGAGTGGAGCCTGGGGCCGTGGAGATATTACAGGGGTTGTAAACCAGAAGGGGCCTGCCTAACCCTATTCCCACACCTCCAGATGTTTATTATGTACATTCCAGAGCTGAAGAGCCAAGGATGGTTTGTCTTCTCTTTCCAAGGAGAATTTGTTTACATGAGAGAGTAAAGATTACTTTCTCTCTCAGGAGGAGAAGAGAAAACAGTTATCCTTCTATATAAACTCTGAGATTCATATTTTTTGGGGTTCCTTACTTATAGTAGAAACTCAGGTACATATAAGGTCACATCTATCTGGCCTTTATCACATGACCCAAGAAAGGGAAAAACAAATTGAGACAAAGGGAACGAATGCTATTACTATGAGCAATAATATGTTCCTGCCTCAGAAACCTTATACCTATCTTCAGAATAATTCAAATAAATATAAATGTTGAAACTTAATAGGAAAGACCTTCCTACTTTCTAATCTTATATTACATACCATTAAATTAAGAGAGAAAGACTTTGAAGGAAAAAAAGGAAAGAAATAAAACAGATGGAAGGGCTATGCCTAGAAAAGAATTATAGATGAGCTTACTGGCACATGGAAATGAGAATAATCGGAAAGATACGAAGCCTTTTAAGATTATGAGAGAGTGATACTGCCAAAAAACCATAAATTTTGCCTTTAAAAGTCTATGATTGTTCAATGCTTAAAACAACCCTTGGCTCCACAATTCTCCAAGGTCAGAAATCAGACTGACAAAGCTATGCAGCCACAAAGGAGAGCAAAACCCAAGATCCATTTTCAATGTGCCCAACAAGGATGGAAAGAAAAAAAACAAAAACAAATACCTCATGATAAGTGGGGTCTGGGACCCTCAGATTCAAGAGCAACTCTAGGAGCTTAATCACCAACTCCCCACACTCCTAGGGTAAAGGATTTCATAGTACCTGCCAGCAGAATTCTGGAATTTCTCTTGACCAGTGATATTTGGTGCCTTTAGAAGTGAAGCAGAAACATTTAATGGTCACCAAATATCCATGTACTCCCCTACTTTCCCTAGCCCCTTTGCAGTCCAAAAAATTGTGTTAGGAATTTTAGCCAAAGGACTATGAGCAAAAGTCATGTGGGCCACTCTGGCAGAGTAGCATTAAGATATGGTTTTCTCTTCCCTGTAATGGTTACCTGAAAGCTAGGCAGTGTTTCTTCATGAGACAAGCCACCTGGATCCCACAACTTAGAAGGAAGCTGCCCTTGAGAACCACCAGACTGTTCTGAAAGAGTGAGAAATAAGTACATGTTGTTAAACCTTTGAAATTTGGAGGTTTCTGTTACTACAGCATTACCTACCCCTGCAGCTCTCAATGAGGGGTGATTTTGCCCCACTGGAGACATTTGACCATGTCTGAAGGCAATTTGGATTATCACAACTGGAAAGGAAATTCCTCTAGCATCTAGTGGGTCAAGGCCAGGGATGCTGCTAAATATTCTGTAATGCACAGAATAACCTCCCATAACAGAACCATTTGGCCAAAAATGTCAATAGTGCCACTGTTGAGGAACCCTGGCCAATCCTAACCCAATCCATACAACATTCGAATGGTCTGTAACGTATCATTAAGTGACAAAATCTCAGATTTATTTGGATCATTTATATGCAGCATTTTGAGATTGTATGACTCTCCCCGTGTCTGTGCATGTCTATAATCTATTCTTCCCACACTCTCCAGAGTGAGCATTTTTAAAAAATGCAAAGCAAACCACATCACCTTCCTGCTCAAAACTTCAAGGAATTCAATCATACTCATAATAAAAACTCTACTCTGCACCTTGGCCTATTAGGCACCTGCCCTCCCACCTTCCCAATACCCTTGCTATCCCTTTAATCTACGCTTACAAGGCATTATACAGTCCTAACTTGCCAAGTACATTCCTGCCTTGGAGCCAAAGACACTGCCCTCCTCCTGATCTGTTTATCCTTAGATAACTGATGTTCCTGCCCTCAGTCAAGGGCTCTGCTCCTTATGTCTCCTCCCCAGAGAGGCTTTCCCTGATTATTCTACTTGCAATGGATCCCACTTCCAGTCAGTCCTTATCCCCTTACCCTGCTGTATTTTCCCTTACACAACTTATGCTTAGGCTTCCCTGAAATTTTGCTGTGTATTTCTTTCTTTGCAATATTCCTCATCGAAATTAGCTGAAGAGGTTTAGTATTTTCCCCGTATCTCTAGGCCTAGAATCCTGGCCAAATCTTAGTAAGTACATCATAAATACTTGTTGAATAAATGACTAACTGGATGTAAATGTATTGAGAGATACCAGGAACTGTGTCAAAATGTTAATATTGGGTTGTACAATTTCAAAGGATTTTCACTTTCTTAGAATTTTATACATTGCCTCATTTTCTACCTCTGTTACCTTTATAAACCAATTTTTATTTTACTCTTCAAAAAAAATATACAAGTTTCAATACCACATGTGAGAGAGTTGAATTTTGGAGGCAAATTCTTCATTATATACATGAAGAGAGGAATTATGTAACAAATCTACATTTTGGTTTGTTATATACTCCCTTGGAATCAAATGAAACAGCTCAGATTCCTTAGTTATGTATCTTAATAAAGAATTTTCTTTTGGTGGATATTAAGTCCATCTAAAGAAATATAGGGTTAAGAATTTCCCCTAATACCTCAAAGGATTTCAACTCAAAGTACCAGGTTCAAGTTAAAGGAGAGTTCCACAGATAACATTTGGTTATAAAATAATAACCAATCTCAACCTTCAGAGTAGCTCTTAGAAACTAGGTATACTCCTATATTCATCATTGGTGGGCTCTCAATGAACTGTAAAACATGATAAAGAAAATATGAATTTGTTTTAATGAGAAACTCTGGATACAAGCCACATTTGAGCTAATTAAAAAATGGACACTAAGTATTGAGAAAGGATGTTAATCTTCACTAATGAATGATAATGTATTATGATGTTATAATTAAAATGTACGTTTCTTTTTGAAATGAGAAACATAAACAAAATAAAAAAGATTTAAGATGGGCTTATGAAAGTCAGTAATATGAGTTTATCTCTGCAGAAAAATCTATAGTGGGTATGGATAGTGAATAAAAAAGTACAAGCTTTTTTCACATACTAGAATGACAAATTTTCAGGGTGTAAAAACAAATATTGACATTAAAGTGTTCTTGTTATAAATACTTTTAATAAAAATGATATCCTAAATAAATAATATAACTGTAATACTTTAAACTAATATTGTTTAAGTATCTCAATCAATGCATTTGTGTTTAGCCCTGTCCAACAGGAGAGGAAAATAAGAATGAACAACTGGAAAGTACTTCAAGTTTAAAAAACTAGATATCAATGACAAAATTGTTATAAAATGTTGGATAAATAATCCCCACATTGGTGCAACTAGTGGATTTTTGTCTTAAATAAGGTTGACCAAAATATTGAGTCATTTACCAATGAAAAAACCCACATGTACCTTAAAAAGATAAAATGTCTATTCATATAAATTGTCATTCAATCAAAATAGCACAGAAAATATTGAGACGATATATCCAAGTATATGGAAAGTGGGTAATGAAATCAAGAACAATAAGCCAGTAATGTGGCAAAGTTATACTTAATGTATATTCTCTTACTATTTCAACTATTACCCAGTTGAAAGATGTGACTATGAACAGAATATAAAAGATGTTTCATATTAAAGTTTTATTAACAATTTTGACATCATGCTCCCTGATATTTGACTTCCAAAATTAATACAAATTGGTTTGGATATGAACACAATCCTGTAGACAGGAAATGGATTTTTAGATTAAGCAAAAGTTAACCACAAATTAATATTAATGGAACCCATCGAATAAGGCTCCAATCAGCTAACATAGCAGTGAACTTATGCATTGGAAGGCATTGAGTTTAATGGTAAACAAAGTATTTAACTGAGTATTTACTAATGGGTAAAAAATGAGCTTTAATTACATTTGCTGATGACATGAAAATAGAAGAGTAGTGAAAAATGACAAAGTGTTGTGCTGGGTTTTAGCAGGAATGAGGTTCTAGGTGTGGGGAATAGATGCTTTAGACAAGTATTACATGGGATTCCATCTTTGTGAGTTGATTTTTTGGGTGTTTTGTTTATTTATGTTGTTTCTCCTAGGCAATGACTTTCTTTGCCTGAGAAAAGTAGCACCCACAAAAGACTGGGCAGATTTGGAGATTCATGGCAGCTTTTAATTCTATATTTTATAACTTCACAAGAATTACTTTAACCTGGAAGTTGCTTGACAGACTTTGACAATGGTCAGAAAGGATAACCATAAAAATATGAAATTATAACTTGATAATTTATTCATTCTATAAATATTTATTGTGTTCCTAATCTATGCCAAACATTGTCCTAATACGTTAGAACATTTGTGAATAAAAATGATTAATTTTTGTCCCTGTGAAATATATACCATAGCAATTACTTCCTCCTAGACTTCTTTTTCTCCCTTAGTGACACTAAACAAGGTTTTAGCTGAAAGCATTATAGCCATTCTCCATTAGATGGGAGAATGGGAGAATAAGCATTTATGTAGTACCTACTGTTTTTGTGTGTTGCATATTGGGAGGCACAGAGATAAAAGGCACCTATTGTCGCTGGGAAAGTATTTAGGGGCAAAAAAATTAAGAGGTGTTACCTAAGATTTGATGAAATGTGTTTGATGAAAAGTTACTGAGGCATGAGACAGTTTGACATATTTTATAAATGTAAAGAATGTATTTTATAAATGTAAAGAAGATGAAGGTACACAAAGGCCAGATCATAATCAACCTTGTATATCATGCAAATAAGTTTAAAGTGCTGTCATGGGGAAAGGGGAGTGAATGAAGGATTTGTAACAGGGAAATACGATCAGACATGTATAAGGTTCATGCCAGTGAGGAGGAAAATGGGTCTAGATACAGGGAAACTAATAAGTACATTGCAATAGCCCTGGGGACAGATGAAAAACCTACACTACTTGGGGGTTCCCACTCCCATGTCCATATAAATGTAAACTGAAATGAATTCAAATTAAGTAAAATTAAAAATTTAGTTCCTTTGTCCCATTACCCATGTTTGAAATATTGTACAGCTCAGATGTGGAACATTTCCATCAGGTACAAACATTCTGTGGAAGCAGTGGCTACATAACTGTGGACAATAGTCACCTCCTCTGGAGAAGAAAGTGAGATTAAACTGAGGGAGGAAGGGAGAGCCCTTCAAAGGAGAAAACTTTAGATGATTCAGTGTGTCTCTAGGTTTTTATTTTATTTTTTTACAAGAATGTAACCATGGGCCACTTGTGAAAACTGAAACAAAAAATTAAACCCTAAATTTGGTAGTTATTGAAGGGATGAAAAAGAAGGAACAGGCAGAGGGGTAGACTAAATCTCTCTTCAAGCTTTGTTACCTATTTTTAATGATCTCTATTTGACCTTGGCTAGAATTTAGGGAATAAACTCTGAATATGCCAAATATTTACTAGTATTTAATATAAAATATTTACATTTAATGAAACAACTATCTGATGCTGTGTTATTGAAATTACATTTATTACTCATTATTATTATTATTATTATTATTATTATTACAGGGAAAAAAATCAACATTCAAGGACATGAAATTACACTGACCATGAACCATACATGAAGAAGATTTGGACAGAAGACAGAGGACTTTCTTTTTGGTCATTCTATCCACCTAGGAAGATTGTTGAGGTCTGAATAGGAGACAAGCAGGGGTAGTGTTGCTATTGGAGAAAGGCAGGTACATAGCAGTACATAGCAGTGACTGATTGAGCAGGGTCATGTTGTATATAGGGGTTGATCCTTCAGGGATATGGGAGAGAATATTCATTATGAACTTGGCGCAGATTTAGAGTACAAAGTTTGGCCAGTATAATGATTGGCATTCTCTGGTATTATTTTAATATTTAAATGCTACAGATCGAAGACAGGAAAAAAAGAGAGAGAAGATCAGAGAAATCACCTCCTTTGAAATAAGGAAAAGAAGAAAACAGGACAGAAATATCTTTTCACATCTAAACAGTCCTTGATACTAGAATTTCAATGAAACTAAGCCTACAGAAAATGGTGAAGGAGCTGAGGTTTTGGTAGTAGTAGTCACTGTTGTTTATTAGTTTTTATTTTTTTCTGTTACTTCTGTAACTTCTGTTACTTCTGTCCTTTTACCCATATCCTTCTCTTTGTCTTATGTAATTTAAGGAGAGAAAAACACAATTCCTATGGCAGGCTGCAGTCTTTTAGAATGTGCCTTTTGTTTCCTACTAAGGGGAAATCAAATACAAAGAGGAAAGTTTCCCAAGTTACTAGCTCAATATAAGTGAATGAAAAAAAAAAAAAAAGAAGAAGAAGCTTTTCCTTCAAGTGCCTAACATTCATAAGCAGAAGGATGAATTAACAGAATGACAGGTGTTGGGAAATGACAAAAGGAAACATATTACTGATGGGAATCAAATTACTTAGTCCTCTGTTACATTCCAGGCATAAATAAAGTAAAACAATTAATCTCTTATTTCTGCCACCTGTAAATCTGCCAGGCATTGCGTGCTCAATAGCATTAATGGATCGCTGCAGAAAGACAGGGTCTAATCTTTCTCTACTCTGTAACTTCAAAACCACCATATTTGACATATGGAATCATCTGCTGTAATGTCTATATGCCAGTTCATGAGGCAGAACGGCTTTTGGCCTGAAGAGTCCTCTCAAATTCACTGCAAGTGGGTAGAACGTTTTAACATTCATTCATCAGAATGGAAGAGGAAGAGTACATGGTCTCACCTCTAAGTTGTAAGCACTAAAATGTGGCTAATTTCTGGATTGTAAGGCAAGAGCAAGGAAGGGAAACTAGAAAGGATGAACTGGAAAAATTGTCTTCTGCTGCTTCTGTTTGTTAAGAGGTTAGTAAATATAATTATTTTCTATTACCATTTTTATATTTGGGAAAAAATTAAACAAAAAAAAGTATTATTTGTGGTATATGCCACTAAATTTCCACATTTTTCTACATCATTTAATCATAATTACACAATTATGCTTTTAGAACTCTGCCTTCATAATGACAGATGGAAAAACCTGAGTAGGCCTGGAACATGAAAGAAATCCTAACACTGTGACACTTCCATCATCATAAATTAGCCTGGAAGCATCTGACTGCAGACCTATGTATCAATTCCTACCCCAAAACCATCATGTATCTAAGGACATTCAGCCAATTTCTAGGGAGTGCCTATAGTATTTTCCTTTTTCCTGATACCGGACACAAATCTTCATCCTCTGTGTAGTTTTCTCTGATACATGGCAGGCATTCCTAAGTAACTGGGTATATGTCTGACCATCCCCATCTTTCCTTACGCTGAGGTTATGTGGAAATGCATTGGTAGAACTCATGTAAATTCTGTTAAACAGCAGACTTCCTCAATTTTCATAAGAAAAATTGGTTCTTTCTACACAAGCATTATTTTCTTTGCAACAGCTATAACTGAAATGAAAAAAGATTCTGCTTGTTTATTTACTTGGCATTTTCTCCCCCAAGATTGTCACCAACACATTTATTTCTTTTTAGGTCATCCTTTTTTTTTGAGTGACTTAACAGTTAATCATAAGTCTTGTCATGACTACTGCAAGCAATTGGATTTTGTGTGATTTTTAATGAAACCTTGCATTGTGATGTTTCAGTTCCATTTTTGGCTTGGGGTGATAACTTATTTGCAAACCACAATGAGGGAAAAGGAGGAAAAAGAGAGAGGTGAAAGCTCTGGGGTTATTCTGGCTTATTCCAGTGGTTATATATGTTCTCAGCATTTGTATCCCCCACATCCTCATAAAATAACTGAAAGATGAATATTGCCTAGATATAAGAAAATGTGAATTGACTATGGCCTCTTAGAAATTCCATACCCCATGGAGCCACCAGTGGTGTTTTCATCTCTTTAAAAATGTTTCCACTTTATGGGGCACCTGGGTGGCGCAGTCGGTTAAGCGTCCGACTTCAGCCAGGTCACGATCTCGCGGTCCGTGAGTTCGAGCCCCGCGTCAGGTTCTGGGCTGATGGCTCGGAGTCCGTGAGTTCGAGCCCCGCGTCAGGCTCTGGGCTGATGGCTCGGAGCCTGGAGCCTGTTTCCGGTTCTGTGTCTCCCTCTCTCTCTGCCCCTCCCCCGTTCATGCTATGTCTCTCTCTGTCCCAAAAATAAATTTAAAAAAAACGTTGAAAAAAAAAAAAATTAAAAAAAAAAAAAATGTTTCCACTTTGATTCCTATTTTTTTTTCTTTAGAATCAAGCTTTGTAGTTAATTGCTGATAACATCGTTTTTTTATTTAGTCTTATATTGAGCAATCAAGTCTGCTTTCTTCTCTATCTAGTTTCTAAAAATCTTGGTTATTTTAAGGATTTTTCCCCCTGAGGTTAGCGAGTTTCCTACAGCTAACAACAAATGCATTAAATATCCATCCCAAGAAAAATGGCAATCTGAGTTAAAAAAAAAAAAAAAAACTTTCAAAAATATGTTCTCAAACTGAGTTTTGTAATTATGGATGTGGAGAATCATTTACCCTGTTTAAATCATCCAGGACATTTTCCCCACGCGTTTACACATTTTAAGATGCTGACTAAGACAATCTGAACACAGAAGCAATGGGTAATTGTTGCCTCTGCTTGACCTAGGACAGCTGTGTCCAACTTTGTGTATTTATAACATATCCTATACCTCCATCCAAAGTCTTTTTTTGTTTTTTTAATCAAAATAAATACTGAGTATTGATTCCAAAGGCTATATAAAATATACAGATTTGGGGTCAAGGAAACATAGGTATTTTCTGATATAGCCCAGTAAAGAACTTGCTAATTGTTACCTTGGGTTTAATTTTTTTTTAATTAAAAAAAAATTTTTAATGTTTATTTATTTTTGAGAGAGAGAAAGAGAGACACCATGAGTGGGGGAGGGGCAAAGAGAGAGAGAGAAAGAGAGACATAGAATCCGAAGAAGGATCCAGGCTCCGAGCTGTCACCACACAGCCCAACATGGGGCTTGAACCCACAAACTGTAAGATTATGACCTAAGCTGAAGTTGGACGTGTAACCAACTGAGCCACCCAGGTGCCCCTACCTTGGGTTTTAAAGAAATAACCAAAGAGGGGCGCCTGGGTGGTGCAGTCGGTTAAGCATCCGACTTCAGCCAGGTCACGATCTCGCAGTCCATGAGTTCGAGCCCCACGTCAGGCTCTGGGCTGATGGCTCGGAGCCTGGAGCCTGCTTCCGATTCTGTGTCTCCCTCTCTCTCTGACCCTCCCCCGTTCATGCTCTGTCTCTCTCTGTCCCAAAAATAAATAAAAAAACGTTGGGAAAAAAAAAAAAAAAAAAGAACAAAAGAAAAATTCTGGACAGAGGATGCAAGTTTGGCTACAGGGCAGTGGCTGAGGGTGTCCAGTGTACCAATGAGTGAAATGGCCTAAGTGTTGGCAGATCTAAAAGGTGGAGTGTGGTTAAAAGTGGCTGAACAGTAAAAAGCATGGCACAGGCCACTAGCCAACAGTCATCATCATGTTAAATGTACACTTCCCTTTACCATCCTATCCTGTCTTTAATCTCTAACCCATCACTTCTAGCCTTCTCCGTTATGTCTCCCCGAAATGATTAAATTAAAATAAAACAAAAACCCATAAACAAAGGCAACATTTGATTCAACAGAAAAAACTGAGTAGACAACAACATCCCATACTTCTTCTAAGGAAATGTGAAAATACTCCAAGTGTTTCCAATTCTTTAAAATAAAATTGTAGGCCCTCAGAGAGAGGGAGCATTAAAACAGACATTGAATAAAGCAAGCACAAAGCACATCCACTGGCTCAGACATCATTTTCATACTTCTGACAGGTTAAGCAATCTTAGGAAAAAATTAGTATCTTTATGTTTCAACTTTGCTCATTTCTCTAAATTTTTAAACATATTTTTAGGGGCAGTATAAATGGTCATTGTCATTATTATTTTAAACTGCTACTAGAAGTGTTTGGGATTTGGAAAAGTATCTCAAGTACAGATAAACTCATCAAGTTGTTTTGGTCTTTTGAGCCCTGCTTTCCCTAATTTTTTTTTAAAATTTATTTATTTTATCGAGAGAGAGAGAGAGAGAGAGAGAGAGAGAGAGAGAGAGCGCGCAGGGGAGGGGCAGAGAGAGAGGGAGAGAGAGAGAATCCCAAGGAGACCCTGTGCTGTCAGTGTGGAGCCCAATGAGGGGCCAGAACCCATGAACTTGTGAGATCACAACCTGAAGCCAAAACCAAGAGTCAGATGCTTAACTGAGTGAGCCACCCAAGCGCCTACACCCCCACCTTAATTTTTAAACCATTTACCCATTGTGCAGTGTTCATTTGCCAGCCCTCTACTGGTGCCAGGATATTCATCCTTTCTCTTTGTTTTCCCTACCAGGAAAATGTTTAAATCACATTTATGCCAAAGAAAAAGGGGGGGGGGGCGGGGATAAAGAGATGATTTCTTGGTGTTTTTGTTCCTAAAATGTCTACATTTTAAGAGTCCAGATCTATGGCCTAAATAAATAATGCTTAGAAAGTAGACTTTGAAGGACGAATGAAAAGATAGCAGATGGATTCCTCTGCAAACCAGCCGTTGTATTGTTACACAGACAGTTCTTGAAGTTGGTAAGGTCAGATGAAATTGGTTAAAGTTTGGTGATTTTAACTATTTTCTTATCATAGGTGTCAGAGTATTAAGCAAGTATCCTTGCCCATACCTCATGATCAAAGAGTACCAATTTCTAAATTTTTTTTTTCAATGTTTTTAATTTATTTTTGGGACAGAGAGAGACAGAGCATGCACGGGGGAGGGGCAGAGAGAGAGGAAGCCACAGAATCGGAAACAGGCTCCAGGCTCTGAGCCATCAGCCCGGAGCCTGACGCGGGGCTCGAACTCACGGACCGTGAGATCGTGACCTGGCTGAAGCTGGACGCTTAACCGACTGCGCCACCCAGGCGCCCCAAAGAGTACCAATTTCTAAATTTGTCTCTTGAAAAGGGGGCCCTAGAAAATTCTTAAGAAAAAGTTGTAGACTCCAAAAATGTATGAGGCATATATCACTTTTTTTTCTTTTCTTTAATTAGGAATGAAAATCCATTCAGCAACCAAAAGCAACATTCCAGTTCTCAATCTATTGTCTGGAAATCATTAAAAAATGGGATAGTCAAGATGCATATTCCTGTCAGTTTTAAAGAACATGCTTCTAAAGGCATAGAAAACTTAGCTGAGATAAAACTAAGGCCACAGAAACAAATGTGCCCACTTTTTTTTTAATGTAAGGATATAACAAGCTAAATATCTTTAAATATCTTCAAATTAGAGGTTGAAGTTTTGAATCTGCTCTTTGTTAAAGCTACTCATGCCTCAAGAAATTTGATTCCAATGTTCTTTGAAAAGATTTTCTAAATTTAGAATAAAATCTCTTTCACTAGAAAGTCTTGTAAAACCCTATTATGATCATTCAAATGTAAAAGAAAAATGTAGGTAAAACTCATGAAAACATTCTTTAAAATTTTTTTTTTAATGTTTGTTTATTTTTGAGAGAGAGAGACAGAGAGAGAGTGCAGGGAGAATGCAGAGATAGAGGAAGACACAGAATCCGAAGCAGGCTCCAGGCCCTGAGCTGTCAGCACAGAGCCCGACATGATGCTCGAACTCATGAACCGTGAGATCATGACTTGAGCCAAAGTTGGACATTCAACCGACTGAGCACCCAGGCACCCCTCATATGAAAACATCCTTGATATGTTATCAACATATTACACTCATTTTCAAGTGTGCTCAATACTTTGGAGTTTGTCAACAACTTGTGATACCAGACCCACACCATTTAGACATGTCTCATTTGCCAGCTGGTACAATGCTAGACTGTCCACCATGGCCGCTGAAGAGATACTTTGAGGTGCTAGTCCTAGAAAGGCACTCCACTTTTAGGTCTTAATCTTTTGTTTTTATTATCCAGCAAGGGAGCCCAGTGACCCACACAAACCAGTTCCAGCCATAATCTCTGGGAAATCATTTGACCTATAGTTCCAGCCATGTTCTCAGGCAGCAGTCTCCCCTTTTGGTGGGCCAGTTCTAAGGAGCATCTCCATCCCTGACAAGTTTATTCACCTCAGCACACTGTGTGTTCTGTGGTAGCCATACCTGTCTCTTTGAAGAGATCTGGACTCATCCTCAGGAAGAACTTCTAAGTTCTCTGTTCTTTTATTCTGCTTCCTGAATGGACTCTACTGATACGCTAATTCTACTTTTGAAAAAGCTTATTATCATGTCATGGAAAAGGTAAACTGGTTCTTGTTCTACACTAAATTATATGATCAAAATTATATGATCATTAATTATCTTAACAAATAGGAAATATACTAGCAAGTTATTGAAAACTACTAAGATAAAAGTTGTGTTATGATAGACCAATGGTATTACTAAAAATAACACATATATTTGAAATTATTATATTTTATTACTATGGCTTGGAGAATAATTTGATCTTTTAAAAGTGACTTCTTATTAGAAGATGGTATTCCCTATTCTGAAGTAACTATAAATTATACAATAGTTAGTACATAAAGTGATTACAAAGTATTATAGTTTATAGCAGAGTAAAATAAGAATAAGAGTTGGAGAGACTCAGTTTCATCAGCTCTATGGAAGAATGATAATATTTAGCTCTCAGGTCATTTCAAGTGATTATGACAGTGGCTGTTATGGCTTCTAGTGCAACACCTAGAATATAAGAGACAATAAAAGGACAGAATGATGCATGTAAGAGAAGGTCCTTTAAAATCTTGAGTCGCCTTTTTTAGTGAGTGGTAGAACCAGAACTGCAATTTGCAAGATTGCTGTTCTAACTCCGAAGCCCATACTCTTGCTAATACAGTAAGTATAATTTGGAAATGGAGAGAATAGAAAAGAGGCACATGGGAAGTAAGTAATACAGTATGCTGATGAAAACATCCCGTCCTCAGCAAATATGAGTTATTTTGATTTGTTCTAATGTATTATCTTGAGTAACAGTAAACTCTACATACACTGTGCAGTGATTTAAAAACACCTCATACATTCCTTCTTTGCTTGAAATCACACTTACACCTGCCCCTGGCCTTTCCCAGTCCAGAAACAGCTAGCTTCTTTCCAGCACAATGCGGGCAGCCAGTACACTGAGATCAGAGCTGACTTCCAGAATGAAACACATTTGCTAGATAGTGACAAGATCTGTAAAAATCTTTACGTAATCAAAAAGGCTGTATGCTAAGGAGGTAAGTAAGGCAGGCAAGAAAAAAAAAAAAGTATTGCCACGTTTTAACCAAGTGTTTTACTAGATAAAAAGGAGAAGAGATTGGGGCAGTAACTACGAGGTAAAGGGATACAATAAAGCCATTTGAATTCCACAATGGCTTATTTGGCATAGCTAGAGTTAGAAAGTGGTGTAAGCTATGCTAGATACAAAGGGCTGGATTTGAAAGCTCTACAGTTAACAGAAAGGCAAATAAGAATAAAACCAGAATAGCAGACATTTCATCCCAGCTATAGTTTAATAGGAAGAATTTGAAACCCTATTATAACAGACACATCAAAATTAAAATTAACATGCAGTAAATCCTGTCTCAAATGCACAGCTGATGCTTTGAAGTGTATCTCAAGGAGGCAGTGATGAAGAGAGAACTAAAAACCAGAGCAACATGCTCCTAGGCTTACACTGTGACTGCACTGGGTGAAGTTATATGGTTATGGGTTATCTTTCAGACGTGCGTAGGTCTTTCAGATAAGATTCACACAGACATGATTCAAGAGTTTTTAGAATTGAATAATGGAGTGTTCCAAGAGAATCATGCAGCTAGGACTCATCAAGAGAGAGACAGTAAAAGATTACAGTAAGGAAAAATATGTGCCCACTGCCACAGGGAAGTGCAAGAATTTTTAAAAGTCAGCACAGGCTGTATAAATTTGAACACCATATCCCTATGCAGTTCGTGCCTCTGTTCATGCATTTGTGAGTGTAACTTTGTATCACTTTTATCCAAAGTTAAATGAAGAGCCCCTGTATCTATTTGAATTAAAACAATATTCTAAGTTTAAAATAATTCAGAATATGTAACAGCTAGAAAAAATTCAGTTTCTAAATTGTTAAAAAATGTATAGAAAAATGTAGAACTTAGGAAAAAAAGTATAGCCCTTACAATTTATATTACAAAAGAATTAAGTCTGAAAATTGTGAAGTATCCAAGAAGTTACATAAAAGGTATATAGCACAACATTACTTCATAATGTTGAAATTCATAACCAGTCTCTTTAGATTCTATTTAACATTTTACTATATGTGTTAATCCACACAGCAAAATGGGAATAAAAATATCTTAAAAGCATATACATATCATTTTTGACTTAAAACATGATTGTCTACATAGAAAATCCAAGAGAATCTTCAATCACTCAGTAGTAATTAGCAGTAGCTTGTAACAAATGTATTAAGTTTGCTACAGGAAATTAATTTGACCCTACACAGTCTAAAAAAAGTTAAAAATGTATTCTTAATATAGCATTTAATGAATTAGCAAAATATATATGGAACAAAAATGTGGAAGATCTTTCTGGAGAAAAAGTATAAACCTTTAATGGAAATCAGAATAAAAAGATCCAAATAGGGACAGAGTCCTCATTCATGGATGGGAATACTCACTAACATGGAAATGGAAAAGATATCTGTGTTTTTTTAAATACAATTCATTTCCCATCAAATTACCATTTTTCACAGAAGCTGGATTATTGAACAAAATCTTACATAGAAAGACAAAGGACTTAGTATAGTTTGACAAATTTTGTAGAAAAAGTTGGTGAAGGAAGCTATACACACACCTAAAGATACTCATTCCACTAACGTTCACCGAAAACACTTCATGCACTGAACATTGTGTTAAGAGCTTCTAATAAATCAGTGAACAAAACTGATGGAATCTCTGACTTCAAAAGGATTCATTCTACTTAGGGAGGTTGTAAGGTAATCAAAAGAGTGTTGTAATTTTCAGGATTAGACATTAGAACAAGGGATAAGAATAGAGTCCAGAGATAAAGCAATACATTTATGGAAAATTGCTACATGTTAGGGGGAATAGTATATATTAGTAATTAAATATTTAATAAATAATGCAGAAACTAATTTATTCACATAAAAAATAAAATTAGAACTATACTTTCTATTATAAATAAATTCTGGGTCAACTAAAGATCTGAACAAGAAAGACTATGTTGCATTGATTTTTCTTAAAAAAAAAAGATGCCATAGATAATTTTTACATGTCGGCTGGAGATTTATTAATATGAGTAAATACAAACCCAACAAAGAAAATACTGCTCCATTTGACTACACAAAAAAACAAAAACAAAACAAAATAAACCAAGAAACACAAAGTGCTCAGGACATCAAAATACCACTAAAAAAAGTGAAAATACAGACCATAAACTTGGCAATAGACACTTGTCACAAATTTAATAAACACAGAATAGGTATCCAGAATATATAAAGTACCACTAAAAAGCAATAAGAAAAAAAGCAAACATTTCAATTGAAAAAGATAAAGGACATTAGCAAACATTTTACGAAGTGAAAACCCAAATGGCTAATAAACATGTGAGCAGATGTTCATTTTAATAGCAATCCATAAAATGCAAATTAAAACAAGGCATTATTTTACATTCATCAGATTGGTAAAAACAAAATGTTGACAATAACAACATTGTATTGGACAATGTTTTCCCCCCCCTGTTCAGTGTCTGATGGCAGCAACAAGAATGGTCACAAATGCTAGGATGCAGGATGGATAGCAGAAAAAAATCCCCGGTGTGCAATTTCTTAGAGATGTTGAGGCCTAGCAAATGCAGCTGCTTTGAATTACACATTAAGATAGGAAAAAAAAAAAATGAGTAAACTGAAAGAGGCAAGGAACTAGGAAGAAATGAAGTTTTCAACCTCAGCCTGGCAAATAGGATACCTGAAATCTAGTCTATCTATTTTGTTAAATAATTGTTTTTCTTAGGTAAACACCTTATCCTTTGGGGGAAACTATGAGTTTCCTCATAGTATGAGAGCACTTAATGTTAACTCTCTTTCTTTTAAAGTCTCATCTGCTTTAAACTTCTAAATCTCTACTTGGATGTTATCATCTTTCTGACATGGAGCTGGAGAGGAATGGATAACTATCATTTCTAACTAATGTCCCCAAAATAAGCTCTTTGTTAGTCCAAGCCTAGTACTTCCTTAGTCAACACAGTGATACTAAACAGTCCTTAGCATTGGGCACAGTATAGTACTCTAATAGCACTTACTAATTCACAGATCTTTCTGATGAGGTAGGATCCCTATGGTTAACTGTCTCCCAACAGTGGCAGTCAGCCAAAAGTAGTTAACAGTGTCTGCTGCTGGTTAATTCACTGATTATAAAGGAATTTGGGTTAAGGTTTTAAATTCCAGTTTAGTTAACATACAGTGTAATATTAGTTTCAGGTGTACAATATAGTGATTCAACATGTTCACTGAACACCTGGTGCTCATCACAAGTGCACTCCTTAATCCCCGTCACCTGTTTCACCCATTCCCTGCTCCCACCAATCTCCCCAAGAATTTGGTATTTGAATACAACACTCTCATCAGTGTTAATGGCAACTCAGACATTTCCATTGTGCTAATGCACTTTTGACAACTGCTGAAGTGCATTACGTTCAGGAAGTCTGCTTGGTGCATCTTTTCCAAGAACTGATTGTGTTTAAGCAAATTACTGGCTCAATCTCAGGCCTGACATTTGTTAAGGGAGGCACTCTGAGGGCTGGTTTCACTCCTCTCTGCTTATTACTGAGTTGAATCGTGCCTATGTGTTACACTGTTCTATGATATGACAAAACTTGAATCTAATGATTCTCTGGTCAAACTAAAGATTTCAGAGTTCCTTAAGATAAGCCACATCAGACTTCTATCTGTGAAGCCTCTCCATGGATCACATTTCAAATCTAAATTATATGAATGATCTGACATCCCAGTTTTATCAGTTCACTAACAGAAATGTGTAGGGAGGTATTCAGATGTAGCTGGCATCTTAGTTTTGCGTGTAAGTGATATCTGTGCTTTACTGAAGCTAAACACTCTTCTACAGCAAGCTGCACAATGATGATTGCAAACCGGGGAGCAGCGACTTTGGTAAATGAAAGCAATACTAACAGTTCAAAATGCTGTGTTAACACTTCACTGGTCGTTTTATGGGAATCATATCTACTATATGTCTTCATACCGTGACAAGGAATCTTTCCTCATTGAAAATGAGGCTAAACTCATCAGTAAGGAGGAAAGAAACACTATAAAGACAGAATAACAAACACTTTGGACTCCAGCTGATATACAATTTGGTAATCCCACTATTCTAACAGTCAAAATTTTTCCAGCATTTATTGTTATTTTCCAGGCTTTATTCTAAGTGCTTAAAGTGTGTGTTCTCATTGAATACTCATAGCAACACTATGAACTACTGTTCTCTCTTTTATATCGATAAAGCAATCCAGAATGGTCAGGGAATTTCACCAAGGTCACACAGATGTTAAATGATCGGGGCGCCTGGGTGGCTCAGTCGGTTGAGCGTCCGACTTCAGCTCTTCACGTCTTGCGTCTTCACGTCTTCACGTCTTGCGTCTTCACGTCTTGCTCTTCACGTCAGCTTCAGTCACGATCTTGCGGTCCGTGAGTTCGAGCCCTGCGTCAGGCTCTGAGATGGCCCAGAGCCTGGAGCCTGCTTCCGATTCTGTGTCTCCCTCTCTCTCTGCCCCTCCCCCGTTCACGCTCTGTCTCTATCTCAAAAATAAATAAATGTTAAAAAAAAAAATGATAGCACAAGGACATGAACACAGACACTCTGGGGTGAGAGCTAGCCTTCTTAGCACAATTCCTAGACACTTAAGTTGAAAACTAATATCTTTTTTCCTTGTAAAGAAAAACAAATATTGCTAGCCACATGAGCCAAAAAGAAAAGTTCTTTGAAAATAAAACTTTTATGTATTTTTCTGCTTATTTATGTCTGATGAAATTCCATTGGAAAAATGCTGAAACTATAAAAACCAGGTAAAAACCTTCATTTTTTTGGCACATCTTTAATAGTCACATCCAGTTTCAGATAACATAGTCCATCAGCCAATTTTTTCTTCGTTCCTGACTTCCACTGAAACTACAAGTTAACAAAATTATGATTTGAAAAACAATGGGCAAAAGAATGTATTATGGTTTAAAACACCTTAGACCAGAAGTTTTCCAGCTGTTGGGAGACTTCCTAGCCCTGCTCCCCCATACATAGTCCTAGAATCAAAGTCCTTCCCCCTACACATGTTCTATTTTCCCTTTTGTCCTTTTCAGTAGAACATGTGCATTCTCAAAATCCAAATATTCTCTATTTTAATCATAATAATGAATCATCACGTGAGTATAAATTTTTTGCAAGATGTCCTCATTTTATACATAGGTTATTATACAAAATTGTTACCAAGTTTATAACAGGAATAGCTTTCCTCATAGAAATAATTTTATAAATGGTAATATTTTCAAGGCAGGACATACAGGGTATTTAGCCTCTAATGTCTATTGAGGTTTCTTGCTAATGGTACAATCTATTCACAAATTTTTTTTTTATAGTATCTTGTAGAAAATGCATTCCTTGCATGAAGAGGACACATCTTCCTTCACTGGTAATGTTGAGGGTAGGGTCAGATAGACTGACATGAGATAGTCTTTACTGGCACTAGTAACATGTTAGGGGGTCTTCTTCCACTTAACAAGACAATCTAGATATAAAACAAAATAATCGCCAAAAATTACTGATCTTGATGTCTATTCATTTGTGTATATTTCCATCTAAATATACTTGACACTGTTCTATTTTTTAAAAAATTAACTCATTGGAACTTCACAACCTGATGGACTAAATTCTTTTATTACCCACATTTTACAAACGAGGCAGCAGAGATACTAGTAGACTACATGATTTGCTCAAGTTCACAAGTTGTGAGTGGTGGAGCTGGGATATGCAGTCAGACTCCAGAGTCTGTATGCTAACCACTATGCATCTGCCCTTTGATCACTTTCAGACAGAGCTACTCATGCGATTCATTCTGCCATGGGTGGGATTGAGACCTTCAATTCAGGTATTTCAAGTGTCTGATGTTTATAAATGGAATATTTATATGTTGAGTGTTCAAAGCCTGGGGTTCTCTTTATTCATTAATATATAATCATGATTCCCTTCTTCATTCCCCTTATCACTTGTTCTGTTTATTTCTTCTCACCACAAAAAAGGGGTCCCAAGTTCAACCCCTTAATTTTTGCATTGAATGGTTCTCAAAATCATCCATATTTTCATTCTATAATTCTCAGTTTTTTTGTTTTTTGTTTTTCCCAAAGAATGTTTGTGAATGGGATCTTTTTCCCTCTCTGTACTCTGAGAAGTTTCAAGGGGTCTGGAAACCCCTGAAATTATATACATGTTTCTGGGAAAATTGTCAATGACTAAACTGATTATCAGAGTAGCTTCTTGATTGTAACACTTGAAGACTGTATGATCAATATGATTTGAGAAATGACCAACTGCATGTTTGCAATCATCATAACTGAAGACAACAAGGCATGGAGATTATCTGATTAAGCAATTCCATTTTAGAGAATGTCTATACACATAGTATTGTTAGGAAAACAGCAAGTACCCACAGAACACTCATTTCTCTATGTTCTATGGAACACATGTGTTTCTCAAGATGTTTTACATACTCTATGCATACCTCTATACACACTCACATACCCACATACACAGACACGTATAATAGAATCAGAGGAGGAATTTTCTACTATATTCTCCTCTTAGAAATTTAAAACTAAAGTCTCAAAAGCCTCATGCAGTAGAAACCAATTTGTTTAATTTAGCATTCTCCAAAAGAATTTGATCTATAAAGTACTTTTTTGTGTGACCTAATTTGAAAAATTCTCTTTTCAGTTAGAATAATTACATATGAGGATTTGTGATACATATTTTTAATATATATATTATCTCTAAGTTAGAGTATTTCAAAAATTTTGTTCGCTATTGTCACCATGGTAATATTTGAACCAGGTACAGCAACACAGACCTCTCTACAATTATTCAAGTGAAAGGTATCTGTGAATATATGATCAGCAAGAGGAAAGTGGCATTTCCCTTTACCTATATTTAATTGCTGATTAGGCAGAAGTGGGCACTTTTCAAAATGCTGCTTTATGATTGCTGCGCAATCATTCATTTTAATTAAATCATTTGTAAAAGGGGTCCTTAGAAAAATCACATAACGCCCTCTTGAGTACTTTCTTTAGATCAGGTCCATTGTGATGAATCGTGTGCTCACATATTCACTTCCTCTTTATCTAGTTTACAGGATAACAAAATTCATTCATCAGCACAAAAATTTGTAGGAAAGCAAACCAGGCTGAAAAAAAAAATGAAGTTTTATCATCTTTACATTATTTCTAGGTGTTAGAGAGGTTTTTTATTTACCCCTCAGCATCTTTTCATTGCTTTTTTTTTTTTTTTTTTTTTTTTTTTATCTGTCTACTAAGAAGGATTTTAGAAAGGCTAAGCAGCATCATAAAACCTTATTGTTTGAAGGTCTCCTTCTGGCTTCCCATGCCTCAAGAATCTTCCTTGCAGAGTCCCTGTGAGGGAAGGCCTCCCTTCACACCCTCCCTAGAATCTGTTCCATTTGAATAGGTAATCATTCAGCTGTAGCCAGCAGCTGCTGCCTAATGTAGTCTCTAAACCTAATGCAGATTCCTAAGGGACTTACCAAGTCATTTAAGAATCTGTGTTGGTGGAGCATGTGAGAGTTGCTCCAAGACTGAAGTGTGTACTGAGGCAGCACACTGCCTCTCCCCTCCTCATGCCAATGCCACTGAAGTACTGTCAGGATTTTAGTATTCGGATGAAATTGGCTTTGTTCATCTTAGCTCTCAGCATCATTTCACAGAGGGTGAAAGCAGGCCACAACTGTGCCCCTCCTTCTCTCTTGTGTGCCAGAAAGAATCTAGCACAATGATATTCTGGCTTTTAGCACTGTCATCATTTTTCTCAAATAAGTCTTTGGTGGAACATCAGCTGATTACAAGTAGAACTGCCCTGATGGAAGAAAGGCTTGGACACTGAAACCAATTTACTTACCTTTCCATATATACCCATGCCTAGGGCATCTCCATGAAATTCCAAACATCTGAGAAAGAAAACATTTTAGAAGGTAGGCACCCAGAAAATTGCACTACCTGAAAACACAATTCCATTATATTCTTTTATATATAAACTTGTATTCTCAGGGAATATAGCAGGACAAAAAATAATGTGAAATGTTAAACAAATTATTGTTTGGGTTCAATCAACTTTGTGACATTTCTTTTAAAAAAGTAGGCTGAATCTTCTAAGAATCTAGAACCCAGAAACCATGTGGATATGGTTTAAATGAGTGCCCTTCAGATTATACATTTTCCTTCAGTTCCTTGTGACACTATAAACTGCACTATTGCGGAAGCATACCATTAATTGCAAGACCTTGTTCACTTTTGTGTCATGTGCTTTCCCTTTTCTTTTTATTTATTTATTTTGAGAGAAAGGGAGTACATGTGGGGGAGTGGCAGAGAGAGAGGGAGGGAGAGAGCCTCCACACTGTCAGCGCGGAGCCTGATGCAGGGGCTTGAACTCATGAACAACGATATCAAAATCCTGACCTGAGCTGAAGCCAAGAGTTGGATGCTTAACTGACTGAGCGACCCAGGTGTCCCTGTACTTTCCCTTTGATTGGAATGCTTAAAACTTCTTCTTCACTTGGTAAACAATAGCATATCCTTAAGATCTAACCTAAGTTTCATCTAGCTAATACATGACAAAGATAAAAGAGTCCATGCAAAAAGACAACTGCTACCATGAACTAAACTATTTGGTCTCCTTTACAGTCACTGATAACCTGTGGATTTCTTACTTTACTATGACTGACTAACTTTGCATATTTGTTCAGTAATCTTCGTAATAGTTGCAAGTAGCTGCATAATGTGATTCACATGAAATGCTACATAATTGGTTGCCAAAATGAGCAGATAGCCTTAGGTTTCATAAGATGAAAGAAGAGACATAACTGGCTATATAAAACCATACCTGTGTAAACCTGTTTCTGAAGTAAAGACATACATGTGTATCAGGCATCAAAAAGCCACCACTATGAAAAGGAAATACATGGACAGTAAAATCATTTTTATTTACTATCAATCAGACCACTGTAATCAAATGTAAACTGCTATTACATTTGTTATAGGATTTCCTCTATCATTTTAAAGTCATTATTATATGAAACATTGAGTCTCTACACTAGATGAAGATTCTCCTGCCACAGAAACTTAAGAAATCCATTAGCATTAGCAATGTTTGCATTAAATTCCTCCATGCTTTTGTTATCTATATAATAAATAAGTTATTATAAAACCCTCCCTGCTTTCTCTCTGAAAATCCTCTCAAGGACAGAACTTCTTAATTTCAATCCAAAGGCATCACTGATTAGGATCAAGCAATGAACTCACAAAGACCACAGAGTAACAAAAGAAGCATTGTGAGTATGGTAAATTTTCAAATTGTCTGCAAATGTTCACATCCTCCATGTTGTCTCTGCTCCACTGATGTTGGATTTAGCTATGTGACTTACCGTATGTCATATGACAGACTGACTAGCTTCCACTTTAAAGCAAAGACTACAGGGGCATGGCAAGTTTCTGCCAACTCTCCCCTACTGCTTTCTATCATCAGAAGATCTTATTCCAGACAGTCACAACCTCTGCTTCCCATGAGAAGACATTTGAAGAAAACTGAAAAGTAATACCTTATAGCAGAAACTCAGCAAACAGCCACAACCAATGATAAGCATTGCATAGAGACATAAACAGATTGGTCTGCTTAGCAGAGTGGCTAACACATACTAAGAACTCCAGAAACTTCAGCTACCATTATCATTTGACTACTATTAATAGAGAAATAATCCAAATATGTTAAGAAAAGAGGATCCGCATTATATAAATTATTGTGGTATAGTATGAACCAATGAGACAGAATAGAAACCCAGAATAAGACTTTATTACAAATAAAGCTTAAGTATTTGATGAATGCCATAAAATATGAAAGAGTATACATTAAAACAATAAAGAGATTTCTTTGCTACAAAAATAAAAAGCAAAACAAAAAGGTAACATTTCTAGTGAGCATGTATTTTTTAAAAAAATTTTTTAATGTTTATTTATTTTTGACAGACACAGAGCATGAGTGGGGGAGCGGCAGGGAGAGAGGGAGACACAGAATGTGAAGCAAGCTCTAGGCTCTGAGCCCCCACGCGGGGCTCGAACTCACAGACCATGAGATCGTGACCCGAGCCAAAGTCGGATGCTCAAACAACTGAGCCACCCAGCCACCCCTCTAGTGAGCCTATATTAAGATAGCACTTTGATGCATATTTATCAAGACAGTAAAAATTCGATGCAAACTATATGGAAAGCCATTTGTTGATATGCATCAGCAATCTAATCATTCAATAATGTTTATAATATGAATAACATTTGCATAATTTCAAAAAGGGATGGATTTCTTTTAACAGCCCTTCTAATAACAAAGTGCATAAACAAAATTGTCTAAAATAGGGCAAGTTTCAGTAAATCTGTTTTTCCACAATTATTTTATTAATAAAATAGATTTTCTAAGAATATCACTCAGGGTGCCGGAGTGGCTCAGTCAGGTAAGTGTTCAACTTTGGCTCAGGTCATGATCTCATGGCTCATGAGTTCGAGCCCCACATCAGGTTCTGTGCTGATAGCTCAGAGGCTGGAGCCTACTTCAGATTCTCTGTCTCCCTCTCTCTTTGCCCCTTCCCCACTTGCACTCTGTCTCTCTCTCTCTCACTCTCTCTCAAAAATAAATAAACAATTGAGGAGGGCACCTGTTGGGATGAGCACTAGGTGTTGTATGTAAGCAATGAACCATGGGAATCTATCCCCAAAACCAAGAGTACACAGTACACACTCTATGTTAGCCAATTTCACAATAAGTTGTATTAAAAAAAATAAATAGGGGTGCCTGCGTGGCTGAGTCAGTTGAGCATCCGACTTCAGCTCAGGTCATGATCTCACAGCTCATAAGTTTGAGCCCCTTGTCAGGCTCTGTGCTGACAGCGCAGAGCCTGGAGCCTGCTTCAGATTCTGTGTCTCCCTCTCTCTCTGCCCCTAACCCACTCACATTCTGTCTCTGTCTCTCTCCAAAATAAATAAACATTAAAAAATTTTAGAAATATAAATCACTCATAATGACAAAAAAATCCAGGATATGAAGCTGACTATAATGTGTGATCTAAATTTTGTAAAACCTTTTACAGATAATAGCCATGGATATGATATAGACACACTGTAACAACTAGCCCCAAATAATGCAGTGTGATTAAGAACTTTGAGTGTAAAGTTCATATATCCTTTCTTTCTAGTTTAAATTAACTCCACATATTAAATAAAAGGAATAATCTTATGACTTTTAATAGTACTAGATATATATGTCTATCAGAAGAGTAACTATTAAGATATTAGTGAGTCAAATTTAATGACTTTTACTAAATATTTTTACCTCAGATTACAATTTCAACTTTATATACACTTATTTGAATGTTGCAACACTGTACTGCTTTTGTCTCTGATCTTTTATTCAGTAACTGCTTAATATTCAGAATTTATAGTTTTGCAGGACATAGATCTTTACATATTGATAGGAAAGAAAATGCAGTTGAAATTAGAATACTTGAATTGCAGTCGGTCTTACTTGATACTTTAATCATGGGTACTTTCTATGCTAAGTCATTCTTAAAAAATACCTTGTAGCTCATTTTGTCCCAATAAATAACAAATTATTTCTTAAGAATTTCAAGATGATTAAAGATTGCTCAATGTTTCCAGGATTACAGAACATCATCTGAAAATCATTGCAGCCATCTGTTCCCAATCATAAGAGATGTTTGAGAACAGTTAGTAAAGATACATTGAACACCCCACGCTGTAACATGGAAATACCTCTACCTAAAGACTTATTTCATTGATCTAAAAACCATTCTATTTTTATCTACAATATATCCTACATATTCCTTGTGTCAATTTATACTGGCTAAGTTGGGTTGTGATAACATAAAGCCTCCTATCATTTGCACTAACAAAGGTTATTTCTCTTTCGTGTAACATCTCCAAAATGAGTCTCTTCAGTCAGGTCTTTACCTCAGGACCCAAAAACAAGTATTTTAGGTTTTGTGGCTTTTTGGTCTGTGTCACTATGGTTCATCAACTTGGTTCCCAAAGTCATTCTACTCTGATGTAGTACAAAAGCAGCCATACACAAAAGCATAGCTGTGTTTTAATGAACCTATATTTTCTAAAACAGGCAGCTGAACTGGGAGCCACAGTTTGCCAACCCCTGGAACAGAGAATAAATGGGGATCAGAGGCTTCTTTAGTTATACTGTCAAGTAAGACTTTTCACAGGATGGGTGTATGAATGCTAAGTGGCCAGGTATGTGAACATCTGGGAATAGAGTACATGGGCAAGGGGTGTACCATGTGCCAAGGACCTGGGATGGGAAAAAAAAAAATTGTGTTTTTGCAGAATAGAGAAAAGACCACTATCACTAGAATACAGGGTGCTACAGTTTGTGGTTATGAGCTAAGAGAGATGCAGATTTCATAGTTTCATAGGCCAAGTAAGAGGTTTGAATTTTATTCTAAGTGAAACTGGAAATCACCTGATTCTTTGAAACAGGGTTATAGCATGATTGGACTGATAAAAAATGATCATACAGGATGCTATGTGGAGGAAGGATTGTGGGGGGAGGGCAAAAACAGAAGGAAGGAGGTTGCTGTGGTTATGCAGGAGAAATGTAATGGTGTTTTGGACCAGCCGTGGAGATGAAAATATTGAGTAGATTCAACACATTTAAAGGTGGGATGGTTGAACTACCTGAGAGAGTGGGAAAGACCAGAGACATGCAGGCCTCTGGAGTTCTGGGTTTTAGCACAATGGATGGGAGATGACATCCTGTAGCTTTTCCTACTAATACACAATAAATGTGAAAGTCTACATAATTATCTAGAGATGTTAAGCAAAAAGAGCACTTCTAATCAAAATAAAGTCATGATATATCCTATGATTGTCCAGTCTCCTGTTTTTGCCTTTTTGTATGTAAAAATTAAATCCACTTTAGCTCACCAAATTTACAACTGGTGAAGTTTAACTTTCTGATTTCAGAAACAAACTGGTTCTCAAGACAAGTAAAACTGTATATGTTTACTACCCACTCCAATAAACATTAATATATGTACCCCAAACCCAAGGAGCCAGTGCTTTTGCCGTTTATTTCTAAAGCATAAACGTGTATGCATTTAATAGATTATTTATTGAAAGTACTGTATATGCTGGGAATACAACAGTACAGCAAAATTAAAGCTGATACATGGACTTTATATTGGGGGGGTGGTTAGACAATGTTTAAGTAAATAAATAAAGCAATATGTATAAATTGTGATTAACATTTACTGAGGTTATTTTGTCTCTAGTAACAATTCTTATTTCTAAATGTTATTCCTTCTATATATGCCCCCTCATTTAAATCCTTTATAGGTTTTCTAAATACATTTGTTTTTTCTACTCCATCTTTATGATCTATAAGACATTGGATTATAGTAAAAATGAGGAAGGGGTAAAATTAGTAAGACATTTTAACATGATCACACTTTCCGTAAATGGAGAAGTCTTTGGCCCTGGCTGACAAGACTGTATTTGTTAAAAAAATTTCATGAAGCAGACTTAAGACAATAATACACAGCACACAAAGGATATATACTTAAGTCAATTCATTTTCATTATACTGTCATGGTCAGTTAATTTGTTTTCCTATTTGTAATAACATTTCTGTGTAAAGAATAGGTGCTAGAACAATGTTTCCACTGAGATGACCACTTTATCAGTTTAATAATCTCTCTTTCCAAAGATTTGCTGTCACAATTATTGCATGGTCACGTGACAAGCAGGCACATACATGATTATTTTCATTACAGTTTTCATAGGATGGTGTTCCAAAAAAAAAAAAAAAATGAAAGAAAGCAATGAAAATTGAGAGTCCCAGGGCTAAATTTATGGCTGTGAATGAAAGGTCTTTGAGAGAGAAATTTTTTTTTTCTGTTTAGTTAAAAGAAGTTAAATGGAGAACACTGAGGAGGCTGAAATTTGAACTGGGACAAATGGGACCAAGCAGAATAAAAGTGGAAACCTCAAGTCTCTCTCACATTGATAAGCTATTAGTCAGTAAATACGAAATTCAGGTGAGTAATAGAGGACAGCTTTTCTTTCCCCATTTATTTCTTATTGTCTCTTTCTCAACCTTTCCACACATGTGCACTTATTGTATCTTTTATTATCTCAATTACTTTTTCTTTGGCCTGTATTTTATCTTAAAAATAAGTTATGGCCCCTCCTTTTCTCTAAAACAAGGCCACACAAATAAAATCAGTGTTCTGTGAGTAGTATACCACCATCCACCACTTCAAACTATTAGCATGAGAAAATTCTCTGTTTGACAACTCATACTACCTACCAATTAGTTGTAATAGCTCTGGAAGAAATGAAATAGAAATCAATATTAAAGAAAAATGTTGATCTTCTAAAATAAATAATTGACATGTACATATATTAGCACTCATCTAAAAAAGTTACACTGCAGAAAATTCAACAAGTCACTTAAGCATTTTGGAAATTAGAATCTTTTAAATTATTGTTTTTATATTACATTTAAAATTCATCTTCCCTTGAAGAAAAAATACAATTTCTCTTACGCCATATAATGAATTTTTTCCCTGTCAGCAATTTTATTAATAAGAACCCTTGCTTTAACCAGAAACAGTTTTGTTGGAGAACTAAGCCCCCTTCGCCAGTGTGCACGCGCACGCGCGCACACACACACACACACACACACACACACACACACTCTCCACTGTAATTACCTCTGTTTGGTACTAAATCAAATTAGCATTTGATTAGCACTTTATTTCCTGACCCCAGTTAAGATATATTTATGAAGGCAATACATTTCTCCATGTTTATTCCCTAGCAACCACTATGTGGTATTTCTCTTTCCTTCAATCCCTCCTGTGTTTTTCTCATTCTCTATACAATGTTGAGGATCTGCTCACTCCTATATTTAGATATTCACTAGTTAATTAAAAGGTCTCCTGAATCTAAAAATTTTCCTCAAAATCTGACTGAAGTGAGCAAGAACCGGAGTTGTCTAATACATAAAGAAATAGATTGCAGTAGTAACAGATGATCTCGTATGTAATGTTTCTTTAATATTACCATTCTCTATGTATTCAGCAATAAGCTATTACAAAAAAATTAAGACAGAAATATTCAGAATTTGTTTTCTTTTGGAAGGTAAAATTTTATTTTCTCCTACTAGATGATACAAAATAGTCTAATTCCTCTCCGTAAGGACACAAATCAATTTCCCTTCCTCTCTTTCTCTCAATTTTACTTTGGAACAACATCTCATGAATTAAAGGGGTAATATGTCAACGTTTGGTTAAGCAATTTCAAAAAAATATGGAATAAAAAGTTACTGAGCACTTTTATGAACAAGGTTCTTTGCATATATAACTTCATTTAATAATTGGAAAAACTTTATCAGGCAGTTATCTGCATTTTGCTAATGAAGAAACTGAGGTGCAGAGAGTTTAACAATTTTGTTCAACATCATATTTCAGGTAATGGGAATACATCCCAGATCTATTTGTCTATATTAGTTATGTCCTCTGTTCTTATTCATAATTTGCCCCATATTAGCTTTGTTATTAAACTTTACTGTTTAATTTCCTCAAAATTCGGGCTTTGGAACTTATTTCTCCCTCTTCCTGCAACACTCTTCTCCAAACCTTTGAGTACACTCTTTTTTAGTATTTTGGTCATACCTCAGTAAGGCCTTAGAGGCCTTCTCTGCCTAACTCATCTAACTTAGGTTGGACACCCTATACCTGATGCCCTTTTTCTTTTCTTCCCCCAGCTTTACCGAGATAAAATTGACATGTAACATTGTATAAGCCTAAAGCGTACCAGTGACTTCATTAAGTATATATTGTGAAGTATTTGTATTTCCCTCAATAGTTTAATTAACATTCATTACCACACATAATTAAAAATGTCTTTAAAAATTTTTTTTAATTTATTTTAGAGAGAAAAAGAGTGTGAGCAGGCGAGAGGGGCAGAGAGAAAATATCAAGCAGGCTCTATGCTCGGTGCGGAGCCTGATGTAGGGCTCAATCCCACAATCCTGGGATCATAACCTCAGCCAAAATCAAGAGGCAGCGGCTCAACCAAATGAGCCACCCAGGCACCGCTCTTGTGATGAGAACTTTTAAGATCTACTCTTAGCATTATAGCAACTTTCAAATATTTAATACAGTATTATTTACTATAGTCACCATACTGCACTCTATATCCCCTAGAACTTATTTACCTTATAACAGAAGTTTCTACTTTTTGATCACCTTCACCCATTTCCCCAAGCTCCCCACCTCTGGCAACCACCAATCTGTTCTCTGTATGAGTTAGGTTTTTTAAGATTCCATATTTAGGTGAAATCACACAGTATTTATCTTGTCTAACATTTCACTTAGCATAATGCCCTCAAGGTTCACCCATTTTGTCACAAATGGTAGGATTTCCTTCCTTTTTATAGCTGAATATTTCATATATATATATATATATATATATATATATATATATATATATACACACACACATACACACAAATACACACATCTCTATACCATATATATGTGGACATTATATATCACATTATGTATACATAAGTAGATATCACATTTTACCTATTCATTTGTGTACATCTAGGTTACTTCCATTTCTATTATAAATAATGTAGCAATGAACATGAAGGTTCAGATATCTGAGAGAGTGATTTTGTTTCCTTTGGACATATACCAGTGGAATTGCTAGATCATATGGTAGTTGGATTTCAAATATTTGAAGAATATCCATTCTGTTTTCCATAATGGCTGCATCAATTTACATTCTCACCAACAGTTCACAAGGGTTTTTTCTCCACATTTTTGCCAACACTTACCTATCATCTTTGTGATATTAATTATCTTAACAGGTGTGAGGTGATATCTCATTGTGGTTTTGATTTGCATTTCCCTGAGGATTATGGAAGTCGAGCACCTCTTCAGGTACCTATCAGCCATCTGACTATTTTCTTTGCAAACAAGTCCATTCAGGTCCTTTGCCCATTCTTTAATTAGATTACTTTTGCTATTGTTATTGAGCTGTAGGAATTCTTAAATATTGTGGATATTAACTCCTTACCAGAGAGGTGATTTTTTTCTCCCATTCCATAGGTTGCTTTTCATTTTGTTGACCATCTGTTTTGCAGTGCAGAAGCGTTTTAGTTGGATGTAATTTCACTTGTTTATTTTTGCATTTGCTGCTTGTTCTTTGTCATTTCCAAAAAATCATTGCCAAGACCAATATAAATGAGCTTTTTCCCTATTTTTTCCTAGGAGGTTAACTGATTCAAGTCTTACATTTAAGTCTTTAATACATTTTGAGTTAATTTTTGTCAATGGTGTAGATAAGTTTCATTCCTTTGCATCTAGTTTTCCAGTTTTCCTAGCACCATTTATTGAAGAGATTGCCTTTTGCCCATCGTATATACCTGGTTCCTCTGTCATAAATGAATTCACCATAAATGCATGGGTTTATTTCTGAGCTCTCTATTCTGTTCTATTGATCTATATGTCTGTTTTTAAGCCAATACTATACTGTTTTGGATTACTATAGCTTTGTAATACAGTTTGAAATCAGGGAGTGTAATGCCTCCAGCTTTTTTCTTTCTCAGGATTGTTTTGCCTATTTGCAGCTTTTGTTCCATAAGAATTTAGGATTGCTTTGTCTATTTCTGTAAAAACAAACAAAAAATCCATTGGAATCTTGACAGAAATTGCACTGAATCTATAGATAGCTTTGGGTAGTATGAACATTTTAACATCAATTCTTCCAATCCATGAACATGAGTATCTTTTCATTTATTCCTGTCTTCTTCAATTCTTTCATCAATGTCTTAAAGCTTTCAGTGTACAAATCTTTCATCTCCTTGGTTAAATTTATTTCTAAGTATTTCGCTGTATTTGATGTTATCATAAATGACATTGTCTTGTCTCTCCTTCAAATTATTGGCATTTAATGTATAGAAATGTTACTAATTTTTGCAAGTAGATTTTGTGTCCTGTAACTACACTGAAGTCATTGATAAGATCTAGAAGTTTTTTGGTAGAGTGTTAAGGATTTTCCATATATAAAATCATGTCATCTGCAAACAGATAAATTTACTTTTTCCTTTCCAATTCTGATGCCTTTTATTCCTTTTCTTGCCCAATTACTCTGGTTAGAACTCCCAGTACTATGATGAATAAAGGTGGTGAGAGTCTTGTTTCTGATCTTAGAGGAAAAGCTTTGACCTTTCACCATGGAGTATGATGTTATCTGTGGGCTTGTTATATATGACCTTTATTATGTTAAGCTATGTTACCTATCAGGGTGTTTTTGAGAATTTTTATCACAAATGGATGTTGAATTTTATCAATTGCTTTTTTCCATCAAGAGATGATTATATGATTTTAATCTTTCATTCTATTAATGTATAATGTTTATTGATTTACATATGTTGAAACATCTTTGCATCCCAGGGATGAATCCCACTTGATCATGGTGTATGATCTTTTCAGTGTGCTGCTGAATTGTGTTTGCTAGTATTTTTGTTGAGAATTTCTGCATCTATATTCACCAGGAATGTTGGCCTGTAGCTCCCTTCTCTTGTAGTATATTTATCTGGCTTTGGTATCAGGGTAATGCTGGTCTAATATGAGTTTGGAAGTGTTCTCTCCTCTTCTATTTTTTGGGAAGAGTTTGAAAAGGATTGTCTTTAATTTTTCTCTAAAGGTCTGGAAAAATTCACCATTCTAACTATCTGGTTCTAGACTTTTCCTCATTGAGAATTTCTTGATTACTGATTCACTCTCCTTACTCATTATTAGTGTGTTTAAATTTTCTATTTTTTATGATAAGTCTTGGTAGGTTATATGTTTCTAGGAATTTGTCTATTTCTTCTAGGTCATTAAATTGTTGGTATATAGTTGTTCACAGTAATCTCTTCTGACTCTTCGTATATGTGTGGTATTAGTTGTAATGTCTCCACTTGCATTTATGATTTGGGTACTCTTTCTTTTTCTTGGTTAGTCTTACTAAAGGTTTGTCAATTTTATTTTTTCAAAGAACCAACTCAATTTTGTAAATATTTTCTGTTGTTTTTTTTTTTTTTCTGTTCTCTACCTTATTTATTTGTCCTACTCTATTATTTCCTTCCTTCTGCTAACTTGGGATTAGTTCATTCTTTTTCTAGTTCCTTAAGGTATGAGATTAGGTCACTTATTTGAGATCTTTCTTATTTATCAGTGTATGTACTTATTGCTAGATCCTTTCCTCTGAGAACTTCTTTTGCCATATCTTTAAGTTTGGGTATGTTGTGTTTCCATTTTAGTTTGTCTCAAGATATTTTTTCCCCTTTTGATTTCTTTTTTGATCCTTTAAGAAGTGTGGTGCTTACTTTCCATGTACCTGTGAATTTTCCAGGTTTATTCCAGTTAGTGATTTCTAGTTTCCCACCATTGTGGTTAGAGAAGATACATGATATAATTTCTAAATTTTTGAATTTGTTAAGACTTATTTCATGCCCTAACATATGACCTATCACAGAAAATGTCCCACATGTATTTGAGAATAATGTCCATTCTTCTGCTGTTGGATTAAATTTTCTGTATATATGTTAGGCCCATTTGGTCTATAGCATTGTTTCATATTGATTCTGTGTCTAAATGATCTATCCATTGTTGAGAGTAGGGTATTAACTCCCCAACTTTTATTACTGTTTATTTTTCCTTATTTACTTTATATATTAGGTGCTCTGATGTTGAGTACGTACTTAGAATTGTATCTTCTTGATGGATTGACTCCTTTATCATTACACAATGACCTTCTTTGTCCCTTTTGAGCATTTTTCTCTTATAGTCTATTTCATCTGATATAAGCATAGCTACTCCTGATTTCTTTTGGTTACCACAAGAACTGTATTAGTTTCCTTTGTTAGTGTCATGTCTATTTGATTCTTTGTGATCCTTAATTCCTTGCAATGGTATTTGAACATCTGAGTAAGCTGTCCCCTCCTCCAGACTCCAGTTTAGCTTCGAGTTCTGGATGATTCAGGTGGTCACATCCTTTGGCAGTTGGGGCCTGCTATCAGTGTCTCTATTTGGGTTAGGCCACTGCTCATGCTCTGAGATCAAGAGGCATGCCACTGTCTGGGAACAGTGGAAAAGAATATCTGGCTTGATTCCTTGCTCAGGTGCTGTAGTGTGATGGGCTCTCTGGCTGCCCGCATGCTCTGGTCAGGCTTTCTAGCCAGTGGGATGGGATGCTGTATTCAGCAGTTGGGCAGGGCTACAAATTGCTTCCCTGTCCAGGTGGGGCCATAGAAAGGGCTCTACAGTCATTATGGTTCAATGGCTGCAACCCAAATGTGGCAGAACTGTCCATCCTGCTCTCTGGCCAGCAAGTAAAGCTGTATCCTACAACAGCTGCTATGATTTTAATTCAACCTGAGAACTCTTAACTGAAGCAAGATCATTCTTACTAGCTATATATTAGAGGTCCATGATTTTGAATCTTTTATTTATCTGAAGGTTTTAATCACTTGTATGAGGCATTCTAACACATGGTCTAATGCAGATGCAAGAATAATTGCCACTGATGCCTTTAACTGCTTAATTCAGCAGGCAGCAAAACAAGCAAATTGAGATAGAACAGTATAGGCCACAAATGTATATAATAATATTCATTAGCTCATTTATTTATTTGAAAAATATTTTTATTTTTGAGAGAGAGAGAGAGAGCACATCACAAGATGGGGGGAGGAGCAGAGAGAGAGAGGGAGACAGAGGATCTGAAGCGGGCTCTGCCCTGGCAGCAGAGAGCCTGATACATGGCTCAAACTCATGAACTGCAAGATCATGACCTGAGCCAAAGTCAGACACTTAACTGACTGAGCCATCCAGGCACGCTGCTCTTTTTTTTTTTTTTTTAATAAAAGAGATATTTTTAATGTTTTGTTTCCCAACTGTTTGTCTAATTAAAATAATAATCAGGCCTGAGTGGCTCAGTCGGCTGACTCTTGATTTCGGCTCAGGTCATGATCTCACAGTTCATGAGTTTGAGCCTCACACTGGGCTCTGTACTGACGGTGCAGAGTCTGCTTGGGACTCTTTCTTTCCCTCTCTCTCTGTACCTCCCCTGCTTGTGCTCTCTCAAAATAAATAAACATTAAAATATATTAAAATTATAACTATAAAAACTACATTATAATGAATAATTTCTTAATAAAGAGTTTAATTTAGCCATCAAGTTAGATTGGAGACACCATTTACCTAATATCCAGATAATTCACTGTATTCCACCTTTTTTTCTATCATCAAAGTTTTGCATATATAAACTGAACCTGCTCATTTCATCATGGTTATGTCTATCTATATCATATGATTACATTGGCCATGGCATAATTTGGATATTTCACATTAATAAATTATTAATAAAATTAAACAATACTATTATTATTTGAATATTTTATCTAAACATTATCTACCTATATATCTATTCAAGGTTAGTTACTATATTTATGCCCTCAATTGAACATCTCATTATTTTTATTTTCTTTCCTTTGGGAAAACTTCTATGACATACAGTATTCTCTGAGTGATTTTCAAGGGCTGGGATCCTAAATAGGCTGTACACTTGGAACTTTAAATAATGTCCATTGATACCACCAACTAAGGTAGAAAGATGGACCAGAAACTGGTATCCACATCCTCAGTAAATGTTGGGGAGTAATTATGAGGTCCTCTGATAATAGATGTGAAAGGTAAAGTATGTGATAGCTGCACAAAAGTGTCAGGAATGAACTAGAAGAATGTCCTATCACCTCCTGATTCAGTGCTATACAGAAATAAAAGAATGAACAACCCTTATTTGAGGGGGATGGAAGAGGAGGGCCAAGGTTAACTCCTCCTGCTGCAATTTATATTTCCAGTTCCCCTCCCGCTTTTTACAAAATAGAATTTGTGTTTTGGAAAGTAATATAAGATCATTTTAATACCTAAAGTCTGCTGAAACCTTACAACAGTCACATAAGAAATGCTATAATAATTATTATTATTATTACTATTCTTACTAAAGGCAAACAATTAAGGTGCAGGTTATTTAATTCTTGCCACAAGCCTGGTGAAAGGCACAATTCTTATTTTCATTGTATGAATCAAGAAATTAAAGTTGAGATTGGTAAAGTGATTTGTCTGAAATTAGTTACACACTTGGCTGGGATGTGAATCCAGACCTATTTGTATCTATATTTGTTACTTAGTCAATTGCTTTGATCTCAAGAATGATCAAGGATAGTAACATTTCCTAAGGAAAACAATAATTAAGAAATATTGCCTTGAATTTTACACAGTAAGCTTTAGGAATCAACTAAAGAGTATACATATACTCAGTCGGTGGCTCAGTCAGTTGTACATCCAACTCTTGGTTTTGGCTCTGGTCATGATCCTATGGTTTGTGGGATGATCCCACAGTTTGTGAGATCAAGTCTCAGCGCAGAGCCTGCTTGGCATTCTCTCTCTCCCTCTCTCTCTGCTGTTCCCCTATTCATGCTCATGCTCTGTCTCTCAAAATAAATACATGAACCTTAAGAAAAATATACAAAATGTGAAGAAATTAATTTTTTTTCTATAAAAAAGTTGGAAAATTTCACAGGAGGCACTTGACTGAGCTGATCTGAATCTAAATCTAATTTCACCACTAATTATTTGTATCATTTTAGATAAGTCCCTTAACTTCACTGGGTCTCAGTTTCCTCATATATAAACTAAATATGCTTTCTTGGGATATCTCCAAAGACCCTTCTAGCTCTCAAATTATAAGATCTCTAGAATGTTTGTTGTTCAATTTATATTCAGAGTAAGAAAAAAATCCACATAAAGGCATTACTTATTATATAGCTTAATATTTATTTTTAAATAATTTGTATAAAATTTGCATTAAAAAGAATGTTTTTGCAGTTATGGAAATAAATAATCAGAAATAAATCTGTATGAAATTTTACTGATAGGGAAAAATCTGTTACAAGATGGCTGACAGGACTGTTAGGGAAATTCCAGTCCCCAACCGAAGACTCCCCTTCTGGGTTCTTTTTCCTACCCTGCTTGCCATGGGCACCAAGTAACTACTAATGCGGAATGCAGAAGTAACTATAAATTGTCCCCCATGCTTGCACTTGGGACTGAGACCTCTGGAGAGTGATCTCGTCTGAGCCTGCCAGTGTGAAATAAACCTCTGGCCTTCCAAGATCTCCAAGTGCCGCTTGGTTCTTCCACCAGGTGATCCAGACCAGGTTCCATAACATTTGGTTCCCTAACAGCATGAGCCCATTGTTGCCACTAGTTTGGGAAAACGGCAAGGCAGTGACAGAATGAGGAACTGCAACGGAGAAGGCATGCCCTGCCTGATATTCGGCAGTCTCCCGCTCTGTTGCCTCAGACTTCAGAGATCTCACAGCTAGGAATTCTGTGGGAGGGAATGTAATAACCTCTGGTGTGTACGTGAGTGTGAATGTGCAACTCGGTCTGGTTTGCCTGCCAAGTTCGATCCTGGGGCTCCATAGGCAGGCACCCGTAAGGTCCCCAAAAGCACCTGGAGTCTGAGTGCACCCGTCTGCGATTTCATGGTGAATGGCACACAGTCTATGACGGCATTGGAATAGTTTCTGATCTTAAGTCACAAAGCTGAGACCACTACAGCTAAGCATCACCTAAGTACCTTCGAAACATGGCCAAACAGGCATCTGACTGGTCTCCTCATTAGAGGGGGCTCCTCTACCCCTCTGTCTCTTTGCGACTCCATCTCACAGGAACATTATGGGGTCAGGACAGTGCAAAAATGGGGTTTTGGGGAGACTATGGAATTAAAATGACCCCTGGCAAGTTAAGGACAGTATGTAAGTTGGAATGTCCCACTTTTGGTATAGGATGGCCCTCGAAGCGAACCTTAGATGTCCCAATGGTCTGCTGCATCTGGAGTGTTGTCACTGGGGACCCAGGTCACCCCGATCAGTCCCGTATATCAACTTCTGGTTAGGGATTACCCAAACCCTTCCCCCTTGGGTACGATTTACCTGCAATGAACAGAGACAGGCTAGGGTACAGAAGTCCCGACCCCCACAAATTCTCACCAGTGATCCGGAGGAAGGACCAATGGTGCCCCTGCTATATGCTCCCCCAAGACTGTCAGCACCTATCCCCCAGTTCCTGATACTCTGCCACCTTCAGACTCGGCAGATCCTCTCTCTCCCCTGGACCAGCAGGCAGACTGCACCATCAGCCAAGTGCAGGTGCTCCCCAGATGCCGGTCCACACCCACCGGTACCAAGAAGCTCTCCTCCAGGGGATCTGAGCAGAGGGTAAGAAGCCATGAATATGCTCACCAGCAAGGGAAATCCCCCGGGGATTATTATGAGAGGCTATGTGAAGCTTACACCCTGTTTGATCCTGAGGCACAAGAGAGCCACGACAAAAGGACAGGATAAGTCCAGCTGCCAAAAGGAGGAGGCCCAGAACCTCCTTAGCAAAGGATCAATGTGCCTACTGCAAGGAGAAAGGACATTGTTAGAATAAATGTCCCAACCAGGGAAAGTCCCAGAAACCCAGCCGATACGCAAAAGAACCCTGCAAAAAAGACCTCATAAGACTAGCAGTTATAGATTCAGATTGAGGGGGGACCAGGCTCACTTCTTCTTGGCCCCCATAAGCCCATGGTCAAAATGAAAGTAGGGGGCCAAACTATGACTTTTATGTGAACTTGGGGGCCATAGAGTACAGCATGAGTTCCTCTACCTACCTGAAAGCCCTATTCCTCTCCTCAGCCAGGATGTACTCTCAAAGCTGAGGGCCCAAATACCAGGTCCAACCAAGTGGCCCACCAGAATTCAGGACTGCCTTCCTCACTGTATGGGCTGAGGACAACCCTCCTGGACTTGCCCATAACTGGGCCCCTGTCATTGTAGAGTTAATCCCAGGGGCTCAACCACAGAGACAGTGGCAATATCCCCTCCCACAAGAGGCAAGATCAGGCATCCAAGAACACCCTGTTCTTGCCAGTCAAGAAGCCAGGAGGAGGGTACCGGCCAGTTCAAGACCTACAAACTATCAACAAAGTGACTGCCTCCTTGCACCCAGTGGTCCCAAACCCATACACCCTCCTCAGCCAGATCCCAGGCTCTGCCAGCTGGTTTACCTGCCTAGACTTAAAGGATGCCTTCTTCTGCTTTCGCGTGGCCCCCCAGATCCAACCCTTGTTTGCCTTCAAATGGACCAAACCAGACACAGGGCGTCAGATGCAACTGACTTGGACGCACCTCCCACAAGGGTTTAAAAATTTGCCTACCCTCTTTGGAGAGGCACTGGCTGGAGACTTCTCCGGCTTTCCAAGATAGGCCACATTGCACAGAGCGCACAAGGGCCCTCCTCCAACTCCTGTCGGACTCAGGGTGTCAGGTCTCATGGAAAAAGGCACAGATCTGCCAACAGCAAGTCCAATACTTAGGCTTCCTCCTCACCCAAGGTAAAAGAGCACTAGGGCTGGAGAGAAATAAAGGTCATCACCTCCGTACCCCAGTTCTAAACTAAGAGGGAGCTACGAGAATTCCAGGAGGCTGTGGGATTCTGCCAAATCTGGAACCCCAGATTCTCGGCAACAGCAAGAACCCTCTAAAATCCCTTGGTAGGACCAGATCAAGAACCCGGTCCTGGGGTATCTGGACAGAGGAGGCCGAAGCCGCCTTCCTAGAGATAAAGGCCACCTTGGGGCAGGCACCAGCCCTTGCCGATATAGGAAAGCCTTTTAATCTCTTTGTGCTTGAGAAGGAAAAGGTCACCCTTGGGGTTCTCAGACTGTTGGCCCTTGGCAACGGTCAGGAGCATACCCATCAAAGAGGCTGGACCCAGTGGCAGCAGGATGGCCATCATGCCTTAGGGCACTAGCGGCCACAGTTCTGCTCATTAAGGAAGCAGATAAACTCACCCTGGTATAAGAACTAAATGTCAAGGTCCCTCATGCTGTTTGGTCTCTCATGAGCCCTCAAGGACACCACTACCTCTCCAACTCTTGGCTAGCACAATATCAGGGGCTTCTCTGCGAGAATCCACAGTCACTCTTGAAACAGTGCAGACACTGAACTCCACAACTTTCCTACCTTCTGAGGAAGGGAAACCAGATCATGACTGTTCTGAGGTGACTGATAAAGTATTCACAAGTCACCCAGATCTGTGTGACCAGGCCCTAGAAACTCAGACCTCAGTGATGGTAGCAGTTTCATCACAGAAGGCATTCAAAAGGCAGGGTATGCAGTGACAACCACAGACGAATTCCTAGAGGCCAATGCCCTACCTGTGGGATGGTCAGCACAACGGGCTGAATGACATGCCTTAATCCAAGCCCTTACCATTAGCAAAGACAAGCAAGTCAACATTTACACTGACTCCTAGTATGCCTTTACTACTATACACATACATGGGGCAATCTACAAAGAAAGGGACCTCCTCACCACAGTGGGGAAAACCATCAAAAACAAGGAGGAAATACTAAAATTCCTCAAGCCTGTCTAGCTTCCAAAAAAAGTTGCAGTTCTACACTGCAAAGAACACCAGAAGGGAGACAACCCTACAGGGAATCATCTAACAGACACAGTGACCAAGACAGCAACTAATAAGGAGGTAGACATAGCTCCCTCCCTTATCTGCACTGTGACCCCCACCAAGAGTTCAAAAAAGAAACTGTCACCCGATTTGGCGTACTGGCCACAATTCACAGCAATAACGGGCTTGTAATTCGTGGCGGACTGCTTACCGGCTTCAAAGCTCAGGGAAAGTAAATGGATGAATCGCACCCTCAAGGGAACCTTAGCCAAGTTCTGTCAGGAAACAGACATCCTGTGGCCCAATCTGCTGCCCCTGGCCCTCCTGTGTGTCCATTACACACCGGGAACTCAAGGTTTCTCCCCTTTTAAACTAACATAGGGGAGGCCACTTCCATGTCTAGGGAGCCTCCCAGGGAACCTACACCAAATAGAGGATAAGGACATAAGAGAACAACTTCAAGTTTAGGGCCTTCCTAAATGAGTTACAACAATATACCATAGAGAGCACCCCAATCTCTTTAGGATCCCGTGTACACCCCTTATCACCAGGGGACTTGGTCTGGGTCAAAGATTGGGAAAAAAAAAAGACCCTCTCAAACCACAGTGGATTGGGCCTCATACCATTATTCTGACCACCCCTACTGCCCTCAAGGTCATAGACATCACTCCATGGGTCCACTACTCCAGAGTCAAGAGGGCCAATCCTGAGGAGCCCCAGATTTTGAAGACTGACCCAAGTCTGATCGTCAGCCTTGCTCCAGCCACATCCCAGAAGCTAGCTGCTCTATGCATGGCAGAAGCCTGAGGAATCACAGGTCAGATAAAATAAATAAACTGTCCTTACTCCTTGTCATTGGATTGGCAGAGGTTGCCCAAGAAAGCTGGGGAAACAGCGAGAGGTTGCTGTTCGCACTCACTTTCCTCTTATGGATAGGATGTTTTGTTGGTATTGGTTGCCTCTAATCTGGGCCCCATTTGTAAACTTTCAGCCCTAAGGCCCAGGCTAAACAAGTGGTGTTGCTACCTGTCCTCCTAGGGGCAGGAATAGCCACAAGGATAGGGATAAACATAGGAGGCATAGGCTTTTCTATGGCACCAACTCCCTAGTGTCCTTGCAGAACCAAATAAGTTACCTGAAAGGAGTTGCCCTCCAGAACAGATGGGCACTTGACCTCCTCACTGCCGAGAAAGGGGGCACCTGCATCTTCCTCAGAGAAGTATGCTGTTACTTTGTAAACCAGTTGAGAATAGTCACAACCAAAGTCAGGGAACTAAGAGAAAGGACCAGCTCATAACAAATAAAGATGATGCCCTTTGATCTGTTTAAAGAGGCATCTTTAGATGCCTAGATCTGTTTAAAGAGGATCAAAGGGGGGAATGATAGGGAAAAATCTGTTACAAGATTACTGACAGGACTAATGGGGAAATTCCAGCCCAGAGTCAAGACTCCCCTTCCAGGTTCTTCTTCCTACCCTGCTTGCCACTTGCACACCAAATTACTACTAATGCAGAATGCGGAAGTAACAGACTATAAATTGTTCCCTCTGCTTACGCTCAGGACTTAGACCTCTAGAGAATGATCTCCTCTGAGCCTGTTGGTGTGAAATAAACCTCCTGCCTTCCAAGATCTCCGAGTGCTGCTTGGTTTTTCCACCAGGTAATCCAGACCAGATTCTGTAACATTACTAGTTATAAAAACTGCGACATTTAACTTCTAATATCTTAAAATTATTTTTCACAACACTTTTCACCTTGTAGCTATAGACAAAAATATTTCTCTTTCAGAATGACAAACATATTTCCATTTTAACATGTACTGCATAGGTTGAATGAATATTATGTAATTATTTTATAAAACTGTATAGGCTTATTTTTGAAGAATATCAGAAGGAACATCCTTAAAACCAAAAAACTGAAATGGCTTATAATTTAACAGAGGTTATCTTTTGAAAAGTTGGAACCTTCACCTATCTGCTTTTTTCCAAAGAGAGTTACATGCAACTTTGGCTACAAGGGTGTACAGTTGAGCTTTATCCCTAATATTTGGAATTTTAGTGCAAACAAAGAGCTCCTCAAGGCTGAGTAACAAACTGCATTATAGAGACTGAATTAAAATATGAAATCTTAGATTCCTAATTTAGGGCCTTGTCCCTTCTAACTTAATTTTAATGTGTTTTACAAAATGCTCTAATATAAACTTAGTAAAGTTATACATAAGTAAAAAGTAGTTGCTAATAGCCTGGTATGAATTACGACTACATTGTTTTGTAGCTTAGCCATGGGGTTGGATCAATTTTATTTAGGTTAAAAAATTCTAACTGTTGAAAGCCTACTGGTGGTAGACTGGCTATAGAAGAAAGGCTGCCCAGGTCAAAGTCTGAATATTTTTCAATTTGTCTTCTATGACAGCTGATGATTCTTCAGATCATACAGTAATTCCCTTTCTTTTTGTTTTCCAAAGGTTTTGTATAGTCAACTTTAACAAAAGGTTCTTGTAGTTTAACCGCAGTTCCTACACAGGCGCTTTCCTCTGCCTCCTAAATAGTATCTACAGAGTCCCTCCAGAGGTAAAGACAATCTCCTCCACCACTACCTCGAAATATAGGAAAAGATTATATGCAGGGTTTGGGAGACATTCCTAAACTTGTTCCAGTCCATCAATAGTATTTGAGGATGACAGGACACTAAAGTCAAAGAGAAAACATTAAATGTTTTAAGTTGTAGGTTTTGTTCTATACTTGCTAGCTGACATTGGATCAGATGACATAACTGGGATGTCTGAATTTCCATCTGCAAAAAAAAAGAATCCAGACACACTTTAAACACATAATAAATCCTGGGTATCTGAAACCAAATGTTGAAATTGGTTCTTTTGTCCTGGTGAAACTGCTGAATGGACATTGTGCAAATACAAAAGCCTTGATAGAGTGGAATAGTACTGTAGACTAAAAACTTGTCTCAGATGGCATAATGACAGCTGGAGAAATTTAGATAAGGAAAAATGAAATGTCAGAATGCTTGTCTTAGAGGTTTATAGTATGCTAGCATATGCTTCTGTTGAAGCTGTGGGCAACCCTGCCTTAATCCAATTGTTGAAAGTGCTGGTTGAAAACAACATACATAATTTACTTCCTACTATGATATATAAAAAGTTCTTACTTAAAACTGTAAGACAACAAAAAACAGTTAGATGATACATATTCAGTTTTTCCAGTTTAGAAAATTAGATAAGGAAACTATCTACATAGTACTCAAAGAAAAAGGCATTTTAGGAAAATGTATGCAGGGTTATTTTAATATTGAGAGAGAGTAACACTTTAAAAAAAAAATTAAAACCCTGGGGAGTGCCTGGCTGACTGAGTTGGTAGAGCATGGGACTCGTGGGGTCGTGAGTTCAAGCCCCATGTTCGGCTTAGAGCTTACTTAAAAAAAATTAAAACCCGAATAATTCTGCCTATGCTATGTGAAGATACTGCAATGTCTCTTTTATTGAGGCTTTTCAAAGACAGATATGGATGAGTGCTACTACACTGCCACCTGGTGATTAGGCAGGTAGGAGGGATTTGAATTAAAATGCCTGACAAAATGTCAGTTTGTTAATGAGTGTTTCATATGCTGAGTTTCTCTAATACATCCAAGTTTGCTAGTAACAGGAAGAATGAATGACTGTGAATGTAATTATTTTATAATACTATATAGGCTTATATTTGCAGAATTCCAGAAGGAACACTCTCAAAACAAGAAACTGAAAGCCTTACAATTCAGTAGAGGCTATCTTTTGAAAATGTGGACCCATTCATCTATCCATTTTTTCCAAAGAGGTACATAAAAGGCTAACTCCTTTATTTATTTTTTGTTTGTTTTGAGTACAGTAAATGAGCAAACTCTTTGCAAGAGGTTCAAGAGTTAGTGACCTATTCCTGGAAATGGGAGAAGAAAAGAATGACAGGACTTAAATTTCTTCTATTTCAAATGGTGCATTTTGTTAGCAATCTTGACTTGCACTGTCAAACTACTCATTCAATTTAGAGTTACTCATTGATTTTATAATACTGCCTTCTCCTTTTAAAAATGATTTGACCGGGGCGCCTGGGTGGCTCAGTCGGTTAAGCGGCCGACTTCGGCTCAGGTCATGATCTCGCGGTCCGTGAGTTCGAGCCCCGCATCGGGTTCTGTGCTGACAGCTCAGAGCCTGGAGCCTGTTTCAGATTCTGTGTCTCCCTCTCTCTGACCCTCCCCCGTTCATGCTCTGTCTCTCTCTGTCTCAAAAATAAATAAACGTTAACAAAAAATTAAAAAAAAAAAAAAAAAATGATTTGACCAAGAAAAGAATGGCTCCAAAGTTTAAAGTTGAATGTCAGAAGCAAGAAATGCAAAGATGTGGAGGAAACAAAAGATATTAGCATTTATATGAAGTTGAATGTTTTATGTTATCTTTTTTTAAACTGTTGAGAATTAGAAATAATTTTAATAAGCAAATTTTGGTATTGAGACAACTAAATTGTCAGACAACTCATTTTCTGGGCAAACTTGTTTTATTTATCTAATCACAGGTATGGAGATGGAATAGGATATTTACATTTATTTCCCTGTTTTCTATGCTCATACCTACTGAACTCTAAGAGAACGTATGAAGAATGAATAAATGGAGCAAACCAAAACAGAACCCATAAGGCAGAGCCATGCTACAGTGAGTTAGCTCTTCCTCAGCAGATCAAAAGTAATTTCAGAAATTCAAGGACTACAAAATGGGCTGAGTTTCTATCAGTGTTTTTATATACATAGTATATTCTTAGTGACTATGATAAATTGAGAAAGTAGCTAACCACTAATGTGGATTTCCAGGTGATTTATTTATTTTTAAAAGTTTATTTATCTATTTTGGGTGGGGGGAGGCAGAGGGAGAATCCCAAGCAGGCTCCACACTGTCAGTGCAGAGACCTATGCAGGGCTCAAACTCACAAACCATGAGATCATGACCCAAGCCAAAATGAAGAGTCAGATGCTTAACCAACTGAGCCACCCAGGCACCCCTCCAGGTGATTTACATTATCTCTTAGATCCCTCTTCAAATTGTCATATCATCCACGCTTTTTGTGAAGAGAGAAATTAGTCATTTATTAAAACCACCCTCGAGGATGCATGATTAAAGAAACTCCACACTACTGGGGATACAGGTATACTGAGTGGTTTGTCTGACCTACATCCATTTTGTAGCTTCACTATACTTATTAGAGGCTAAACATGTGCTGGTTACTGGCTATAAAATGCTAGGTGACAAATGGTGAGGGATGGTGAGGGATGGTAAGGGATGGGGGTGGAGGTTGTGATGTTTATAGCGCTGTACTCCTATCCTGAAAAAAAAATCCTGTATTTTGCTATAGACTCAATTTTCGTCTACTCATGATATTTTTATTCCTTTATTTCATGTTGGTTTATTAACTTATTGACTTGACTCGGCTAAGAGTCAAAATTTGAAAGCTAAGGTATTTGAGCAGAAATTTGTTCACTGTACTTCAGTAAGGAAAAAAAAGGTACCATAAAAAGCCCAAGGGAAGAATGTTGGATAAAATATTTAGAAATAGAATCTTTTCCTTATAATGGACAATCACACTTAAAATACTGTGGGCAGTTCTATTCATTGCTCTTCTGAAGGACAATGAGATGGACTATTTATTTTCTCCTCAAACTGGGGCATGCCTCCTCCCATTGTTTCTCCCCTAGGCTCATATTCAGAACACTCAACCAAGAGCAGAATTTCAGCTGAACAATCTGAGTAGCACTAAATAAGTGAAAAGGGGTTAGAAAAGAAGAAAAAATCCTGCTATGTTCATCTGTGCATTGTAAACAAGCAGTGAAGTTCATGCTCAGCAGATAGTGGGCACTAATAAATCTTGTTTTGACTGAAATTTCTAAAAGTACAGTCTAAAAAACCAGTTTTTCAGTTTGGAAATATAAAAGCTAAAAGAATGTGATTTATTTCTATAAAATCACAAACAGCTACTTATGTTTCCCAAATTTCAGAATCTCCCTTAAACATGATGTTTGTGGGCAGAGTGCTTTATGGCATACAAAACACTTCAATATTCTTTATCTTACATTCTTTCCCCAAGGATACTGAAAGATACATAGTATCACTGTAGATTTGAGAAGCAGGATCTTGGGAGATCTCATACCTCAAATTAAACTCAGTCATTTTCAAGCACATTACACCTGAGTGGAGATTTTTTAAGATAAAAGCTATCTTACTTTACATACCATATTTGAACTCATTACTTTGGAAAATTATTAGGTACAAAAAGGAATTAATCCAACAAGGTTTTGTAGATAATAAAGCTCTATGATATTTAGAGTTAACTAGACTTGTTTAGTTAAAATTTGTTTTGGGATTTAAAATATGGAGGGCAGATTCCCACATTAAAATATGTTTCTTGATAACATTGATAGTATACATAACTTTTACTAAGTCATGAAAAATTTGTAATGCATTAGTTTTTCAAAAAAGGGAATATGATTTAAGAGCCATAACCATAATATACTTTTTAAAAATCATTACTCAATTAACATTTATCATATTTTGAGGAAGTATAATGTTGACCCTTCTATAAAAAAATTGCATTAAAAAATAATATCAAATCAAGATTTCATAAATTTTGTAATTAAATTTTTAGATATTGGAGCACAAGAGGATTTATTTGTTCCATATTATGGGAGGATACAAAACAAAAAAACTGTTCAAAAACACTATCATGTTGGCCCAACTTTGCTTCTAATATTAAAAAAAAAGTGTAATTTTTATTTTGCTCTGAATATATGTACTTTATATTATTTTAGACTATTTATACAAGACTTTGAATAGGAAATAAACTAAGGTAAATTATCATAGGGACCAATCTACATTCCTCAGTCTGTCTTTCAACTGGTGGGCTTTGTTGGTTGTGTCACTACCCCCAAACAAAAAGAATGAAAAATGAGTGACTCTTAAAGAATAGGAACAAGTCTCCTGATTCTTTTAATAAGTAAACTTCTTTCTTAAGTTTTGCACATATGTGGTATATATAATAAAGAAGGAAAACAGCTGAATCAGAGAAAGAATCAAAATGTGTTGTGTAAACTCCTTCTATACAAATTCATTCTCTAATCTTCATTTATAGAAGAAACCAGAAGATCTACACATAAAAATGACATGGTGGTAACTTGTGTAAGCTTTCTTGCTATATATACTTTTTCTTTTATATATATAGAAAAACTAAAAACAAAACAAAAACTAGTATTTCCTTCCTGAGGGAAGGAAAATTTAACATTTTCTTTAACATTACAGAACTAATTCAAAACCTTTAAATATTGTATCTTGAAACAGAATAACAAACTACAATGCTAGAACAATAAAAAGCTAGAATGAATTTTTCCTATATTTATTTTCATATCTCTACAAATGTAAGATAGAATATTAACAATATTTTGTTTTCTCTTGCTTTGTCAATCTAGCCAAAAATTTGCAAATTTTATCTTTTCAAATAAACAATTTTTGTTTTCACTGATTCTCCCTGTTGTTTTTCTATCTTCTATTTCATCTATCTCCACTCTGATCTTTATTATTTCCTTCCTTCCACTAGCTGTGGGTGTAGATGGCTCTTCTCTTTGTAATTAAGGTATAAAGTTAGGCTATTTATTGGAGATCTTTTTTTTAAAGATATAAATTTACTACTATAAATTCCCCTCCAAACACAACCTTCACTGTATGCCATAAATTTTAGTAGGCTATCTTTTAATTTTTATTCTGTAAGTAATTTTCAAATTACTTTCGTGATTTCCTCTCTGACCCATTGTTAAGAGTATACTGTTTGACTTTCACATGTTTATAGATTTTTACGTTTTCCTTCTGTCTCTGATTTTTAGTTTGGTTTATTATTTCAAACTTTATCATCAGAGAAGATACTTTGTATAATTTCAATCTTTTCTAATTTATTTAGACTTGTTTTGTGGCCTAACATGGTTTTATCTTCGAAAAGATTCTGTGTGCACTTGGTATATATTGTTCTATTCTTGTTGGATGTATTATTCTGCTTATGTCTGTTAGATGTAGTTGGTTTATTCTTTTCCCTCAGGTGTATGGAGATACAAGTGACATATAACATGGTGTAAGTTTAAGATGTACAATGCAATGATTTGATATATGTATATATTCTGAAATTATTACCACAATAAGGTAAAGCATCCATCATCACCTCACAGAGTTAGGAATTTTGTGTGTATGTGTGTAGAACTATTTCTCTAATGCTATCAGTGTTTATTATGTTTGGAGGCTCTGTTCTTTAGTGTTATGTATGTTTATGATGGTTATATCTTCTTGATGAATTAACATTTCATCAATATTTAATGCCCTCCTTTGTTTCTAATATATATATATGTATATATGTATATATGTATACATATATATATGTGTATATATATATATACACGTATGTATATATATATATACATATATATGTGTATATATATACGTGTATACATATATATATATTTTAATGCTTACTTATTTTTGAGAGAGAGAAAGAGAGAGGAAGTGGGGAAGAGGCAGAGAGAGAGAGGGGATGGAGGGTCTGAAGCAGGCTCTGTGCTGACAGAAAAACCAGTGTGGGGCTCAAATTCATGAACCATGAGATCATGACTTGAGCCCAAGTTAGATACTTACTGACTGAGACACCCAGGTGCCTAATATTTTTTTTGGACTTAAAATCTACTTTGTCCATATTAGTATAACCATCCCAGCTCCCCTTTGTTTACGATTTCCATGATTCTCTTTTTTCTGCCCTTTCATTTTTTTTTAACTTATCAATTTTGAGAGAGAGAGGGTGTACTCATGAGTGGGGGAGAGGCAGAGAGAGAGAAAGAGAGAAAGAGAGAAAGAGAGAAAGAGAGAGAGAGAGAGAGAGAGAGAGAGAGAGAGAGAGAGAGAGAGAGAGAATTCCAAGCAGGCTCTGCACCATCAGCACAGAGCCTGATGCAGGCAACTCAGGATCTTGAAATTATGACCTGAGCCAAAATCAAGAGCCAGATTCACTGGACTGAGCCACCCAGGAGTCCTGTCTGCCTTTCACTTTCAACCTACTTTTATATTTGGATCTATCAGTCTGTCAATAGTATATACTTAGATCCTATCTTTTTAGCCATCCTGCCAATCTCTGCCTGATGCTTAGAGGACTTAATTCATTTACATTTGAAGTAATCGCTTATAAGAAAGGACATATTTCTGCTACTTTTAAATTGTTTATGTCCTACATATTTTTTTTATTTTTTATTTCCTCCATTATTATTATATTTTGTGTTTAGCTGTTTTGGGTTTGTTTGTGTTTTGGTAGTGCTATTTGTTCTTAGTTCATTCTAATTTTCTTTTTTGCATATTTTAAAGATATTTTCTCATGGGTTATCCTAGGATTACAATGAGAATCCTAAATTTATAACAATCTAGTTTGCATTAATACCAACTTAAGCTTCAAGAGTATTCAAAAACTCTGCTCCTATATAGCTCTGTTCCCTCTCTCTCTCTCTCTCTCTCTCTCTCTATATATATATATATATACACACACAAACACATAAAACACAAATATATATATATTATATATAACACTTAAATATATTATATATACACACACACACATAAATACATAAAACATAAATATATATATTATATATAACACTTAAACATATATATACATATATGTATACGTATATATATAATTTATTTTGAGAGTTAGAGCACGAGCAGGGGAGGGACAGAGGGAGAGAGAGAGAATCCCAAGCAGGCTCTGCACTAACAGTGCAGAGCTCAAACTCATGAACTGTGAGATCATGACCTGAGCCAAAACCAAGATTCAGATGCTTAATCAATTGAGCTACCCAGACGGCCTTCACAAATTGTATTTTTATATATTGTATATCCAGTAACATAGATCTATAACTGTTTTTATGCATGTCTTTAAATCATACAGGAAATAAAAAGGAGAATAACAAACTAAAAATGAAGTAATACTAGCTTTTATATTTACCATGTAGTTACTTTTACCAGGGATTTTTATTTCTTTATAGGGCTTCAAGTTACTATCTAGTGTCCTTTCATTTCAACATGAAGGTCTCTCTGTAGTATTTCATGTGGGGCAGGTCTCCTGATACAATGAAAGTGGAAATGTCAGTACCAACCTTACAAAAATGAAAACAGTTTATAAGAAAAACTTATGAACAATTATTAGCCAAGAAATTAGATAATCTACTTGAAACAAAGCTCTAGGAACAAAAATTACCCAAATTAACTCAAGAAAAAGTAGAAAATCTCAACAGACATAATAAGGAAAGCATTGACTTAGTAATCAAAACTACTCAAGAAAAAAAGTCTAGGGGCACCTGGGTAGCTCAGTTGGTTAAGCTCTGACTCTTGATTTCAGCCTAGGTCATGATCTCGCAATTTGTGAGTTCAAGCCCCCTGTCAAGCTCTGCACTGACAGTGAGGAGTCTGCTTGGGATCTTCTCTTTCCCCGTCTCTGCCCCTCCCGTGCTCTATCAAAATAAACAAAAACTTAAAAAAAAAAAAAGTCTAGGAGCATACGGTTTCATTAGTGAATATACCAAATATTTAAAGAATTACCATCAATCCTTCTCAAACTCTTCAAAAAAATAAGAGGGAACACCTCCTAACTAATTATTTGAGGCCAGCATTACTCTGATGCCAAAGGACTATTAATGGAGAAAGAACAGTCTCTTCAACATATGGTACTGAAACTAAATGTCTTCATGAAAAAAAAATGAAAAGAATGAAAAGTTGGATGCCTACCTCTCACTATATTAAAAAAAATAACTCAAAATAGATCAATGACAAATATAAGAGTTAACACTATAATATTCTTAGAAGAAAACATAGTTGTGAGTCTTCATGACTTGGATTTAGTAATGAATTCTTAGATATCAAAAGCACAAACCAACCAACAAACAGGTAACCTGGATTTCATGGGAAAAACAAACTGCACTAATGGACATTAAAAAAGTAGAAAGACAACTACAAAGTAGAAAATATATGGAAATCGTGTAACTGAAAAATCATGTAACTAGTATTCAGAACATATAAAGAACTCTAACTATTCAACCACAAAAGGACTCAATTTAAAAAAAAATGGGCAAAGGTCTTGAATAATGTTTCTCAAAAGAATATATACAAATGGCCAACAAGTACATTAAAAAGATCTATCACATCATTATCCATTAGAGAAATGTATATCAAAACCAAAACCAAGTATTACTTTATGTTCACTAGAATGACTACATTACAAAAAAAAAAAAAAAAAGTAAAAAGTGTTGGCAGGAATGTACATAAATTACAAGTGTTGTACATTGTTGATGAGAATGTAGAAAGGTTCAGTCACTATGGAAGTTTATTGGTTCCTCGAACAGTTAAGCATAGAATTAGGTATATATCCAAAAGAAGCATTATATCCATTATCTGCCTAACAGTTAAGCATAGAATTAGATACATATCCAAAAGAAGTATTATATCCATTAGATATATACCCAAAAGAAGCAAAAATGGATAATCAAGTAAGTACATGTACCCATATATTTATAGCAGTACTATTCACAATAGCCAAAAGGTAGAAACAGCCCAAATGTCCAGCAACAGATGAATGGATAAACAAATTTTGTTTACACAATTATTCAACCATGAAAAATGAAGTAGTGAGATGTGATCCAATCTGAATGAACCTCAAAAATATACACAATAATCGAAAAACATCAGACACAAAAGCTCACATGCTGTAAAATTCTGTTTATATGAAATATCCAATATTGATAACTTCATGGAGACAGAAGGCAGATTGGTAATTGCCAAGAGATTGTGGTGGGAAGACAAAGAATTTGGTAAAAAGGGTTTTACTTTGAAGTGATGGAAATGTTTAAGTTTTTTTAAAAGATAAAAAGTATTTTGGATCTATAATAGAAGCAAGACAACTCTGAGAAGAGTTAGAAGGTCACAGCTTCTTGTTATCGTAAACCTAATGAATTCCCAAGGTTTGGGTTCATATCTGGAATTAGCCACTATCAGAAGAATGAAATAGGTGAGAATTGTGTGATATAGCTGGCTGTTTTGAACAATTCATCTTCTCAGTGTAGGAGTACAGCTTGGCAACTGAATTATCAATTCTCTATTTCTCATTTATCCACTTTTTAATGGACAAGTTACATTTATCATAAAATGTATTTTTAATTCTTTGTCTCTCTCTCTCTCTCTCTCTCTCTCTCTCTCTCTCTCTCTCTCACACACACACACACACACACACACACACACACACATTTTTCCCCTCTCAATTTGGCACAGTTACTTAAATTTACAAATGAAAACATCCGAGTAAAGGTGAAAAGCAAAATCAAAAAAGTAGTTACAAGATTCTTAAATCCAGGTAGAAATAAAAAAGAATATAATAAGAGAATATAATATACTTACATTCATTTTTAATCATTCTTCACCTTTGGTATTGTCATTCCTCTATCTTTTCAGTGTTTTTAAAGAGTGATTTTCAGTGTTTTACCACAGTAGGAAGGGTCTACCACTTATGAATCTTTTTTCTTAAATTGTGAAACACCATGTGTCCTCTACCTTCCTTTCACAACTATGTGGCAGACACCTTGGTGGGAATATATGTACCACAGGGTAAACTGTCACATTCTAAAGATCACTAAAATAATGATGATTCCCAGAGAGTCGTTATTAATAAGTAGAAGTTACACCTGTACTGGAAGAAGTGTCCAAAATGAGTATTTCCATGGTACATTTTCAGCATCTATTACAGTCTATTACAGTATACTTGAATTCATAGATCAACAATCATGCTTAGAAATTATACTCAACCAGCACATAGATTAACTAGGGTGGTATACATAGTGAGTGAAAAGCACTATTTCCTATCTTAGCAATTAACTTGATATTATACTGATTGTAAGCAAACTAAATATGCCAAAAATTCAGCCATATTTTATTTTTTCTTCAATGTATCTTCTTTTGCTTCATAATTTTATATATAACTACATGTTACAAAATGGAAAATATTTGCACTTAAATTTTCTTTTTTGACATTTTTGAAGACTAACTAGAAATAAAATCTCTAAGCCTTTCTCTCGAAGTGTTTGACACTAATTTTGCAATTTAAAAAATAAAGCATATGAAAAGATGTTTCCAAATCACATATAATCAGGCAAAGGCAAATTAAAGCGCCAGTGAGATGCCACTACCACCTATTAGAATGGCCAAAATCCAGAGCACTGACAACACTGTATTCTGGCAAGGATACAGAATAATAGGAACTCTCATTCACTGCTAGTGAGAATACAAATCACTGCTAGTAAGAATTCACTGCTGGTACAGCCACTTTGGAAGATGGTTTGGTGGTTTCTTATAAAACTAAACATTCTCTTACCATATGATCCAGTTCTCCTTGGTATCTAAAAAAGACCATGTACTATATGTTTCTAACTATATGACATTCTGGAAAAGGCAAAACTACAGAGACACTAAAAGATCAGTAGCTGCCAGAGATTATGGGAAGGGATGGATGAGTAGGCAGAGCAGAAAGGATTTTTAGGGTAGGGAAACTATTGTGTACAATTCTACAGTGGTGGGTACATGTCATTATATATTTGTGCAAACCCATAGAATGTACACCACCGACAGTGAACCTTAAACTATGGACTTTGGATGATTATGCTGCATCAATATAGGTTCATCAATCGTAACAAATATACTACTCTCTGATAAAGAATGCCGATAATGGGGGAGACTGGGCATATGTGGGGGCCGAGTACATATAGAAATCTCTGTAACTTCCTCTCAATTTTGCTATAAACCTAAAACTTCTCTTTAAAAAACACTATTTAAAACAGGCAAAAACTGATCTATGGACCATAAGACTTTGAATAATCCTTGTTTTGTAATGCCACTGCCATCAGAGAGCCACGGGGGGAAAAATGATATGTGGCTAGAAACGGGGAATAGGGAAATAAATTCAGGAATAGTTTTGACGTGCCTATTATCAGATAAGTACTTTCAAAAGAATGAGTTTTTAAGAATCGCAAATAAAAAAAGTGTTTTTTAAAAAGGTAAACGATTAAAATATATCATTGAAGAAATAGTTTTTCAAACACTGAAAATTATGTCTTTGTCATGGCCAAAACTCAAAACTAGGAAGGTTTGGTATATTTTAGCATATTACAAGGACAGTAAAAGGTAAGAGTAGGGCAACTGAAATAAGATTAGCCATCCAAACATATAAATTATAAACCCTAGAGAAAAAATTAACAACATGGAGAAAATTGAATACTAGAAACAACTAGAACTCCACTGGGGACAAATAGAGTTACAAGATTTTTCACTTAAAGGAAACTGGAATAAACTGAAATCCACCATTTACTGTCTAGAGAAATTGGATGTTGTGATAAAGCCTTCTAACATATTTGAAAAATGAAAGGGTAAATCTCAGGAATGAATCACAGAAAAGAGAGCTCCCAAATCTATGTATAAATTCCTCCAAATCTTCCACTCTAACCTCTGGATGATCACAGAACTGTGCATGTGCAAGGATAAATCAAAGGTACCCAGTGAAAAGTGACAGGTGGATGTTTGAAAGAAGAAAGAAGTTTCAGCTGCTGACAATGACAGCATAGTTTGGAGTTAAGCCAATAAAACTCACTAAAACAAAAATCAATGCTATTCAGAAGAAAACATTAACTAGCAGAATCCATATCTTCAGTGCTCCCTTCCTAATAAGCTCATGAACAACTTGTGAGGCATTCTGGATACCAATCCTTACCACGAAGGAGGTCACAGCCATCCCTGACTTATTGGAAATCTCAATTGCACAAACGGGTCAAGGTCTGCAATCTCTCCCTTTTCTATAACTTTTAGACAGGATTCAAAGCACTCCTCACAAGACTGATAATTCTGTCCAGAAACTCTCTGTTCCTTACCGTCTAGTCTTCTTCCTAGACACGAGACTCATTCTATTTAGGGCCAAGGAATTTCCTGTCATGAGAGACACTGATAGTCTTCATATTGACTCATAAACCTGCTTAAATATCTAGAACTAGAAAATAAGCCTTCTTTGGCCTGGAAGACTAGAAACTAGGTGTTTTTGGGTTGCTCTCCTCAGGAAACTCCTTCATACTCACCCCCCCAAATTGGTAAAAACAAAACCTAATATTAAAAACCCTGATATTATTGAAATAACTTCATATTAAGATAGTAAACCTTCATTTTGAGATGATGAAACTCTATCAAACTAATAGTACTATGTCCACTGAATCACAAATTTCAGCCCATCTAAGGGCATGCTTTCCAAACAGTACTCTTGAGTATCCTATTATATCCAAGATTAACCATTATAAAGACTGTCCTCAAGCAGAAGATGAGTGTGGACCTTTAAATTTTAATGATTTTCCCCAAGTTAGAAGGTTTATTATTATTTTTTAAAGTGCACATGTTTTTGAAAGTTTATTTATTTATTTTGAAGCAGAGAGAGAGGCAAAGAGGGAGAGAGAAAATCCCAAGCAGATGCCGCACTGGCAGCACAGAGCCTGACGCAGGGCTTGAACTCACAAACCATGAGATCATGACCTAAGCAGAAATCAAGAGTGGGAGGCTTAACCGACTGAGCCACACAGGTGCCCCTGTTTTTTTCTTTTTATTAAAACAGAAAAGTATCTAGAAAGCATATTTATGTCAGACTGATGAAAGCTAAATAAAATGTTCCTATTTTGTTTTGTTGTTATATTAGTGGCAGAATCCTGGTAATGAACCTATTTCAACAATTGTGGTCCAAATGTCCATTATTTTCCTTCTATAAGTCTTTTAAGTATTTGCATATGCATATGGTAAGAGTATATTTGTTTTTTTGTTTGTTTGTTTTGTTTTGTTTCTAGGAAGAACAATGGGGAAGTGAGAATGACTATATTAAAAGATCCCAGATAAGATGGGGAAAAGAAGCAAATATATTCTAACAGGAGAATGAATGAATAACAGTGACTTGGGGCCAGTCAATAAGTATTTGTTGAGTGCCTAGAGGTGTCTATTAAAGCACAGGAGTGTCATTAAGAAAATTCAATAACCATAAAGAATGACACCAATCTATACACCCAGCATCAATAATTCACTAAAGCTAGTATCTGCACAAATCATAGAAGTCCAAAGAAACTATTATTTATTTCAAGGTGATTTTCCCCTTTTTTCTCTGTTTAGATCTATGTATTATCTTTAAATAAATGACAATAATAACAATAAATAATAATTTTAAAAGAGACACTATACTGCTTCCATGAAAATACTTACAGGAATACCAATCTATACATTTAGACACAGATGACACTAACTCCACATTTATGGACTGCCTATTTCCTTGTTGATATTGTGGAAATGTAAATATTCTGTCAGAGGACCAGATGGTTTTTATTTACTTATTTTTTCGCCACAGTTTGTCAAATAGTCAAACCACTTTTCACTTAGGTTAAAAGGCTGAACTGCATTTGAAAAAAGTTTCTAAGTTATTTCCAGAAAAATATGTTGATTCTGTGTTACACTTCTTGGTGTCTTAGAATAATCTGTAGATCTGATGAACTTGTTTGATAACAGTGGCTTATTGTAAAGACTTCATAACTAGAATATAGTTTACCATATGTATATCTGGCAGAGTGAAATACCTGATCATTGAGGGGTTATTCCACTGTCTCAACTTCACAGAAACATTTAAACAGTCATCCACACACTTAACTCTTTTACTCCTGGATCTTGACCAATTTTATTCCAGGAAGACAGAAGGAAAAAAAAGGGGGGGGTGGGGGGCTAAAGATATGTGATATACATAAGCAAATTATTTCTACTTAGATTTTCTCATTTAAAAAAAATCCCTATTTAATAAAGACCGTGAATTTGTATTTACCATAATTTGTAAAGGGAGGTGTTAAAGTTGCAACTACAAGTGTGGATGAATCTATTTCGTCTTTTGGTTTTAACAGTTTCATCCATATATTCTGAGACTTTGTTGTTTGCTGCATACTGCATTGATGGATTGATTCTTTCATCATTATGTAATGTCCCTCTTTGAATCTGATAATTTTCTTCACTCTGAAGTCCAGTTTAGAAAATACTAATATAGCCCCTTTTTTATTGTTTTTACTGATATCTGCATGGCATAGCTTTGTCATACTTCTATTTTCAATTGTATCATATCATTGAAGCAAGTTTTTTGTAAGCAGCATATAGGTGGGTCACTTTTTTTTATCAACTGCCATTCTATGTCTTTTGACTGGTATATTAAGACCATTAAGACCATTTAGGATAAGTAATGTTATGTTTATAATTGAGTTTTATTTAATTTTAATTTCAATTTTATTTTATTATTTATTTTCTATTTGTTTCCTTTGATTCTCATTTCTCTTTTTTCTTTTCCCTTATCTACATAGGGGCTACTTCAATTATTTCACAGGATTCCATCTTAATTTATATATAATGTTTTTGAGTGTATCTCTTTGTGTAGTATTTTTGGTAGTTATTTCGGGTATAATAGTATATATATTTAACTTAGTATTTTACTACTTTGAATGAAGTGTGGAAAACTCACTTCCACTTAAATGTTTTAATGTTCCCAACATTCACATAGCATGGTCTTCAGTATCAGATGATATATTAGTTTGTCAGGTCAGCTGTAATAGGTACCACAAACTAGTTGACTTAAATAACAGAAATTTATTTTTCACAAGTTTGAAGGCTGCAAGTCTGAGACAAGGGCCTTGGCAGAGTTGGTTCCATCTGAGGGCTGAGGAAGAATTTATTCCATGTCTTTTTCCTAATTTCTGGTGGTTTGATGGAAATATTTGGCATTTATTGACATTGTAGGCATATCACCCTGACCATGTTCATATCTGTTTCTCCTGTGTCCTCTTTTTGCTAGTTCAATTCCTTCCCACCCCTGCTCCACTGTTTATGGGAGCGTAGAAAAGATTTAGGGAGAAAGAAACAACTGGCCTGGGCCTCTTGTTGTGATTGAGTCCCTGCTGGTTCTGCCTGGCTGCCTCAGTATCTCTCAGTGAAAGGGAAGTCTAAGGCTTCATGAAAATAGGAAATGCTTCTCTTGGCTTCTCATTTTTAGTGGGACTTCTAAATGATCGTGCTTAATAATGATACTGGGCTCTCCTGACACTGTACGCAAAACCTGACTGATCAATGGGAGATATGAGCCTACCTGAGCTGGCTTCTGTTGATCAGATAAGGGTCATGAAGTGTCAGGTCTCGGTGGCCTTGCTCTGTTGGGTGATCATATGCAAGACATCCTGTTGCTGTGTTGTTCCTCTAGTCCTGGGATCCCAAACCAACCCACCTTCTTACCACACTGCAGAGTTCCCCCTTGGCTGTCTTTAGCATTTCCAAGGTTTACAGTTGTGATTAGCAGAGAAGAGCAGTGAAAATGAGTAGATACTATCTTTTCTGTACTAGAAGTCTTAAATAAATTTCTAAAATGTTTTATATAAAAATATAAATGATTTTTATTTTCATCCAGAATTATTGTTTCTGGAATGTGCCAGCCCAATTTAACCGAATTTCTTCAAATAGCTTAATAATTAGCACCTGATAGGGGCGCCTGGGTGGCTCGTTGGTTGAGCATCAGACTTCAGCTCAGGTCATGATCTCACACTTCGTGGGTTCGACCCCCACATCGGGCTCTGTGCTGACAGCTCGGAGCCTGGAGCCTGCTTCAGATTCTGTCTCCCTCTCTCTCTGCCCCTCCCCGACTCACACTCTGTCTCTCGCTCTCAAAGATAAATAAAACATTTAAAAAAATTAAAAAATAATTAGTGCCTGATAATATATCTTCAGTCCAATAATTTTCCCACCTTGCAGGGATGATAGGTGGGCTTAATTTTGGATAGTTCTATCATTTGTTTTTGCTTCCTTCCTTTTCACTGTTAGATAATCATGTTCAATTGTCAGCAAATAGTCACCATGAATCCAAACCTCCAAGAAAGGACTTCAGGAAGACACTGTTGTTAGGTGGAATCTTTGGTCACATTCATACCCACAGTTACCAGCACCATTAATAGACTTGTTTTTTGAACATGAAAGACAATGGTAAATAAGAAAACACATTTAGCCATCATGTTTTGGCAGAAAGCTTGTCTATTTAATTGCTTACTTGGCATGAAAATTATCCCTGGTTAAAACATATCTAAAGAGGACTCATCCACTTTGCCTTGGTGTGTAGACTACAGTGATTATATTTTTTTTTTCCTTTGAGGCTACATTATTATATAGTCACTAGGAATACAGGTTTAGTATCAGGTAACGCTACTCCACTCCAAAATTTACCAACTGTCAGCCTTGGAAAATTTGCTGAATTTCTCTTTAGGTTTCACAGCTTTGTTCCTATAGTCTATTAGATAATTCTTAGAAATATCTTAACATGTTTCCTGGAACATAGTAAGTACTCAATTTAGCTTTTTATTTTTAAAAATAATATTGTCATTCTCTTCCTAAAACTCATCATTTTAGTAATGACTGTTGTCATGAAATTAGCATAGGGTAGGCGAGAGTGCTGTTAGTTTCTTGGAAGTACCTTTAATCCAAAATTTCCACTTCTGGTTTGTTTAGGAACTTTTGTCTTTTGTTCCTGTCTCCAGACAGGATTAAATGAGGGCCTACACTATTCCTAAAATATTTAATTAATAGTTCAGTTTATTTGTTTCTAATTGATAAAGATTTTATCAGAAATGGTCTATGTTAACCATCATTATATCCACAGTCCAATTATATCACCCTATTAAGTCAAAGTGATTCAAAACTTATTTACTTAGTTTAGTTAGGCTGATTATTACCTTACATATTAAGTAAAACCTATGACTATTTGTTTCTAAGTTTTATCCTCAAGTAAGCACATACATAAATATTGAGATGATTTTTATTGAATGAGAAAATGATAGGTGCTTGAAAAAGCAGGACAATTATTATATTTTTAGAGAACTCATTTGTCCCTTTGGTAAAGTCTACAATGTAAATCATGATACAATTAAACAGACAATTACCAACCACCTATCAAAGCCATCCTCCTATGTGGCATGATAACAATAATTACGGCTCCTACTTCAAGCAGTCTAGTTGATAAGTGCATTCTGAATAGTTGACTAACTAAAATTCTCTGGAAGTAAGTGTTGCATTTTGTGGTTTATTTCTACAAATGAGTCAGAAGAAGTAAGATGATGTGTGCAGTTTCTCTGAATGTGTAGATGAACATGGCCATTAGTTTATAGTGGAATCCTAAGTACCATCACGTGGGGAAAGGGGAACATGCTGTCTGGCACTTGACAAACTGATTATAAGATAAATGTATGACAACAGAGAGGACTGCTGCAACAAATTTCAATGTTAATCTGTGAATTCTCCTTATTTAAACATTTTGGAGAGTGAGACACTTGGTAACTTTTGATGCTGCAAACTGATAAAGGGCTTAAATGACTTAGGAACTTTTCTAAGCTCTGTGACCAACAGTTTACCTAACTGCACTCTGAGTATAGCTACATGACATATGAAAAACTAAAAAAAGGAAATAATGGAGCCAAGAAAGTAATATAGAATTGTGTTGAATCTAATTTTTTTTGTGTGTTATTTGGATAACTCTATTAAGTTAAAACTTATGACCTTAAAGGGCTATGGGTACACTTTGAATATTCTCCCAGTAGCCATATTTTAGTTTCATAAATGAGCCATCAGGTTACTCAGTAATTTTGAAAAGATAAGTGACATATATGAGAAATCAACAGTATAGGCAAACATGTACAGTTTCAATGCCTTATGGACAATTCATACAATTTCCCAACGTATGCTAAGTGCCTAATACAGGTCCACAGGGACTTGATAATTAGTCATATATTAAGAAGTTGCCTTGATTTTTAATCAGAGTAAATATAAGTGTATGCTTAGAAATAACAGATGCATAGGTATATATTTTTTTAATCTCCCTTTTTTATCTATGATAAATCATCTCTAGAATTATTTCTACAATATTGTTGACTCTTGAACAACACAAGGGTTAGGAGTGCTGGCCCCCATGCAGCCAAAAATCCATGTATAATTTTTGACTCCCCCAAAACTTAACTACTAGTAGCCTACTACTGACCAGAAGCCTTACCAATTACATAAACAGTCAATTAGGGGCACCTGGGTGGCTCAGTCAAACATAAACAGTCAATTAACACATAAATTGTATGTTATATGAACTACATATTGCATTCTTACAATAAAGTAAGCTAGAGAAGAGAAAATCTGAGAAAATCATACGAGAAAATACATTTACAATACTGTACTATATTTATTCATCCACATGAGTGGGAACCACGCAGTTCAAACCTGCATCGTTCAAGGGTCAACTGTATTTACTTCCATTGAAGCAGACTATCCTCTAATTCTTATGCTATCAAAAGTTACAACCTAATCAAAAGCTTTTTCTCTGAGCCCATCATTATCAAGCATAAAAATGATCACTGAGGTTTTAGATCAGTGAGTACAGACTCTTTGCTTGTGCCAAATTTTAGATGACTAATTCAGTTTTATCTGCACTTCCCCATGAGTCTAGGGCATGTCTGGGAATACCAAAACAAAGCCAAAATTGGTGTTAGAGTTCTAGCATGCAAATACAGAAGTCTCGGTAGGGCAATTACCCAACTATATATCTAAACCCAGTAAAGACATAGGATTGGTGGGAAATCATGCTTTGCAAAAAGTATCAAAAAATGGTAAAAGAAAAAAAGCCATATCTCTCTTTTAGCCAAAAGATGAGGGTAGGGAGGGCCCCAAACAGAAGTAGAAATTAGAGGTCAAAAGTTAAGCAAATACTGGAATGGAGCAAAGCAGGAATGAGGGAAGAATGACCAACAATATTTTCTTATAAGGCTAAGTCATCCAGAACTACCTGTTAAAGGAGGCCGGTACTGACTTGTTTTATATAGATTAGCATATCTGTCAAAGGCACATATCAAGGGAATTACTACTAAGACAACCAAACATTATGTACATTATGTACAAATATGTCAATACATATACTCTAACAAAGTTTGAGATCAAGTTCAGTCTGGCAAGACTAATACAACAAAATGCCTTAATGGGAGTTTGGTTGTCTCAGTTTTAGTACAATTCTCAGGATAACAGTTCCAACTACTTACACTACAAAAGGTGAAGGTGAAGTCTGGTTATAAAGTGGTTTTAGATTTTTTTGTCCAAGAACACTGCCTGGAGGAGAAAGACCAGAAAAGAAAGAATTTAGAATTATACATTATACAGAGGGATTAAGAATAAATATATTTGCACACATCAAAGAAGGTTCAGTGTGGAAATCTCCAATGATTGGGTAGAGGGCTTGTCTTCAGAGCATCCAGGCAAGGGGCTCTCTAAGAGAAAAAGTCAGCTTAAACATTTGCCAAGCCAGAAGAGTACATCTGGTAGACCGCCATGAGATTACAGCTTCTGCTTTGAAGGAGCCAGAGAAAGAAAAGAGAGGAATGGAAACTCAAGGTAGGGGTAGAAGAAGGCTAGTATGACACATCCCTTTCCCACTGCTGGCAACTAGCTAGAAACATGGCTGAGCTAGACAGAGATAAAGTTTTGTAGTGGTTGCTCTAAGTGTTACAATATGCATCTTAACTAGTAACAATCTATTTCAGACAAAATGCAGTAACTTTTCTCTAATGTAAGTATTTTTCCTCCTTCCTTAGTACTATTATTGTTTTATGTATAATATATGTACATATGTACACACATATGTATGTATATATATATGTATGTTTATGTATAAAATCCGTTTTTCTGTTATACAACTGGATAATCCTTATTGATCTTTATTGAGTCTTCTAACCATGTTAAGTTCTACTTTGAGCCCATTTAATGATTTCTTTACACTTTCATTAAGTTTTATTTTAATAAAAAAACTTTATTTGCTAGAATAGTTTTAGGATCACAGAAAAACTGAGCAGAAAGTACAGAGGGTTCCCACATAACACCAGCTCCCACACATGCACAACCTTCCCCATACTCTGGCACCAGAGCAGTACATGTGTTACAAATGATGACTCTACAATGCCCCAGCATAATCATTAAAAATCTATAGTTTACATTGGGATTCATCTTGGTGTTAAATAATCCTAGTTTACAAATGTTGATGACATGTATCTATCATTGTAGTATCATATATAATAGTTTCACTGCCCTAAAAATGATCTGTGCACTGCTTATTCATTTCTCCTAACATCCACTGACCTTTTTACTGTCTCCAAAGTTTTGCCTTTTTCAGAATGTCGTAAGTTGGATCATACTGTATCTAGCCTTTTCAGATTGACTTCTTTCACTTAACAGTATGCATTTAAGGTCCCTTTATGTCTTTTCACAGCTTGATAGCTCATTTCTTCCTTGTGCTAAACAATACTCCATTGTACGAATGTACCACAGTTCATTCTATACTCCTACTGACGGATATCTTGGTTACTTCTAAGTTTTGGCAATTGTGAATAAAGCTGCTATAAACATCCATATGCTTATGTGTGGACATAAGTTTTCAATTCATTTGGGTAAATACCGAGAAGAATGATTGCTGGATCATATGGTAGTAGTATGTTTAATTTTTCAAGAAACTATCAAACTGCCTTCCCAATGGCTGTACCATTTTGCATTCCCACCAGCAATGAATGAGAGTTCCTGTTGCTTCACATCCTTGTCATCTAGTGAAATTTTAATTTTGGTTATTATATTTCCAACTCTAAATTTCCCATTTGATTCCCTTTTATAGTTTGTATTTATTAAGATTATTATTTTTGGGGCACCTGGGTGGCTCAGTGGGTTGAGTATCCGACTCTTAGTTTTAGCTTAGGTCATGATTTCACAGTTTCGAGTTCAAGCTCCACATCGGGCTCTGTGCTGACAGCACAGAACCTCCTAGGATTCTGTCTCCCTCTCTCTCTGCCCCTCCCCTCATTGTGTGCACGCTCTCTCTCTCTAAAAAATAAATAAACATTAAAAAAAGATTTTTGTTTTTGAGACACTGTTCTTATATTGTCCTAGAATTCTTAAAACCTTTTTCATAATAGCTACACTGGACTATGTGTCTGCTAAACTAACATCTGGGCCTACTGAGAATCAGTTTCTATTGCCTGCTTTTTTTTTTTTTTCTTCTAAGTATGGGTCTCAGTTTCCTTTTTCTTCCCATGTTTCTACATTTTGTACTGAAAAATGAAAAATCTAGAGAATATGTTTTAGCAATTCTTGTTTCTTCTGAAGGTTTTAACTTGTCCGACTTAAAATTATATCTTCCTAATGGTGTGCAATCACTGAGGTATCGTTCGTGTTTTATCATTTTTACTTTACTTTGGTTTTCTAGTGGTTGCTCTTGTGTCCACATAGAGAACTTATCAGCCAATTATTTGAAATGATCTTGTCAAAACTTTTGAGCCTATAATGCCTTGACCCTTATGTCACTGGATTTGTGTGTGGGTTTGTGAGCACACTTGCGGTTCAAATATCCACTTTAATGTTCACTTTCTGTGGGCCTGTCACTGATATGCTCTGTACATGTACATTAATTCTTAGTCAGCTATAGATATGTGGAGAATTTATCTATCTTTTGTGTGGCTCTCTCCCATATTGAATTCCTCCCCCCACAAGTTTCTGGTTGTTGTCCCACTCCCATAACCAGTTCCATAAAATCAGTATAGCACAACAGTGGATTTCTCCTATTTGTTTTCTACTGAGTTTGCCACTTTCACCAGAAAACCACTAGCATGGTGTTTCACCCTCTGCACCAAATCAAATCTATTAACTCTGGTAGCAAAACTGCTGAATCTAATGGCCAGCCCTGTCCTGGGAACAATACAGACAGGGAAGGAATGGAAGGAAGTCTAGGCAAAAAGACTGCAGTGTCCTGCTATTCATAGTAGCTTTTCATGATAAAAGATTATAATTTTTTTTTGCTTTTTTTGCTTTTAGATAATTTTCAGAGGGCTGAAATTGTTGTTTCTAACCATTTTGCCCAGATTTATACTTTTGGGGGGGAGGACAGGGGACAGGACACTCTAATCTTTTCAGGCAGGTGTAGCAGAAAGTCTCATAGTTTTGCAAGGTTTACTTAACATTAGAAAATCAATTATTTTTCTACATTAACAGTCTCCAGTAAAAACAATAAATATGACGATGTAGACAGATGAAAATTTACCAGATAAAATTTAATATATGTTCATTAATTTAAAATCTTAATACTATAGTGAACCAGGAACTTCCTGAAATTATACCAATTGATTGTGAAAAAATGACAGTAGCAAAAATTATACCTATTTTGAAACACTGAGAACATTCATTATAAAGGCAAGAAAAAATGGTGCTAGCTATCACCATTTCTATTCAACATTTCTCTAAACGCTAACCAATGAACCAACAACAACAAAAAAAAGTAAGTTAAATAAGGAATAAAACTGTCATTACTTAAAAACGGCTTGATAGTATGTGAAGAAAACCTTAAGAATTTACAGGTATATAAGAATTGATAGCTGAATTCAGAAATGTCAAAAAATTAGATGCTCAGATAAAAATACAGAGAAAAATAATCATTAAATTTACACAAAAATGCTACAAAAATATTCAGTCATTAATACAGAAGGAACATCTCGTAGCACATTTTATGAGCTCAACATTTCACATATACTACAGACCACATAGACCAATTTTGTGTCTGTGAATAGAACTACAAATTGTTTAACAAAATATTAGCAAAATAATTCCAGGAACGCATAAGAAAGATTGCAGCTTGACAGAGTGGGGTTTATCTTGAGAATACAAAGATGGTTTCTATTTAATAGACAATCAATATGCTTCACAATACTAACAGAAAATGGGGAAAAAAATCCAATGGTCATTTCAAAAACTACAGAAAAACATTTGATAAAATTTAACACCCTTTTAAGATAAAAGCTGATAAAGGTAACCTGCAAAAATCCTACAGGTAGCCTCACTTTTAAAAATGGCAAAATATTGAATGCTTGACCTCTTAACTGACAATGAGGTAAGGATGCTTGTTCTCCCCACTCCCATTCACTATCATATGGGGGGGGGAGGGAGGAGAACACAGTTCTCACAATGTGGAAAAAAAAAAGAAAGAAAGAAAAGCCATACACCTGGAGAATGAAGACATAAAACAGCTTCCGTTTTCAGCAGACATGAATGTACACATAGGAAATCCAAAGCAATCTACAAAAAAAATTACAACATCTAATAAGTGAATTTAGCAAGTTAATGAAGACGTTAAATTATGAAAAGTATTGTATGTGTGCATACACTAGAAACAAACCATTTTAAAATAAAGCATTTATAAAAGTGTTGAAAACATAAAATACTTAGGAATAAATTTGAAGACAAACAAGAGGTCTGCTCTCTAACCACAGGACACTGCTTACAGAAATTAAAGTACACGTACATAATGTGTATAGATCAGCAGGCATAATATTGTTAAGATGTCAGTTTTCTCCAAATAGATTTCTAGATTCAATACAATAAAAGTAAAAATTCTAACATGCTATTTTGGAGAAGCTGATTCTAAGTGTATACAAAATTTCAAACAGAATAGTTAAGGTCATTGAAACAATAGCAAAAACAAAATCACAGTGCCTACACTACTTGATTTCAAGAAATAACTCGTAGTATTCAAAATTGTAAAAAGATAGGAATTTATATTAATGAAATCGAATAAGTGAGTTCAGGAAAGGATCCATGCATATGCAGATATTTGTATGAAAAAAAAAAAAAGACCATCTATCTTTACCTCACTTGTAATTTAAGATAATATATTCTTCGTTGTAGAGATTTTTCCTGTATATTTTAAGATGTTCGCCTGGCCTCTGCCAAAGTAGATGCCTATAACATCCTCTCCCCAGGTATAACCACCCCAAAAGTCTCCAGATAGTGCCAAATGTCTCCAGGGAGTAAAATCATCCTCACTGAGAACCACTGCCTTACAAAGAAACTAATTTGAAATGGATTTATATGTAAACATAAAATCCAAAACATAAAATTTTAGAGAAACATTTAGAAGAATACCTTCATGATGGAATAAACAAAGACTCTTTACACAGAAACCACAGAGTACAAACAATAAACGAGAATTAACTGAATTTTATCAACATTAGAAACTTTTACTCTTCACATTTTTAACATTTCACTGACTATTCAACAAATACCACATGGCAAAGAAAAAACTAAAAAAACTAATTATCTCAGCAAATTTTGTCCATTATTGTCTGTAAATTTACATATATATTACATAGTTATATTTGTATACATGTATATAATCACACACACACATACATGAGGAGCCAAGTATAGCTTTATCTTTGACAGGAGTAAATTTATAGAACTTAAACTATCAGATATCAAGGCCTATTAATTAAAACAAATTGGTATTGGCACAAGAACAGACCAAAGGAACAGTGGAAGAGAATAAAACCTACACACATATAGTAACATTATGACAAGTAAATGATATGAATATGAAGATTCAAGAAGCTAAGTAAATCCTAAATGAGATAAATGTCTAGGTAATGATAACACAAATTGAAGCAAAGCTTAAAGGTTATATTAATATTAGATTAACTAGACTTCAAAGAAAAAATAAAGGAATATTACTAAGATAAAGAGGGAAATTACATAATGACAAAAAAACTAAAATTCCCCCAGAAGATATAACAATGTAAATTTTTAGGTACGCAAAAACAGAGTATCAAAATCATAATGTAAAAACTGGTAGAACTAATAGAAGAAAAAGACTAACCCATAATTATTGCTAAATATTTCAACTCTTCTTTCAAAGTAATCAATAGTACATTATAAATGAAATAAGCAACAATATTGAAGACCTGAACAACACTATTAATCAATTTGTCCTAACTGACATTTATGGAACATTCAAGTGCACATAAACATTCAAAATACATCATTTTCTGGGAATAAAACAAACCCAGTATATTTTTTAAAAATGAAATTATACAAAGTATGATCTGTGAATACACTGCAATTAAACTAAAATTTGTTAACAGAAAGAACTAGAAAACCTCAAATATTTGTAATCTAATGACACATACATAAATAACCCAGTGGTCAAAGAAGCTGTTGTTGGGGAAATTTTTCAAAAAAATATGGAAAGAAAAAGAAAACACAACATTGCAAAACTGTTCGGCCAGCTAAAGCAGTATGTAGGAGATTACAGCATTAAATTCCAATTTCAGAAAAGAAACTATACAAATCAAATCAATTAAATAAGCTTCTATTTAGAAAATTACAAAAAGAAGAAAGAATTCCATCTTGAGCATATAAAAGGGAAAAAAACTAAGTGCAGAAATTAATAAAACTGAAAAGAGCAAAAGCTGTGTATAAAAATCAACGAAACAACTGGTTCCTTGAAAAGATCCATGACTTCATAAACCTCTAACCTGACTGACCAAGGAAAAGAGATAACAAGAAACAGATTCATTACTAATATCAGGAAAGAAAAATGGGAGATCAGGACATTAAAAGGATACTAAGTAAATACTATATATCAATTGATACCAGTAAATTCAACCTCAGTGCATTTTTTCATTTTTTATACCTTATGCAAAAATTAATTCAAAATGGATCATAGATCTTGTATATGTATATTGATAGAACTTGTAGAAGAAAACATAGAAGGATATATTGGATCTTGGCTTAGGCAAAGTTTTCATAGATACTATATATATGTATGTATGATCCATAAAAGAAAAAAAAGTGATATATGAGTCTTCATCAAAATAAAGATGTCTGCTCTTTGAAAAATACTTTAAGAGGATTAAAAACAAGCTACAGATTAGGAGAAAGTATTTGTAAAATACATGTCTAAGAAAGGACTTGTATCCAGAATACACGAGGAACTCTCCAAATTCTGTAATAAGAACAAAAAAAGCCTATTTTTAAAAATGGCAAAAGATATACACACACTTCACCCCCCCAAAAAAAAGATACATGGATGGTAAACAAGTATATGAAAAGATGTTCAACATCATTAACCATTAGGGAAATGAAAATTAAAATCAGACATGTCACCACTCACTTATTACAATGGCTAAACACACACTCACAAAACAACAAAGACCATTCCAAGTGCTAGAAAGGATATGCAGTGACTGAAGCACTCATACATTGATGGTAGCAATGTAAACTGGAGTAGTCACTCTAGAAAACTGTTCAACAGCTCCTTACAAAGTTAAACATGTACTTAATGTATAACCCAGCAATCCCACTGCTGAGTATGCGTTCCACAGAAAACTTACATTCATACAAAAGCCTGTACACAGAAATTGTAACAGCTTTATTCATAACTGCCAACAAACTGTATATGAGCCAAATATCCTTCACCGTAAGAGAAAGGAATATAAATTTAGTTACCTTAAATTAAGATTTTTTTCTTCATCAAGAGACATCATGTAAAGAAAGTGAAAAGACAAGTTTAAAATTCTTTATTATATAAAACTGTGTTCCAGTCAATTAATCAAATAAACATATATTAAACCCACAGTGAGACAATACAAAAAATTTCACATCCACTAAATTCAGTTAGTAATAACTGAAAAATTAGGTATTACCAATTTCTGGCAGGAAACTGAAACAACAGCAACTTCCTGTGCAGGTTCAAGTGTATATAGATAAAACATTTGAGAAATAATTTTGGGAATTCATAACAAAGCTGAGTATGTGTGTGTTCTGTAGGCCAGCAATTCTGCTACTAGACATACACATTAAAGAAAATCTTGCACTGTGCATCATCATGTGACATATCAGAATGTTTGTAAGCAACATCATTTTTTTTTTAATGTTTATTTTTGAGAGAGAGAGACAGAGTGTGAAACAGGAGAGGAGCAGAGAGATAGGGAGACAAAAGCAGAAGCACACTGCACGCTCTGAGCTGTCAGCATAGAGTCCGACATGGGGCTCAAACTCACAAACCACGAGATCAGGACCTGAGCCAAAGTTGGATGCTTAACTGACTGAGCCAACCAAGTGCCCCAACAACATCATTCATTTAATAGCAGAACAAACAAAGAAATGGGGGATGACTCAAATATCCATTATGAATATAAGTGATAAATAAGTTATTGTGTATTCTTGCCATGGTATATTAAACAAGAGTGAAATTGAATTAACCACAGCTATATGTATTTATATGTGTGGGTCTGAGAAATGTAATATAGAGGAGTGCCATGGGTAGTGACTCAGTTGGTTAAGTGTCCAACTCTTGACTTTGGTTCAGGTCAGGATCTCACAGTTTGTGAGTTTGAGCCCTGCTTGAGGCTCTGAGTTACAGCAGGAAGAAGGATGCTTGGGATTCTCTCTCCTCTCTCTGTCCCTCCCCTGCTCATGTTCTCTCTCGCTCAAAATAAACAAACAAAACATAATATCTAAAGGAAAAATAAAGCCAGTGAAGAGTATATAGTTGTATGACTTCATTTCTATACATTAGCATAGACAAAGTGAATAATTTCCTCTTTGGGAGATGTAGACAGGTGTTGATTACAACCCAAAGCAAAAGAATGATTTACACATTCAGTAGAATGGTTACCTCTGGGTAAGCTTCCGAATAAGGTTAATATTCTATACCTCTGCATGGGTTATAAATATACAGATGGTCATTTCATTATTATGTTTATATTCCCTGTGTAAGTGTTTATCCTTTCTTTGCATGTGTTTTTTCTTTCATTTTTTTTCTCTGTCTCTCTCTTCTCCTCTCCATTCTCCCTCTGCTCTTTTTTAAAGATAAGGGATCTATCCTGTCCTTCAGGTTTCTGGCTAGAGAGACTTGATGGATGTGAGTCTTCATTTCCTAAAGAGTTAGAGAATACCTGAAAAAGAGCAGATTGGTGCGGAATGTAACTATCTCAGATAAAGCCAAATGAATTTGAGCAGCTTGTGTAACATCTAGGTAGAAATGATATCCAGGGGAGTTGTATGGAATATCTGAAAATAAAGACAAGACTAGGCACTATTAGCAAAATGTGGTATTTAAAATTCAGGCCAGTATTTTTCAGGAAAAGCAGAAGAGTCATGATGGAGAATGAAGCTCTGTGGAATACTAACATTTGGAGGGTAGATATAAGAAAAGAAACTGATAAAATAGACTGGGTATATATTTGTCATCAAAGAAATAGTGTCAATAGAAATCAACCAAGGAAATAAGTTTTTAACGATGAAGGGACTATCAAAAATGCCAAGTGATACCAGGACTTGTAAACTAAGAACAGATATAGGATTATGGAGTTGTGTAATCGGCAACTCAAACAAGCTACATTTTCTCAGCTTCGTTTTTCCAGTCTCAGTCCAGAAGATGAGGGTGTGGAGGAGGGAATGGAATATTAACAGTTACTGACTCATTCAACAAATATTTATTAAACAATAATTATTAAAATACATACTAAGATCCAGGTAATTAAAAACTCTCTTCATCATTTATTTCTTTTCTAATAAAGTGTCGAAAATAGGTGAAGGGTAAGAAGGCAGAAAATTATGGAGTAATATTTACCCAGGGTGCTCAGACAAAGCCTCCCAGAGAAGGTGCCATCTACAGAGACCTCAACAACATGAGTCCTAAGAATATCTAGGGAAAGAACATTCCAGGAAATTAAATAGCAAGTTCAAAGTTCCTGGGATGGGAGTTCATTAGATTGGCTTGGCACATTAAAGGTATCAAGAGAAGGTCAGCATTGCTGACCTGCAGTGAGCCTCAGGGAGAGGTAGGAGATCATGTCAGGGAAGAAGCAGAGTGGGAAGCCAGAGAAGGTAGTGTGGCATCTGGATTTGAACCGAGCCAGTTAGGCTCTAAAGAACCCATACATACGGTCTACTTGGTACTCTCTCTCTGCTTAGAAAAGGGTGTCTACATTCTGCAAAACATTGATAGAAACTGGGACCCTCTGTACTCTCAGCAGAGTCTATATTTATAGGTCAAAAGAGCTCCCAGTCTGGCCCTGAAAGATATGTCAGTTCATGACAGAATTTAACTTCTGGGCATAGATTCCTGTAGACCATCAGCCTGGTCTTCCTTAGAAGCCAGTTAAGAATTTCTGACTCTTAAATACAGAGAACAAACTGAGGGTTGGTGGAGGGGTGTTGGATGCGGGGGGGCTAAATGGATGATGGGCATTAAGGAGGGTACTTGTTGGGATGACTACTGGGTATTATATGTAAGTGATGATTCTACTCCTGAAATCATTATTACACTCTATGTTAACTAACTTGGATTTAAATAAAATTTAAAAATTTTTTAAAAAGTATTTTTGAATAAGCAAAACAGTATATTCTTTAGATAAGATTATAGAAATATATAATTTGCTATTTCTACTAATAATATTGCTATTACTACTATTACAAATAAGAGAAATAATAACAATCTCATTGGTTTCTTATGAAAGAAACAGCTATTAATTCTCTACAACAAAGGCACATATACCTTCATAAATTCGCCCACATGTTATGAGGTAATATGCTAGGAAATATGGACTAATTGGTGTTGCATATTCATTAGGTATAAGAATTCAGCCCCCCAGGGCTAGTCCTCACCAAGACCTGACCCCAATATCCCTTAGACAAGTTAACAATGTAATATTAATCTAATACTAAGTTCAAAAGACTCTAAGGCTAAAAAAAAAAAAAAAAGACTCTAAGGCTAAGATTAACAAAAGGTTTTATTTCAATTTTGTAAGGTAGACACACACACACACACACAAATTAAATCTTTATTAAAAACAAGCAAAAAACTTGGAAAGGCTCTCAAAAATGTTTTATTATCAACTAAAACCTACTATTTGTGTCCACTATTTTTCAGTTGTCAGTCAGTTGTGCTCTTTTCTCCTGATTTCCATCAAATGAAAATGACTAAATCTAGATAATAACCAAGCCCCATCTGTAAAAATAAAGCCCACCACCAGCTATTCTGGTTTTATTAGCACTTGCATTATCTGCCAAATAAAGAACAAAGGGTTTACTTTCACTCATTATGCATATAGCTACAGGTACTTCCCATATTTCTTTCTTTCCTCTCCTTAAATTTTAATGATTCAAATTTATACCAAACTTCCAGTTTCTCTCTCACTACAATATTTTATCACAAAGTTAGTGCCAAAGAGGTCAAATGCATTTTCCCCACACACTTTTATCCTTCCTTTAGGATTTCTATGTCATTTTCATTATATATTCATGGCAAACTGAGGCACAGAGATTTAAGCTTTATTTCTCAAGGACAAATCAGAGGTATAATTCTGTCCTTGCAGCTTTTAAAAAGCATGAGAAAAATGCCCCCCATTTCCTCCAAATCAGTTTCTCTTGCCTGCATACTGTAACGAACAAAAATGAAAAACTCTGACGTTTTCGGTCTCATGTTATTGATAGCACAGAGTCATTGTGTTAACTAGGAAACAAAGGGTCAGCTGGATGTCTGAGACCTACCATAAGGGCTAACAGCTTAGACCATCACACTTTCTTTAAAAGTACCAGATTGGCAATTATTTTGTTCAAGTATTTGCCATATTTTTTTAAATTTTTTTTAACGTTTATTTATTTTTGAGAGAGAGAGAGAGAGAGAGAGAGAGAGAGAGAGAGACAGAGCATGAACGGCGGAGGGGCAGAGAGAGAGGGAGACACAGAATCAGAAGCAGGCTCCAGGCTCCAAGCCATCAGCCCAGAGCCCGACGCGGGGCTCGAACTCACAGACCACAACATTGTGACCTGAGTCAAAGTCGGATGCTTAACCTACTGAGCCACCCAGGTGCCCAGTATTTGCCATATTAATGACAGAATTTAAATAAACAGGTAGGCAGACAGGTAGCAGATAATCTACTTCACAACTGTCTTCCAACGAATTTATTACATTAGAGAACTATCTCATAAAAAAGGAGACTTATGGGAGGAGCCAAGATGGTGGAACAGCATGGAAGTTTTTTGTGTGGCGTACATCCATGAAATACAGCCAGACCACACTAAACCATCCTACACACCTAGAAAACTGATTGGAGGATTCACACAATAATCTGCACAACCTGAATCACAGAATTCAGCAGGTACGCGGCACAGAGAGGTGAATGTGGCGAGCGAGAAGTCACGAAAGGTAGGGAACCACTTTTGCAGGCAAAGAGAAGACAGAGACTGGGGCTGGGGGGAGAATATGAAAAAAGCACCCTTTCCCAAAAGCAGCTGGAGAGAAAGTGGACAATTGGAAACGGCCGCAGGGACTAAACTAAAAAGGGAGAAAGGAGAGGGTTTAAATTCCATTAAGACTGTAAACAAGGGGAGCACAAAGGCTGCAACTCTGTAGCTCGATAGCTGGTGGTACTCTGGTGGGAAAGGCGAATCCCCAGGAACAGAGTGGGGTCTGGGAGGTTCTCGGGCCACACAAGGAAAAGTGGTTCCACTGCTGGAAGGACATTTGGTAGAGACTGTTGAAGCCACCTGGTCCCAGCAGACCCCAGAAAACGGCCACATTTGCTGGTGCTGAACAAGGTCGTTAAGGGTGAAGCCTGGTGCCAGATGTGGGTTGTGATTTTCCATAATCCCTGAAATGCTGCTGCTACACTGTCTCGCGAACTTTTTCTGGGGCAGCTGGCACCTGGCTGCAGTCTCGGGGCACCGGCAGCAGCAGGTCCCAGCAAGCATTCCCGGGTGCAGACGACAATCGGCCGTTGCTCATTCAGCCATTGCTCAGTGAGACCGTCCCGCAGAGGGGCGGAAGGGGCAGAACGGGTAAAAGCCGTAGTTGTTCAGAAGAAAGGGGCCAGGGAAGGCAGTCGCATCTGAGACAAAACTCAGGAGAGAGGTACTGCATGGGGCCTGGTCACGAAAAGTGAAAAAGCAGGGAATGGATGAGAGTTAAAGACAGAGGACGGGTGCACAATTGCTGATCCGGGAAAACAGACTGGGTAGCTGGGTGGTGCCATTTTCATTACTCCCTCACATGCACATAGGCACCTACAAGCCCCCCAACAATCCACCCCAGTAGGCTAGCAGCACCATCTAGTGGAGAGTGGAGCTGTTACACTGAACCCCGCCCAACTTGGCCAACTTGGCTCTTCAAGAACATAAGTCTCACCGCTGGCGTAGTTTATGGACTATAAAGAGCTACAAAGACAGACTTCTAGGGGAAAATGAAGCAATTTCAGTCCTACTTCAATCTGTTAGCAGGTTCATCTATTCAATTTTCTTGTTTTCTTTTTCTCTTTTACAATTCTTTTTCTTGAGTACAGAAAGAGAAAAAATTCATTTTTATTTTCAATTTTTATTAAAAATATTAATTTTTATTACTATATTTTTGCTTTTATGTAAATTTTTTCAACTTCTATTTTACTTCCATCATTTTATTTTAGACTATTACAGTTTATTCACTTTTTCAAATTTTCAAACAATTTTTTTTTCTTTTTCATCTTTATTTTTCGTTTCTTTTCTCTTAGAGAAAAAAATTCATATTTATTTTTAATTTTTATTAAAATATTTTTAATTTTTTTCTACTATATTCTTTACTTTTCTGTATATTTTTTCAAATTCTATTTTACCCCATCTCATTTTAGTCTACTTCAGTGTATTCATTTTTCAAATTCTCAAAAGATTTCCTTTTTTTTCTCTTTTCTCTTTTTTTCTTTTTCACCCCCCCCCCTTTTTTCCTCTGTCAAACCATTTTCAACACCCAGACCAAAACACACCTAGGATCTAGCATCATCTATTCAATTTTTGTGTATGTGTTTTTAATTTTTATTTTTTGAATTCAGTTTTTTTTAATTTCAATTTTTCTACCTCATTAATTCCTTTTCTCCCTTCAAAATGACAAAATGAAGGAATTCACCCCAAAAGAAAGAGCATGAAGAAACAACAGCCAGGCATTTAACCAACACAGATACAAGCAAGAAGTCTGAAACATAATGTAGAATCACAATAATAAGAATACTAGCTGGAGTCGAACACAGATTAGAATGCCTTTCTGCAGAGATAAAAGAAGTAAAAAATAGCCAGAATGAAATTAAAAATGCTATAATTGAGCTGCAATCACGGATGGATGCAGCAGTGGCAAGGATAGATGAGGCAGAACAGAGAATCAGTGATATAGAGGACAAATTTATAGAGAATAATGAAGCAGAAAAAAAAGAGGGAGATTAAGGCAAAAGAGCATGATTTAAGAATTAGAGAAATCAGTGACTCATTAAAAAGGAACAACATCAGAATCATAGGGGTCCCAGAAGAGGAAGAGAGAGAAATAGGGGTAGAAGGGTTATGTGACAAATCATAATGGAAAACTTTCCTAACCTGGGGAAAGACACAGACATCAAAATCCAGGAAGCAAAAAGGACCCCCATTAGATTCAAAAAAACTTACCATCAACAACGCATATCATAGTCAAATTCACAAAATACTCAGGCAAGGAGAGAATCATGAAAGCAGCAAGGGAAATAAAGTCCCTAACCTACAAGGGAAAACAGATCAGGTTTGCGTCAGACCTATCCACAGAAACTTGGCAGGCCAGAAAGGAGTGGCAAGATATATTCAGTGTGCTGAATCAGAAAAATATGCAGCCAAGAATTCTTTATCCAGCAAGGCTGTCATTCAAAATAGAAGAGATCAAAAGTTTCCCAGAAAAAAATTAAAGGAGTTTTTGACCACTAAACCAGCCCTGCAAGAAATTTTAAGGGGGACTTTCTGAGGGGAGAAAAGATGAAAAAAAAAATATATATATATATATACATATGTGTGTGTGTGTGTGTGTGTATACACACATATATATATACACATATATATGTATATATATGTGTATATATATGTATATATATGTATGTGTATATATGTGTATGTATATATATATATATATATATATATATATATATATATATATGAATACCAAAATAAACAAAGATTAGAAAGGACCAGAGAACACCACCAGAAACTCCAACTCTACAAGCATCATAATGGCAATAAATTCATATATTTCAGTACATACTCTAAAGGTCAATGGACTCCATGCTCCGATCAAAAGACATAGGGTAACAGAAAGGATAAGAAAACAAGATCCATCTATATGCTGTCTACAAGAGACCCACTTTAGACCTAAAGACACCTTCAGATTAAAAATAAGGGGATGGAGAACCATCTATCATGCTAATGGTCAACAAAAGAATGCCAGAGTAGCCATACTTATATCAGACAATCTAGACTTTAAAATAAAGACTGTTATCAAGAGATGCAGAAGGGCATTATATCATAATCAAGGGGTCTATCCACCAAGAAGACCTAACAATTGTAAACATTTATGCACCAAATCAACAAGGAAACAATGGCTTTGAATGACACACTGGACCAAATGAACTGAACAGATATATTCAGAACATTTCATCCTAAAGCAGCAGAATATACATTCTTCTCCAGTGCACATGGAACATTCTCCAGAATAGACCATATACTGGGACACAAATCAGCCCTAAGTAAGTACAAAAAGATCGAGATCATACCGTGCATATTTTCAGACCACAACTCTATGAAACTCGAAATCAACCACAAGAAAAAATTCGAAAAGGTAACAAATACTTGGAAACTGAAGAACATCCTACTAAAGAATGAATGGGCTAACCAAACAAAGAGGAAATTAAAAAGTATATGGAAGTCAATGAAAATGATAACACCACAACCCAAAACCTCTGGGATGCAGCAAAGGCAGTCATAAGAGGAAAGTATACAGCAATCCAGGCCTTCCTAAAGAATGAAGAAAGATCTCAGATACACAACCTAACCTTATGCCTTGAGCTGGAAAAAGAATGGCAAATAAAACCCAAAACCATCAGAACAGGAAATAATAAAGATCAGAGCAGAAATAAATGCTATCAAAACCAAAAAAACAGTAGAACAATTAAACCAGAAGCTGGTTCTGTGAAAGAATTAACAAAATTGGTAAACCCCTAGGCAGTTTGATTAAAAAGAAAAAGGAAAGGACCCAAATAAATAAAATCAAATGAAAGAGGAGAGATCACAACCAACACAGCAAAAATAAACACTATACGCTATAATAAGAGAATACTATGAGCAATTATATGCCAATAAAATGGGTAATCTGGAAGAAAGGGACAAATTTCTAGAAACATATACACTACCAAAACTGAAACAGGAAGAAATAGAAAATTTGAACTATAACCGGTAAGGAAATAGAATTAGTCATCAAAAATATGCCAAAAAAACAAGAGTCCAGGGCCAAATGGCTTTCCAGGTGAATTCTACCAAACATTTAAGAAGAGTTAATACCTATTCTCTTGAAGCTGTTCCAAAAAATAGAAATGGAAGGAAAACTTCCAAATTCTTTCTATGAACCCAGCATTACCTTGATTCCAAAACCAGAGACACCACTAAAAAGGAGAAATATAGACTAATTTCCCTGATGAACACGGATGCAAAAATCCTCAACAAGATATTAGCCAACCGGATCGAACAATACATTAAAAAAATTATTCACCACGACCAAGTGGGATTTATACCTGGGATGCAGGGCTGGTTCAATATATGCAAAACAATTAATGTGATTCATCACATCAATAAAAGAAAGGACAAGAACCATATGATCCTCTCAATAGATGCAGAGAAAGCATTTGACAAAATACAGCATCCTTTCTTGATAAAAACCCTCAAGAAAGTAGGGATAGAAGGAGCATACCTCAAGATCATAAAATCCATATATGAAGGACCCAATGCTAACATCATCCTCAATGGGAAAAATTGAGAGTTTTCCCCCTAAGGTCAGGAACAAGACAGGGATGTCCAATCTCGCCACTGTTATTCAACATAGTATTACAAGTCCTAGCCTCTGCAATCAGACAACAGAAAGAAATAAAAGGCATCCAAATCGGCCAGGAGGAGGTCAAACTTTCACTCTTCGCAGATGACATGATACTCTATGTGGAAAACTCAAAAGATTCCACCAAAAAACGGCTAGAACTGATTCATGAATTCAGCAAAGTTGCAGGACATAAAATCAACACACAGAAATCGGTTGCATTCCTATACACCAACAATGAAGCGGCAGTAAGAGAAATCAAGGAATCGATCCCATTTACCATTGCACAAAAAACCATAAAATACCTAGGAATAAATCTAACCAAAGAGGTGAAAAATCTATACACTGGAAATTATAGAAAGCTTATGAAAGAAATTGAAGAAGACACAAAAGAAATGGAAAAAGATTCCATGCTCCTGGATAGGAAGAACAAATACTGTTAAAATGTCGATACTACCCAAAGCAATCTACATATTCAATTCAATCCCTATCAAAGGGGATCAAACAGCAGCATTCTCCACAGAGCTAGAACAAATAATCCTAAAATTTTCATGGAACCAGAAAAGGCCCCGAATAGCCAAAGCAATCTTGAAAAAGAAAACCAAAGCAGGAGGCATCACAATTCCAGACTTCAAGCTACTATACTACAAAGCTGTAATCATGAAGACAGTATGGCAGTGGCACAAGAACAGACACTCAGATCAGTGGAACAGAATAGAGAACCCAGAAATGGACCCACAGACATATGGCCAACTCATCTTTGACAAAGCAGGGAAGAATATCCATTGAATAAAGACAGTCTCTTCAGCAAGTGGTGCTGGGAAAACTGGACAGCGACATGCAGAAGAATGAACCTGGACCACTTTCTTACACCATGCACAAAAATAAACTCAAAATGGATGAAAGACCTAAGTGTAAAATGGGAAGCCATCAAAATCCTCGAGGAGAAAGCAAGCAAAAATCTCTTTGATCTTAGCCGCAGCAACTTCTTACTCAACACATCTCCAGAAGCAAGGGAAACAAAAGCAAAAATGAACTACTGGGGCCTCATCAAAATAAAAAGCTTCTGCACAGCGAAGGAAACAATCAGCAAAACTGACAGAATGGGAGAAGATATTTGCAAATGACATATCAGATAAAGGGTTCGTATCCAAAATCTGTAAAGAACTTATCCAACTCAACACCCAAAAAACAAATAATCCAGTGAAGAAATGGGCAAAAGACATGAATAGACACTTCTCCAAGGAAGACATTGAGATGGCCAACCAACACATGAAAAAATGCTCAACATCACTCATCATCAGGGAAATACAAATCAAAACCACAATGAGATACCACCTCACACCTGTCAGAATGACTAACATTAAGTCAGGCAACAAGAGATGTTGGTAAGGATGCAGACAAAGAGGATCTCTTTTGCATTGTTGGTGGCAATGCAAGCTGGTGCAGCCACTCTGGAAAGCAGTAAGGAGGTTCCTCAAAAAACTAAAAATAGAACTACCTTACGACCCAGCTGTTGTACTACTAGGCATTTATCCACAGGATACAGATGTGCTGTTTCAAAGGGACACATGCACCCCCATGTTTACAGCAGCACTAACAACAATAACCAAAGTATCGAAAGAGCCCAAATGTCCACTGATGGATGAATGGACAAAGAAGATGTGGTATACATATACAATGGAGTATTACTCAGCAATCAAAAAGAATGAAATCTTGCCATGTGCAACAATGTGGATGGAACTGGAGGGTATTATGCTAAGTGAAATTAGTTAGAGAAAGACAAAAATCATATGACTTCACTCACATGAGGACTTTAAGAGACAAGACAGATGAACATAAGGGAAGGGAAACAAAAATAATATAAAAACAGGGAGTGGGACAAAACAGAGACTCATAAATATGGAGAACAAACTGAGGGTTGCTGGAGGTGTTGTGGGAGGGGGGATGGACTAAATGGGTAAAGGGCATTAAGGAATCTACTCCTGAAATCATTATTGCACTATATGCTAACTAATTTGGATGTAAATTAAAAAAAATAAAATTAAAAAAAAGGAGACTTATTTCCTCAAGGCTTTCACCCATTTTGCTGTTTCAAAATAGGAATGGACTCTTTTCTGTTTCACAATTTAAAGCATTTAACAAAATAGACCTATTACAGTGAGCCTAAAGATATAAAAAATGTTTCTTTAAAATGCCAATACCCTAAATATAAAAAAAAAAATCTGAGCAAAAGAATTTAATAAAATGAAAAGATTATTACCAAATGAATATATTGATTTAACACACTTTTGATCACGATAAAAATTTTCTTCTTTTGGACCATTTGAGAGTGACAACATGTCAAAATTATTTTCAAATATATTGTAAATATTTGAGAAAAATGACAGCAGATATTTACAAAAGAAGAAAAGAATCTTATCATACCAGATTCTGAGAAAATGTACTGTAAATAAAAAGTATATTATTTGTATATCATTATGCAAACTGAATAAATGAATCAAAGTATTGAGTCTGAATGAATGAATGAAAATATTGAGATGGGTCCAAGGATATCAGTGAAAAGAATACAAGAATACTCCTATCATGGTCAATTTTAAGGTACCAATGTCATGATAATCAACATGTAAAACCTCTGAAAATTAAATAACTGGTGTCTGCAGCACACCACTGACAAGGTGTTATTTTAAGTCAGAAAATGATAATTTGCTTAATAAATGGAGATAGAATAATTAGCTATGCAATTTAAAGAAAATACAGTTAAATACTTAACACATTTTACATAAAAATAAAATCTCTATTGTTTAAGGATCCACATGAAAAATATCCCTATTTTACTGCATGAAAAATGCTGGCAGATAAAAATGAAAATATACACTGAGAAAAGCTAAAAGACAATAGGCTAGGAAATAATTGAAAGCATTTACTGCAAACAAAAGTTAATATTCCTCAGACATACATACTTATAAAAAGCTCTATAAATTAAAAACCAGGATAAAACTTCACAAGAGAACTGAAATTTATTAAAAAAAAAAAAGGTAGCAGGTGCTTGGGTGGTTCCACTGGGTAAACATCCGACTCTTGGTTTCAGCTCAAGTCATGATCTCACGGTTTCTGAGTTCCAGCCCCACATCACGCTCTGCACTGACAGTGTGGAACCTGCTTGGGATTCTCTCTCTCTCAAAATAAATAAACTTAAAAAAAAAAAGTTAGTGGGGCATCTGTGTGCTCAGTAGGTTGCACATCTGACTTCAGCTCAGGTCATGACCTCACAGTTTGTGAGTTCAAGCTCCACATTGGGCTTGCTGCTGTCAGCACAGAGCCTGCTTCAGATTGCCTCCCTCTCTCTCTGACTTTCTCTCTCTCCTTCACTCACATTCACTCTCTCTTAAAACAAATAAATAAAACTTTTTAAAGTAGTATTCTCAATCTCATGGTAGATAAATCACAGCAAAATGCCATTTTTAACATACCAGATTAGCAAAATGTTAAGAGATTAATGAAATCCAGTATTAAATGGGGAAATCTGTATACTGGAACATTTTGTGGGGAAATGTGATCTCACATATTCTATCACAACTGTTGAGTTAAAAAATATACACAATCTAACTTAATAATCCTATTTTGGTAGCTGTATATGGTGTGGGGGTGGTTTCTATAGTAGAGAAAAAAACAACCAAACACAAGTAGAAAAGTGTATGTCTACAGAAACTTAAAAAACAAACAAACAAACAAACAAAAACACATTGGTTTAAAAAAAAAAAAAAAACATAGCCTAGGTGTCTCATTTGGTTAAGCATCTGACTTCAGCTCAGGTCATGAGCTCATCATTTTTGAGTATGAGTCCCTCATTGGGTGAGCAAGAGCCCCACTTTGTGTGAGTTCTACTTCTCTCTCTCCCGCTCTCTCTCTCTCTGCCCCTTGCTCTGTGCCCTCTCTCAAAAAAAAAAATAAAAAAATTGTAGTAAAAGATTCTGAAACAAGATGCATGTATGGCAACAGGGTAATGTTTGAATTAACTATAAAATATTAACATAGTGAAATATTGCCCAGCTATTAAAAATGAGTTATATAGGTTACTATTGACATGAAAGGATATAAATGATACAAGACACAAAAAAAATTACACTGTGCATTTGTAAAACCTATTTTTTCTAAGAGAGTAGTAATGAAAGTCTCTACATATACATACCTTTATGCTGGCACCCTTGTGTTTAAACATGGAGAAAATTATGGAATACTTACACTAATAATGATAAATGCAAGCAAGCTATATTTGGAGAGGGGTGGTGACATTATCACCATTTTATTTCTATATCTCAGTAGTATTTGATTTGTTAGAAAGTGCACATATGATTTTTATAATTTAAAACAGACTGAAAATTTTGAAATTATTGGCTAGATCAATTATATTAAATTGGAAGACTGTTCAGACGTATTATATGAATAAAACAAAATGAACAGTATTATGAATAGGGAGTATTAAAAAAAACAAACCTAAATAAGTATGTATGTAGGTGTGTTTAAGGTGTATGTTTATTGGAATTATATTATTATTATTATTATTATTATTATTATTATATCTCTGTTTTTTGAGTGGTACAAAAAGCATGATAGATTGAATAAAACATTCCACTCTTCTATGGTATTTGTGAGAATATAATTGGTACAAGCATTCTGGGGATAATTAGGCAAAAAGGATATGAAAATCTTAAAAATATTTGTTTATTTCCCCAAAATTTAACTTATCCTTTTTCCTGAGGAAGCAATTCAAATATTTATTTGTCAAATAAATTTAGCAAAGATTTAGGCAGGTCACAACTTAAATATTTACTAAGAGGTTAACTGATTATATGCACTGTTGATGCCTTTGAGACTGATAGGCAGCTGGTACTCCAACCACCCAGTTGTTAACGTTGGCATCTATTTCTGTTACTTGCTTTATGGCCATTTGATGGTTGATGGTTGGTATCCACAACATACCAGGAGTTAAATGCTCTAAATATTACCCCTGAATATAACAATTTAGAGTATGATACACAACCATTAAAAGTGATATAGTAGAACATAGTGTTCCAACTTTAATCATGTGCTAGTCCACATTTAAGATTTTTGCCATATGTATATGCCACCTGAATTAATAATTTTCTTAATATATTTCCCTAAGTCCACTAAATATCTTATGAAAAGTAGAAACCAATATTGCTTAATATAATTAAGAGTGATGTTAAAAAATAAATATATTGAAAATAGTATTAATTTTGAGCTGGATAAACCTGTTAATGCATTTTATAAAACAGGTAATTTGTAAAATTAGTTAAATTTAAGTCATATTATGACCCTCTTTTTATATTGTAAGAATGATCAGAGTGATCAAAATAAAACAGAAAGTAGGATAAAGTTTTCCCTATAAGATTTAATATTTAATGCCTTGTTCCAAACAACATAAACTGTATTTTATAATCATAGCATCAGCAGTATATACCCTATGTTTAATGAAATCTTTGACGCATATTAGAAAGAGATATTTAGCATACAGAAAACTCAATCATGGCAGCTTTAATAATTTATGTTTATCTTTCTATTAATAAATAAAATACAGGAATTTAGAGGAAGGCAGTGTTGGTCTAGATTCAGGGATACTATCACCATGATCCTCTTTGCCTTTCTCTCACGCTTCCAAGGAAGCCACTACAGTATCAGCCCTCATGTCTAGGGGCAAGTCAAAAGATAGGGGAAGAGGAAGAGAAAGAACCAAGATAATCGCATCTATCTTATTTAATCAGAAAATCCAAAGTTTCCTGGAATCCCCCCAACTCTCTTCTCTTAAACCTTATTGGTCTGAACTGGCCATGTGTTCAACCTACATGTTAAACAAGCAGAAAGTTAGGGAATAGGATCATTGTAAACAGATTGAACCAATTGCCATCCAGCCTCTTAAATTTTGCAAATACATTGCTGCTTCAAACTAAATCCTGTTTAGCAAAAAATAAGGAGTGAATGTTAGGTAACTAGACTGTAGGTAACTAACAATTTCTACCATAATCTGAAATGTATTCATGACATATTTTCAAGTTTAAGCAGTTTACAAACAGTATGTACGGTCTGATTTTGGTTTTCCAAAGGATTTAATGTATACATATATGTATGTGTACATACCCAAGTATTTATAAGTGAAAATGTATTTCTTTGTGTTGAAATGATGGGTGATAATTTCTTTTTAAGCTTAACTTTATTTTAAATGCCGGATTTATACTATTTTTTAAAAAGAGATCAAAATATTTTGTTGCATCAGATTTTGTTAAATTTTAGAAAATAATCCTGGTCTTTGAAAGGCTTTGGTCAGCTCACCTAATATCTTAGTGTCCCAACTACCAAAATCTCTGTCTCTGCCCATAGTCCTGAGAGTTTCTTAACAGGGTTAAGAGGAGTTACATGTTTCTTGCTCAGCAAACACATCATTTCATTTTAGAAAGTTTAAACTGTAGATAGAGATCTGACTTTCACCATCTATTTATCCCTTCATAGTAGCATAAAGGGCTGTGAAGCCAGTGTAGGGTTTACAGTTTTGACACAAGAGCTTTCTCTCTTATCTAATTCTTACAGAATCCAGATTTGGTGGCCTTTAGACACAATGTAAGCTACATCTGTTTGATTTAACAATTGTATAAATTTTATTGCTGTTGAGACAGAAAGCATCCCACAAGAAAAATAATGGGTTTCCAGCATCACATCTGTGTGTATTTATATGAATTGCATAGCTCCGTCGTTTTGTTCAGCTATCTGAGTGGCTGTCTGGCTGATGGTGCCCTGGGATTTTAGAGCTTTTTAAACATTCTGGCAAAAAGCAAGCCTTTTCCTTAGCTATTAGGGTTTTTAAATAAACACACACAAACATACACACACACACACACACACACACACACACACACACACAAACACACACACACACATATATATTTTAATAATGATTAAATATAATGATGATTCATCTTAAAATCAATTATGCATTGAATAAAAATTTCTGGAAACCAAAGAGATAACCTTCATGCAAACATGATATTAAAACAAGGTCATAGGCCCCTGTCAGTAGTTACAGCTCACTCCAGAGTTTGCAAGCATAAAAAATCTACTCGATCCGGCACAGGATCACTACTTTTTATTTAATGCCAGTTGGTTTTCTTACTAACTAGTAGAGGCGGGGACTTCTCAATCTTTTTTGAAATTTTACACAGTGTAAGGCCAACCAACTTCAAGATAATGGCTGTCTTGGCAGCTCTGCTGACCAGAACTTATTACCTATATAATGCAGTGATATAAATGCATCTCTCTATCTATCTATCTATGCACATATTCATGCAGGTGGAGAGAAAAGGGGTTGTCTGTGCTACTGCATTAAAGGCTTTAGCACAGTATGACTATAAGCCATAACCACAATTATTTGAAATTAAAAAATCAAAACAAACTTTGTCTTTTCACATACCTGTATTCCTCTGCCTTGCTTATCCCAAGAGAACATCTGGACTCAGTATTTAGGAAATCATTATATTAGCAAACTGAGAGCCAAGGCAGCCAGCATGAGGGAGATAAGATCCAATGAATCATTCATATCCGGGAGTTGAGCTGATTCATTTTGGAGCCACTGAAGTGGACACACGGTCTTTCATAGAAGACCAGCATAAAATACCTTCCAGTTGTCAAGCCAGATTGAGCAAAGGAGCAAATTATCTAAGCATCATTTCAGAAAGTGTCAAAAGAAATGCCAACTGAGTGCCAGCAGAGATTTTTGAGTTTCTAACCTGCGTGATTTGTCATGACAGAATTTTAACCATTTTTTTTTTTTTGAGGTATTCCAAGGATGAAACCATTGTATTTCTCCCTTATGCTGACATTTGAAGGATATTTATGTGTAAATACGTGCTTCTTCTTTATATAAAATAACTCCATAGAATTTAGATGTGAATATGATCACTGAGGTATAAAGTTTTAATGAGAGGAAACTAAAGTGACAAGCAAGAATCTGCAAAGATGACCCCAGACAGCTTTGTCAGATTGCCTAGAAGGATGCAGCTACAGGTGACTCCTACTTCCTATAAGCATGCCCTTGTGCAGTCTCCTTCCTCTAAGTGTGGGCTACACACAGGGACTTGCTTCTAACCAAGAGAGTGACAGAACTAATGAAATATCACTTCCATGATTAGGTTACAAAAGACTGTGACTCCACCCTTTCTAGTGTGCTCTCTCTCCCTTGCTCAAAGTCTCTCTTATTCTCCCTTGCCTTCTGTTTTGTTTTGTTTTCTTTTCCACTTTGCTGAAGCAAGCTGCCGTGATGAAGAGGCTCTTGTGGCAAGGAGCTGAGGGCTCAAGAACAGCTAGCAAGAAAATAAATCCATCAACCCACAATGGACTAAATCCTATCAACAACCACATAGTGAACTTGGAAGTGGATCCACCCTAGTTAAATCCTGAGATAATTACAACCTGGCAAATACCTTAATTACAGATGAGAGATACTGAAGAAGCCCCAGCTTAGTTGTGTCAGAATTCCTGGCACAAAGAAACTGTGAGATTACAAATGTGTATTATGTAAACTATCAAACTTTGGAGTAATTTGTTCCAGTAACAGATAATTAATGCATCTACCTAACCTCTCACGCATTCCCCAAGTCTCCAACAGCTCCTATCTCACAATTGAAAATGACTAACACCAAATCCAGATAGACTACTGATCAAACAAATGTGTTAAGTGTAATAAGGCAGCTTTCATATGTGACCCAGATTTTTGGTCAAGTTGTCTAGAATCAGATCCTGACGTGCATTAAGGATTTACTAAAGAAGTCCTCCTGGAGAAGCACATAAAGGAGGGAAACTAGGTGTGGAAGATGAAGATGAGCCAGGATGTGATTCCAGACAAAGACTGGAGAATAGTAGGTTCAGGGGGTCCCACAAGGGAACAGGGAGTCTACGTGACTCCTCACATGTGCCCTGTACAAAGACAAAAGACGTGGGTGTTCACACTTTCATAGTTGTTCATTAGCTAAGGGTGGCCTGGTTGAGCAGTGGGAAATTACAACCTGACAGTTGTGCTTTGTTTGCTCCTTGTGCTTCTGGCAAAACCACTCTGGTAGCCAGAGGGCTGTGATAAAAACAGGCCTCAGGTTTGGGCCATCAGAAGCAAAAGCACTTTGAAGCTGGAGATGGGGAGCACTAACTTGGAAGGCATGTATGAGGAGACCTGGACAGAGTAACAGGTGGGTTCAACTACCATATCCTGTGAAAACTATACTGAAGCACAGTATGTCCAGCTAGCTCTTCTGCAGGGCAAGCATGCTTTCCTGCAGGACACTGAGAGACAGAGGACCCTGTGCTCCTGCTGTGCTTCTCCTTGCAACTTCCAGCCCGTGTAGGTGAGGCTGTATTCTCTTCAGATCTCAAAACATGACAGAAATTTACACAATGCCTGAATTTATAATGAAGTTCTTTCTGGGAAGCGACTGGTGAGCAGAGGGGACAGGCACAGATGTGGGAGCAGAGCCTATCTGCATTGTGCCTAACTCCAAACATCCAGATTCCTTTACCTAGCATGAGAACCAACAGATTACATCTAGTCCTTTCTTAAAATTATTTTATTCATGATAATCTTAAAAATAAATGTTATACTTATTACAAGCATGGTATGTTTGGTTAGCAGTCAGTGGCTGTTTTAAGTTTCATAAGGTAATTTAAGTAAGTAAAAAACTCTCTGATGGACCCAAACACTGTGTAAACTGATTTACACATATCTCCTGAATGCCTATGTGGCTGGCTTCCCACCGTCCCACAGAGTTCAGTTCCTTTAAGATTTTAGGACCCCAAAGACAGAACTCCTCTCTGCACTCCAGTCACAGAAGGTCAAAATTAGAAACAACCAAAGCCAGCGAAATGAAACAACAAATGAACCAAAGCAGAGTGATATCAGGACACTCTAGCGGTTGAGTTGTTGCCCACATTTGCCTTCACCTGGTGCCAATCTGCAGGTTGATTCTGACACACAATAGAATCACAGGTGCTGCCAGGCTACCTTCAGCCTCTGCCTGTCCATCTGTCAAAAAAAGTCACCTCTGAGTGCATAGAATGGCTGCACAATCTTAGGCAGACAACTGACGGGAGGACAATCAAAATGTTTAATAGATCAAAACTGGCAATCATCCACCACTCACTTGCTGGCTATGAAAGAAGAACATTCAGTACAACTCTGGCCGATTAAAGGGGGTTGGCTGTGTTCTCTGACAGAGGATTAACCCCAGGGAACAAAATTTTCCAGCACTTTGCCAGAAAAAAATAGTTAATGAAGTAAAACTTTAGAATTGCTAACCTCTCAATTTGACCTTTGAAGTCTAAAGAATGGTCTGACAGATCATTTTAGCCCATACCTTTCAATACATTGGCAAAATTTGAGTAATTTTATTTTCTCTTTTTTCTATATATCATACTCAGAGGAGAAAAACTGGGAGCATCCCCAGAAGCCCCATGTACTAGGTGTAAGTTCAGGACTATTGAGGGTGAGCAAAGGAAAAAATAAAGAGTATATCAGCACTTCTGAGGGTAAAGTTTATATTCTGAAATGCAAACATTTCTGGGATGGCCCAAAGCAGTCCTAAATTTTCACATAAAGGCACCTATGAGAACTTTAACTCAAAAAAAAAAAAATTCCTTTCTTTTCCTTTTCTTTTTATAATGTCAAGTTGAAAAGCCTTCAGATGTTTTTCAGGAGGAAGATTTTTGAGTAAAAGGCCAATATGCATTGATTTTTAACGGTACTTTTCATAGTGATTTTCGCACTATGTGAAGATTTCGCACCTAGTCAGGTGAAGATTACCTTACTGCCATCACCGGCATTTCACTTCCTCATTGTCAGCCTCTTGGGCAGGCCTATTTTCTCTGGGCAAGCGCTGTTTTCTCTAGGCTTTCTGGAAAAGGCTTGGCTCATTATTTTGAAGCACATGGTCAATTGTTAGCTTACTGCAATCATGTGCCTGCCATCAGATTGTCATAAATCTTTAGAACATGCAACTAGTGGGCGCCTGGGTGGTGCAGTAGGTTAAGCGTCCGACTTCAGCCAGGTCACGATCTCGCGGTCTGTGAGTTCGAGCCCCGCGTCAGGCTCTGGGCTGATGGCTCGGAGCCTGGAGCCTGTTTCGATTCTGTGTCTCCCTCTCTCTCTGCCCCTCCCCCGTTCATGCTCTGTCTCTCTCTGTCCCAAAAATAAATAAAAAACGTTGAAAAAAAAATTTAAAAAAAAAAAAAAAGAACATGCAACTAGTATTGTGAATGTTAATATTCAGTAAATGTATTCCTTATTATTTATGGCCATGTATGAAATTTTCACTCTTTAATGGGCATTATAGATTATATGGTTTCTCATTGAAGATTATTATTCTCGGATTATCTGGTCCTTGAACTAATGCACCAAATTGGAAGAGTAGTTTAGTAAATATATAATGAAAAGGATTACTTCATTATCACTGCAATGGTATACTCTGTATTAGGGAAACAACTATTGATTCTACCTACAGCTAATTACCTGAGAGACCAAGAGGGAAAACATGTTAAAGCAGTTCTGGTTTGTTTGCGGAATTAGTGTGCATCATCTATGGGAGACTCTGTGGGCTCCAGGATTGGACTGTTTTTTAAAGAAAACAGCCATCGATGAGATCAACTATATAGTTTTCCAAGGAAAACTGTACTCCGTAATTACTCTTCCTAATTTCCTGCTTAGGAAGGGTCCCAAAATGTTATCTCAAAAACAAATTCCATCAGTATTATATAATTGAAAAACTTTCACAAACAAAAAACCCCATAAATTTAGCATTTGTTTTGAAATTGTACCCTATACACTACAAGATACCTGTATTAATATCTTATCTTCAGATTATTTTTCAACACTTAATTATCCTTATTTTATTTGAAAACTAAAATTCTATATGAAATGTCAAAGGGAAAAATTAGACATATCTTTATATTCCTATTTTCTACCTATTAAAAGAACTTATCACTGCAAAAGAATTCTGAAAAAAATACATTTTTTCTTACATAGACTTTTGTTATATCATCTTTTCTGTATCACTACAGATTTTTCTGTTTTATTTACAAAATTTAAGTTCTAATATTTTTCAACCTGAGAAGATTTACGTAATTTTTAATCTTTAACCCCTTGGGTTGACAAAATTATCACGCCTGCTTGGTTAACTTACTGTTTTAAGATTTCTTAAAATTCCACTTCAAATGAATTTTAAAGAACCTATTTTTATATATTAGGTATAAGGCACTGTCTTAGGCAAAAAATTAAAGCTAATTAGAACAGTTTTTATCCTCAAGGAGTTGAGGGCAGCCTTGGCAACAAAATTTGCAATATAGGTATGTACAAGGGCAAAGCTTTGTCCGGTGATGATACAACAGGAGGAAACATCAGCTCTGCCTTGCTAAAGTCATCCATGGATGGCTTCACAGAGGAGGCACTTGGACTGGATGTAAATCATGGGCAAATATATGCAGAGAGTGAGGGCTAAAATATATTCCAAAGAGAGGAACCATCCAGTAGGTTCAAAGACATGGCACAGGCTAGGTGACTTACTAGCATATTGCATGAAAAATCTGAAGATTAAATGGGGGCTGACTACTTTCATCTATAAAGTACACACCAATCCCAGAATCTGTGGCTCACTAATCTCTAAGAAAACCATGCTGTTTGGGGTATGCAATACACCACTGAAATCTAAATCTATGTTCTCATTAACACAATTTAGACATGATGATAATAAACAATGTGATTATAAAGATGACAGTAATCTTGATAAAAGAGAAAATAATTTTCACTAGATTCTGTGGCAAAATTTATTGTGCTAAAAAATCACCTGAAGAGTTTAAAAGTGTACAATTTTCATATAATACCATAACTTGAATAAAAGTTTGGAAGCATAAGAAATTACATTGTTAACAAACATTCTGGTTAATTTTGGTCATTTAAACCTTGGAACACACTCTGAGAAACACTGGTGTAAGGAAAATTAACCAAAAAATCAAATTTAAACACAAATTGGGGTGCCTGAATGGCTCAGTTGGTTAGGTGTCCTACTCTTGATTTCGGCTCAGGTCATGATCTCACAGTCATGAGATCAAGCCCAAGTCAGGCTCTACAGTGATCGCAGAGCCTACTTGGGATTCTCTCTCCCTCTCTCACTGCCCACCGCCCCACTCACTCTCTTGCACTCTCTCTCAAAATAAATAAACATTAAAAAAAAAAAACACAAATTAAAACTACAATGAGATATTGCCTCATACCCATTAGGATGGGTAGTATTAAAAACCCCAGAAAATTACAAGTGTTGGCAAGGATATAGAGATATTGGAACGCTTTTGCATTGTTGGTGGATGGTACAGATGCTGTGGAATACATCACGGTGTACCTCAAAAAATTAAACAGAATTACCATATGATCCAGCAATTCCACTTTTGGATATATATCCAAAAGATTTGAAAACAACGTCTCAAAAAGAGATATTTGTATACTCATGTTCGTAGCAGCATTATTCACAATAACTAAAATGTGGCAGCAATACAATTGTGCATGGACAGATAAACGGATAAGCAAAAGGTGATATGTATACACACACACATATATATACACACAATGGAATATTTTTCAGCCCTAAAAAGGAAGAAAATTCTGACATATGCTATAACAGGGACGAATTCTGAGCACATTATGCTAAGTGAAATACGCCAGTCACAAAAAGTAAATATATGATTCCACTTATGTGAGGTACTTAGGGTAGTCAGGTAGTCAAAAATCAGAGACAGACAGCAGAATGGTGGTTACCAAGATATGGTAGGTGGCGAAGCAGAATGACAGGTTATTGTTTAATGGGAATAGAGTTTGCAAAGAATTATGAAGACAGATGATGGTGATGGTTGCACAACGTTAGGATGTATTTAATACCATTTCAGAGTATACTTAAAAATGGTTAAAATTTTTGTTACAATGGTAAAGTTTTGTTATGTTCATTTTCCCACAATGAAAAACCTAAAGAAAAAATGAATAAAAAGCAAGAACAACAATAAGTTGTTTATATGCAAAAAACTAATTCAACATCATCTTTTCCATACTGAAACAACTCGAGCCAGAGTAATTACTCAATCCCTCTTTTGTCTCCCATATCATTCCATTCATACTGTAATTATTGCTTTTATCACACTGTATTATAATTACCTTTTACTTGCATATGTGCCAACTATGTAATTCCTTAAATCCAGGCATATCATTGTAAATCCAGTCCCCAGATTAATGCATAATGCATAGCTGGAACACAACAAACATCTATTAAATTGATGACTGATAACTATAAATTACAACATAAAGAGTGACAAGAAAGAAAAAAAAAAGTAGCTGAATGAAGAGAATGGGACCATAAATGAGCCTCAGAGAGATACAAATTACTTTCTTCTCATTGTTTCAACTGCAAAAAATGCCAAAAATAATTTTTTTTAATTTTTTTAACGTTTTATTTATTTTTGAGACAGAGAGAGACAGAGCATGAACGGGGGAGGGGCAGAGAGAGAGGGAGACACAGAATCGGAAGCAGGCTCCAGGCTCTGAGCCATCTGCCCAGAGCCCGACGCGGGGCTCAAACTCACAGACCGCGAGATCATGACCTGAGCTGAAGTCGGACGCTTAACCGACCAAGCCACCCAGGCGCCCCCAAAAATAATTTTTAAGACACCATTGATGTGCTCTTTTATGATACAACACTCAATTTTAGTGTGGTCAAAAAGAGTTAAGAATCAAATTTTAGCTGTCTGTGGCAAATTAAATGTAATTATCAGGGCACCCATCAAGTTTGCAAAATTACACCCTTGGAGTTTCATCAATACTTATGTGTGAATGAAAGAATGAAAATCTACTTTTAGATAAACCACTTGTTGGATTTATAGTGGATAATTTCCTGAGAAAGTATGAAAAAAACTGGTTTGAATAGAATAATACCTTAAATGCAATAGTGTGGCAGGATACACAAAGAAATTATACAAATTAATTTCCAAAGTGCGAATAATTCTGCAAAGAGAATAAATAACCTTTTGATTACATGAAAATTTTCATGTATTGATTTTGCTTACTGGTAGATATGACTCTCTAAAAAGGTGTGGACTGGGTCACCTATGTGGCTCAGTCGGTTACGCATCTTCAGGTCATGATCTCCCTGTTCATGGGTTTGAGCCCGTATCAGGCTCTGTGCTGACAGCTCAGAGCCTGTAGCAAGTTTTGGATTCTGTCTCCCTCTCTCTCTCTCTCTGCCCCTCCCTGCTCTTCTTGCGTGCATGCTCTCTCTCTTTCAAAATTAAATAAATATTAAAAAAATAAATAAAAAGGTGCGGACTGATCCCAGCACTAAATTGACAAAACTGCCTTCATGTGGTTTCTTTCATCTGAGATCAGGGATAGTTCAGAGCTAAAGATGGTTCAGAGGCTAAAATATAAAACAAAACCAAAGATAATCTCTTAATATGAAGCAGTAAACTCTTTTCCAAATGTTGGCAATAAATAAACAATAATGGGAAACTCAAAAAAATCAATTTTAATGTATAATACTGCTAAAATGATCTGAACTTTTCCTTGAATATAAAAAAATCATTTCAACAAACTACAATAACACATAACTTAAAATCTTCTAAAATCAACTTCCTTAAGAATTAGGAATGACCCTTTTTTTCCTAGATACCTTTATTATCTCTATGCAGCTGTGGAGTCAATTATTTTGCCATGTATAAAAAAGAAATGCATGTCTAGAACAGACTGAACATATAAGGGAAGAGGATATAAATGTGATTATCCTCTCTATCAGTGGAGAGATAATAGTATTGAAAAATTATCATTGTAGTTGTTTCAGCCCCAAGCATATAAAAATTGAGTGTCCCCACAATGTAGCACTAATATGGTGTATAAGGCAAGACACTGAGGATTAGGAACCTGCTAAGGGCTTCTATCACCAGTACATAAAGACAATGTACAATGAAATAAAGAAACAAAGGTTTGAACCTGAGACATGAAGCAATTTTCTCCCTTTCTTTTTGCTATGGTGAAATGTGGGAAGTTTAAGAATTTCATCTTAATAGGAAAGATTAAAAAACTGAATTTAAACAAATTCCACGATAAGTTTTATCACCTTCCAGATTCTTACTGTCTTTCAACTGCATTAATGTGCTTATCTATGTTTTCTTTAGTTAACTATAATTAATTTGGATATTAATCAAATCAACTTCAAGGGATCTTTGTTCAGATTCATCAAATGAGAATTATTTAGTTGAATTATTAACATAAATGCTTGTGTGGGGAATTCTTATAAGCCACCAATAAACAACGATATATATGTGTGCACGTACACAGGAGCCTATACAAAAATCTTGAAAGCATAAGTAAAAGGAGGCCCAGTTATTCATATCATAAAATGTTTTCTACTGACAGCCTTAAAAAGCCTAGATTTCTTTATATATTTCAAATATACTATTATCACAAACTGTAATCGTCATTGGGTCATTATGCATCTCTTTGTAAACTGGTGTCAAGGAGATTCAGACCTCTGACTACCTTATCTTGGACCATCTGGATGCTGGTGGATTTAAATGCCACTTGTACTTATCCAGAACCTGCCTGCTGGTTCAGAACAGCTCATGGAGCCACACAGAAGTACCTTGCACTCTGCTGCTGTCATGTTGGGGGAGGGAAGAACCCTGAAGAAGTTTATATGTTTTTTTTCATTTTTTTTTTTTATTAAACACTATATCATGGTTTTAGGAAATGCGGACAGCTAATTTTTCTCAATTTTTCATTTTGAACTAGAACTTGCAGTTGCAGTTGTTTTCAAAAGACTGTAGGTGTGCTGAATAAAGTATGTCCTGTAATCTAATACATTTCATGAATCTCCCTCTTTCCATTCTTATTTTGTATATACTCTTCCTTTTGCACTTTAAATTCTTTTATAAACATGTTCCACATTTCAAAAGAAACTAGTTTTCATAAAAACCTATGGTTCCAAACACAAAAAGGAGTAAATAAGGTATCTGTATCAGGTATTCTACAACCAAGTATTTGTGAAGTCTTCATAAAAAGGGAAAAAAAAAATACACACACACACACACACACACACACACTACTATATGACTTTAAAAGATGTACTAATCCAATGCAACCAAACTGGTAGTATACTTTGGGTGTAATCTTGATAAGTATGAAAGAATTAAGAAAAGACAAGCTAGAGTAACTATATTCATTGCTAAGGAGTTTGGACTTGGTTCTGAGATGATGAGTGACATGATGGTATTTGGTGTTTGGACAAGTAATTTGTAGTTAGTGTGATTAATGATGGCTGGTGGTCTGAGTGTCTACAAGCAGGAAGTCAACAGGGAGAACAAAGGTGAAAGATGATAAAAGACAAGGACAGAGAAGAGAGGTGAAAATGGAATAGAAGAGGGAATGGTTAGGAAGGGCGGGAATCTATTTGGATATATTAATTTGGAGATTCGATAGCCATAAGAGTATGCAGCCCAAGAGAAGATGAGATACTGATATGAAGATCATCACATCATCCTACAGATTCTAGAGTTGTGGCATTTAGAGTGAGAAATAAGGAAAACGATCTTTAAGAGATATAGAAAGTGAGAACAGGTAACAGAAATATACATAATCCTTAATTCAGTAATTTTTCCCTTTCATCTTGCATATGCATATCTATTTCACTTTTACAAATAATGAGTAGTATAATTTGATGTTTCAAATCTGAGTATTTTTATTTGTTATTAAATATCTGAAGTAAGAAGCATTCTTTTCTGTTAATATATTGGTAAATCAAGGGACTAGGAAAGAGAAAGAGATAAATTTTGTATGTTTCCAGGATAAAAGTGAAACAAGCAGTTGCCATCATAATAGGATATTTTCTCAAAGGTTCCATGTACACTATACATTTTTTTCAAGTACCCACCTGAATTATTTCCATTAGAATCATTCATTTAAGGTAAGTGTTTTTAAGAGGCTCCTGCGTAGGCAAATGCAAACAATGATTCCTCTTAGCTTGTGAACAATAATGAACAATTTTGTGTTAGTTAGCTATGCAATCTTGAATAAGTAACTTAACCTCTCTGTACCTACTCCATGAAACAAAGCCAATAATGATATCTACCTCCCAAGACTGCGAAAAGAATGAAGAGAAGTTGGGGGTATACAGCATTTTAAAGTGTCTCAGTAAATGATAACTATCTCAATTAGAGACATTTAATAAAAGGGACAAAGTTAAAAACAAAATGGAAACACTGAAGAACAATTCACAATATATGTTAAATTAAAATACTGAGCAATTATAAAATGAGTGACTGAGTTCAGTGTAAGTCAGAGAGATTAACAAATAGTACATCTCAAAGGACAGAACTTCATAAAGCTTCCTTATACACACTGATTATTAGTAATAAATGAATGACTAAAACGGTAACATTTTTATGCTTGACCATTTATTTATTTGAAAGTAAGGAAGTAAAATAAATAAGAAATGAAAAAACATATAATTACTAAAACAGAAAAAAAGGCAAATATATGTAATTAAATTTACTGTTTTATGAACCATTAATGAAGAAACCTAGATGCATCCACTCCTAAACTAAGAAGTGGGTAAGACAGAATTATCATTGACAACTTTAAAGGGTATAGTCAGCCTCTAGTAGTGTGATACAATAACTTTTTAATTCTCTTCTCATATACTTTTGTCACCTCCTATGAGGTTTTTGGGGCTTCTCATAGGGCATTATCATTGATGGTTGTCTGTGTTTAAAGGGTGAATTTAGACACACCATTTCCATAATGGTCTATTCAACAAAAGACCTAGGAAATTTTTTAAAAAGAGTGACGAGTTCTTCATATTAACATCCAAAATACACAAGTATTTATCTAATGTCAGCAAACCAAATACCAAATACAATTTCCATACTTGACTTTAAATAAGTGGCATTCTGTCTAAACCAATTTTAGTTAAGTAGGGCTGTTAAGGGCGGCCTGAGTTTTATTTGTCTGCACATGTAAATTTATTACTATTCTGTAGTATGAAATTAAAAAAAAAATCTGGCATTATAATACATTTAAAATCTTCTTTGAGACCAATCACTTCCACAGTCCTTGAGGCAGTTATTCATTAATTGCAGTAAACTGATGATTTTGCCCTATTGTCACAAATATGACACAAACCAGATTATGCTTGTTTTGATTTTGGAGTGTTCATATAGCAGTTCTAATTAACAATCAAATAGAGATTCAACTCTCCTCAGGCAAACCTAGAAAATCTTTGAGGGAAGAGAAAGTTGTTAGTTGTCACTGAATTGTGCTTTTTATTTTTTTCCTTTGCTCTCTCAAATGTCAAAGTGATAAATCAGGAATTTGAAAACCATATCCAAGAGAGGCAAGCACATGTTGTGGCATGCTTATGCCAACACTGCATCAAGATTCACACCAGCACAAAGACTCCTCAATTGAGGTGCTGTTCAACCTACCATTGAGATGCAAGGCACTGACTTGCTCTTACTGTCACTTTCAGTCACTCATTCAGGTTCAGCAGGGACCCATCAGATATAAAGATCAAATGACAAACTAAGCCTCTATCATGAGTTGCTACAGCATAGGCGCATCACTATGTCCACTTTATGTCATTTTGACAGGGCTTGTCACACAAAGCTACAGACTGGTATTAACAAACATCAATAAATTATTTTTTAAAAAGGTTATTCACTATGTACTTTCATAGGGGAGTATCAAGGACAATCAAAGGAAAATCACTTAAACAAATACTAGCAAAAAAAAATTCAGTTGAAAACAAAAGATTTTTTTAAAAAATATCACTATCACTATGAACGTGATATCCATCTTCCCATCTGTCCCCTTAAAAACTCCTCATTGGTGAAAGCAAATGCAACATCACAGATATATTTTGATGTCAGGGCCCCTCCTGAAGTCACACAAGCTTGTCTGCATGTATGACCTGTGGATCATCTATTACTGAGTCTTGTGTTCCATTTTGTTTCCTTTCCCCTTTCTAGGTATCCAATGAGCTTCAAAGGGATACAGGAAAACAAAGCTGAATATCAATTTTGGTGTCACCTCTTCCTGAAGTAATTCTAAGAGGCATAAAAATGTTAATTCATGTGAGAAAATGGCTGAAATATTTACATGGAATTTGAATCTCCTGAGAACCAGTCTTCTTGAAAATTCCTTGAAAAGTGGCAAATTGTATTTGTATGTCTGTCTCATCACTGTCTCACCTCACATTTACTACCATTTACATATGCAGGAATATTCGATCAAAGTTTAAATGCACAATGGTACCAGTGGAAGGCAACACACAAGAGATTATATGGCATGAATGAAGAAGGATGGAGGAGAGCAGTGTGGGAGAAGAATATAAAAATGATTGAACTGCATAACCGAGAATATAGCCAAGGGAAACATGGCTTCACAATGGCAATGAATGCTTTTGGTGACATGACCAATGAAGAATTCAGGCAGGTGATGAATGGCTTTCAAAACCAGAAGCACAAGAAAGGGAAAGTGTTCCAAGAACCTGTATTTGCTGAGATCCCCAAATCTGTGGATTGGAGAGAGAAAGGCTATGTAACTCCTGTGAAGAATCAGGGTCAGTGTGGTTCTTGTTGGGCTTTTAGTGCAACTGGTGCTCTTGAAGGACAGATGTTCCAGAAAACTGGCAAACTTGTTTCATTGAGTGAGCAGAACCTGGTGGACTGCTCTCAGCCTCAAGGCAATGAGGGCTGCAATGGTGGCCTAATGGATAATGCCTTCCAGTATGTTAAGGACAACGGAGGCCTGGACACAGAGGAGTCTTATCCGTATCTTGGAAGGGACTCAGAGCCCTGTAACTACAAGCCTGAGTGTTCTGCTGCCAATGACACCGGCTTTGTGGACATCCCTCAGCGGGAGAAGGCCCTGATGAAGGCAGTGGCAACTGTGGGGCCCATCTCTGTTGCTATTGATGCAGGCCATCAGTCGTTCCAGTTCTATAAATCAGGCATTTATTATGATCCAGACTGCAGCAGCGAAAACCTGGATCATGGTGTTCTTGTAGTTGGCTATGGCTTTGAAGAAACGGATTCAAGTAAAAAATTTTGGATTGTCAAGAACAGTTGGGGTCCAGAATGGGGCTGGAGTGGCTATGTAAAAATGGCCAAAGACCAGAACAACCACTGTGGAATTGCTACGGCAGCCAGCTATCCCACTGTGTAAGCTGGTGGATGGGGTATTAGAGGACTTAAGGACAGCATATCTGGAGGAATTTTTATCTTAAAACTGACCAAACCCTTATGTAACATAAGACACTTGAATCATTGAAGATCCAAGTTGTGATTTGAATTCTGTGACATTTTTATAAGGGTAAAACTTTACCACTACCTTAATTGCTGTTATAAATAGCTTTATAATGTTGAAGACTCATTACTTAATTCTAAGACTTTTGAATTTTCATTTTTTCAAAGGATATATAAAACTTTACCTTTTAAAATAAATTTTAACTTCAGTGGGTTCTAGTCAGTTGGAACATTTTTGTAACATGCTGTAACTCTTGTACTGTGTGTGAGATAAGCAAAAAAAAAAAAAACCCACAAAAAACAGTCATCAGAGCCAAGAACATAAAAACTTCAGTCATTAAAAAGGATTTAAGTTTCGGGGCGCCTGGGTGGCGCAGTCGGTTAAGCGTCCGACTTCAGCCAGGTCACGATCTCACGGTCTGTGAGTTCGAGCCCCGCGTCAGGCTCTGGGCTGATGGCTCAGAGCCTGGAGCCTGCTTCCGATTCTGTGTCTCCCTCTCTCTCTGTCCCTCCCCCGTTCATGCTCTGTCTCTCTCTGTCCCAAAAATAAATAAACGTTGAAAAAAAAAAAAAATTTAAAAAAAAAAAAAAAGGATTTAAGTTTCAATAATGTGTGTGTGGGGGGAGGGGTGGGGGGGTTCAAAACAAATTCCCCCAAGATGTACCACTTTGGCATGTGAATATTTTGAGCTGAAAACAATCAAGGCCCAAAAGACTCAGGAAGAAACTTTGACCTTCTCTCTAACTGCCTAAAACAATTTAGATAAAGGACCTGCTCCAGGAATGGAACTGTCACCAAAGATAACCACATTATAAAATGAAATAGGGGTGGTAGACAGGGAGGAATTTAGCAGTCTGTTTGTTAAAATTCCTCTCAATGTCATATTGTTTCTGTGTGGGCCAGCAAATATTTGTGTATCAGATATTTACTCTTTCTCATCCTCCTATGAACTGCCTTTCTTCCCTTTGAAGTCCTGGGCCCTCACCTCCTTCTCTTTAGTTCAGGATGACACATATACCTCATCTTGCCTGACTTATCATTGAAATTTCTCACGTTTATGTGAATTCCCTGTACATACATAATTAAATTTTATTTTCTCCTATTAATCTGTATCAAGTTAAATTAATTCTTAGAACAGCCAGAAGCACTTTCAAGGATAAAGGAAATTTTTTTTCTTCCCCAACAATAACATGTTTCCCTAAAACAACAAATATAATAATTTTAATACCTATTGTTACAGAAAAAATGTTTATTTAAATAAAAAACAGTATCAATAAACTTAAAACAGTGTGGCTATACAATGATAAACAGATAAAACTATAAAATGTTTAAGTTATATGTGAAATTGCTGATGACTCGTTTTTACCTTAAAAATGCTAGTTTCATTTGGTTTTATATAATTTTAAAATATGCTCCATATGAGTAATGTCTTCAAAGATTTTGTGTGCATTAATTATGTTGTAAAAAGGATCATTCCTTTGCATGACTAAACATTTAGGTAAATGATTATTTTTCAAAATCCTTTCAAAGTAGGAAACTTTATCAAATTGTCTACAAAACTGCTTTGCTGTATTTATCTACTCTCCCTTCACATTTGTGTATCTATAGAAAAGCTTGATGCCATTTAGAAAGTGCATCTAATTAATACAGTATATCACTTGTAGAAAATAAAAATCCATTTTGTACAACTTGAGAAATAAACTTCAGCTTGGTTGGGAATTCAAACATTGTTAGTGAAGCTTTATTTGCCAGAAAACAGGTAAACTTTCCTCAGAAGTCAAAGCTTGAGCCAATTATGCTGGAAGACACAATTCTCTAACCAGAGCAGTTACAACTGAGAAATCATTAAGGACTCTGGTCTATGAAATCCAGCTCAGTGGTTAGAAGTAGGGCTTGCAAAGATGCCTTTCTGATAACCAAATCCTTTATTACTTTATGAATAAATGTTAACCCCTTGACAAGAGTGACAGTGTAGGATATCTTCTGGATGGGAGTATGAAGTAGTTACAGTTCACAAACAGTGGGATTCTCTGGTCTCATGGCACAGGTAGTGTTAACAGTAAGTTACAAGTACACATATCTTTATCCTTAAATGCCAAATTATCAGAAGTGTATAGGTATTTGCAAGGGTGGAAATGCATTAAAGATTACCCTCCCCTCTGCCTTACTTTTGGCATATTTTCAAAGTCTTATGAAAGTGGACCAACCTTGGTAACTTTTTACAATAATACTTGTTAATTACCCATCTAGATCTTTATTATGAAAAATTATATCCTTAAGTTTTTAATTTTTACATTTATTCTCTGGAAATAATAACATGGAGTTCTAGTAATCAAGGTCCACTTATCTATGGCCAACACCGAGTGCCCCATCTACCAGCAGAAGAGACCAAAACCAAGTCCTTTACATGGCACCATTATCCAAGATAATCAACCAGCTAGCTGGTATCAGGTTGATTACACTGAACCACTTCCAACATAGAAAGGGCAGTGTTTTGTTCTTGGAAAAAAACACTTACTCTGGAAAGGGATCTTCCATCCTTGCATGCAATGCTTCTGCTAAAACTACAATCCATGGACTTTAGAATGCTTTATCCACCATCATAGCATTCAACACATTATTTCTGAACAAAGAAGTTACTTCACAGCAAATGAAATGTAGCAATGGGCCCATGTTCATGAAATGCACTGGTTTCACCATGGTCTCCATTATCCAGAAGCAGCTGTCTTGCTAAAATGGTAAAATGGCCTTTGAAGATCAGTTATAGCACCAGCAAACCAGTAAGATCAGTCTAGCTTCCAATAATTTGCAAGGTTGGGGCAATGTCCTCCAGGACACTGTGTATGTTTTAAATCAGCATAACAGTGTTTTTTTCTCTCATACCTATGATCTAGGAGTGCAGGAATCAAGTGGTGGAAATGGGAGTGGCTCCATAGATTTTTTAGCTGAAGTGATCTACTACCAAAATTTTCATTTCCTTTCCTACCAATTTAGGACCTGATGGTCTAGAGGTCTTAGTTCCAAAGCAAGTATTGCTATCATCAGGAAACACAACCATGACCACTAAATTGGAAGTTGAGACTGTCATTCGGCCACTTTGGGCTTCTGCATGCCTCTGAATCAACAGGCAAAGAAGAGTGTTAAATTACTAAATTGGCTGGGACAATTGATACTACCAAGGGGAAAATGTGTTGCTCTCATACAGTGGAAGTAAGGAAGAGTATGTCAGGAATACAAGATATCCCATAAGGTGACTTAAAGTGGTACCATGTCCTATGATTAAAATCAATGAAAAACTACAACAACACAATTCAGGCTAGACTTCTAATGGTCCAGAACCTTCAAGACCATTAGATGTGAGTCACCTACTAGGCAAAGAACCACAACCAGCTGAGGTTGTTGCTCAGGGTAAAGGGGATATGGAGTCAGGGGTAGAAGAAGGTGGCTATAAAATACCAGCTATATCAAATGACCAGTTGCAAAACTGAGAAGAGCTATGTGAAATGGTTAATTTCATATGTCAACTTAGCTGGGCCAGTTGAGGCCCAGATATTTCATCAGGCATTATTTTAGATATTTTTGTGCAGATGATTTTTGGATGAGATTAATATTTAAATTGGTGGATTCTGAATAAAGCAGATAAACTCTGTAACATGGATCAGCCTCATCCAATCAGTTGAAGGCCTTAACAGAACAAAGAATGACCTTCCCCAAGCAAGTAATACAGCCAGCAGACTACTTTTGAAGTAGAACTTCAACTCTTTCCTGAATCTCATCTGCCAGCTCACTGCATCATATTTGGGACTCACCAAGCCACCGCAATCATGTGAGCCAATTCCTAAAATAAATCCCAATCTCTCTTTCCCTCTCCCAGTCTTTCCCTCTCTGCTCCACCAACCCTCCCCCTCTCTTGTCTGGAGAACCCTAATACATTTTGAATATTTATTCCTTCTTTTGTTATGAATACATCTAGTTATATATATTAACACAGTATTTTATTTTCTTCCCTCTCTTTTTCCCTTATTATTTAACACAAGATACATGAATAGCAGCTAATTTTATACCATAGAACTGAAGTTCCTGAATACCAAAGAAGAAGACTGAACATTATCCTCCTATGGAGAAAGGATTAGCATGTCTTTAGTTGTATGTGAGACAGCCATATCATCTAAGGCAGAAGTATGGTATCATTATCTTTATTTAGAGATTAATATATTTTAAGGAGATTTTTGTACGGGTGACAAATTGACCAGGGTTAGATCATGAATGTCAATTTTGTGTTTCCACTTGGTTAGCCCACAGTATCCAGTCATTTAATCAAACCTTGTTTCATTGTTTCTGTGAAGGTATTACATAGATGTTGTTAAACTCCAGCTTGAAGTAAGGGAGATTATCCTAGATATCTGGATGGGCTCGATTAAATTAGTAGAATGTTCTTAAGAACTGAGGTTTCCCTAGAAAGGAGAAATTCTGCCTGGACTGGATGCTTCATTTTGTGCCAGAGTTCCAGTCTGATCTTTCTCACGGCCTGTTACTTGGATTTAATATTTGACTAGCCAGTCCCTACAACAACATGAAGCTATGCTTTAAAATATATCTCTTAATACATATTTCCTAGTGGTTCTATTTCTCTGGTTGAAGAGAACCAGCAGGAAATATGTATTATTTCCAATGGATCCAACAATAAACACTGAAACAAATGGAAGGTAAGGTGCCAGTCTTTAAAATGTTCAACTGAAGTATTATGTAAATCTCACATCACCATACTGTTTGAAATTCACTTTCATTCCTTAAGATATGTGTTTTGTTTTTTTTTTTTTTAATTTTTTTTTTCAACGTTATTTATTTTTGGGACAGAGAGAGACAGAGCATGAACGGGGGAGGGGCAGAGAGAGAGGGAGACACAGAATCGGAAACAGGCTCCAGGCTCCGAGCCATCAGCCCAGAGCCTGACGCGGGGCTCGAACTCACGGAACGTGAGATCGTGACCTGGCTGAAGTCGGACGCTTAACCGACTGCGCCACCCAGGCGCCCCTAAGATATGTGTTTAAGTGGCTGTTCATATTTTTTGACAGTGTTTATCAAGGTCAATTAATCAGATGCTCCATTACCAAAAGTTAAATACCCATAATTTATAATACATAGTACTTATCCAGCCTTATTGAACTACCTAGGACATCTAATACAAGGTTGAATAGTATGATGTGAGCAGGTATCTTTGCCTTTGGGGGAAAATCATCTCTACTTCTTAAGGTGATTATGTACTATTTTCTCCCTATCCTGTTAATGTGATAAATTATATTGAGTTTCAGATATTAAATCAACCTTGAATCCCTGGTATAAAATCTACTTGGTCATGAATCTTTTCATATGATCCCACATTCCATTTCCTACTATTCTGATTAGAAGTTTGTGTCTACATTCATGTTCCTTAGACACTGTATCATCCAAATCCCAAGCCACTGGATGCTCCCTCCACTTCATGACATCTCTTCTCTTCTAAATATTATTCCTATCTTAAATGTTATGGTAATTTCCTTGCTTTCTATAGATTTGTTACATAAATATGTAGAAATCATATATTATTTAATGCTGCCTATACCTAATTTCTATGAATGGAATAATGTGTTTTTCCAAGGCTTTCCTTTTTGCTTAACGTGTTTTTGAAATTCATTCTTTTTATCTTATTTAGCTATAGTCATTCATTTCCAATACTACATAATATTTTGTTGCTTGAACATATCATTTATTATTTATAATACTGATGAAGATTTGGGTTGTTTTTGCTATTGCTTTTGTAATGAATATGTTTCTGTAGGTCCCCTAATGCATGTGAAATGATTCCTGTAGGTTATACACCTAAGAATTGGATTGCTGGAAACCAATGATACTCATGTTTAAATTTATAATGAATGACAAATTGTTTCCAATATGGTTACCAATTTTCAGATTCACCAACAATATATGAAATTCAATATAAAAATCAAATCTTTCTGAAACTCCAATCATATCTATGTTGAAACTTAACCTTCTATGTAAATTAATGATTCCTTGTGTGCATAACTGCCTGCATGATGATCAAATATTTGTATTTGTCTTTGAATGAATTTATACTTTCTTCACTTGAGTTTAATATACTGAGTAAAACTATTCACTGAATTTCTATTACCAATTATACAAATACATAAATGTATTTCACTCTTCACGTTCTATTTGATTTATTTGATTCTATTTGAAATCCGTCTTCTTTCACTTTCTACCATCAATATACCTCAATTTTATATCAAAGGCCTCTACTGACTCTTCTATTTACCTTAGCTGTTTTCACTCAAAATTGACTGATTCCAAAAAAAAAAAAAATTGCCTCCTTTTCTTTCCTCTTTTGTTTTTATTTTTTTTTTTTTCCTTTTTTTTTTTTTTTTTTTTTTATTTTTTTATTTATTTTTTTTTATTTTTTTTATTTTTTTTAATATATGAAATTTACTGTCAAATTGGTTTCCATACAACACCCAGTGCTCATCCCAAAAGGTGCCCTCCTCAATACCCATCACCCACCCTGCCCTCCCTCCCACCCCCCATCAACCCTCAGTTTGTTCTCAGTTTTTAACAGTCTCTTATGCTTTGGCTCTCTCCCACTCTAACCTCTTTTTTTTTTTTTTTTCCCTTCCCCTCCCCCATGGGTTTCTGTTACGTTTCTCAGGATCCACATAAGAGTGAAACCATATGGTATCTGTCTTTCTCTGTATGGCTTATTTCACTTAGCATCACACTCTCCAGTTCCATCCACGTTGCTACAAAAGGCCATATTTCATTTTTTCTCATTGCCACGTAGTATTCCATTGTGTATATAAACCACAATTTCTTTATCCATTCATCAGTTGATGGACATTTAGGCTCTTTCCATAATTTGGCTATTGTTGAGAGTGCTGCTATAAACATTGGGGTACAAGTGCCCCTATGCATCAGTACTCCTGTATCCCTTGGATAAATTCCTAGCAGTGCTATTGCTGGGTCATAGGGTAGGTCTATTTTTAATTTTCTGAGGAACCTCCACACTGCTTTCCAGAGCGGCTGCACCAATTTGCATTCCCACCAACATAGACCAATGGAATCGAATAGAAACCCCAGAACTAGACCCACAAACGTATGGCCAACTCATTTTTGACAAAGCAGGAAAAAACATCCAATGGAAAAAAGACAGTCTCTTTAACAAATGGTGCTGGGAGAACTGGACAGCAACATGCAGAAGGTTGAAACTAGACCACTTTCTCACACCATTCACAAAAATAAACTCAAAATGGATAAAGGACCTGAATGTGAGACAGGAAACCATCAAAACCTTAGAGGAGAAAGCAGGAAAAGACCTCTCTGACCTCAGCCGTAGCAATCTCTTACTCGGCACATCCCCAAAGGCAAGGGAATTAAAAGCAAAAGTGAATTACTGGGACCTTATGAAGATAAAAAGCTTCTGCACAGCAAAGGAAACAACCAACAAAACTAAAAGGCAACCAACGGAATGGGAAAAGATATTTGCAAATGACACATCGGACAAAGGGCTAGTATCCAAAATCTATAAAGAGCTCATCAAACTCCACACCCGAAAAACAAATAACCCAGTGAAGAAATGGGCAGAAAACATGAATAGACACTTCTCTAAAGAAGACATCCGGATGGCCAACAGGCACATGAAAAGATGTTCAACGTCGCTCCTCATCAGGGAAATACAAATCAATACCACACTCAGATACCACCTCACGCCAGTCAGAGTGGCCAAAATGAAGAAATCAGGAGACTATAGATGCTGGAGAGGATGTGGAGAAATGGGAACCCTCTTCCTCTTTTGTTTTTAATATGATGTCAAGAAAGTAATTTGGTACTGCTTTCCCTATGTTAATAGGCTTCCTTAACTGCCTCTAGTATTTTGTCAAATCTCTCTATTCTCACATTTTCTCTTTCAGATTTCCTACCATTATTATTTGTAGTTCATTTATAAAATATTGTTCATTAAATTTGCTCTGAAATCTTAAAGTTTTGAAAAAAGTCTTCATCTCTTTTAATCTATTTCAATTTAGTTAATATGAGAATCATTGGGCACCTGTTATTTTTTTTAATATTAGAATATTTTAACCATTTTCCTCATTCCTGATGTGAAACTAAAGAGTTTATAGGCATGACCTCGTTTAAAAAAATTCTAAAGTGTGTCATTTCCTTTCACATGGTTTATCTACAAACAATGCTACACTTTCCTTACAGTACCCAGAACTGGTAAAGCTTTGAAAGATTTGTCATATCACACTTAAAAAATCTGACATATTGCTAGGCAGGCAAATGCTCTGCATGTAACACTAGTCTGAGTAACCAAATACAACATAATGTGATATAGGATTACATATGCTCTTTTTGAGAAAAAAAAATTTTCCATTGAAGGTGACAATAATGGGTATGTTGTGTCTGTGCTAGATATTTAATAGGAGGCTAAAAAGCAATGGAAGAGAGAAGAGAAATTAGAAATTCAAAACGACTGATTTCTAGGATTAATAATAGTCATTTGTTATTGTTCCTAGGAAACAGTAAAACCTAATACATTACTTCACCTTTCATTGTTTTTTAGTCAATATAGTTTATAATTCTGAAATGTAAATAAAACGGTATATTGTGATAGGTTAGTCAATAAAAGTTGCATTAAAAATGTACCTTAAATGCACAACTCAGCAGTTAATATGCCAGAATGCTATTAATTCAAAAGTTCATTTATTTGAAGCAAACTTTCATATGAAATTAGATTATAGGTGTTAGCTATGTGGAATGACGCTATTTTTGATGTGGATATTAGGAATCTATGCGGGGAATCACTAAGTGTCTAAGGGAAAAGAAGACATGAAAGCTATAATAGAAGTTCAAAATGCTGTAGCTTAATCAAGTTGTAAGCTTATCTGCTAGTTTATTTCTTTATTCCATTCAATTTATTCATTTATTCATCCATTCATTATCCCTTCTATAAAAGTAGCATAACTCATTTAAGCAGAATAATGGACAATATCCTGGAATATATGTTTTCATAGGATCCTATGACATTATTTGTTAAAGACTCATGGGGTACTCTTCTATATTTTTACTACGTTTTCTTTGATTAATGGGGTCACTAGTACAACAAATAATTTATAGTATCAATTATGATCAAATGAGTGACTTTATATCTTCATGTTCATATTACATTGTAATACAGTGGGGTAGAACTGACATACTCTAAACCAAAAACTTTATTAAAATCACAAATAATTACATTCATTTCTCTAAGCAAAGACAATAAGAAACAAGTCAATCTGCTCTGTTTAATATGTCTGATTACTACTAAAGCTGTTTTACTCTACAATTAAGCAAACAAATTACTTATTAAAATACTTAAAATTATTCTTCATGATTCTCAAATGTGTGTTGATTGCAAACATTAATATCTCTGTCTGGAAACTTAACCATGTTTTGCCCTTTGACAAAATTACTTCTAACAAGAGAGATGAGTTACTCTTAAAGCTCAAAGTTTTCCTGTAAGCTGATCAAATTTAGATAACAAATTCTAAAATGATTTTAAATAACATTCAAATAAATATTTTACACATGGTACCTAGCTGGTTTAAAAAAAGTCTGAAAATTAAAATCATTTTGAGAATAAACTTTATTTATATATTTAAACTTAAAATATTAGACAATTTCTATGGGGGAAAAGTCATAAATTACTAAACATATTTAGAGTTTTTACTTGCACACAGAGATTCATATTTTAGAATTCTGCCGCATGTTTGGACAAGTTAGCACAAGATTGAGCTGCCAATCTCCATTGAGATGTCAGGGGCTGAAATAGGAGACATTTTGTATGTCAGTGCTGGACTGCTGTATCATGACCATGGACATGTTTGTATATTGCCAGTCCATGCTATCTATTCTTGGCACCACTGAATATAATAAATCTTCACCTCAGAGACTGTAAAATGCATTATATAGCTTCTCTTTAAAAAATACTACTACTGCTTCCTATAAAACACAACTGCTTGTAAAACCTAAATGTTGCAGCAACAATAGACTTCCTGCCAAATAAAGTGTGACCGAGAAAAAGTAATTGACTTTACTAGCAATGCTATGAGCTTTAGATGAAGTGTATTTGTATAAAACTTAAGAACCTGTCTTATAAAAACATTTTACCAAGTAAAGTTTGATTAAGAAACGCTTTTATTCTAATAACTTAGAAAAGACTATTTCGATATTCAAATAGGGTTATCCAATATTTAGAAAGTGGATTTTATTCCATTATGAACTTTTAAAAAATGCCTTCATTTTGGCACCCTCTGAGTTCATAATTATGTAAAAGTGTGACTGGATCTATTATGAATTCCTACTCTTCCAAGGCTTAGAAATGTCATGAACATTACTCTGATTAATAAGTAGAGAATAATTCCCTATACCCATTCTGGAGAAAGTTTTCCCTTCACTCATTCTTGTAATCCATGTCTGTCATCAGGTTCACTCAGAAACGACAAGTGTTAACCTAAGCTTTCACATAAGTTAAACCTTTCTTCAATTTTTATCATTTCTTTTTTATGAACATGTGCTATCATTACCACTATCCCAACCTTTTAGAGATAACATGTAACTGGCTTAAAACAGCTAAGTAACTTTAAAAATAGATATTCTTCAGTTTCTACAACTAATACACTGTTCTGTATTTAAAAGAGGACCCAAATAAAAATGTATCTTTCAAAAATGCAAGCTTCCATCACTAATCAGTTGTGCATGACATAGTTAAACTTAAGCCTTATTATAATGCTGTACTTCAGTTTGAGTCAAGGTTGCTCACCACAGATTAGATAGCATGGGGAAATTAATAATGATGTTTTGAAAATTCTGTTCCCTCACCAGTAGATACATAGCAAATTTTAAACATGTGTTTTTGGTGAGATAGAGGAAGGCTTCTTGAGACATTTTCCAATTATAAGAGAACTTTACATTGTGTGCCACATATATGGGAACTAAAGAACTGTTTTCCCCCTTAAGCACTTAACTCTAACCACCTTGGGACCCAAATACATTTTTAGGTACTCATAAGGGGTATATATTTGAAGTACTGAAACTAATGAGTTAGATTACATTAAACCAGTGAGTGAGTTCGTATAATGAAACTCAGGGTAGGTTATATTCCTTTCTCCAACAAATATGAGATTAACAGTTGATAATATACTATAATAAATATTTGAGGGCAAAACGTAGGATGGTAGTTAGCACTTGGAATGCTCAAGATTTTATTTTCAAGTCCAAATGACTGGCAAAGTTTTTGGTTGCCAAAGTTGATCTTAGACTTGAAAATATATGATTATCAAAATAAAGGCTGAGTCTAACACCTTTTAACAGAAAGAAATGAAATGTTCATGTAAGATAGGTGCAAAATAATATTCTTGGCAGTTCAGGCACTCATTTTCTTAATTACAGCCAATAGCAACATTTTTGTCAAATAAAAAATATTTTATCAAGTTTCTTGGTTGAATTAATTTAGACTCCTCCTTTTTTTTAAAATAAAGGTAATTACAAATGTTAATCTCCCTAATGAATTCAGAGATAATTTGCTCTTGACAATTATCACTCAGAAGTGGTAATTTAACTCCACTGGATTTGATGACATTGAATCCACTGGTGCTTCACTAATATTTTAACTAAAGCTGGGAGAGTGACCTACACTAATTACAAAAGAAGAACAGTTCAGAATAGAAAGATATTAAGGTTCTAGAAGAAAACACATGATATTACAATTGATATATTGTTAAAGAATTATAAATTGGGACTATTTTGGTGAGAACCAAACAAATTTTTCTACAAAGTTTTTCAGACCCAACGTTAATGTACAAACAAAATGAACTTGGTATGTTATTGTCTACATTCACTTTTTACATGCAGGTAGAAATTAGGTAGAAAGAGTAGATATTGAAATCACTGGATCAAATCCTTTCCTGGCTGCACCTTTCACACTATTTTCACTTTGACCAAGTCACTTTTGCCTATGTTACCCCAATGGTCAGTTTCCTCATCTCTAAAGAGGAGATTCAAAAAAAAAAAAAAACCTACTTCATTATATGACAATTTCAGTTCAATTTATTTAAGAAATTCTTTCTCGACTAGGTTATCACTATCTGAATTATTACTATTATTATTAGAGTTGTCAATTTTATACTTTATTCAATAATAAAACACAGGTGTGCAGATATTACTGTTAAAAAGAATTGTTAAAAATATTCTAGTCACAAATTTTAAAGTGGTGTCTAAAATTTAAATTTTAAGTACAGATAGGTGAAACTACGGCATTATTTAAGCACTGATACCTATGAAACATAAATACCATAATAAACTGGTATCAACGCCATTCCTTCACAAACATACAAGCTATATTTTTTTAATAGTAGGAAATTTTATACCATTAATTTTGTCTCTGAACTTTCATTCTCATTCCAGTTCTGCAATACTGATTTATCCTAATGTAATAATGATTTATACTTTAAGGTGTATATTACCCATCCTATCATTCTCCTCCTCAGATACTTATTTTTAAAATTTGAGTTCCTATAACCACAAGGTCCTATGTATCTTTTAGATTAACTCTTCATCACAAGTATTATTAGCACTTTATGTAAAATAGCAAAATATATGACTGTGGATGACTTGCTTGAAGCAATTGTGGAAACATTCCTTTATTTGCCATTCTGGACATATTTACACATCAGGCTAGGTACTGATGTGAGTTTTGAGCCTTTTTTGATGATCCTTTTTTTAAGGATCACTATTAAAGGGGGAGATGGGAAAGGAGAACCTGTAGGCTAGACAAGTTTTCAGGCAGACCAATTTTATAAAAGAACAGACTACAAATAAATTTTAAGAATATGATATCTGATTTCTTTAAACCTATTAATACTTTAATAGCCCTTTTGGTAAAATTTTGGAGACTGCCAATGGTACAAATTTGAAAAACATTTTCCTAACACTCAGTTGCTCTGTCAAAACAACAAAGCCCTCATGCCCTACACAGATTCTGAATAGTCAATAATTTTTCCAGTCTGTTTTCATCAATGGTCTCAGCAGTAACTGAAATACAGTAATGTAATTCAAGAAAGGTTAAGTAGACCTAGGTAAGTTCACCCTAAGTAGAATCCAGACACATTAATCATGGAGAGAACACTGGTATATTTCCAAGCCCCAGCCATTCTAATTCTAATTCAGAGGTTTATAAGTCTCTGAAACAGAGGGATGGGAAAAGCCACCATTACAATTAACAGAAAATAGTAATTATTGAAAAATTTACCACATAGGGGCTTCGGAAGATGTTCTAGAAGCCTCTGAGTTTTAAATCAATATACAGCACTAAGGAACTGACTTCTCTATGACATTGAGTCCAAAGAGCAGACTGAGACCAAGAAATCTCTGACAACATTGTTGTGGAGACCTCCACAATAATTCTGTAATACGATAAAGACAAGATTAAACTTAGAAACACACACACATTAGAAAACATTTTTAGTTCTCTTTGTTGTGTGTATATTTCAAGTGCAGAGTGTAATTGACATACAATATCCTATCAGGTTCAGGTGTATATCACAGTGATATGATATTTTTATACATAACAAAATGATAACCACGATAAGTTCAGTTATCCTTAATTGTAGTCACCTTTTCAGAGGAAGCAGAAGAAGCGCAGAATTCCAGTGTAACTTAAAACGTATATTCTTTCAGACCTCTGTCTTTTGTAAGACCTTTGAATCACCCTAATTATAAAGGCACTAAATGCTCTTTTGTGGCTCTTGATTTGTATTCACAGATTTTGGGGTGAAAGGCAAGAAAATGAGTCATCACCTAAATGAAAGTTCTCATTTGAAGAACAATAAACCAGTAAGCCTACAACAGTAAATGCCATTTCCAAGATTACACAGGTAATGGCAAAACAGAATTTAGAATGTTAGAACTTTTTCCCTTTGTCTTAATGCTAAAGTAGTATTTCTCAAAGTACGGTCTCCAGACCAGCAGTATCAAAATCAACTAGGAATTTGTTAGAAATGCAAATTTTATGGCCCCACCCCAGACTTGTTGGCTCTGAAACTCTGGGTCTGGGACTTGGTAATCTTTGTTTTACCCAGCCTTCCAAGTGATTATGATATAATGTTTGAGAACCACTGTTTAAAAAATAGAAATCAAAACTACAAAAGAATTTTTAACAGTTATATCTTAAATGGCCTTGGCTTTGATACACTGAGGCAATGTCTATATCCTGCCTTTGGAAGGCCACTGGGCACTATCTTGTCACAAAACACATGTGCCATGAAATGTTAAATGTTGACCTATAAACATTAGTTTTTGAGTCCATCTCTCATTCATTTCAATACTATTTGGATTTTTTAAAAAATTACAGAATTTGATTTTAACAACGCCTTTTATGTTTATTAAAGGTCTATATAAAAAAGAAATGATGGGAACAAACAACAACCAGAAGGCAAGGAGGATGGTACCTCAACTCTTAACACATAAATATAACAAGATATCTTTTATATGTGATACAACCAGAGACTACCCTACTATCAGCCCTTCAGGGACAAACCTTATACTCACAAGTGGGAAATATTTCAAGAGGCTATCTGAAGGAGAAAATCTGATCATGTATATTTTCAAACCAAAAAAAAATTTTTTTAAGTTAAATGTACATTTGAAAAATAAAATGGGGCGCCTGGTAGCTCAGTAGGTTAAGCCTCCAACTTCAGCTCAGGTCATGATCTCACGGTTCATGAGTTATAGCCCCACATTGGGCTCTATGCTGACAGCTCAGAGCCTGCAGCCTGCTTCAGATTCTGTGTCTCCCTCTCTCTCTCTGCCCCTCCCCTACTCATGCTCGGTCTCTCACTCCTTCAAAAATAAATAAACATTAAAAAAAAAAAAAGCAAAACAAGACAGCCATAATAATTGTTCAAAAGAAAAAAAGTGAGAATGATCCTAACATTCTACAAAGGGATTCTGATGTCAGAATTAAATTTTTGTTTTTTAAAATATGTGGCATAAAATAGTTTAATTATGAAGGGGCTGATTTCCTCATCAGTACTACAGAGTATGTATACACTACTAAGAGAAAAGAACAAAATACTTTAAGGTGTGAACAACTGTTTAATGTGTAGTAATCTCTACTACTCTGCTACTAAAACTATAATCATATTTCTAATCAAATAGAAAACTTAAATTCTTATTGTCTAATGCTTATTAAATTATTCCTGTCACTCAAAACATTGTTGTATCATTTCACAATATAAGCAGAAAATTAGTATACAATATAGACTATCAGTACATTAAAAAATGATATTCTTTAAAATGGTCAAAATGTGACATTTAGAAGTCTTCTTTATAGCCAAGAAATTTTAATCATGAAACATGTCGTAATTGAATGAGTAAATTACCTAAAAATGCATTTAGGAATTATGATTCTTTTCCCTAAAAATGAACACATCCACACACCTTTCTCATTCCCATTTATTTTTACAACTCAATAAATTTAAAGACACATAAAGAAAAATGAATACTGGCTCTTTAGACATCTTTTCCATATGCTTCCAATATACAATTTGGAAGTCAAAAGAATGGTTGGTAGCTAAATTACTGAATATATTTCCTTGCAGTAAAAAGAAAAGTGCCTTTGTAGAAATGCTGTGGAATTTTTCTATTAAACATGGAGGAATAATTTCTTACCATCTGTAGCATTCATTTAAAAAATGTAAACAGTGGTATATTTGCCATCTGTTGGAGAGACTTTTTATGATACTTTTGAATCTGTCATTCAATGGTATCACCAATTTTATCATCTAAGGATGGTGCTTAAAACAATGATCAATGACATTTTTGGTAGCCAGACATGCATGCTGTGGAAATGAAGCAGCAAAGGGCTATAAAGATGGCCAGTAACAGCCATAACAGTTCTGTTAACACCAATAAAACAGTACAGAATAGCTATTTAAAAGCATTTAACATCTTGCTGAAGGTGAATAGAAGAATATCTGGGGAATGAGTACTGCATATCAGCTTACTCCAGGTAGCTATTAAACAGGTAAATTACAATCCCAGCCCTTCCCACATCCTTGGAAACATTCTGAAAAATGATACTTCCCACAGAAATTTTCACCAGGTTTTCTACACAGCCTAATGTTCCAAGATAATTAGTGACCTTCTTTACACATCTAAGGAAGCAAAATATGGACTAATGAAAAGTTTACTGAACAGATATAATCAAAGTATATAGATACAGACATTTCTCTTGATGAAAATGCCAGTGGAACCATTAGGATTTCCTATCCTGAGGTGGCACAAATACTCAAGAAATGGTTAGTACCCATGGAATTAATAGACCTACCACGTTATGAGGCTTGGAATATTTAGACAAGGCCCAAACAAAATCACTCCCTATGACAGCAATTATTTTAAAAGAAAAAAAAAAACATGACTTATTTTCCCTTGAAATCACAAAAAAAACTAAATAATTCTTGGTAATGCTTCACCGCTTGCTATTTTTGGACTGGGAAAGAGTGGTGAAGCAAACAAGAAAGTCAGTAGAAATGAGAACACAACAGGATGGATTCATCTTTAGTGAATCTCGCTGAATGGCAAACAGAGCTTCCAACTATATTGACTGATTTTCAAATTAATGTCTACAAAAATATTTTTTTTCATTCTAGGTTCAGACATTAAACATCTTTATAAAATTCCTTGTTAAAGATGTACTATAGGGATTCCTGTTACATCTGTATGAACTTTTCCTGGAGTTAAGGACTGGGGTTTCCTAAAGCACTTAATAATTCATAATGGTTGTGTATCAGTATAATACAGAATGACTTTGAAATACCATTCATTACTATTAGAAACAGGACTCAGAAATGATCTGCATACAAATCAAAAGTAAGAAAAAATATAGTTAGAAAACATATTAAAACTATACATATAATTAAAATAAATTATGTCATATTCTGGCTATATATTAGTAAAAATATATATATTTAAATAGCCACTTATATCTCCTCTTGTGCACATGGGTTTTTGGAGTAAGTCTAATTTCCCAAAACCCAGATAGAGGTTATGTTTTCTAACAAAATATTGCTAAGTAAATCTGTCACCCCAGAGGACAGTGTGTTATGAAAGTTTAGCTTTCATAATTTACTGATAAATTTATTTGAATACAGTTTATCTGAGTGAAGATACATAGGAGGTTTTTTTTATGCCAAGAAAAATATGACATAATATTTACAGTGTAAACAACTGCAGTAAAATAGCTTGACATAAGATAAATGCATAAAAATCAGTAATTTCCCTAAATAATACAAAGACAGTAGAAACTATAAGAAAAAAAAGAGAACCCATAAATAATGACAACAAAATATGTACAACATCTAGGAACAAGTATAAAAAGGAAAGATGAAAAGTTTGTCAAGAGACAGGACTTAATAAAAGGAGAGATACATCATAGATTTGGATGAGTGATAAATTATAATAGGTTAAGCGCACTTTAAAGTCTCAGGGAAAAATGAGAAAGATGATTCTAAGACCATCTGCAAAAACACTCAAAAATAACTTGGACAGTGTTGAATAGGATAAGGCATAAAAGGAATTTTTTTTGGTCTACTGACTATTTAAACATACAAACAGTTTAACACTGTGGTACTGGTCTAAGATCTGAGAAGCGGACAGAATGAAATAAAATGTCCTGAAATGGATATTAATATATGTTAATACTTACATAAAAGGAAATTATTCAACTTCTATGTTAGAAAAATTATGCTACATTTAGAAGAGAAATAATTAGGGGCGCCTGGGTGGCGCAGTCGGTTAAGCGTCCGACTTCAGCCAGGTCACGATCTCGCGGTCCGTGAGTTCGAGCCCCGCGTCAGGCTCTGGGCTGATGGCTCAGAGCCTGGAGCCTGTTTCCGCTTCTGTGTCTCCCTCTGTCTCTGCCCCTCCCCCGTTCATGCTCTGTCTCTCTCTGTCCCAAAAATAAAAAATTAAAAACGTTGAAAAAAAAAAAAAATTTAGAAGAGAAATAATTAAAATCTTCACCATAAACCACACAAAATAAATCTTTGATGAATATATTAAAGAGTTAAATATGAAGGGTGAAACAATAATAGTCATAGAAGAAAACTATAAACAATTAAATTATCACTGAGATATAATTTTCTAAGTATACCACAGCAACTATTCAATAATATTAAAAGTTTTTTAAATTATGGTACATTAAGAATATACCATAAAACCTAAATGAAAAACTACTAACCATATTTGCAATAAGAATGACAAAGTATTACACTGCTTAATATAAACAACTTTTTAAAAATAATCAGGAAAGCACTATAAAAAAACGGTGTCAGTTAATATGAAAAAACAATTCACAGGGAAAAATGGGAAATAATAAAACATGCAAAATTGTTGGTAATTAAGGAAATGGGGATTAGAACAATGAAAGAGCTTTTTTTCTTGTCACATTATAAAGGTTCAAGAATTTTACATGCTGCAATCTAGTAATTTTACTTGTAGCGATTTTCTTTAAGAAAATAAGCTGAGGTCACAAAAATTATTATAGTATCAAGTAAAAAAAAATTAAGAATGTTAAGATATCCAAGACTAAAAATTTCTATTTAAAATTCATGACACAAGCACAGAATTGAATGCAGACTCCAAAAATGGTAATTTGGGGACTTCCAGAGAAGATGGAGAAGTAGAAGGATCCTAAGCTCATCCTGCTCCATGGATACAAGTAGAAAACACTCACATCAGTGTAAATAGTCCAGAAAATGACCTGAAGACTGGCAGAACAGATTCTCTACAGGTACATGTACAGAATACCTCACACTGAAGAGGGTAGCAAGGGCAGAGACACAGGAGCTAAAGAGACCCACAAAAATGTCCACAACAAGGAGGGACACTAGGGCCATAGAGAGGGGAGAGGACCAGACTCTCACACCAAGAACCCAGGCATAGGGAACACATGGGGAAAAGGAATCCCCATAATATCTGTCTTTGAAAACCGGAGGGATATAATTTCATGAGTTCTTACAATTAGCGGGGCTTAATACCTGGAACTTTAAAAATCAGTAGTAGGCTCAGCTCTGGGAGAGCCAGAAGAGTGACAGGAAAATGTGTCCACATCCTTCAAGAGACAACACAAAAAACAGCCCCAATGAGATACAGCAGCAGTTTGAAAACTGACTGGAGTATATATAGATTTGTTTACTAATCTAAGAATGTGTGTTAGAGGGGCTGAGCACCTTGGGAGACTTCCCCAAACAAAAGAGCTGGTGGGCACCATTGCCCTCCCCTGCCTCCCAGCCTAGACTCAGACACGTTCAGGAACCAGTGCAGTGCAACACTCTCTATCTAGCATGCTAAGACCACATCTGGGCCCTTTACACTTCTGCAGATCTGCCCCCTCCAGTCTTAGCTCCAGGTCCCCTCTCCCAGTAGATGTACATAACCTTGCAAACACCATGTGCCATACCCCTACATTCTCCTGTAAGCCTGTTCCTTCCAATACACCCTTGTACAGAACCCATCCAAAGTGGTGGCACCAGCCTGACACCAATACAAAGTGACTCCTGTCCTGGGGCGAGGGGAAGATAACCATACACATCTGTCTGACTCTGGCCCTAGCAGTGGGCTGGGGACAGACATCTGTTCTGATTCTAGGCTGTCCACCAAGAAAAGCTTCTCAGTGAACAACACAAGGAGTGGGCCCTGTTGTTTTGTACTACAACATCTCTTGCAAATACCTGGTCTAACTAAACTCAAGCCAAAGGTGGCCCCAGACTGGCCCACTAACAACAGAGGGACAAAATCCTGCCTATAATACACAGGGAGCCTCTACAGATGACTGAAATGAAGGAAAATATGGTTTATCCACAACAGTATGGAGCATGCAACACACTAGGAGACACCCCTGAAGCACCAAGTTCTGGCAAACAGGGGACACTGCAGTGCAAGACATTATGGGACCTCTTCTTCATAAGGCCACTACTTGCAAGAACAGAAGGTGTAGCTGACATTCCTTACACACAGAAACATAAACAGAGAGTTAGACAAAACGATGAGAGAGAGAAATATGCCCCAAATGAAAGAAAAGAACAAAATCACAGCAAGAGAACTAAATAAAAAGGAGATAAGTAATATGCCTAATAGTGAATTTAAAGTAATGGTCATAAAAATAGTCATCAGACTTGAGAAAAGAGTGGAGAATTTCAATGAGATCTGTCTTAAAAAAGACATAGAAAACATCAAAAAGAACCAATCAGAGATTAAGAACTCAGTAACTGAAACTTAAAACATACTAGATGAAATAAATAGTAGTCTAGAGCAAGCAGAAGAACAACCTAGAGAACAGAGTGATGGAAAACAATCAAGCTGAACAGTGAAAGGAAAAAAAAATACATAAAATGAAAATAGACAGGGAAATCAGTAAAACCATTAAGAGTAAGTTATCCATACTATAGGGATCCCAGAAGAAGAGAGAGAAAAGGGAGTAGAAAACTTACTTTAAAAATAATAGCTGAAAACTTCCCAAATTTGGAGAAGGAAACAGAAATACATATCCAGAAGGCACAGAGAGCCCTCAACAAAATCAACCCAAGCAGGTCCACATTGAGACACATAGTAATTAAATGGAAAAAAAGTAGTGAAAAAGAGAATTTTATAAGCAGCAAATGAAAAGAAAACAGTTACATACACAAGAAACCCCATAAAACCATCAGTTGATTTTTCAGCTGAAACTTTGAACGCTGCAAGGGAGCAGCATAATATATTCAAAGTGATTCAAAGACAGAAAAAAACTGCAACTAAGCCTCCTGGGTGGCTGAGTTAAGCTTCTGATTCTTGATTTCAACTCAAGCCATGGCCTCACAGTCATGAGACTGAGCTCTGGATTAGGCTCCATGCTGAGCCTAATTCTCTTGGGATTCTCTCTCTCTCTCTCTCTCTCTCTCTCTCTCTGCTCCTCCCCTACAGTCGTGCACACTCTCTCTCTCTCTCTCTCTGCTCCTCCCCTACAGTCGTGCACACACACTCTCTCTCTCTCAAAATAAACAAACGTTAAAAAAAAAAAGAAAGAAAAAAGAAAAATACCTGCAGCCAAGACTACTCTATCCAGCAGGGCTATCACTCAGAATAGAAGGAGAAATACTGTTTCCCAGCCAAAAATGTCAAAGGAATTCATGTCCACTAAACCAGCCCTACAAGAAATGTTAAAGGGGACTCTTGGAGTAGAAAGGAAGACCATAAGTAGAAGAAAAGGAGGCAGCACAAATCAATTAAATTAAGAATATCTATAAAAATTGGTCAAGGGATTCACAAAATAAAAGGATGTAAAGTATGACAACATATACCTAAAATATAGACTAGGGAGAGGAGTAAAGAATGGGTTCAAACTTAAGTTACCATCTATTTATATAGACTGCTCTATGCAGAAGATGTTATATACAACCTAATGGTAATCACAAACTAAAAACTGGTAATAGATATGCAAAAAATCAAGAGAAAGGAAACTAAGTATATCATTAAATCCAGCAAACCATGAGAGAAGAGAGCAAGAGAAAAAAGGAATAGAGAAGAACTACAAAAACAAACATAATACAAATTACAAAATGGCAATAAATACACACCCATCAATAACTACTTTGAATATAAATGCTCTACATGCTCCAATTAAAAGAGATAGGGTGACAGAATGGGTACAAAAAGCAACACTCATCTATATCCTGACTATACACAATTCATTTCAGACCTAAAGACACATGCAGACTAAAAGTGAAGGGATAGAAAAGCATGTATCATGTAAATGGAAGTGAAAAGAAAGCCAGGGTAGCAATATTTACATCACACAAAAAAGACTTTAAAACAAAGACTGGAACAAGAGACAAAGAAGGACACTACATAATCATAAAGGGAACAATCCAAGAAGATATGACAATTTTAAATATTTATGCACCCAACGTGGAACATCCAAATACGTAAAGCAGCTAATAACAAACATAAAGGAAGTAATTGATAGTAATACAATAGTGGGAGACTTTAGCACCCAACTTACATCAAGAGACTGATCATCCAAACAGAATTTCAATAAGGAAACAGTGGTTTTGAACAACACAACTGATCAAAAGGATCTAACCGATATATTCAGTACATCCCATCCTAAAACAGCAGTATATACATTCTTTTTGAGTGTACATGGAACATTTTCCAGAATATATCACATGAGACCACAAAACAAGTCTCAACAAATTCACACTGACTGAAGTCATACCATGTATCTTTTCTAACCACAATGCTATGAAACTAGAAAGCAACCCCAAGAAAATATCTGAAGGAAACACAAATGCATGGCATTTGAGTAACATATTACTAAACAATGAATGGCTCAACCAAGAAATTGAAGAAGAAATTTTAAAAAAATGAGATAAATGAAAATGAAAACGCAAAAGTCCAAAATCATTTGGGTGCAACAAAAGCTGTTCTAAGAGGGAAGTTCACAGCAATACAAGCCTACTCAAGAAGCAAGAACAACCTCAAATAAACAATCTAGCCTTATACCTAAAGGAACTAGAAAAAGAAGAACAAACAAAACCCTAAGCCAGTAAAAGGAAAGAAATAATAAAGATTAGAGCAGAAATAAACAAAACAGTACCTAAAAAATCAATAGAAAAGATAACAAAACTAGGAGCTCTTCCTTTGAAAAGTGAATGAAAGTGATAATCCTTTAGACAGACTCATAAAAGAGAGAGAGAGAGAGAGAGAGAGAGAGAGAGAGGGAGAGAGAGGGGAGAAAGGACTCAAACAAAACAAAAAGTGAAAGAGGACAAATAATAATCAATACCACAGAAATACAAGAATTATAAGAGAATATTATGAAAAATAAGATGCCAAAAAAATTGGACAACTTAGAATGAATGGATAAATTCCTAGAAATATATAACCTCCAAAAACTGAATCAGGAAGAAATAGAAAATTTGAACAGACTGATTACCAGCAATGACACTAAATCATTAACCAAAAGACTCTCAACAGACAAAAGCAGGACCAGATAGTTTCACAGCTGAATTCTAAAAACATTTTAAAAAGAGTTAATACCTATTGTTCTTAAACTATTCCAAAACATAGAAGAGGAAATAAAATTTCCAAATTCATTCTGTGAGGCCAGATTTACCCTGATACCAAAACCAAATAAAGACCTCAAAAAACAAACAAACAAACAAAAACTACAAGCCAATATCTCTGATGAACATGGATGTAAAAATCCTCAAGAAATGTTACCAAACTGAATCTTATAATACATTAAAAAAAACTATTTGCCATGATCAAGTGGGATTTATTCCTGGATGCAAGGGTGGTTCAATATTCACAAATACATCAACATGATTTATCACATCAACAAGAGAAAGGATAAAAATCATATGATCATTTCAATAGATGTAGAGGGGTGCCTAGGTGGCTCAGTCAGTTGAGCGTCCAACTCTTGATTTCAGCTCAGATGATCATCTCAAGGTTCGTGAGACTGAGCCCCACATTTTCTGGGGATTCCCTCTCCCTTTCTCTCTCTGGCCCTCACACACACACGTACATGTGCTCTCTCTCAAAAAAATAAACATTAAAAAAACAGATGTAGAAAAAGCATTTGATAATGTACAACACCCACTCATGATAAAACCCTCAACAAAGTAGGTTTAGAGGGTACCTCAACATGACGAAGACCATCTATGAAAAACCCAGAGCTAACATCATCCTCAAAGGGGAAAAACTGAGAGCTTTTCCCCTAAGATAAGGAACGAGACAAGGACATCCACTCTTACTCATTTTACCCAATACTGTACTGAAGTGCTATCCACAGCGATCAGACAAGAAAAAGGAATAAAAGCCATCCAAGGTGATAAGGAAGAAGTAAAACTTTCACTATTTGCAGATGCATGATGCTATACATAGAAAACCCTAAAGACTCCACCAAAAAACTATTATAACTGATAAATGAATTCAGTGCAGGATACAAAAATCAATACAGACAAAACCATTGTATTTCTAGACACTAATAATGAAGTAGCAGAAAGAGAAATTAAGAATACAATTCCACTTACAATTGTACCAAAAATAATAAAATACTTAGGAATAAACTTAACCAAGGAGGTGAAACACCTTTACTCTTAAAACAATAAAACACTGATGAAAGAAATTGAAGATGACACAAATGGTAAGATATTCCATGCTCACAGACTGGAAGAACAAATACTGTTAAATGTCCATACTACCCAAAGCAATCTACAGTTTTAATGCAACCTCTATCTAAATACTAATAGCATTTTTCACAAAACTAGAATAATCCTAAAATTTCTGTGGAACCACAAAAGATCCTGAGTAGCCAAATCAATCTTAAAAAAGAACATAACTAAAGTTATCACAATCCCTGATTTCAGGATATATTACAAAGTTGTAGTAATCAGAATAGTATGCAACTGGCACACACACACACACACACACAAAACCACCACACATAGATCAATGGAATATACTGGAGAGCTCAGAAACAAACCCACAGTTACCTGGTCAATTAATCTTTGACAAAGGAGGATGAATATGCAATGGAAAAAAGACAATCACTTCAGTGAAAGGTGTTGGGAAAACTGGACAGCTATATATGAAGAAATGAAACTGGACCACAAACCCCCCAAAACTCAAAATGGATTAAGAACCTAAATGTGAGACCTGAATCCATAAAATCCTAGAAGAGAGCATAGGCAATAATTTCTCTGATTTCGGCCATAGCAACATTCTTCTAGATTTATCTCCTGAGTCAAGGGGAACAAAAGCAAATTAAACTATTGGGACTACATCAAAATAAAAGCCTTCTGCATGGCCAACAATCCACAAAACTAAAAGACAACCTACTGAACAGGAGAAGATATTTGCAAATGATATATCCAATTAGGGGTTAATATCCAAAAATATATGGAGAATTTACAGAATTCAACACCCAAAAAACAAATAATCCAACTAAAAAACGGGTGAAAGACATGAACAGACATTTGTCCAAAGACATACAGATGGCCAACAGACACATGAAAAGATGCTCAACATCATTCATCATCAGGGAAATGCAAATCAAACCATAATGAGATTATCACCTTACAACTGTCAGAACAGGTAAGATCAAAAACACAAAAAACAACAAGCATTGGTGAGACTGCAGAAAAAAAAGAGCCCTAGTACCTGTTAGTGGGAATGCAAGTTGGTACACCACTGTGGAAAACAGTATGGAGGTTCCTTAATAAATTAAAAATAGAACTACCATAGGATCCAGTAATTGCACTCCTAGGTATGTACTCAAAGAATATGAAAACACAATTTGGAAAAGATACATGTACCCCTATGTTTACTGCAGCAATATTTATAGTAGCCAAAATATGGAAGCAATACAAGTTTCCATTGATAGATGAATGTTTAAAAAAGAGGTGATATTTATATAACCAACCTCCAATATCTTTCACAGGTATACTTTGTATGCTTTAAAACGTGTCTCATAGGGAGAACTGCATATGCCCTAGTGGGCAAAGAGGATGTCCCCAATAAGGGACAGCCTGGGGTAGGATGTTACAACTAGAACAGGGTAAGGAAAACATCTATGCATTGAGTAGGGGTGGTCATGTGTGAGGTATCAGAGCTGAAGTGGAATGAGAAGAGAACTCACACAAAGGGATGTCCTGGTACAGGTTGTCAGAACACCAGGTGCTCGAGCCTGAGCAGGGTGAGCAAAGCATCCATGCAGAAGAAGCAGAAGAAGAAGATGGGACACAACAATAAGTGTATCTGAGAAGGACATGAAAGCTTTGTTTTTCACTAAAAAAAAAAAAAAAGTAACTAGCAAATTTGGAAAGGGAGAAAAGCAGAATAAACTGTGGTGTTAAGATTCGAACTGAAGATACTGATAGGACTTGAGGTTTTCAATATATAGATATACACAGCCAAAGAAATAATTGTGTGTGTGTATGTGCGGTGTGTGCATGTAAGTGTGCTTAGAAGAGAAAAAGAAAAAGGGGTGGTCACAATGCATTTATGGTTAGTAGGAAGTACATAAGAAATTAGGACGTGATAGGGTCTCAGATCAACAAAGCACTTTTTAAAAATACATTTAAATTATTTAAAAATACTAATTTGTATAACATTGAAATTGTTTCAAAAGCTGAAAAATGTAATTTCAAATAATTGTTAACAGCACAGGTAAAATATACACATATAAGCATACTCATATATTATGTATAGAAACATTAAAAGTTAAAATGTTGGAAGTGGTTTTCCATGCAAATGGTTAGGGCTTCATATCTCTATAAACTTAGAACAATATTGAGTTAGCCACAATGTCACATGCATCATTTATAAAACTGTTAGTTTAGGCAGATGTTTCATATGTCCTTTCAGCTGTGCTGTAATTATGAACTATTACTCTACTAACCAAAAATGAGAGGTACAATTTGAGATATTCATAGTTTGGGTTGGTGGATTTATCCAAGACTACAGATAGCTGCCTTTCTTTTTTTTTTTTTTTTTTTTTCACCAAGGAATTAACTGCAGGCATAATAGAGAACAGGTTAAGAACAGAATTGTGGGTCCAGTACTAACTAGCGTGAAACCCTAACTCCCCAACTTAGTTTCTATATGACAACTTTGAAGAAGGAAATTAATCTCTCAGAGGGGATTAATAAATCTGTATCACGAGCTTGTGAAAGAGTTAAATCCAGTAATATATGGTATCTATCACATGATAAGTACCCAATAAAATGTAGCTATAAATTATTATGATGTTTGTATCAGTCAGGAAGGCCAACTGCTGTAACAAACAACTTCAACATTTCAGAGGTTTCACAAGAAAAAAAATTATGATTTATGGACAGCCTAATGAAAGTCAGAAGGGAGACTCTGCTCTGTTCAGTCACTCAGGAACCTAGACTCTATTCATTGTACAACTCTGTCATTTTCTAAGGTACTGGATTCTTTGCATCTAGCTGTCACACAAAAGAAAAAAAAATGTGAAAGGTATATATCCCTTCTTAAAAACATTAGCAAGTTTCGACACACATTATTTCAGCCCACAGTCCATTGATGAGAATTAATCACACAGCTCCACATAGTTGCCAGGCGTCTCCAAAATGTGGTTCAGTGGTAAAGAAAGGATGAAGAGAAAGAACAGGTATCACTGAGCATCTATGGTCTCTGTTACACTCTGCCTCTCTGGTCTCCAAATATCGGTTAACTCCCTTCTTTTGCAGAGAAGGCACATCAGCTCTCCCTAACATAGCCAACTCCAAATCCCACAGTCACCACACCAGTTTCAAGTCCAGGGTTACAGAGAGACAATTCTCTATGAGTCTTTATGCTGCTGCACATCTTGCTTGAGCTTTTGTTCCAAATCATCCACGATGTTAGTTCAGCAAACGAGTTGGGAATACAGAGATAGTGCCTCTCTCCAGAGTAGATGGCACAATGGCACAACTGCTTGCCAGAAGAATGATACAAGTAAATTTTTTTTTAACACAAAATCTTGGGTAGTATTCATTTTTGGTTAGCCTTTGAGCTATTAATAGTTTTCTACTGCTTGATCTGGATAAAGCAAATAGGTGTTAGTTTTATAGCTATTATTGTGTACCATACTTACATATTTATTCTCTTTTATTTGGCATGTATATAATTTTTTTAAATATAAAAAATAAAAAATACTAGAAAAATATATACATATATTTCTCCACAAAAGCCTATCAATATATTGTACTATAACCCGTTAGTTAAGTGGAGAAAATCCACAAGTTCCTATCAATAAATGCAGAAAAATATGTTGACAATATTCAACCTTCATTCGTGATAAATTAAATTGTATTTGTGAACCAGAATTTAAAAAGATCATTCGTAAACCTTTTAAATTTATTGACCAAAGGCCTCAAGCAAACATACTTTAATAGTGAAATGTTCAAAACCTTTAAAATCAAGAACTGAAAGAGACAAAGATACTGCCAATCACTGCTCATACAAATATCATATTGAAGGATCTAGTTAAGGAAATTAAAGTTAATAGATAAAAAATGAATTTAAGTAAATTATCTGCACTTCTTTATACAGGAAAACAAATGTAATATTAAAAAGGGATGTATTTCACAATAGATTAAAATAAAAATATGTACCTAGGGTTAAATTTAATAATGTATGTGAATTCATAAAGAAAATAAAATTTTAATGAATGAAATTAAAGAAGCACAAATAAACTGAGAGATGAACTATTACATTCAACTAGATGAAACTGCTATTTTGGTCAATCAAAAATGGTCAAATACAAGCAATTTCACATGGTTCAACTAAATATACCCATGAAGAACAAATAATGTTATGAATTTGACCCTTCTCTCAATATTAATTTATATACTCCTTTCTGTTCCAATCAAAATCCAACACAAGGTAATTCTAAAGTCTCAAAAAGAGAGTATTTTTCATAACAAGAATGTAAAAGGATATTACCTTTACCCTACCAAAAATTATAAAATCAAATAATAACTAAAGAGTAGCATTGTGCATGGATAGGAAAATAGCTACTGGAACAATATTAAGAGTCCAGAAACAGACTCCCCAGTTTTGTTCTGTTTGTTTGTTTTTGCTATCTTAGTATAAATCCAAATTGCCTCTGAAGATCAACTGGGGAAAGAATGGACTGTTCAACAATGAAGAATGGTTGGACAACAGGGTATCTATTTGACAAAAGGTAATTTTGGATACTACTGCACACTATGCAAAAATCAAGTCCAGATGACAAAAATCTGAAAATGTGAAAACAAAACTTAAAAGCTTCAGGAAGTAAATAGGGAGAAGACGTCATGACATTAAGGTAGAAAAGAACTTACTAAATAAGATACAAAAAAGAATAGCTTATAAAGAAAAAATGTATACATGTAAAGCCTTGTATTCATTAAAGGCACCAATTTAAAAATATAATTAAAAGCCACAAATTGTTAACATATAAGACTGGCAAGGGGGTTATATACAGATTAAATTAATCATTCTTACAAATGAGGGGGGAAATTCAATCAAATTAAAAATTAGGCAAAAAACAAGACCATGCATTTCAGATGAGAGAAGCACACATGACATATAAAAATATGAACAAATGCTCAAACTTATTTGGCTATGGGTAATGCAAATCAAAACAATATCAAATTCCCATTTCAGATTAATCAGAATGACAAACCTTTAAACGTTTTGTATATTTCATGGGTTGCTTTTGGATGTGGTGCACTGGCAACTATTACACAGAGCTAGCAAGAATGTAAATTGGGAAACCACTTTATAGATACATTTAAATTCACCCAGTGAAGTTGATGATATGAGCCTAATGGCCCAGCAAGTTCATTCCTACGTATATACCCTAGAGAAATTCTTGCCCAGATGCCCAAGGAGTCATATAAAAGAATGCTCATACCATCATTGTTTATAATGTCTGGAAAACTAGGAATATTCCAAATGTCCATCATCAACAATACTTTTCATACGAAAGTTAAAAATCAGGCAAAACTAAGTAATGCATATTTTAAGGATCCACACAGACACACAAGAACCAATTCTTTAAAAGAACAATTGCATGATAAATACAAAAGTGGGGATTATGATTACCACAGAGGAGAAGCAAAGGACCAGAGTCAGGGAGGAGTATACAGAGAGTTTCCCTAGTATTGATAATTCAATTACTTAGACTGTATTATTATCTATACCTCATAAAGATATTAAAACATTCCCATTTATGAATAAAATATTTCACAATAAATTCTAAGAGAAAGAATGAATTACTGCCCAGAAGCCCAAAATGGGTTAGGAGACAAAAGTCTCAAATCACTTTAAATTAATTCAACATTCTTGGGTCTGATAAATCTAGCCTTCTCTGGGCATGATTTAAAACCCAGGCCAGCCCTGTCCCTGACATGGCACACAGAAACACTCATATATCTTTTGTTTCACAAAAGACTCTTGAAGTGTAATCTTTTTTTTTAATTTTTTTAATGTTTTTATTTATTTTTGAGACAGAGAGAGACAGAGCACGAGCGGGGAAGGGGCAGAGAGAGAGGGAGACACAGAATCTGAAGCAGGCTCCAGGCTCTGAGCTGTCAGCACAGAGCCCGATGCGGGGCTATAACTCATGAACCGTGAGATCATGACCTTAGCTGAAGTCGGATGCTTAACCAACTGAGCCACCCAGGCGCCCCACTTGAAGTGTAATCTTAAAGTAACTTTGTCTCCCCTTTTTCTCTTTAAAATGAACTAGTGAGTAACAGGATATCTGAGATGTGCTTCAATAAATTGAAAGGTGGCAGCATAAATGCAACAAGCTGGTCATGAGTTGATAACTATTTTAATTGATGACAGGTGTATGATAGTTCATTGCACTATTATATATTTGAAATTTTCCATAATAAAAAGTTTAAAAATCAATTCAGTGGCCTAAATATTTCCTTGCATATACACAAAAACTCAGTTCACTGACTTTTCTGACTACTTATAGGTAATGAAAACTAAATGGTCACTTTAAGTCAATAAATATACTAACTCAATTCAGAAATTATAATTCTAAGACCCATATAATGAAAAAACGCTTATATTATAAAATTAAATCTCCCTAGGTATGACATCCTGCAAGCAAGAGGCCAGCAAAGGTAGGGTAGGCATGGTGGTATTACGTTTTTTTTTCTTTTTTTATTCATGTGTCCACTTGCAAAAGAGGATTCTGACCTCCCTCAGGTTTGAGTTTAGAGACAAAAGACAGTAAGAGGGAAGAGGAAAATTCTTATTAGACCGGTGCTGTATTTAGATAGCTTTGCAGTCCCTAGGCACTGCTGGTGTTTAAAACTTGCTCTTATAAGGCATTTTTTATGGGCTTTTTGGAGGTCTCACTGAGAATGTCTACTGCACTACCCATGAAATACTCAGATGCATTTCCTCTCACTTCCATTCCTCACTTCATCTTGTTTTTTGCTAGTCCACTCTTTCCTCTACAGACCCCTTCAGATTAAAATGCTACCAGGCCAACCCTCACCTCCTTGTAGCCCACCACTCATTCTGGTACTCATATATCTTTTGTTCCACTGAACTCTAGAAGTACATACACCTTTTGTTCAACTCATCTACCAGCCACTGCCTAAATCATGTATAATCCTTCTACTTTTCAGGAGGAAGCCAGACAGATACCCACTATTCAATACTGTAGATTACATTATTAAACTTTCTCAATAGTTTTGTTAAAGGTCTATTCACCAGGCTTGATTATTCCCACCTTTACCCTATAGGTCTCAGAGTATAGTTGTCTCCAAAGTAATAATCTTCTTTCTAACCCCACCCTTCTTCATTTCAGTAACATAAAAATAATTCCAGGGTTGCATAATACAGTTCAATTATTTATTTTGAAAACTTCCATGTTGGAAGTACTCTAAACTGATACCTGGTCTCTTTCAACTTACTGTTCTGTTAAAAATTATCCCAGAGGGCTGAAGAGAGACATGTTGAGGCAATCTCACAGTGCTGGGCTGGATGGTCATTGAAACATGATGGTGAATGGAAAGTGGCCAAAAGAATTAAGATTAGTAAATACCATGATTTAAAAAAAATGAACCTCTGGGCAAATATTTTGATTAATATTTAGGCAATAAAATAATGAGAATAAAGGACCAAAGTGGTTTACTCTCACAAAAACAAATGTGTTCATACACACTGATCTAAACACAAATATTTGCAAATAAAAACAGTTATAGTTATATCATAAGATTAGTAGGCATTTGGTAATTTCATTGGTATCATAAATTTTCAGATTAGGCTTGATTTATGAGCTGAAAAACAGTGGTAGGAGATATTTAATTGAATAGTATTAATAAAAAATGTTAGTTATTAATTATGTGAGTATAGAAGAAAGTCATCCATGGAATACTTTAATACTCTTTCCTAGTCAACATTTTAATTGATGACTTACATAAAAAACGAAATGTGCAAACACCACATTAATATGTTAATATATTTTCTTTCATATAAAATGTAACTTGCTTCACAACTAAACTACCAATTAAAATCAATTTTTCATCATTTGTTGTTTTGTCCTTGATCTTCGACTTACAATTTAAGACAGCAAATTACCTTTAACAGCAATTGTATACTGATTAGTTTCACACATATTATTTGATTAGTCCATATTAATAGCCTGTATTTCTCAAACATTTTGGAAATCAAAGGTTTAGCTCAATTATGCAGCAACAAGTCTAAATGTCTGGTGTGTGGTAATCAAGATTAATAAAAATGAAACCTTGAAAATGAACCATGTATTTTAATGAAACATGTTCCTTCTGGAATTTAAGGCACATGGTACACTGGAATGCCATGTGACAGAAATTGTGAAGGATAAACCAATAGTAATAGACGAAACTTTTCCCTTTTGTCAGTAAGGTGTTTTTTCAAAGGTGATCTTATTCTAGTAAACTGAAGACTATATGGCATACAGACCACCAAAGCTAGTTAATTTATTTTTATTGCTCTGCTATGAGCAAAACTAAGAACTTTCTTTAACTCCATTTGTAAGTTCAGACAAATCTTAGACATTTTTGAAAATTGAGAAAATACTGCTTTACATTGAGATTTTCAGGTGAAAAAAAAGGGCCACCCTTATTTTCCCTATCTAATTAACATTATTGCACAAGACCATGCATTATCTTTTGATTTTATAGCAATTAAAGAATGATAGGGAAAAGAAGCAAGAGAAAGAGAAAATACAAAAATAAATTTAACAGGCAAAAGTGACAATAAGAAAAAAAGCATAGAAAAGAGAGCATGAAAAGGAAAATGCTCCATTTATTAATAAAAAACTTTAGAAGAACCAAGGGTGGGGGAACAAAACAAAAATGTGTCTTTGCTCTCCCTATCTCTTAATATCACACCCAAATCATGCACCTAAGACACTATTTCTTCACAAGACACTCATGTGTTAGATTATGCAGCAACTTATGTTGTTCTTTTAAAGGGTGGTAATTGTGCTTTTTAAGGCAACAGACTATATATTCAGTCACATTCTAATCTAAAATGCAGTGTCCAAAACCACCTCACACTGCATACTTTTTGAAAATGGAAGCTTATTATACAGTGAGATCACAGTTCAATTAACAGTGAAAAGTGATATCATTTTAGTCAACATTTTCCATCTATCTATCAAAAGGATATGGCTGTGTGTGTGTCTATATAAATACATATATATATATATGTTTGTACGGTTGGCATAATCTCATTGCATTACTTAAATGGCAAAAAAAAAAAAAAGAAAAAGAGAAAATTATACACATTTCAAAAGTATACTTAGCTCAAGAATAGACATTAATTAATTTAAATAATTCTTATGTCAGAATATTAGAATATCTCTGGAAATGGTAGCCATGTGACCATAACTCATAGCTGTTACTCTGGGTTAAAGGAGATAATCAGGTAAAAGCCAGTGCACCCTAATGCATAGAACATCATGTAATGCTATAATCTGAGTAAGAGGTGGGAAGAGGGGTCAGCAGGAGGAGTCATGGGGTAAAACAAATTCTAAATATATTTGTAGGCTAACCAAAATAAAATATTTTTTTATTAAACTCTGTTTGACAATAAAGTATTTTATGGAAATTTTACCACTACCAGGGTAAACTAAATAGGAGTACTTCAGCTGGTTAAACAAATAAAGTTATTTTGAATTCCTATTTTTGTGGATTTTGAAAGTTCAAAAAATCTACCCCCAAAATATGCAGAACAATAGAAAAGAATAAAGTATCCAAGTAAGATGCTATGCAAAAGATTAACAGAACGACTGAGAGATTCAAGTTTTTACACCATAAGATAGTTTGGAAAGCCAAACCTACGATGGGATTAGAGCACAAGGTCTAAATGTCAAAGTTAAATTAAAAGAAATAACTTCAGTAATGTAGTCCAGGTGAAGCAAATGGCTTAGCAGGCAGTAAGAGTGTTTAAAAAATGGGCTTCAAATATCCCAGTTCTTAAATTCCCTGAAATAAAAGAATATGGAAACAGTAAAAGCCTGGGTAAGACAGTTAAAATTCATTTCTGCACTTAACTTGGTGATGAGCTTGGGGGTGGGAGAGAATCTATGAACGTACATTCTTTAGTTGATCTACAATTTAATGTAACCTGTTCAGTAACTTTTAGGTTTCTGGCTTTCCAACTTTCAAACTTTTTTGACCAGAAAATAATATTTTTTGCAGAATATAGTCCATGCATTCTTGCACACCTAACACTGAAAAAAAGGTTTCATTAAGTACTGCTTACTGTAATAAGAGAGTGATTCTAGTTTTGATGCTTGACAGCTGGCAGCTTTCATATCTCATCATTCCCCCTTTATCTCTTACCTCAAACCTGGGCAAACAAGAAAGCTCCCTCCTTTAGAGCCAAGAGAGGTAGAGAGAGGTATGGAATTTCCAAACCACTCAAGGCTCTGGCTACTTGTGGGAATCTTTTCTACATCTCCACACCCTAACCACCATAAAACCTCAAACATGGGGCGAGAGCCTGGGCAGCTCAGTTGGTTGAGCATCCAACTTTTGATTTTGGCTCAGGTCATCATCCCAGGGTAGTGGGATCAAGCCCCATGTGGGGATCTGCACTGGGCATGGAGCCTGCTTGAGATTCTCCCTCTCTCTCTCCCCCCCCCCATCACCCCTCTCTCCTGCTCACATGCTCTCTCTCTAAAATAAAAAATTAAATAAAAAATTAAAAAACATTCTCCTTTTGTGAGCTTCTCAAGTCATTTTTTACCTGCATGGGAGCTGCTCTGCTCTCCACAGAAAGCCTGTCACGTAATAAGTTTTTCACTTTCTTGGTGCATGTGTGGCATTGTGTCTCCACATCTGAACCAAATTTGAGAGCCATTCTACCTCTTCAGCGTAACCACAACATTTATCTAACTTGTGTGATGAACTTGCCTATTTTCTATTCCATTTCATATTTCACTTAAAATAATACTGATCATAACTTTCTACACTGATTATACAACGGACTTACAGATTTCAGTAGAGAATTCTAGTTTGAGATAAGGAAAGGATAAAAATACTGATTCTAAAGGGTTTTTTGGTCCTTCGATTTTTAACATATTGTATGAGTGGATAATAATAATAGTAAAACTTCTCATTTAAACATATTCCAAGGATGGTATATCCAAGCATATTAAGACTCCTGTTCTACCTCACTTCTGTGACTCAAGCTTTATTATACATATAACGAAGATGATATAGAGTAGTGCTTCTCAAAAGTCCGTGATATACCAATCACCTGATGATCTTATTAAAATGCAGATTTTCAAACAGTAGGACTTGAGTAGGGGCAAAACTTCTGCATGTCTGACTACTGCCCAGATAGTATCAATATTGCTGGTCCACGGCGCACACTTTGAGTTGCAAAGACAAAGATAACAGCTATGAAAATGTCGACATTTGTATCATCATGCCCCCTATTTCTTTGTGCATACATACACACATATCATCTGAATCACTGGAAAAATAAGTTGCATGATACTCTTTTACCCCTTAAATACTTCAGTGTATTCAGTATTCCCAGAAGTCACAAAATTCTCATACATAACCACAATACAATGATTCAATTCAGGAAACTGACATTAAAACAGCACTACTATCTAATTTACATTCCTTATTCAGATTTCAGTGGTCCTACTAATGTTCCTTACAGCAAAAGAAACAAATTTCTGATCCAGGATCCGAGACAGGGTCACATGCTGCATTTAGTCGTCACTCCTCATTGGTCTTTAAAACAGTTCATTGGTCTTTCTTTTTTTTTTTTTTATCATGTCTTTTGACATTTTTGAAGAGTGCAGGTACTTTATTTACAGAATAAATTAAAGTTTCTCTGATGTCATCGCATAATTCAAGTTATACATTTTTGGCCAGGACACCAGAGTAGACGTGCTTTTGGTTCAGGAGGCACATGATACCTATTTATCCTATTATTGGCATAGGTAATTTTGATCACCTGGTTACATTGGTAGCTGGTCGGTTTCCCCATGAGACAGTTTTTGTGTTTGCAATTAAGGTGTATCGTGTGGGAAAGTATTGAAGATACTCTGTTTCTTATAAACCTTCCATCCTGTCAATTGAGTAGCTATTGATAACTCTTGTCTAAACAATTATTATTGTGGTGCCAAATGGTAATTTTTTAATTTCATGTTTCCTCCTGCCTAAATTGATATTTTACCATACGCAGCATTTCAAGATGACAATGCAAGAAATTTGAAAATTGTCTTCAATTTCTCACTCTCTCATCAATTATCATACTATCTAGTCACACAGTAACTGCTTGAGAAATGTATAGCACATAAAGACAGCTAAGTCACTACCATTACTATGAAATCAATGTCACATGGAAAAATTTAAATGTCTTTTGTGAAATCATAGGGCAAATATATTTAAAAATAACTACAACAATAAGAAACAAACAAACCAAAAAAACCCATGAAATGTATGGAGTGATTTTACACTATCAGTCACCTAACTGAGAAAACCTGACACTTTGTTGAAGCGGCTAGAGTCTTAGGATCTATAAAACAAGGTTATAATGAGGGGGTTCAAGAGTCTGAATCCTTTTATCCAATTATATCCTGTGCACAGAGTAGCCAGCCTTGTCTACAGTGGGAAGGTCATTAGATGTGCCCAGAGCAATACTTTCCTTCTTAACACTAAACTAAGTGAGAATTGGTTTTACCAAACGTGTGTAATAATTTGTGAAATGCTCAAACCTCCATATCAGTGCCCCTGGAGTTTTTCAAAGAATAAAATATCATACCCAGCTCCTTGTTGGATCAGAAAGAATCTTTGTTGGTTAACTTAAAAGTAAAAATACCTTCCTAACAGATACCCCCAGCCATTGCCAGTGGGAATATCATTTAAAAGTTACCAGAATGGAATGGATATTCTCTCCTCATCATTACTATCATATGCTTTATTGATTTAAAAACCATCCTCAGTGTTTCCTCCAGCAGCTCATATAAAACGGCCACAAAGCTGCAACATCTGCTTGGCAGTATTAGCATAATACATTCAAAAATTGAGTTATCAGAGGCATTCCAGTCTACAGCTGCATTGTTTTTCTTGTTAACGTCCTATAGCTAATGTAATATTTTATCTCTAAAAAACAAAGCTCAGGTTATCTGATTAAGTTTGGCACCAAGAAGAATAATGACCTGCATTATCTGAAGACATGAGTGATACATTTGTGCACAGACAGAAAACACTACCAATTATGTACTTATTAGGCAAAACAGTTCTAGATAAAAAACTATTTTTTCATGTATAAAAAGATTTTAGAGATTGAAAATATCAATTTATGGATAATAACCCCATATCCCTACTAGCTGAAGGACCAGAAATTAATATTTTGATGTATGTTGGAGGGACCAAATGGTATATTTCAGGAGAAATCTATGGAATACACATACAATATTTCTACATTAAAACTCAAACACATCCACGTAAACATACTCAGAAAAAGGATTGCCCCTTTGTGCAAAAGTTAAGCAAGTCTACATATCTCAATGACTACTGAGGGCATTGCTGCAGATAGTAATTCATTTTAGGTGATGATACAGACTTAGCAACAAAAGGTAAAACAGTGCTTTCTATTTTCTGTACAAGAGGGCAAAGGGGGTTATGATAGATTTAGAAGATATTCCTTCAAAATACTTTTAATTTTTAAATATTATACTCCAACATCTGAAAACTATAAACAACCATTTTGTCCAAAAAGAGAATGATTAGGTACACCATTTTTAAAAAAAGAATAAAAAGAATTAAAGTAAGATATCAAAAGAGGTTGCTAATAGATCTTTCTTGTTTCTTTTATTCCTGACTTTCTTGTATTTTCTTAATTTCTGTAATCACCTGACTAAAAGTAGCATCCATAACTCTTACCTCTGATAATTTGGATATTTTATTAGCAATGGGATATAACACAGTAGACAAAACAAAGTCAGTCTACCTTAATTTCCAGAAAACCCCTTCAGTGAAGGAAACTGGCATAGTGTTCTGTAGAATAGCAGCATATTGCTCTGCTGAAATGATAAAATATTATAAAATATCTATGAGTAGTTACATTTAAAACCCCACATAGCATTCATAAAAATATACCTGATCATATGCCATGAACTATGAAAACTATGTTTAAAATATACATGATTGTATTCCCTTTACTATAAAAACTACATTAGGAATTGAGGTAAAACTGAGGCTTATGTAATTTTGATTTTTTTACATTCTTTACTTTCAACAAAAACATAAAAAATGAAATAAACTGTCCCAAAAGCCTTTATTATTTAATCATTAATAATAAATAAGAAAGAAACAGATAATAAAAACAGAGACAGAAAAAGCCCTGGCCAACCAGAGTTCAGGGGGGAGAAAAAGATGGGTAACTACTTTGCACTGCTTTCAAAATAGTTATTTTAAATTAATGATTCAGTGCCTGACACTTGTGAGACAGGGTAAGCCTCTGCTATAACTGGAAAAAATTTTTTTTTCAAATAAGAAATAGGCAAAGAGAAAATGTATAAACATTTTATTTGTAGTAAATATAAAGGACAAGATATGTGCAAATAATTCCTAAAATTTGGTAATAAGAAAGTAAGGTCTCTGAATGTTTGTCAAGACACCAAATGTCCTGTTTCTCAAGGCAAAGCAGAAACTGCATTTCAAAACGGAGGAGACTACAACTGATTTGTAACCTAACCAAAATTACCTAGGAACTAGTTGCTTGTATGTATCTAAGAATTAGAGTCTTACAAACCTACAAAGCTTCTGCTCAAGTCCGAGCCAAAAGGCCTCCTCCAGCCCACGACCTTGAATAACTTTGCTCTAGAGTCTGTATTTCACGACATTCTCTACCACCCTGGCTCCCTCACCCTTCCTTCTGCATGGGAAGTGGGCGGACCCGCCGGAAGTGCGGCGCGCGCTGCAGGCAGGCGAGGGCCCAGCGGCTCAGCGCAGTCGCAGAAGGCGGTGGGCGGGGCTGTGGGAGGACCCAGGATGCCAGAACGCCCCAGCCATGTGGGGAGAGAAATGAGCCCCTACAGGGCAGATCCAGGCGGCACTGAACTGTTCGGAGCCACGGTAGCATAAAGACAGCGCCTCTGAGGGGCACCTGGGTGGCTCAGTCGGTTAAAGGACAGACTTCGGCTCAGGTCATGATCTCACAGTTCGTGAGTTTGAGCCCCACGTTGGGCTCTGTGCTGACAGCTTAGAGCCTGGAGCCTGCTCCGGATTGTGTGTCTCCTCTCTCTGTCCCTTCTCCACTCAGGCTTAGTCTCTCTCAAAAATAAATAAACATAAGAAAATAAATATAAAAAAGACAGTGCCTCTGAGCTCAAGTACCAGGTGTCTTGGCTGAAGGGCAAAGATCCCGAGTTCTACAAGTTCCTGCAGGAGAATGACCACAGCCGGTTTCACCTCAGCCACCTGGGCAGCTCTGAGGATGATGAGGAGTAGTTTCATTCCCTGCCAAACAGGCTGGGAGAAGTCACTGAGGAGAAGGATGAGGAGGACAAGGACAGAGTCCCCAGAGGAAAGAAGGGGAAGATGACTGGTTCTGCCCTCGGTGACCCACGCCATGGTCGAGAGATGGCAGCAGTTGGCAAAGCTACACCTTACTCCAAAGCTGTTCCACGAAGTTATGCAGACGTTCTGAGCACCCAAAGAGACCAGTAAGGTGCTCAGGCCAGCAAATTCCTGGTCCCCGACAGTGCCGTGTTCAATGCTCTGATCACCTCCTACATCAGAGAATTTGGGTGCCCCCAGAAGCTACTGTTTTGAAGGGCTCCAAAGGACAGTGGCAGGGTGCCGCAGCTGTCCCCCCTCCCAGGGGGAAAACTTCAACTGGACAGCAAGGGCTTACCAGCGCTCAGTCATACAGCTGGTGGCCTGTGTGGCAAAGGCGACAGTAGCAGCGGTTGTCTTCCAGCATGTCAGCAGCTCAATGCTCTACTATCTGACCTTCCCCCCACCCCCGCCCAACCCCCTGCAAGCAGTGCCACATGCTGCTCAAGAGGATGACAAATAGCGGCTGGAAGACTTGAACTTCCCAGAAATAAACAGAAGAAGGTGGAGGACAGGGGGGAATTCGAGGAACTCTTTGACCTGGAAAGTGGCAAAGAGGACAATACCAGGGACTTTCCAGGGAGGGAGGGACAGCTGGGTTTCTGAGAGCTCAGCAGGAGTGGTGGAGGAGGTAGCAGGAGGATGGCAGCAGTAGCTGCTGAGAAGTCAGCTACTCAGAGGATGGAAGCCCAGATACAGAGGTGTGACTGGACCCCAGAGAGCTATGGTATCTGGCCCAGGGGCCCAAAGACAAGTTGGCGGATCTACATCTCTCAGAGGACTGAAAGCTTCCTGCCTGGGGCCTGCAGGGGCTGCTCTGCAGTGTTTCCACCCCACAGGCAGCCAGGCATGCAGCTTCCTGGCTTGCCCTGAGCCCAGAGACCCTGAAGTCAACATCGATGAAGTAGGGAAAGGGCAGTAGATGGTGGGCAGGGCTTTATTTTTATAGCATAAAAGACCAGAAAGTACTAAGAGCTTTGCCAATCCCTGGAGCAGCTGCCTTGGGGATGGAAACCATAATCATGAAGCCTGTCTACCACTGCATCCCATAGTGTTGGATTAAATACATCAGCCTTGTGGGGGGAATCTGACCCAGAGTGGGGCTCTACCCTGACTCCTTGCCTGATATCAGGATGCTGAAAACCTCACAAAGAGCAGCCCCCTTTTCAGAAGGAGACACTGGTCATGGCCAAAGACAGCTTGGTTCTTCCTCCCATCTCTTTGCCTACAGTGATCCCCAGAAAATCTTTGGAAACTTGTCCCTTTCCTCTTAAATTACATGTGGTTTTTTTTTTTTTTCTTTTCAAAATATCCTTTTTGCATCCAAAACCAAAAGGAAAGGAGGGGCCTTTGCATCTGAGTGGCTAGCACTGAAGAGGTTTGGGATCTGAGCCTCCCACCCACCAGCTCAGCAGAGGCTGGGAGGGGTCTACTGTACCTGGAAGCACAGATATGGACCCATTCTCTTTCTTGGGGGAGGCTCAGCCAGTAGGGAGTGGCTCCCACCATAAATGGAAGTGGCTGTTGCTGGAGACAGGGGTTGTTTCCCCAAGATAAGCTCCTGCTCTGGGGTCTGTGGCATTGGTGGCTTCAGTGGCAAAGACACTGGGAAGCTGGCTGTGTAGAGACATGACTCAGGTTCTTGGCCACCTGTGGAGAGATGGGCCTGGGTGAGGGTCTGCCCCACTGATGACCTGAAGCCACAAAGAGGTTCAGTGCTGCCCCTTCCATTGTCTGAAAACCACTACATCTAGCTGGCATTCATCTGGGCCCAGATCTTGAGTGCAGGCCCCATAGTGGTAAGTGTTCCTTCATCACTTTATGGGGGCAAGGTCTCCCTGTGGATCCCCTCTTCTCTGAAGAGGGAAGGGGTTAGATCCTAAGGGAATAGTGCCTGCCCACACTGTTGGATCCTTTCAGCCCCACAAGGACTGAGTGTCCCTGGGTGGCTCAAGGCTTTCCAGAGAGAGCAGAGCCAAGAAGTGCTTTTTGTGAAGCTTGCAGGAAAAATTTTCAAATGAAAGAAAAAAGTCTTTGTGTCAGTAATATGCCAGTGTTGAAGGCAAAAAGGGTGTGTGGGGGGGGGGGGGTGGGAAGCACACACAACTGTCCCTCTATCTCCCCACATAGTTTTTAAGGAGGGGAAATTTGGGGTGGGGAGAGGGGAAGGTGCTGCCCCATCCATCCCCTCCTATCCAGGGAGAGATCAGAACCATCTGGGGCAAGTATCCCAGCTCTGCCCTAGGGACATGTACCCCCACCCATACCAGTACATATTCTCCACAGCCCAGCAAGCCCCAACAAAGATGCAGACATCATCCATTGTCCTCTGGCTGACATTCTTGGGGGCTGTGGCCTCCTTTCCATCCATGCAGAATCTCTTGCACCTGGGTTGTGGCCCAGGGGTGGGGGTTTGTTTCTAAGACTCTGGCTGGCTCTTTATTTTGTTCCCACCAATCTGCCTACATTTGCTTGCTCTACTTGTTTAGAGACGTTGGATGATAACTAAAAGATTTTTCTCCCCATGGACACCCTCCTTAAGAACTTTGAGTAGGGAGGAGACTAGGTCTCCTTCTACTCCATGGAGGATTCAAAGCATGGATGGGGGGAGTGCCCACCCCAGAATATATATAAACAAGGGATATCTTTGCAAATCTCTGTATTAGTGAATATTTGCTATTAGGCATATTGTGTGGCTAATGGATTGTTAGCACTCTTCATTTTATTTTTACTCCTAACATCAATGTCAGTTGTATTTCTTTTGAGTGTACTTTTTTAAAAATGAATTTTTAAATTTGTTTTACAATCACAACATAAGCATGATAGCAATAAAATTATGCATACAGAACCAAAAAGCTATGTGGCATTTCAGTTGCTGGGCAGGTAGTTAGGTTTACTCACTAGCTAAATGTGCTTGTCACAAATAATGGGGGGAAATGTTAAATCTGCAAGTGTGCAAAGGTCAAAAAATTAGTCTAGTAAGACCAGCAAGGTGATTATTTTTCTGTCTTTTTATTGGATAATTAATTGTCTAAAGACTAAATATATTTCTGGGTACATTGCCTTCTTTTTGAGTCTTGGCCTGTTTTTGTGACAACATTTGGTCCACAGGAATCCATAATGTCTCCCAACTTCTCACAACTAGTATTCTGAATCAGACTCAATTTTCTTATCCAATTTATCATAAATGTCCAACTTCTATGAGAAAGCACTTTACTTTTCCTTGACAGGTTTTATTTCAAACAAGGTTTTACTTATATAAATGTAGAATGTCAGGATTAAGTGATTATTGATAAAACTTCATGTAGAATTTAAAACACTTACTGTAATATAATTATTTGCATCAATAATTTTTTAATTCTATTCTACCAGACTAGTCAAGATACTATGTTTCTTTTTCTCCAAAAAACATATCAAAAGCAATTACCTACAAAATTTTCCCTTGATAATTTGAAAGGATCTTTAAAATGTAAATATTGAATCTTTACCCAAATTATCTTTTAAAAAGGGAATGAGAAAGAGGAGAAATCTAATATGTCATAAGAATATAGCCTCTTGTGTACCACATTCTCTTTCTGGGCTTTTAAGAAGTACCTAATAAAATCTGAACAATACACCCAATGAAGTAGTTATTGTAAGTCATATTATATAAATTAGTATATGAGAAGAGAGCTTAGGCAATTTGCCAAGCCTCTGTTTGTCTTCATCAAACTTACAGTTTCTTTTGACCATAGATTTTATTAAAAAAAAAAAAACTTTTTAAATGTGTATTTATTTTTGAGAGAGAGAGAGAGACAGAAAGAGAATGAGAGGGGGGCGGGAGGGGCAAAGAGAGAGGGAGATACAGAATCTGAAGCAGGCTCTAGGCTCTGAGCTGTCAGCATAGAGCCCAATGTAGGGCTCGAACTCACAAACTATGAGATCATGACCTGAGTGAAGTCAGCCACTTAACCAACTAAGCCACCCAGGCGCCCCTAGAATTTACTTTTTGAGATGAACTTGGCTTTAAATCCTACTGCTCTGTTTATACACTGCATTATAAAAGCAACATGTGACTAGGACAAATTACCAGATGCAAGCCTCTTAGGCAGTTTGAGAATGAAGGGGAAAAGACTGATAATAAGTGCATCCAACATGTACATTATTTAAATGATGATGATAAGTATTCATCCTGCATTAATTGGCTTACCTATTAGTAGATATTTGAAAAGTATTAACATTAAAAGCACAGGCCATTTTAAGTCTTCAATGAAAAGTATTATTACATCCAATTTTGATATTTAAATGCTCATGCATTAGTGATCTTTTGCACCTGAAAAATCAATCACACCTTTAAAAAACGTGCTTTCATGGTATGAATCTAAATGTTCAAATTCTTACACTTAAGTCCTTTTATCCTTTCAAAGACTAAGTGGGGTGGAGGAGAGGGAAGAACACTGGCTAGAAGTTAGGACACTTTCAATTCCTGTTCTGCACTTGCCTCTAACTACAGTGTGAAAAAGGTAATGGAATCTCTCATGGCATTTGTCTTCTCACATATAAACAAATAAGTGAGTGCTATTGTATTTCTAAGTTCTCTTTTGCTTAACACGTTATGTTGAAATTATTGAGGCTAAGTAAACGAATATCTTTCTTTGTAGACCAACAATCTACTAAAATGTATATTTGAAAAAATAGGAGCCAATTTCCTTTTTTACTTTACAAAAGGATAAACTAGAGTTCCTTTTTATGTCAACCTCCAGTATAGCCCTTACTTTATTTATAACCTTTGTGATTTAAACACTGTGTGTGGGGGTTTTTTTTTTTACTATGATAGCTATCCATCAAAATGCACCTGTTCTAGTTATAATGATAATTCTGCCTGTTTTCTTTTGACAAAGAAGCTACATGATATGATTACTAAAATTACCTGGAGAGAAATAGAATCAGATTCTCACATCTTCCTACTATTATTCATGACCTGCTTCATGAATTAAAAGAAGTCACTTATGACATTTTGCTGAAGACTACACTTATTGCACCATTTCCTCTGCTTGGAATATGCTCCATTTCCCCAAAATGAAATACAGTAACAATCCTGTGAAGACAAGGAACAGTGGTGAAGGATAATGAATCCAAAAGCAAGATCTGTGCGAATAGGTCTGGGAATCTTTCTCTTTCTGATTTGAATATGGGCATTTTTTTTACTAGTCTGCAATTACAATGATAGACTCTATTTAGCTTTCGGGGGACAGGGAGGGGTTTCAGGTATAGAAAGTGCCCTTAGGATGGCACAGAGGAAGAAAAAAAAATTTTTTTTCTACCCTTCTAGGTTCTTTTGACTGGTTTGTTAATTAAATTAGTGTAAGACAGATTAACAGGAGAAACTAATTTAATTATGTATGTATGGCAGCCCCATAAGAATATGAGACCCACAGGCAGTCAGGCAGTTGAGACTTATATGCCATCCTGAGCTAAGAAGGGATCTGAGACTTCAAAAGAGAGGAAGACAATTCACAGGAAGATGGGAGAACAAATGTTTGGTAACAAATGTTTGCTACACCATACAGAGACAATGGGACGCAGAGAGGAATTTGATACCCAGATCCTGCTGAGCATTTCCCCAGCTTACCACGCCTGTAGTGATCTCTGGTGACAGCTCTTTTTCCTGGACCAGGCCCTCTACCTAAATTCTTTTATGTGGTTAAGGGTTAAAGGGGAGGTAAAAGCTCTTCCTGAGACTTTTAGGTCTTGACTGATTTCAGCTCAAAATAATCCATATGTCAAAGGTGCACATTTTGAGGAGGCTTGTTCTGAACCGCTTCAATGGCAAAGAACCAATGTTGACCTTAATATTTTTCATGAAAGGAGACTTATGATCACCAGCTGTAGGCTATACTAGCTAGAACACTGGTTAGAATCACTGTAGGACATTCTATTCTGATGGCTACCCAGTCCTCCTCCTGCCACCAATTAAATCAGAAGCACTAGGTCTGGGACCCAAGTAGGGGGATATTGAAAAAGGTCTTCAGGTGATTCTAATACACAACTAGGGTTAAGAACTAAGGCCCTAGACAAATTATGGAAAGAGCCTAAATGTCCATCAACTGATGAATGGATAAAGAAATTATGGTTTATATACATAATGGAATACTACATGGCAATGAGAAAGAATGAAATATGGACTTTTGTAGCAACGTGGATGGAACTAGAGAGTGTGATGCTAAGTGAAATAAGTCATACAGAGAAAGACAGATACCATATGTTCTCACTACTATGTGGATCCTGAGAAACTCAACAGAAGACCATGGGGGAGGGGAAGGAAAAAAAAAAGATTAGAGAGGGAGGGAGTCAAAACATAAGAGACTCTTAAAAACTGAGAACAAACTGTGGGTTGATGGGGGGTGGGAGGGAAGGGAGGGTGGGTGAGGGGTATTGAGGAGGGCACCTGTTGGGATGAGCACTGGGTGTTGTATGGAAACCAATTTGACAATAAATTTCATATAAAAAAAAAAAAAAAAAAAAAAAAAAAAACTAAGGCCCTAAAGAAGTGGTTACAAAGCTGAGTTGTGTATCAGGCATTCCTGGAGAACCAGAAACAATGCTGTATCATCCAGTAAAACGGGTTTGTTGGGTATGGCCAAGGAAAATGAAATTTTGACAAGCACTCCAGGTATTTCTTTTTTTTTAACTTTTTTTTAATGTTTTATTTTATATTTTAGAGAGAGAGAGAGAGAGCATGAGCAGGGCAGACACAGAAGCCAAAGCAGGCTCCAGGCTCCAAGTTGTCAGCACAGAGCCTGATGCAGGGCTCGAACTCACAAGCAGTGAGATCATGACCCAAGCCAAAGTTGGACACTTAACCAACTGAGCCACCCAGGTGCCCCGCACTCTAGGTATTTCTGATGCACGTGGTCCATGGACCTCAATAAAAAACTCCGCCCTAAACAGTAGTCCCTAATGCATGCTCACAATGAAATCAATTTCTGATAATAGTCAATTCCTATTCAGTCAATTCCTTAATAGGCAAATTTACAGGTTTGGGTAAAGCTGGATACAATGAAGATGTCTATAAAAGAACAAAGTACAGTTCATTGTTAAAATGCAGATTCCTAGAGAATCAGCCTTTGGGTATTTGGGGCCTTTGAATCCGTATCTTATAAGTTTCTTATGCCCTGAATATATGCCCTTGTCTGGCAGGTATCTCCAATGCCTTCTCTGAGAATTTTAAATGCCTTTTGAGTAGTTGTAAGGCAGCAACCAAGGTGGCTAGTCTCCCTGCGTAAGAATTTAAAAAAGAAAAAAAAAAAAAGGCAGTAGGGCTAAATATAAGTCTTATCTGAGATCCCTGTTTTCATAAAGAACCTAAATCCTGTGACTTAGTTATCTAGATATACTGGTTACGATATATAGGGGCCAGTAAATGGGTCTATGCTTGAGGAGATTTGCAGGTAGGAAGATCTAGGGATAGAAGAGAATAGAATTCTAAAATACTACCAGGTCTTATTGGCTCAGTCTTCCCATGTGCATTTAGTTATTATTAATTTCAAGGGGTTATATCAAGCCCAGGCATTCCGAGGCTACATCACAATGTCAAAGCCAATACTTCTAAAAATTTAATGTATAAATGAATCACTTCAGCATTTTGCTAAAATGCATGTTCTGATTCGGTATGTCTGGGACGGGGCATAAGAGTCTGAAATTCTAACAAGCTCCCAATTATTGCTGATGCTTCTGATCCATGGACTGCTCTTTGAGTTGCAAGGATCTAGGCAATTTCTGTGGCTCTGACACTGGCCTACATTCTTAACCCTTCTCATTTTCATTATTTATCACAGACACATTGCCTTGAAAGTATATGCATGCATCCTGCCGAGCCATCACACCATCCTTTCTTGGGTTGGACTCCTGTATATTCCTCAACTATGTAGCCCTCCAGTATTTCAACATCTTTTTTTTTTTAAGTTTATTTATTTATTTTGAGAGGGAGAGAGATAGAGCAAGCAGGGGAGGGGCAGAGAGAGAGAGAGAGGAAGAGAATCCCAAGCAGGCTCTGCACTCTCACCACAGAGCCCGATTGGGGCTCAAACCCAGAAACTGTGAGATCAGGACCTGAACCAAACCCAAGAGTCGGACACTTAACTGACTGAGCCACCCACGTGCCCCTATTTCAACATTTTAATAGTCATTTAAATATTTAACTTACAAACACTGCTGCATTTGTAATTTATAGTAACTATGTACAGTCAATGCTACTTTGTCAGCTTTACAAAAGAAAAACTGCGGTTCCAGGTAGGTTTTAACACATACATGCCCAGGGAAGTTGTTCCATGGCTCAACTCATAAGATCGTAAGGACTCACCTCCAAGACCCCTAATTCATTAAAAACATTTTTTTTCTAAACCACAGTTTCCTGTATAAAATATGATGTCCTGATTCTCCTTACCTATTGGACAGCATAGCAGCAATATGAACAAACAGCACTCCCATGCATAACTTTATACACTTGGAATAAAACTCTCCATAAATTTTAACTAAACCTCACAATATCCATATGAAATACCATTATTTTCACATTAGTATAGAGAGGGATAAAACAGAAATTAAAATCACCTAATTTGCCTGACGCCAACAGAATTTGCAATACAATTTATGATAAATTCAATGGAGTCATCACGTTCCACAGTGACACATTTTATAACAGAAAAGGTATAATTGGTTCACAGAGGGATACCTGCAAAGCTCATTCTATGGGTTACCTGGAATATTAACTTACCTAATGAACCCCTTTCAGAGGAATCTGGTTATCTTATTCAGTGAGCTATGTCTGTTGCACATTACCATCTAACACAAAAATTAAAAGGAAAAACAACATTTATAAAAAAAAGTAGTCCCATTGAAATATGATTCCTAGTGGCTTCAAAATAAAATGTGTTTTTAAAATATCAATGTAACTTTCAAAGAGAAATTGTTCTCCACATTTTAATTATTATTACATTTCTAAAATCAATGCAAATGCCATCATTTGACAAACATTTCCTTCTGCAATATTAATGCAATATTAATTAATATTAATTCTTCTGTGACCTATCTCAGAGCTTCCATTTTTCCACTAGAGTAGAAAACACACAGAAAGAAAGACAGGGAATTGAAGGCAGTGGACTAGGATGAACTCAGTAACTCTGTACCAAATTATTATGGAGAAATGAGACCTCAATGAAACCTTCCCACAAAAAGATTTTTCAATATATCATTAAGCCAATGATTTGAAACACAGTAGATGATAATGAGAATATGTTTCATTGATGGTTATTTTTACCATTTCTTGCACAGTCACCGAAGTGTCTCTATATGGATGAAATTTCACATACTGACTATAGAAAATCTTAATGACCAACTTTCTCAAACACCATTCACATTGTTTAAAGCTTATTGGCAAGGACTTCATCTTTCCAGCAAAGTGAAGAAGTATCCATTTTCCATGCCTTGGTGCATTAACCTCCAATAACTTTCTTTCATATGTACTGTTAATACTATTATCTTCAGTCATTTTGTTTCACCTTTATAGTGGATTACTAAGCTTGAAAATTAGAAAACACGAAAAGTTATCTGAGACAACAAAATAAGGGAAGGACATATTACATAATCTTAGTAGCAGTTTGGGCTGTATAAAAAAGACTGGACTATCATGCATCCTCAAAAAGTTGGAAAGGGAAAATATGTAAATGTGATATCTGGAAAATATTTTATACTATATCTGGCATTGTCATTCTTTTCTTTCTTCCTTTCTTATTTTTGCTGTCATTTCACTCATTTTATTTTTATTTTATACTAAGACTAGTTTTTCCATCATGTCAAAAAAAAGTTTTAGTTGAAAAATTAAAAATATATATCATCACAGTTATATTACATTGTGTAATACAAACAAATTTCTTAATCAAATTGAAGCTGCTTTCTTCCTGAATCATTTAGTTAAACCTAAGGAAGTTAACCTGGCAGAATTGTACTTTATTTATGGTTTAAACACAATTGAGATACATTAACATTATCAAGTCTGTGGACAAGATAATGAATTTTTCTTTGTTATGATGTTATGTTTTCACTTCCAACTTCCAAGGACAATTATGGTGCACTTTTGTTTATGAGGTAGAGTATTGCCTGTGACATTTGGCCATTTAGAACACTACATTATATTGAGTATTGTAAATTACTTCCTTTTATTCAGAGGAAAGAAAGAGACTTTGAAAATAAAATGTAGGGCTTTCTAAATAAAATGGGACTTTATGAGTTTGTTTCCTGTGTTCTGAATTTCTATACTTTTTCTGCTATTTCATTTTAAAAGAACTCTTCATTTTAAAGAGTCAATTCCATTTTCAAAATGGATCTCTAGAGTCATAAAAAGCAAAATATCTTCATTACCTGAACACTGGCCAAATATGAAATAGTAGCAAAGTATAATTATATAGATATACTATAAAACATATTTCTAGATTGATACTAGCTTAGGGTAAAATAAAATTCCCTAGACACATATGTTTCTGTATTTCATATGCTTTTTAATATGATCCCCCCACTAATTTTATATTTGAAGGATGGATATTTGTAACTTTGAATTTGAGGCATATAAATAAATTTAATTTCCAATGTTATTAATAACTGTGATCAATATGTACTAATACTATGAGAATTCAGAAACTCAAGGTAGTATAAGAAATAAGTAAATGCCACACTATTGATCATCTACAAATGACTACCTTTCCCCTAACATAATGATGAATGTTATTACAAATAAAAATAATCATTTTTGCTGAGATAGTTATCTAAACAACTTTCTGAAAATCTCAAATGACATCAATATGGATCATACCTCCAATAGAAGGGAGGTTCCTTCCAAATTACTGGTAACAACTGCACAAAGCATACTAATACACCATTCTATGGCAAAGATAGAGGGCTTCTCAGATTTTCTGAACAATGTAGGCAACCAAATTTATTGTTCCAGGCCCCAGAGCTATTTTTCGGAAATTTTTCTTTTTCTATAAAATTCCTTATGTTTTTTTTTTCCCTGTGAACAGCAGGCAGTTCTAGATATGCAGCTGCTAAGCCAACTGTAGTGCCAGCCTTCTCTTATTCTTATAGGTGATATGAATTTCACTTTTGTCAGGCAAATAGGCATAAATTAGATACAGTTTCTCTCAACTTGCTAATGAATTACTGTAAAAATCAAATATCACAAAAAATCGAGTATGAAAGAGGGGTGTCCTGGATGGCTCAGTTGGTTAAGCAGCCAACTCTTGATTTCAGCTCAAGCCATGATCTCACAACTCCTGGGATTGAGCCCCATGTCAGGCTCTGCGCTGACAGCACAGAGCTTGGGATTCTCTCTCCCTCTCTCTCTGCCTCTCCTCAACTTGCATGTGCTCTCTCTCTCTCTCTTTATCAGAATAAATACATATTAAAAGGATCTAGTATGAAGGAATAGATACTGTCTTGAATATAGTAGCAGTTTTCACTAAGGCATATGGGTCTGGATTAAGAAAATCATCTTCAAAATAAAACTATATATTTTTTCTCATTGTACCCAGTTTCCACATTAAAAACAATTCTTCAGAGAAAAAAATCTAAGTAAAACACTCTAATCCTTCTCCTTTGTCTTTCTTTCTCAAACTCTGATTCACAGAACAAAAATATCTAACAACAAACCAAACAGGGCACCTCCTTCTATGATGTGTGAAACTGTTATTTGAGGCATCAAGACCACCTGTCCAAAAGTGATTTCTATCATCCAAAATTTAAAGCATATAAAATTGCCGATATATAAATGTTGACTGCCAATGATGGCAAATTAATTTACTTTAATCTAGTATGTCCATTCAGAGGCAGCAACTCTCAAAAACCACAGGTGAGAAGAATAAGGAGTAAATGCTTATGACTATTTCGTGCTGAATGAAGTAATACCCTTGAGTTTTGTTGGGAGTAAAGTGCTCTTTTTTTCCCCCCAAATTTTATTTTTCTGGAAGAAAGAAATTTATAAGGTAGAAAACACTATCTACACTTTGAAAAGTATAAATATAATAACTCAAAACCTGTTAGATTTTTTTAAATTTTTAACGTTTATTTATTTTTGAGAGGTGGGGGAAGGAGGAGGGGCAGAGAGAGAGGGAGACACAGAATCTGAAACAGGCTCCAAGCTCTGAGCTGTCAGCACAGAGCCCGACGTGGGGCTGGAACCTGGGAATGGCAAGATCATGACCTGAGCCCAAGTCAGATGCCCAACTCACTGAGCCACCCAGGCACTCCAATCCTGTTAGATTTTTTGAAAAAATTAACAAAATAGGAAAGCCATAGAGCTAAACTAATCAATAAAAAAAGTGATGTTGAGAAGGCAAAGATATACATGGGTGATATAATCCTTAAAACACACCAGGAATTAAATTATGACACTACTTTGCAGACCTCTGCAAAGTAAATTAAATTGAAAATTCTAGATTAAATGGATAATTTAAAAGATATAATATTTGTCAAAATCTACTTCATTAGACATAGACAGTTTAAACAGACCAATTTCCCCTGAAGAAAACTTTATTAAAGAACTATCTAGGGGTGTCTGGGTGGCTCAATCGGTTAAGCTTCTGACTTTGCCTTAGGTCATGATCTCAGGGTTCGTAAACTGGAGTTGCTCTGAATCTGTGTTTCCCTCTCTCTCTGCCCATCTCCCACTCATGTTTTGTCTCTCTCTCTCAAAAATAAACATTAAAAAAAATTTGGGGGCAACTGGGTGGCTTAGTCGTTTAAGTGTCCAACTTCAGCTCAGGTCATGATCTCAGGGTTCGTGAATTCGAACCCTGCATTGGGCTCTGTGCTGACAGCTCAGAGCCTGGAGCCTGCTTTGGATTCTGTGTCTCCCTCTCTCTCTGCCTCTCCCTGCCCAAGCTCTATCTCTCATTCTCTCTCTTAAAAATAAATAAAACATTAAAAACATTTAATAAAAAGGAACCATCACACACCACAGGGGTGCCTGGGTGGCTCAGTAGGTTAAGAGTCTGACTTCTGATTTTGGCACAAGTCATTATGTCATGGTTTGTGAGATCAAGCCCTGCCTCAGGCTCTGTGCTGACAGAATGGAGTCTACTTGTGATTCTCTCTCTCCCTCTCTGCCTCTTCCCTGCTCACACTCTCTATCTCTCTCAAAATATATAAATAACTTATATAAAAATAAAAAGATCCATATAAAACATCAGACCCAAGTTGATTCAGAAGGAAATTCTGCTATTCCTCCAAAACCAGATTATTGCAATGCTACAGAAGTTGTTCCAGAGAATAGAAAATGAAGGGAAACTTACTCTTTTTATTACATGGTTGAAATAAAATGAAACTGTGGTAGCACCAAATAATAATAAAATAATAGGCCAATATCATACATGAATATTAATTAAATATATATATATATATTTAAATATATATATATATATATATTATCACAGCAAGAAAGCAATACACTGACAATATGTAATATAATTAAATATATATATATATTTAAATATATATATAAATATATTTAAATATATATATATATAAATATATATTTATATATATATATATATTATCACAGCAAGAAAGCAATACACTGACAATATGAAGCTTATTTCAGGAATTGAAGGTTTGTTCTCAATAGGAAATCCATTGGTACAATTCACCAGAAATCAAAGGCCTTCTTATACGCAAACCAAAAAAATTACATATGATTCATAGCAAAAGTACCACTTACAAGATCACCAAAGAAGATGAAATATTTAGGAACAAATCAAAACCTTTGTAATGACAACTTTAAAACACTTATGAAAGACATAAAAGGGTATATAAACACAGAAAAATAGTCCTTAGTTCTTGGATAAGATGATTCCATTTCATAAAAGGGTCAGTTCTCCCCAAGCTAACTTACACATTTTACACAATCTGAATAGAAATAGCATTTAAAAAATAGGCAGATGGGCAGACATCGATGCTACAGTTATTACAGAAAGCAAAATACACAAGAATATCTAGAAAAACACTGAAAAAAAAAAGCTATGGAAAGGGGCAGGAGAGGACTAATCCTGCTAGATATGAAAGTATTTAAATCCTTGATAAATAATACAGTGTGGCACTGATATATGAACAGACAGGCCAGTGAAATAGAATAAAATCCTACACCGACCCACATACATATGCAAATTTGATAAATGACAAAGAAGCTATCACAGATCACAAGGAAAAAAATGAGTGTTTTAATAACTTACACTGAGGCACCCAAATAGCTTAGAAAAAGAGCAAATTAAAATTCCCGTCTCACAACCTATCCAAGAATATGCTCCAAATAGGTCAAAGATCTAAATGTAGCAAATGAAATGATACAGTTTCTAGGAATTTCTCTATAACCCAGGCACTGAGAAAGGCTTCTAACTATAACCTAATCCAGGTGGACAAAAAAGATCTAAGCATTGGAATAAATTAAGAAATAAAAAAATATCTTTGCATTGAAAAGAAAAATAATCCCAGGCCAAACCAAGAGATAAACTGACAACTTGGCAAAAAATATTTACAACTCATATCACCGGAAAAAGCTACTATCCATAATATACAATTATTTTTTAAATTTAAGGGGTAAGTACAAAAATCTTATAGAAAATAATAGGCCAATGAAATTAACATGCAATTTTAAGAAAGAGATATAACATCACCCATAAACACGAAAATATATTCACCTTCACTCATAGCACAAATTAAAACTTCACCGAGGAGCACCTGGGTGGCTCAGTTGGTGAAGAGGCAACTCTTGATTTGGGCTCAGGTCATGACCTCACATTTTATGAGATGGAGTCCAGCATCAGGCCGACAGCACAGAGCCTGCTTGGGAATCTCTTTCTCCCTATCTCTCTCTGCTCCTCCCCCACTTACACTTGCTCTCTCTCTCTCTCTCTCAAAATAAATAAATAAACATTTAAAAATAAATAAATAAAACCTCACTGAGATTTCAGTGTTACTCCACCAAGACTGACAAAAAACAAAAACAAAATTAAAAAACAAACTTGAAAATTGTGGGGAAATAAGACCTGTCACATACTACTGGTGGCAACATAACATGGTACGAGCTTCCTGGAGGAGAAATTTGAAAATATATTTTGATCTATCAATTTCTTTCCTAGACATTTGCTCTAAAGATTCACCACAATACTAAGAAAATACTATTGCATAAGACAATTCATTGAAGCATCATTTATTATATACTGAGGATCATGGGAGCCAGATTTCTCACTACTGGAGAAGAGAATTACTAATCTGGTCAGAGGAATGAACTCTGAGGTATTAACTTGGAATCAGTAGGAGCTCATAGTTTAAGAGATGATAGATGATAGATAACTACTAGATGTGTATATAATTTATCTCTATCTCCTCAAAAGGCCTAGAAACAAAAATATCACAGTAGCAATGAGCATAAAATTCTCAGGATATGTTTCTAAATTGAACCAGAGTCCTTTGAAAAAAAGCACTGATTCTAGAATCAAGACAGGAAAGTAAAAACTGTTAGAGGTAAGTTGGGAAGAAAACAGTCACTTAAATACACTATGAATTAAGTAATGAATAAGCAAATAATTAAAGCAGTCATTATAGGAAAATATGTGAATTAGTGATTTAGGAAAGTATGCAGCACATAACCTAAAATAACATTTTATTTTTTAAAAAAGGTAATCAACAAGTGAAAAAAAATGACAAAAAATTTGGCCTATGATTTTTCCTTAACAACAATGCTAAGAGAATACATAGCAACATCTACAATATTTTAAATATAAAGTATGGCACTCCTAAAATCGAATCATCTTTCAGTCGTTAAGGAAAGAGAAAGAAATTCTTATCAAATTCACCTGTTCTGTTAAGACTGGACATCACAAAAATTCTACTCATGGCCCAAAAGAATTATTTTTCATTTGGCTGTATCATTTTGTTGTACCAACCCACCATTATTTAGCTTGATTTAGTGGTATATACACTACATAATAATTCATAATAGGTTAAAAGTATAAGAAAAATAAAACCCCATAAAAGCAACAGCAATGTTTTATTAAAAATGGAGTACTAAGATTTTTTTTTTAATTAAACCTATCACCAAGATTTTTCTCTTACTTCCAGTTAATATATCTATGCCTTCTAAGAGATTAGGTTGGTCTCTCTCTGGAGGGCAATTCTGAACAGGTCAACAAATAAAGATGAATTTGTCAGTCAATAAAATAGAAAAGAGAAAAAGGAAAAAGGAATGATGATAATAACTAAAAATATATGTTGCAGATGTAAGTATAATCTCCTTAAAACACAGTATTCCTTATTAAGGAATAACTTTCTTAAGGAATAACAAGTTTTAAAACTCAATGTCTCAATTACTTAGCAAAATATAATATGGAAATAAATATGTGAAAATAAGGAAATAAATGATGTAAGGAATTGATTATAATCTACTGAAACAAGAGAAGCATTTAGCAAAGTGTTAGAATGTGGCTGAATTCAAAAACATCAGACATGTAAAGATTCTTACTCATGAAACATACTCAACAGAAAATATAATTGAAAATATCCCACTCATAGTAGCCACAAAAATATATAGATATTGATAGGAAGTACAGAATGAATGTGCAACACTAAAATGAAAAAAAAAATCTACAAAGAAATAAAACAACTGAAGAATGTGTAAGAGTCAAATAAATGTAAAATTATAGCATGCTCATGAATGTGGGTACATAATGTTATAAGTAATTATACTTAATTTTATAAGTAGTATTATAAGTAATTATCCCCCTTAATGTTATGTGTAATTAATTTCTGCATTCAATCTATCTCTATTTACAGTTTTTTATTTATGGTTGCTAACCAAAAGAAGCTAAACTTCATATAAGAAAATTTATACAAAAATAGCAAGTTTATTTGAAAAGTCATAAAACAAAATTATTATGAAATTTTAATACTGAAATGCAATGGTATTTATGTATATAAGAAAAATAGATCACATATACATACATACAAATTTATTATTCTAAGTGTCGCACTTCATTTGAGGAAAAACAGACTAACAAAAAAATTATGTTGAGGGGCACCTGGGTGGCATCTGACTTTGGCTCAGGTCATGATCCTACTGTTTGTGGGTTTGAGTCCCGTGTCCAGCTCTGTGCTGACAGCTCAGAGCCTGGAGCATGCTTCAGATTCTGTGTCTCCCTCTCTCTCTGCCCCTCCCTCGCTCACTCTCTCTCTCTCTTTGCCTCTCAAAAATAAATAAACATTTTAAAGAATTCTTTTAAATAAAAGAATTAGGTTGAAATACTTCCATTGGATAAATTCAGGTTCTAAATATAAAGAACAACAGTATAAAGTATTAGAGGAAAATATAAAATAATATCTGTAAAATAATATCTATAAGGTAGGATAATTAAAAAAATAGGACTGAAAAAGCGAAACTCTGACAATAATGATAAATTTAGCTACATCAGAATTTAAAACAAGTCCTATATATTAAAAAGCACTCTAAATAAGTATTAGCTAAAGACTTAGAAGACAACAAACTTGAATCCACCATTTATTTATCCCTAAAGAAAGCAAATAGAAAACATGCTGAGAACTAAAAACAAGTAATTTGCCTATAAGGAAAAAAAAATATGAAAAGTTGCTCACCCTAACTAGGCAAGATGAATATGCAAGTAAAATATCTATAATCTCTCTAACCCATAATGTTGGCAAAAATCATAAAGCTTTAGAATATAAACTATAGATAAGTATGTAAAGAAATGGATACAATCACGCACTGTTGGTGGCTGTGTAAATTTATGCAGTCACTTTGAAGGGCAGCCTGGCAATGTTTAAACATCTTTAATATGCATACTTTATGATGCAACTATTCCTTTCAATTTTTTCTACTCCAGAGACACACTCACTTATATGCCCAATGAAGTACATGTATGAATATTAATTTTAAGCAATCCAAATTATCATCATTAGGGAAAAGGCTATCCAACATGTATATTTATACAATGGAATAAATATGCAATAGTTAAAAACAAGAGGTAGATTGGAGTCCCTGGGTGGCTTAGTCAGTTGAACATACGACTCTTGATCTTGGTTCAGGTCATGATCTCACAGTTCATGAGTCCGACACCCGCATCACGCTCTGCACTGACAGCGTGGAGCCTGCTTGGGATTCTCTCCCTCTCTCTACCTCCCCTCTCTCTCTTTCTCTCTATCAAAATAAATAAACTTTTAAAAAAAGAGGTAGATCTACATGTACTTACATCAATAAAACTCCATGATAGTACCACGAACAAAAGGCAGGTTTAGGGATAATTCATAAAGAGTAATACTATTTATGAAAAACAGAAACCATACACAAGCCATTGTGTGTGTATGTGTATGTTTAAGCGTTTATGTGTGTATATAAACACTTATTATAAGATGGGTAAAAAAAAAACAGGAATGAGATTGGTGATTGGAGGGGATATAAGCTTTATCCATAATACTTTACTTTTATGGTGGTAATTATTTACATATTACTTACATATGAAGGACAGGAAGAGCTTATACACAAAATTAGAAATATGCGTGTTTTTAATCATACATAAAATATGCCAAATTATTCGTACTTAGAAAAGTGTAAATTGAAATATCAATCACACCTTGTTTTATCTATTATCCCAATAAAGATAAAAAACATTGATTATACAGTGTGAAATGTTCTGGTAAGAGGTAATTTCAAGCCTTCTTGGTAGGAATATATACTGTTGCAGCTTCTTGGGAGGATGGACCTCCGGGTAACTTATTTTTGCACTGTAAATGCATTTATACACTTGGAGGATTTTTCTTACTATGTACATATATTAATGTTAACAGAAAATATAAAAAATAAAATAACAATAATCATTGTTAAATAATTGAAGATTAAAATTTAAATAAAACAAACTTAGCCATGTATTGCAAAATTAGAGATAATACTCTTTAATCTGAAGATAATGTAAATAAATATTAAAAAGAAAAACAAATCCATTAATATTCTGAATGATTAAGGATTATCTCTAGAGTGATATGGTGACAAAAATTCTTGGCTTGAGGAAACTTTAGTCAAGTTCCTGAACCTTCTCCTAGGCATTATTTTGCACTCCCACATAAAATCCACTTTTAGCAAGAACCCTGCTAAGTCAGTTTAACCAGAACCCTCTACCCTCGATAGCAGATTATCCTTGATACCTGATCAGATTCCTCATCCTCCACCATCCCCCAGGTGATGTCTGATCACCCTGGACTGTCTTCACCACAGTCCTGTTATGTAAATTTAACCATAATCCTTTTCTCTTCATGTTTCCTCTTAGTAATTTTCCATACACTCAGCCCAACCCTGTTCCTGGCTATAAATTTCTACTTGCCCATATTGGGTTCAGAGTTGAACCCAGTTCCATAGTAAGGTCTCTTTTCCCCTATTGCAATGGTCTTGAATCCAGTCTGTTTTCACTACTTTAACTACTGTCCAGCTCTGGTTTTCTTTGACAACAGGACACACACACACACACACACACACACACAAAACCAGGTAGGAAAATGTTAAAAAAAGTCATCTCCCTGACGATGGTAATGGAAGAGTATTTAGGGATCATTTTAATTTAAAAACATATGTGGAACAAATAGGGAAAAAAAAAAAAACTTTAAAAGCTGACTGAAAGGAAGATATGTTAAGTCATTTCATCACATACAGCTTTCCCAGAGGCGATTGTTTGTTGTGACCAGAATCCGTTCTGATTGTTTGCTGGTTCCATTCTGAGTAGTCAGTATCTAATCATGTTTTAATATTATCCTGACTTGGAGTTACATGAGAAGATCGAAGTAAATAGAGATAGAAGGAGAAATATTTTTCTGTGTGTGAATTCTGAGGAGCTGATCTGATAACTGATGTGGGGGAGAAGAGGCTGACCTTTGGTGGGGCATGGGGAGGGATCCTGTCCTCACAACAAACCTTAATATAAATTTGTGCTTCATTTTATTCTATTTTTATTAAAGGAATTTTTTTTTTATTTTACAGAGAGAGAGTGAGTGGGGGAGAGAGGCAGAGGGAGAGAGAAAGAGAATCTTAACAGGCTCCACACTCAGTGCTAAGCTATACATGGGGATCCTTCCCACGACCCTGAGGTTATGACCTGAGAGAAATCAAGAGTTGGATGCTCAATCGACTGAGCCACCCAGGCATTCCTGGGTTTCATTTTAGAGCTAAGTATTATTTTAAACAATTAGGGTGAAAATGTAATATTTTAGAAGTTGGACACAATATTTGCCTTGTGGGGATATAAAGTGTCTTCATTTTTAAAGAAAAATACATTGATAAATTATTTGGAAGACAGTGACTTGGGGGTTTGGCAAGTAAAGTAAATAAGGTGGTCGCCGAACAGCACTCCTTAGCAGAGAAAAGGGAGAGGACAAAGGGAAGATGACAAGAGGAAACACAAGAGAGAGCCGGGGGTAAGATGGCAGTAGGTTGGAGTCCTGTGTAAGTAATCCTAGTGTTTGGAGCTAAAGAAGTTGAGCACTGCTGGCCCAAAGATGAGCCCAAGGAGTGGTATGGCTGACCCAAGGGTAGAATAGAAACAGCAAAGGTCTAGAGGTGCCAGGAATTGTAATGGGAATGCATCTAAAATATCATTTTAGAGTCCTGGACTTGCAGAGGTCTATTAGAGGGAGAGGAAGGACTGCTCCAAGAAGACCTGTAGGCACATGATCCTATATACAAGAGAAATGAGAGAAAATGAGACAGTGAGTTTCAGGCCCAACTACTTGTGTGCTGGGGTACTTATTTCCATAAGTCTCCACACCTTGATGTGATTATTAATGATAATAACAATATATCTCATGGATTACCAAAAAGTAAAAAATAGATGAGATAAAAGCTAAATAAAGGTGACAATTTTAACAGCCTGTAATTCTCTGACCAGTGAACAAAGTCTATATCAGCTCAAAGTGCACAGAGGAAGGTTAATCACCAGAAAATAAAAGTTCAGCTTACTCATCTGCTCTATTTTATTTATTTATTTATTTATTATTTTTTTTTTAATATATGAAATTTACTGTCAAATTGGTTTCCATACAACACCCAGTGCTCATCCCAAAAGGTGCCCTCCTCAATACCCATCACCCACCCCCCATCAACCCTCAGTTTGTTCTCAGTTTTTAACAGTCTCTTATGCTTTGGCTCTCTCCCACTCTAACCTCTTTTTTTTTTTTTTTTTTTTTTTCCCTTCCCCTCCCCCATGGGTTTCTGTTACGTTTCTCAGGATCCACATAAGAGTGAAAACATATGGTATCTGTCTTTCTCTGTATGGCTTATTTCACTTAGCATCACACTCTCCAGTTCCATCCACGTTGCTACAAAAGGCCATATTTCATTTTTTCTCATTGCCACGTAGTATTCCATTGTGTATATAAACCACAATTTATCCATTCATCAGTTGATGGACATTTAGGCTCTTTCCATAATTTGGCTATTGTTGAGAGTGCTGCTATAAACATTGGGGTACAAGTGCCCCTATGCATCAGTACTCCTGTATCCCTTGGATAAATTCCTAGCAGTGCTATTGCTGGGTCATAGGGTAGGTCTATTTTTAATTTTCTGAGGAACCTCCACACTGCTTTCCAGAGCGGCTGCACCAATTTGCATTCCCACCAACAGTGCAAGAGGGTTCCCGTCTCTCCACATCCTCTCCAGCATCTATAGTCTCCTGATTTCTTCATTTTGGCCACTCTGACTGGCGTGAGGTGGTATCTGAGTGTGGTTTTGATTTGTATTTCCCTGATGAGGAGCGACGTTGAACATCTTTTCATGTGCCTGTTGGCCATCCGGATGTCTTCTTTAGAGAAGTGTCTATTCATGTTTTCTGCCCATTTCTTCACTGGGTTATTTGTTTTTCGGGTGTGGAGTTTGATGAGCTCTTTATAGATTTTGGATACTAGCCCTTTGTCCGATGTGTCATTTGCAAATATCTTTTCCCATTCCGTTGGTTGCCTTTTAGTTTTGTTGGTTGTTTCCTTTGCTGTGCAGAAGCTTTTTATCTTCATAAGGTCCCAGTAATTCACTTTTGCTTTTAATTCCCTTGCCTTTGGGGATGTGCCGAGTAAGAGATTGCTACGGCTGAGGTCAGAGAGGTCTTTTCCTGCTTTCTCCTCTAAGGTTTTGATGGTTTCCTGTCTCACATTCAGGTCCTTTATCCATTTTGAGTTTATTTTTGTGAATGGTGTGAGAAAGTGGTCTAGTTTCAACCTTCTGCATGTTGCTGTCCAGTTCTCCCAGCACCATTTGTTAAAGAGACTGTCTTTTTTCCATTGGATGTTCTTTCCTGCTTTGTCAAAAATGAGTTGGCCATACGTTTGTGGGTCTAGTTCTGGGGTTTCTATTCGATTCCATTGGTCTGTGTCTGTTTTTATGCCAATACCATGCTGTCTTGATGATGACAGCTTTGTAGTAGAGGCTAAAGTCTGGGATTGTGATGCCTCCTGCTTTGGTCTTCTTCTTCAAAATTACTTTGGCTATTCGGGGCCTTTTGTGGTTCCATATGAATTTTAGGATTGCTTGTTCTAGTTTCGAGAAGAATGCTGGTGCAATTTTGATTGGGATTGCATTGAATGTGTAGATAGCTTTGGGTAGTATTGACATTTTGACAATATTTATTCTTCCAATCCATGAGCAGGGAATGTCTTTCCATTTCTTTATATCTTCTTCAATTACCTGCATAAGCTTTCTATAGTTTTCAGCATACAGATCTTTTACATCTTTGGTTAGATTTATTCCTAGGTATTTTATGCTTCTTGGTGCAATTGTGAATGGGATCAGTTTCTTTATTTGTCTTTCTGTTGCTTCATTGTTAGTGTATAAGAATGCAACTGATTTCTGTACATTGATTTTGTATCCTGCAACTTAGCTGAATTCATGTATCAGTTCTAGCAGACTTTTGGTGGAGTCTATCAGATTTTCCATGTATAATATCATGTCATCTGCAAAAAGCGAAAGCTTGACTTCATGTTTGCCAATTTTGATGCCTTTGATTTCCCTTTGTTGTCTGATTGCTGATGCTAGAACTTCCAGCACTATATTAAACAACAGCGGTGAGAGTGGGCATCCCTGTCGTGTTCCTGATCTCAGGGAAAAAGCTCTCAGTTTTTCCCCATTGAGGATGATGTTAGCTGTGGGCTTTTCATAAATGGCTTTTATGATCTTTAAGTATGTTCCTTCTATCCTGACTTTCTCAAGGGTTTTTATTAAGAAAGGGTGCTGGATTTTGTCAACGGCCTTTTCTGCATCGATTGACAGGATCATATGGTTCTTCTCTTTTTTTTTGTTAATGTGATGTATCACGTTGATCGATTTGCAAATGTTGAACCAGCCCTGCATCCCAGGAATGAATCCCACTTGATCATGGTGAATAATTCTTTTTATATGCTGTTGAATTCGATTTGCTAGTATCTTATTGAGAATTTTTGCATCCATATTCATCAGGGATATTGGCCTGTAGTTCTCTTTTTTTACTGGGTCTCTGTCTGGTTTAGGAATCAAAGTAATACTGGCTTCATAGAATAAGTCTGGAAGTTTTCCTTCCCTTTCTATTTCTTGGAATAGCTTGAGAAGGATAGGTATTATCTCTGCTTTAAACGTCTGGTAGAACTCCCCTGGGAAGCCATCTGGTCCTGGACTCTTATTTGTTGGGAGATTTTTGATAACCAATTCAATTTCTTCGCTGGTTATGGGTCTGTTCAAGCTTTCTATTTCCTCCTGATTGAGTTTTGGAAGAGTGTGGGTGTTTAGGAATTTGTCCATTTCTTCCAGGTTGTCCAATTTGTTGGCATATAATTTTTCATAGTATTCCCTGATAATTGTTTGTATCTCTGAGGGATTGGTTGTAATAATTCCATTTTCATTCATGATTTTATCTATTTGGGTCATCTCCCTTTTCTTTTTGAGAAGCCTGGCTAGAGGTTTGTCAATTTTGTTTATTTTTTCAAAAAACCAACTCTTGGTTTCGTTGATCTGCTCTACAGTTTTTTTAGATTCTATATTGTTTATTTCTCCTCTGATCTTTATGATTTCTCTTCTTCTGCTGGGTTTAGGCTGCCTTTGCTGTTCTGCTTCTATTTCCTTTAGGTGTGCTGTTAGATTTTGTATTTGGGATTTTTCTTGTTTCTTGAGATAGGCCTGGATTGCAATGTATTTTCCTCTCAGGACTGCCTTCGCTGCGTCCCAAAGCGTTTGGATTGTTGTATTTTCATTTTCGTTTGTTTCCATATATTTTTTAATTTCTTCTCTAATTGCCTGGTTGACCCACTCATTCGTTAGTAGGGTGTTCTTTAACCTCCATGCTTTTGGAGGTTTTCCAGACTTTTTCCTGTGGTTGATTTCAAGCTTCATAGCATTGTGGTCTGAAAGTATGCATGGTATAATTTCAATTCTTGTAAACTTATGAAGGGCTGTTTTGTGACCCAGTATATGATCTATCTTGGAGAATGTTCCATGTGCACTTGAGAAGAAAGTATATTCTGTTGCTTTGGGATGCAGAGTTCTAAATATATCTGTCAAGTCCATCTGATCCAATGTATCATTCAGGGCCCTTGTTTCTTTATTGACTGTGTGTCTAGATGATCTATCCATTTCTGTAAGTGGGGTGTTAAAGTCCCCTGCAATGACCACATTCTTATCAATAAGGTTGCTTATGTTTATGAGTAACTGTTTTATATATCTGGGGGCTCCGGTATTTGGCACATAGACATTTATAATTGTTAGCTCTTCCTGATGGATAGACCCTGTAATTATTATATAATGCCCTTCTTCATCTCTTGTTACAGCCTTTAATTTAAAGTCTAGTTTGTCTGATATAAGTATGGCTACTCCAGCTTTCTTTTGGCTTCCAGTAGCATGATAAATAGTTCTCCATCCCCTCACTCTCAATCTAAAGGTGTCCTCAGATCTCAAATGAGTCTCTTGTAGACAGCAAATAGATGGGTCTTGTTTTTTTATCCATTCTGATACCCTATGTCTTTTGGTTGGCGCATTTAATCCATTTACATTCAGTGTTATTATAGAAAGATACGGGTTTAGAGTCATTGTGATGTCTGTATGTTTTATGCTTGTAGTGATGTCTCTGGTACTTTGTCTCACAGGATCCCCCTTAGGATCTCTTGTAGGGCTGGTTTCGTGGTGACAAATTCCTTCAGTTTTTGTTTGTTTGGGAAGACCTTTATCTCTCCTTCTATTCTAAATGACAGACTTGCTGGATAAAGGATTCTCGGCTGCATATTTTTTCTGTTTAGCACACTGAAGATCTCGAGCCAAGCCTTTCTGGCCTGCCAAGTTTCAAAGGAGAGATCAGTCACGAGTCTTATAGGTCTCCCTTTATATGTGAGGGCACGTTTATCCCTTGCTGCTTTCAGAATTTTCTCTTTATCCTTGTATTTTGCCAGTTTCACTATGATATGTCGTGCAGAAGATCGATTCAAGTTACGTCTGAAGGGAGTTCTCTGTGCCTCTTGGATTTCAATGCCTTTTTCCTTCCCCAGTTCAGGGAAGTTCTCAGCTATAATTTCTTCAAGTACCCCTTCAGCACCTTTCCCTCTCTCTTCCTCCTCTGGGATACCAATTATGCGTATATTATTTCTTTTTAGTGTATCACTTAGTTCTCTAATTTTCCCCTCATACTCCTGGATTTTTTTATCTCTCTTTCTTTCAGCTTCCTCTTTCTCGATAACTTTATCTTCTAGTTCACCTATTCTCTCCTCTGCCTCTTCAATCCGAGCCGTCGTGGTTTCCATTTTGTTTTGTATTTCGTTTAAAGCGCTTTTCAGCTCCTCGTGACTGTTCCTTAGTCCCTTGATCTCTGTAGCAAGAGATTCTCTGCTGTCCTGTATACTGTTTTCAAGCCCAGCGATTAATTTTATGACTATTATTCTAAATTCACTTTCTGTTATATTATTTAAATCCTTTTTGATCAGTTCATTAGCTGTTGTTATTTCCTGGAGATTCTTCTGAGGGGAATTCTTCCGTTTGGTCATTTTGGATAGTCCCTGGAGCGGTGAGGACCTGCAGGGCACTTCCCCCGTGCTGTGGTGTATAACTGGAGTTGGTGGGCGGGGCCGCAGTCCGACCTGATGTCTGCCCCCAGCCCACCGCTGGGACCACAGTCAGACTGGTGTGTGCCTTCTCTTCCCCTCTCCTAGGGACGGGATTCACTGTGGGGTGGCGTGGCCCGTCTTGGCTACTTGCACACTGCCAGGCTTGTGGTGCTGGGGACCTGGCGTATTAGCTGGGGTGGGTAGGCAAGGTGCACGGGGGCAGGAGGGGCAGGCTTAGCTCGCTTCTCCTTAGGTGATCCACTTCAGGAGGGGCCCTGTGGCAGCGGGAGGGAGTCAGATCCACTGCCGGAGGTTTGGCTCCGCAGAAGCACAGAGTTGGGTGTTTGCGCGGAGCGAGCAAGTTCCCTGGCAGGAACTGGTTCTCTTTGGGATTTTGGCTGGGGGATGGGCGGGGGAGATGGCGCTGGCGAGCGCCTTTGTTCCCCGCCAAGCTGAGCTCTGCCGTCCGGGGGCTCAGCAGCTCTCCCTCCCTTTGTCCTCCAGCCTTCCCGCTTTCTGAGCAGAGCTGTTAACTTATGACCTCCCAGACGCTAAGTCGCGCTTGCTGTCGGAACACAGTCCGTCCGGCCCCTCCACTTTTGCCAGCCAGACTCGGGGGCTCTGCTTGGCCAGCGAGCCGCCCCTCCGCCCCGGCTCCCTCCCGCCAGTCCGTGGAGCTCGCACCGCCTCACCGCCCTTCCTACCCTCTTCTGTGGGCCTCTCGTCTGCGCTTGGCTCCAGAGACTCCATTCTGCTAATCCTCTGGTGGTTTTCTGGGTTCTTTAGGCAGGTGTAGGTGGAATCTAAGTGATCAGCAGGACGCGCGGTGAGCCCAGCGTCCTCCTACGCCGCCATCTTCCCGGATTCATCTGCTCTATTTTTGCCAGTGTTGCACAAGAGTCAACAATACGGCAAGAAGGAGATGTAACAACCAATACAAAAAGTAAACAAGCAACCCCAATGGAATCAAAGTTATCATAAATAGCTATCTTCTCCAGTTAACAGTGGCTCAGTGAGAGAGTGAAGTGGTGTGTGTGTGTGTGTGTGTGTGTGTGTTCGTGCACACATGTATGTAAGCACAGAACAGAGTGGGACAATTCGAACATTAAGAACCATTAAAGTGACAAAGTATTGCTAATTGTTAAGCCTTAGTTTTAAAAGTTACATATGCTCTATTAGGACATTTGTTTTTCTTCATTTCAGCCTTGTATTACTTTTCCCCCTTATAAATGTTTATCAAAAACCTATTACATACTCTTTCTAAAATAAAAATTATCAATATGAATTCAACAGAATTTGAATAAGCCAGAGTGCCCAAAGTTCCTGTCCTCATACGTTTTACAAGGGTGTTCAATGCCTCCAAGAAACATAATTAAGGCGTTTTGTGTATATGGAAGAATGACCTCTGTTCTCACATAGCCACACACTCCCATCTATACACATTGTGGTACTGTGGTTATGTAAACACTAACACATTTTTCAAGGGGGATTAAAATGACGAGGACCTCTTTTGAGATTAAGAATATGTGAGCAAACAGGGGTGCCTGGGTGGCTCAGTTGGTTAAGCATCTGACTTCGGCTCAGGTCATAATCTTGCGGTTTATGAGTTCGAGTCCCACATCGGGCTCTGTGATGACAGCTCAGAACCTGGAGCCTCATTTGGATTCTCTGTCTCTAGCTCTCTCTGCCCCTCCTCTGCTCACTCGTGTGCTCTCTCTCTCTCTCTCAAAAATAAATGTTAAAAAAAGAGTATGTAAGCAAACAAAAGCAACAGAAGCATATATGCTCTTTCCTAGGAAGCAGGAGGAAAACATGCTATAATCCTCATTAGTACAAACTTAAATGAAATAATGTAATAAGAAACATTATTTACATTAAACATCTCCAAGTAAATTCAAGTGCATACAATTTCCTAACTATGTGTATACACACATGCACATGTTTGTGTTAAGGGGCATGAAGGGAATAGAACCAACATACATTGAGCAGTACCTATTCCAAGCACAATAGATATGCTCAGAACAATTCTGTGAAATAAAATGCATTACATGCATTTTACAGATGAAGGAACTCTTAAAGAGGTTGTAAAGACTCTTTTAAATTTTTTATTGTTTATTATTTTTGAGAGAGAGAGAGACAGAGAGTAGGGACGGGGCAGAGAGAGGGAGACACAGAATCCAGGCTCTGAGCTCTCAGGACAGAGCCTGACACAGGGCTCGAACTCACAGACCACAAGATTATGAACTGAGTTGTAGTTGGCTGCCCAACCGACAGAGCAACCCAGGCGCTCCTGTAAAAACTCTTAAATATTTTTGCTTGAAAATGACTTTGAAAATATGCTAAGTATTTTCTTGCCAGTTTATTAAAATCTGTTAATTGTGATATTGTAGTTATAGAGTGATCTGAACTTGAAAGAAAATAACACATTTCTGTTGGACTGCCCTTAGCACTCTATTTCTTAAAACTTTCACAATTGGGAAAGGCCTGACAGGCCAAACAAAGTAAAGGATGGGAGGAGTAATTGTTAGAAGGATTAGTGAAAATAGTGTCCTCAATTCCAAAAGGTATTTATGTTCTAGAAAAACAGGCAGTCATATCCATAGTAATTTGGTGGTGATTTCAAGGATTACCTAACCAAAACCATGAGCCTCAAGGTTTTCTCAGGTCTTCAAGTATCCTGATATTATCATTCAAAAAGTTCTGAAAGCATCTGCTTTTTAAATGACTTAATATATCTCCTTGCTTAAGGCTGGTAAACACCAGACTAAGACATTAGGCAGACTTGGATTTTTACCCTTACCCATCTTCTTACAAAGGACAGGCTTTAGGAAATGAGTCACTGGTTTTGACACAGGATGGTGATACAAAAATGTTTCATGAAATGATACCCAGGCACTAGCAGAATAGTGGCAACCAGTCAGCAATCTAAAAGTGCAGAACACATAAAATAAAAAAAAGATTAAAAAGATTAAAAAAAAAAAAAGGGTGCCTAGGTGGCTCAGTGGGTTAAGCGCCTGACCCTTGGTTTCAGCTCAGGTCATGATCTCACAGTTCATGGGATCAAGCTCTGTGTTGAGATTCTCCCTCTCTTTCTCTCTCTCTCTGCCCCTCACCGCCCCCATCAATAAATAAATACACTTAAAAAGTAAAAGATATAAAGAACAAAGGCAGGTTAAAAGAGGCCAAAACAAAGAATTCTCTCCAGGACAGTTTTAGAAGAGAGAAAGATTCAGGGAAAGGTATGGTATAGGACTAAATGAGATACAAAAATTTTAAGTAGAGGCTAATTATGGTTTAAAAAAATCTTTATAGGGGCGCCTGAGTGGCTTAGTCGGTTAAGCGTCCAACTTCAGCACAGGTCATGATATCATGGTTTGTGAGTTCCAGCCCCGCGTCGGGCTCTGTGCTGACACCTCAGAGCCTGGAGCCTGCTTCAGATTCTGTGTCTCCCTCTCTCTCTCTGCCCCTCTGCCACTTGCACTCTGTCTCTGTCTCTCTCTCAAAAATAAATAATAAAAAAAATTTTAATAAATAAAAAATAAAAAATCTTTATAATGGAATCTTTCAGGAAAAAACAATTGGAGTTTTAACAATAGCTGAGTACTAGAAAATTTGCATTTATTTTAAATGAAGTAACTGGAATCAGGCTAACAAACCATTTTTGGTAGAACTTCTTAGGGGATTTTTTAAAATTAATATATGAGTGATTTCCAATTAAAACATGATTGCCTTAGCAAGAAAGTGGGAGATTATAAATTATTTGATGGTGATTGAAAGGTTCCATCTGTGAAGTATTTTAAGAAAGCCCCTTCCAGCAACAACATAATGCTTGCTATTAATTTGTTTACTGAATTTTTCTTTAGAGATATTCTAAAGGAAATACTGTATAACTTCCTTCAAAATTATAAAAAGAAATATAAGCCCAGTGAAATCCAGATAAATGAGCTTTCACCATATTAAATTTTTGACTCAGAATAAAAAGCTACTTAAATGCTAGAATAAGCAGAGAATTTAATAAACATAGTAAGGCTCTGGGTATTCCACTGGGTGAGCCATGATAAAACACCTTTCCATCTTGATTGTCTAGGCCATTGCTCTTGCATTGGCATCCGCCAGTGAACTCTAGTGGCTGGATTAGTGAACTGACACATTCACAACAGCATTTGAGCTTTTATTAAGTCTTTTAATCCCTTCACTTGTACATGCTGGGTTGTGAGCTCCTTGGTCCATAAGCTTATGCTCCGATGGTTAATTAGACATTATTCTGTGAAGATTTTATATTTTCTCAGGAAAAAACTACTGCAAAATTTAGTGATATCATTACTTACATAATTTCCCCCACTACCTATTTTTCTTTTCTCTAAAACTTTGTGAAAGGAGAACAAAATGTCAAGTTTTCAGCTGCATCCCTACTGAGACAGTTACCAAAGCAAAGCAAACTTTTTAGTGTCTGCTTTGGTGACAGGACCATGTTGCCTTTCCAGTCTTTTTTCACTTGCCTATTTGCCACCTCCCTATGGATTTCTTTTCAGAGCAACCTCTGATGCATTGGAAGTTACTGGACATGCTCAGCACTCAAGGTCATTTTGGGGTTCCTCCTGGAAGCTTAAAATTTTAATGAAATATTACAAACAGATTTTTTTTTTCATTAGCACATATTTTTTTTTCAATGATTCCTCCTTAGAAATAGACCTGATTTTGTTTCGCCCAAACACATGAAAATTTTCTCCTACTTTTGTGAGACGTTTTTTGCCCCAGTCAGGTAAAAATTAAGCCTTTCCTGTTATGACTGGGAGAAAAGGAAAAGGGAAGAGACGTGGATGTAGTAAGAAAAACTATTAATGACCATGAATCTAGGTAGAACATACTAGTGAGGTTTGCTTCACTCTCACATGAAAATCTGTCTTAAATTAGAACGCTCATTATAACTTTAAAGATCTAATGAACTAGATTTTATATTAAGATGTCACATGCATCAAAAGTCAAATATGAATTGGTGAAGGGTGACTAGAAGTCTTAAAATGTGTAAGTGTATTGCAGTAATCAAATAGTTTTCTAAAATTTTTAGTGAGTCAACTTTTCCCTATAGAACAGTAACTCTTATAACAGTTTGCAGATAATTTACTTGCTTTGCAAAAGGAGCAATTTGAATATATGTATCTTAATTTGTATCATAAGACTTTAAATAATGCAGTTGGTAGGTATTCGCATGTACTATATAGAATCAGTTTCTTGAATATGAGTGAGATATCTATCTTAAAAAACCTTAAAATAACAAAGACCATAATTTTCTAAATACCTGTGCAGGGGTACCTGGGTGGCTCAGATGGTTAAGTGTCCAACTCTTGAGTTCGGCTCAGGTCATGATCTTATGGGTCATGGGTTCAAGCCCCACATAGGGCTCTAAGCTGGCAGTGCAAAGACTGCTTGGGATTTTCTCTGCCCTTCCCCCACTCTCTCTCTCAAAATAAATAAATAAACTTAAAAAAATAAATACCTGTGCAAAAACATTTAACAAATTATAGCAACTTATATTCAACAGGTGAGACAGGAGCACAGAAGTAATCAAGAAGGACAGAGAAGTGCATTGAAGGGTGAAAAAGCATGTGCTCTGGAAACAGAGGGATCTGGGGAAATTTGGATTTAACTTCTCTCTCTGCCATATAAGAAACATGGGCACCTGAATTTCAATTTCCTAATCTTGTACATAGGCATAGCTACTCCAGTTCATGGCATGGTTTTCTTGGTCTTTTTAAAATGCTTTAAATGACTTAGTATCATTTCAGCATGTCTAAATTTCACAACATTGAGCTGTAGATAATAATGTGGAGAAAAAAGAAGGATCCTCTATTATGATGTATTTTACAGACCTGGTGGGGCTGGTACAGCAATCTCTTCAAGAGAGTAAAGAGCCTAACTTGGGCAAGTGGGATAATAAGAGAAAAAAAGTAATTTGACAGATTCAAATCACCTTTTAATGCCAAAGTCAAGTCACTTTCTTTGTAAAGCCTTCTCAGATCGTTTTGGTTTGGTTTATTTAGTTCAAAGTAAATGATGATTGTTAAATTGACTTGATTGACATTTAAAACTGTTCCATCCATCTAAATGCAAGTCCAGGCCTAAACTTCTAATTCTCATTATTTTTTTCATCTCTGATTTCTCTCCAAGCTTTACTGGTGAATATCTGTTACTAAAGTCCCAGAATGTATGTGTAGGCATATCTTCATGTGTATCAGCAGGACTTTAGGAACAAATGTGCTCTAATCTGATGTCATTTTCAAAACTTAAATAAAAGCATGTGGGAAAGAGCAAAGACATCCCTGGAGAGATGAGCATCACTGAACTGCAGTTCTATTTTACTCCTGAGGAGGGAAAATATTAATTACTGTGATGGTACAGATTTTCCAGATTATAAACCCTGGTCTGCTTTTGTTGGAGGTTTATTTACTGTGAAGCTAATATTGGGGAGGGAATTTTTTTTCTCTGCTCTTCTAGGTTCTTTTGGCTAGTCTATTAATTAAATTGGCATAAAACAGATTAACAGGAGAAAAACAAATTTAATTACAGACGTATGGGAGCCCCATAAGAATATAAGACCCAAGGACAAGTCAGACAACTAAGGCTTAGATGCCATCCTGAGCTAAGGAATGAAATAGGGACTTGGGGTTTCAAAGGGAAGCAGGGTAATTCACAGGACAATATGAAAAGCACGTTTGGTAAATGGATGCGTGCCCTGCCATACAGATAGGTCTTTCAAATAAAAAGTTATCTTTGGTAATCGCTCTCTTTCTAGGCCAGGCTCCCTATCTAAATTCTTTGGTGTAGTTAAAGGAGAGGTAAATTTTTTCTTGAATCTGCTGGGTCTTGATTGTTCCAGCACAAAATAATCCACACACCAAATTGGATATGTTTGGGTCACATATTTTGTTCCCCTTTACTAAAAAGCTTAAGTTTCAAGGCTCCTTAGTTAGAATAGCTCCTTCAAAGGCTCTGCACCTAATTTTGTGGGTTTTTTTGTAATTTTATTTTTTTATTTTTGTTTCAATATATGAAATTTATTGTCAAATTGGTTTCCATACAACACCCAGTGCTCATCCCAAAAGGTGCCCTCCTCAATACCCATCACCCACCCTCCCCTCCCTCCCACCCCTCAGTTTGTTCTCAGTTTGTAATTTTTTTTTTAAAGAGAACATTTACAATTATATAAGCTTCAGGATCCACAAAACCTGGGTCTGTCCCAAGTACCAAAAATGGCACTTTTTCTGAAAAAAATTTCAGAAACTTCTGTTGCTGAAGATGACAATGATAATTGTTTGTAATAATAATTTTATTATTTCTCATTACCTATTTCCACAGCCTTTTATTTTTGCTAATCACTCTGTAAATATTTTACAAACATTATGCCTAATCCTCAGAATAACTATGCAATGTAGGAAACTGAGGGGAATATACAGTAATACTTAAGGGGCTGGTAGTGATTCAATCCATGATCTACCTCACTCCAAAATATTTTCTAAGTTATTCACACCACATCAATCCTCAATGTGCTAAAAGTGGCTACTTTAAAAAAAATTCTTTTCATGTTACTAGGCACTAACTAAAAATCAATATAATAGCAAAGTGAGTTGGCATATGGCTTTTAAATTGTTTATTTAGTTGTAAGTCATGTTATGTCAAATCACATCCAACTTTAAAACACCAAATAATCCATTTACAAGTAGGGTAATAGTCTGTCAAGTCTGCATGTTGGAAACATTAGTGGAAGATGAATTAACCAATCAACAAGGTAGTTAAATGCTAGTAGCTATAAGATCTGAAAGGGTGAGTGTTAATTCAAATAATGTTAAATGGTATTCATGGGATAAGCGAACTATGCCTAACACTTTAAAAATAACTCAGGTATGGAATGGTTCAAAATGCTTCCTGAGGATATTTATAGAGACACTATAGTTTTATTTCTCAGTTGAGGTGGCTTTCCATTCAAGACATTACACTTAATGTGTATGTGACCATGTTGCGAATCTGGCCAATGGAAAGGATTTTCCATACATTTTTGAGTGATAAAAACCCCTGAGTGTATACTAATCTTAGCCTTTCAGGCTTAGAGAGCTCAGTAGTTTGTTAGCTTACTCAGAGTGGCCCCATATATCTGGGATAAATTCACATTTTCTAAGCTGAGGATACCTATAGACAAAACTTGAATGCAAACTAAATATGTTGCAATGGAAATTTAAATGCCTGCAAACTCGTGTTCTTTGGCTAGCCCATTTTTCTCCATGGGAAAGCTACATAAAATCCAAATTATGAATAAAAAGAAAGAAAGTAAGCATGGTATCAGATGATCCTAAAATTCAGACTTAAACTTCCTGGCACTTAGTTGTTGCACAATAGACTTCTTTGTTGAATGAATGAATGAATGAATGACACTAAAATAATCTGTTTTCTGTTGTGGTTTATTTTTTGTTTTGTTTTGCCACATGGGTTCCCTATCAGTAAGGTTATAAACAGAAATAGGACACCTTTCCCTGGACAGTAACTTCAAAGTCACTGTCCACACACATGAAAGGGAGATTTTGTCACCCCAAAATATATATGCCTTTTTGGTATAAAGATTATCTTGAACTGTTGATTTTTAAGCAGCAAACATAGAAAAAGCTCTGAAAATCTAGTAGAAGACACTCTTTTGTGAGAGACATTTACATTTATAAGGGAAATCTCCATTTGTCAGGGTGTCTCCTTCTCTGTGCCAAGAAGAGAAGGATGACTAAACTCTAGAAATTCTATCTGCATGGAAACCATAACCTCAGCTACCATGCTTTGCCTGAAAAAAAGGCATTACTCCCATTACTCCCCATGCTCCTGCCCCATCATCTTCTTTTATCTTTAGCTGGAGATGGTACTTAAGATGACGGCTTGACCCATTTCAGGGGGTTACTCAGTTCTCCTGGGTATCTCCAATGTATACAGGAGGTATCCATGTTATTAAATGTCTGCTTATTATTCTCTTGTTAATCTGTGGGGGTTTTTGTTTGTTTGTTTGTTTATTCGGGGGTGTCGCAACCAAAAACCTAGATGGGTAAAGGGAAAATTCCTTCTCATCCCATACACATGCCTCTTTGATTTTCTTCTTGTAGTTTCAGGATTTACTGACTTCCCTTTTGATTGCTGCATTCTTTATATGCACTTTATATATACTTCTCCCAACTCAGCCCCTCCTCCTGCCCAACATTGGTGCTATCACAAATTCTATTTCTTAGGGAATTAATCTATTGCTCTATTCACTTTCATTTGCAAACCTGAGAGTCATTTTTGCTCTTTCTCTCTCATCTCCTCCATTTAATTCATCCCAAAGTTGTCTACTTTGCTTCATAAATAGTTGAAGTATGCTCCCTCTTCTTTATCTTTACTACCTTCTGACCAGCTACTGTCTTATCTAAATTACCACACTGGCCTGCTAAGTAAACCTTCCTGTATACTCTATCCCTCTCTATTTAATTCCCATCACCACCACTAGAGTGTTATATTTTTCCCTAAAGATAAATTGAACTATGTCAAGTCCTACCTTTCTCTTTGTCCAGACACTTTGATGGTTTCATTTGCTTTTAGATAAATGCAAACATTTAAGGTAGTCTATAATATTTTGCATGGGCTGGTCCCTACTTAATACTCCCATTTCAGATTGCACTTTGCTCTTCCTTTCTCTGGGGCTCCAGCCTCTCTGAACGTCCCCTTTTCTCTCAATGTCCATGATTCCCTGTGTCATAGGGCTACCTTATATTCAGTAAGAGCCATCCTGCCTCACACACAATCACCTGAAATTAATGACCTATTAGAAAGGCATTCCTGGGCTGTAAAACTGACAAGAGGCTTTTAAAAAGATTTACATCTCAAAGGGACAGAGAAAGAAATTACAACCCCAAATTTTCAAAGTAAAGCTCTAAGAAAAGAGAGGTCAAGGGCCTAGAGGCAGGAAGAATTTTAAGTTTGGTCAATTTGAGGGGACAGTTAAGAGCAGTTTGGTCAATTTGTTATTCCCCTGATTAACTTGCCAAATGGCTTCTCATCATACTTTCAATTCAAAATACTTACTATATGCCTTAGTCTGCTTAGGCCGGTGTAACAAAATGCCACAGACTGGTTGGCTTAAACATTTATTTTTCACATTTCTGAAGGCTGGAAGTCTGAGCTCAGGGTGCCAGCATGGGGGTTGCAGTGAGCCAAGTTCCTGGCTTGCAGATAACGCCATCTTGCTGTGTCCTTGCATGACAGAGAACAGAGAGACAAGCACACCTTCCTATCTCTTCTTCTAAGGACAATAGTCCAATCATGAGGGCTCCACCCTTATGTACTAATTACCCCCCAAAGGCCACATCTCCAAATTTCATCACATTGGTGATTAGAGACATATGAATTTTGGGATGACATAAACATGTAGTCCATAACACTATTCCCATAAGCCCCAGAAAGAGTCACTGTCTTCCTCTCCTACCATTTTCCCATTTGTTCACTACACTCTCATTACACTGGCTTTCATTATGCTTCACAAACATGCCAAGCTCATTCTATTCCTGGGCCTTTCGTACTAGTTGTTTTCTCTTTCTGTGTGGGTTCCATGAAGGTAAAGACTTTTGTATCATTCATACCCTCAATACTCTGAACAGTGTTGAACACATAGAAAATGCTTACTAAGGTTTGTTGACTGTATAAATAAATGAATGAATTCAAAAGCATTATAATCAAAATTTACTGGTCTTGGAGCCAGTCAATCCTCAATCTTTTTTTTTTTATCATGACTTTGAATTATTTTGGCTATTTTCACTATGAATAGATATTATATTTTAACCCTCACTGGAAAATTATATTTGTTTATGTTCAAGTTTGTTGGTGAGATCTCAATTTAGTCCATAAGTACTAAACACAATCTCATTAAGAAGAGTTAAATACTGGGGCACCTGTGTGGCTCAGTTGGTTTGTAGCAGTGAGTTACACACAGAGAGTCTGGACAATTAGGCTCCTCTTTCCAGGAAGCAGCTTTATTCGTACCAGCATGGGCTCAGTGGGCTAAGACCCAAAAGGCTGAGCCCCAAGAGCAGCAGGGAGTTGCCTTTTGTACAATTTTTGCTCCTTTGTCTCCCATATATGGTAACATACAGTCTGAATGGGTGGTCTATGTTACAAAGTCATGAGGAATGTCGAACACACGCTCATAGCCAGGTTGCCTTCCCTTGCCTTGAGGTTTTCACCTCATTCCTTAGGGAGGGGCTTTACCACAGGTTGAGCATCCAACTCTTGATTTCGGCTAAGGTCGTGGTCTCCGGGTCGATGGATCCAGTCCTGAGTCAGGCTCTGAACTCAGTGTGGAACTTGCTTGGGATTCTCTCTCTCCCTCTGCCACCCCAACCCCTTAAAATATAAAATAAATTAAAAAAAATTAAAATTAAAAAAAAAGAGTTAAGTACATTTAAAGACTGCATATAGGCAAAAAAAGAATGCCAGCACAAATAAATAATCACATTCTACAGTACATAACAAACAAGTATCAAGGGACCTAAAGATGGTGAAAGTTGAAGAGTCAAGAAACCATCCTGGCTAGAGGCAGAGGGTGCAATGGAATTAGAGAAGAGGCTGGAAATGCAAAGTGGCCCACAGAGAACGTGGATTCTATGGTACAATAGATTCCATTGAGTGCACTCAATGGTATAATACCATTAGGAAGTGGTATCCAGTTCCACACTTAAGAATCATGTCAGGTATATTAGAGAATAAAAGCCCAGCATCCCTACCCTTGAGTGGTGTCTCCACCAAAAATAGCAACAGAGCCTGAGATGTAAATATAGGTTCTAACATTTAACATCTGATACAGTTTTTACATCAGTAAAAAGATGACAGAAATGAAATAGGTTATTTTCTGGTTCAAAAACATGCTGCATTTATCAACACATTCTGTTTTCAAAACATTCCTGTTATAAATATATTGAACTTATTAGAAATTTCAAGTGAGAATAAACACACAAATAATTTGAACTTAGTCATTAACCCAGTAAATCAAGGGCTAATTTAATACATGGAATACTGGTTTTTCTGACTCCTTTCAAAATATTATACCAAGGACTGCAGACTATATTTTTAATTTTTCAAAAGACCTATTACTTTCCTGGTCATCTTTGGAGTGAAAGGATATCAACAGAAAGTAGAACCATTAATAGAATGAAGACTGATCACTGAGCATGTTGGATATCTACCATAGCTTTGATATTAGTCACCCAGAGACGGTTTTTCTAGAGAAAACTATTGCCTAAAAATGGAAGATCCAGTTCAACTTAGTCTATATCGAACATAATTAAGATGATTAGGTTATAATTAATATAAGTATTCTTATACAATCTTATTCTTATACATTTCCTGGATTATTCAAAGAGGAAAAAAGACAATGTAATCATTATATGAAATAGTGCTATTAAGTGCCTAGATGGTCTAGCTAAAATATAGTAGACATATCACCCATCTGACTTTATGTTTTTTGGTTTTAGACAACCTATCCAAATACCACAAAAACAAAACATAAACATGTTTGCTTCTGAAGGAGTTCAAGGATTGACTAGGATTGACTCTACGTTTCATTTTATATAAGTTTTTCCTCAAAAGAAGACAAAGATTCTATTTAAGGCTTTATGTGATGAAGAACTTGCAAAGAAATATAGTGATCTCAGCAGCTTACCTTGAATGCATTGGAAAAGTGAGATAGATTAAAAGATAGAAAGATGAACAGATGACTAGATATGTAATCAAGCAACTATAGTAAAATGTTAATTGTAGAATGTACATAGTGGTTACTAAAATGTCCACTGTAAAATGTTTTCAAAGTTTCTGTATGCTTGAAAATTTTCATAATACAATGTTGAAAAATTAAAAATGGCATCATAGTTACTTTTAGAAAGGACAATGGCTGGAAAAGGCACAAGAGGGCTTGGGGAACCCTAAGAGTATTCTGTTTCTTGATCTGGGTGCCAGTTACTAGAAGTGTTTACTTTATGAAAACGTAACAAACTGAATATTTATGATGTTTAATTGCTCTGTAGGTGTGCTATACTTCAACAAAAGGCTCAAAAAATTAGTATTATTCTGAATCTATTCATAGCAAGTGACAGAATCCCAATCCTACATAGAGAAAAAAGTTACCCACGTGATTGAGAAGTACTAGACACAGGTGTGTTCAGACAAATCTGGACCATATAGCATTGTCCAGGCTCTGTATTTCCAGGTTATTGACCTTTGCTTCCTTACTGGGTTTGGGTGCTTGAATGTTGTCACCAGGGCCTTCTCTCTCTTCTCATTTTTCTTTCTCCCTCCCTCCTATAAATGACAGTCTCTCTTCTTTTAGCAGGCCAGATGGCTGCCAGTGACCCCATATTTATATAACACAAACTTAAATACTTTGGGTTAGAGAGATTGTTTATTCTGATATTTGACTAGTAAGTCACAACAAAAAAAAAGCTAGTCTTTGGTCACATACCCTAATTAAATAATCAATGAGGATAATGACGTTCTTTATTCACCATCTATGATCATACACCTGCATTTGCAGCCAGGGACATGGAGACAGGCCTGACAAATTGACATTACAGTAAGTTTACCATAGGAAAGAATCAAATTAATATCAGAAAAAAAAAAACACGAACAAACACACACACATAAGAGATAAATCTACTCTGTTCATCAATCATTGTGATAGTAAGGTAAAAATCTATAAAGGTTATTGAGCTGAAGCAGGAAGGTTAGAGAGAAAGGAGATATGGTTTCTGGAACCTCAAACTTAGCCTATAATATCACCATGGTGAAATAAAATGAAAACAAAGCAAAACTGAACTAAACCTAGGTCATGATTGTACTATGTATATTATATATGTATGTATATATATACACTCATATGTATAATAGATATTAAATTGTTATATATGTGTATATGTACATGTATATGTGTACAAGTTATGTACACAAATATAACATACATATATACAATAATGCGTCTACATGTATATATACTCATACAGAACATGCACTACTTTTATATTTTTTATATTATCAGAATCATTCTGGTTATGAATATGCTAATAAAACTGGGATTTGTAGTTTCATAAATAAATATTTATGTTTTTTTTCAAGTACACGTCCTGACAGTTGGAGTGTAAGGGAGACTAAAGACCCTTAAAAGCAGATTCAAATCTAGAAAGGCAGTTTAGGCTACAGAAGAATTTGTCAACCCCCAAATGAATAATGGGTTGGACCTGAAAATGCTCTAATTACCTACAAAAAAAGAAACCAGAATAAAATTAATGTCTGTAGAAAATAAATAATGTGACTTCTTCAAAAGGACAGCAATACATCCTGGGATTTACAAATTAGACACAGTTCAGCCAGTCGGGGTTGAAGGAAAAAAAAATGCTGTTGGCAAATCAATCTTGAGATGACTCTAATGATTTATTCTTTCATATTCAAAGAAAGCCAGATAATATTATCATTCCCAGAAAAAGGCTTATATAAACCAGAGGAACTCTTAGTACTATAGAATCTGTTATTCTTTTTCTTCACATTATTTTATTGTTCTGATCTATCATAGGTATACAAAGAATATAACAATTACCTAGGTATTCATCATCCAGGTAAAGAACTCATCAAAGCAACTATTTATGCCCCTATTATGTTAAATTCATTCTTAATGTTTTACACATACAGATAATACCATATTTATTCTTTACTAATTTATATTATTATTCAACTTCTAGCTCTATTTCATTTCTTTCCACTGCTATATAGCATTCACTGTGTGGATATTCCATGATTTAGTTGTCCCTTATCATGTTTATTAATATTTAAGGTGATTGGGCACCTGGGTGGCTCAGTCGGTCAAGTGTCTGACTTCGACTCAGGTCATGATCTCATGGTTTGCAGAGTTCGAGCCCCGCGTTGGCTCTGTGCTAACAACTCAGAGCCTGGATCCTGCTTCAGATTCTCTGTCTCCCTTTCTCTCAGCCCCTTCCCTTCTCACGCTCTCTTGCTCTCTCTCTTTCTCTCTCTCAAAAATAAACATAAAAAAATTCGTTTAAAAATATTTAAGGTGATTAAAATTTTTATTTAATATATACATTTTTAAAGTTTATTCATTTATTTTGAGAGCGAGAGAGAGAATGAGAAAGAGCAGTGGAAGGGCAGAGAGAGAGGGAGAGACAGAATACCGAGCAGACCCTGCACTGTCAAAAGGGAGCCTGAACCCACGAATCCTGAGATCATGACCTGAGCCAAAACCAAGAGTCAGATGCTTAACCAATTGAGCCACCCAGGTGCCCAATCACCTTAAATTTTTATTTGATATTAATAGAAATACACAGGCTTTATTTTGGTTATTATATACCTACTACATATTTATCCACATTTTCAACTTCTCTTTCATATTGTGTTTGAGGTATGTATCTATAAACAACTCATGAATGGAAGATTTCTTTTTCAAAAATATATTCTGACAACAGTCATTTATACAGGCAACTTTATTTCATTGCAGGCACTATATGTTTGGATTTGTTTCTACAACATATATTTGTGATTTTTATTTACTTTTATTTTTTGTCCTTTTTTGCCTTTTTGTACATTGCTTTAGATTGATAAAGGGTTTTTTCTTCTTTCTTATCTTTCTGATTTTAAAATGATACATAATGTCTCTAACCTTCTGGTGATTTAATCCGACTACCAATTGCCAATATAATATGTTATTTAAAATTTCCTTCTTTTTTGGAGATATCTGTGGAAGGTTTTTCGATCTGATAATGCTAGTAATTATCTCTCTAAATTCTGATTATCTGAAAAAGTCTCTATTTCTATATCTTCTTTGAATAATATTTTACCTTGATAGAAAATCATGCATTTTCAGTTATTTTTATCAACTCTTTTAGAATATTTTTGTTCTGCTGAAATTCTATTTTCAGTCTAATCAACATTCTTTGTCATGGCATTCTTTTTTCTGGTTTCTTTTAAGATCTTTGCTATGTCTTTAGTGTTCTGCAGAATCACTACAATGGGGTGTAGGCTTATTTCTTAGAATCAAACTTAGCATTTTTTTTATGCTTCTTAAATTGTATGCTTCATTTATTACTTTCTAAGTGTCTTGCCATCAAATGTTGCTCTTTAGTTCATACTGATAATCCCTATAAAATTTCCTCATATATCTTTGTAATTTTGGATTGCCTACTAAAGTTTGGTGGAACTTCCTATATCAGAATCTCATAATGCATTAGTTGGAGGTATGTTTCTCAACACAAAAAATTAATCTTTTGGGGTGCCTGGGTGGCTCAGTTGGTTGAGCACCCATCTCTTGGTTTCTACGCAGGTAATGATTTCATGGTTCATGAGTTCCAGCCCTGCAACAGGCTTTGCACTGACAGTCAGAATCTGCTTGGGATTCTCTCTCTCCCTCTCTCTCTGCCCCTCCCTGGCTCACTCTCTCAAAAGAAATAAACTTCAAAATAATTAATCTGTTTTTCTGCCAGGTACAATGGGAAAGTTACTACAACAGGCTTGGTTTTTATTTTCATTTACCATAATAATATTAGTATAAATTTAGATACCCAATAGTGTGTATTGGGTACACAGTGTGTGTGAACCACAGGCCTGTGGTTCTGATTTTTAAAGAGACATTATTTTCTCCCAGAGTTCAATTTAAGACAAAAAAACAAAAACAAAAAAACAAAACTTGTTATCTCATCTTTGTTTATGATTGTGGATTGTTTTTTTATAATTTAGTATCTCCTTATTTGAGGATACCAATAGTAACCAATTGTTCCAACTCTCCCAGTTCATGCTGCCCAAGGCTTTTACAGCTGTTTCTGTGTTAGTAATTGACAGTTAATAATTAATTGTCAATATTAAGGGTCCATTACCACTGAGGTTGGTAAATTCATTCAGTATGGCTAACAAAACACTTAAATTTTGAGCAACTTTTTTTTTTTTCATTCTCTGGAGATTCCCCTAATTCAACATAAGATTCATAGTGCCTTTATTATTTTTTTTTAAATTTTTTAACGTTTATTTATTTTTGAGACAGAGAGACAGAGAATGAATGGGGGAGGGTCAGAGAGAGAGAGGGAGACACAATCTGAAACAGGCTCCAGGCTCTGAGCTGTCAGCACAGAGCCCGACGCGGGGCTTGAACTCACGAACTGCGAGATTATGATCTGAGCTGAAGTTGGACGCTTAACCGAGCCACCCAGGTGCCCCTCATAATGCCTTTAAAAGAAACTTTGTTTTATTTTATCCAGAATTCTTAAAGGTTTATTTATTCTCCTGAGTGTCTGAGATGCATCCACTGCCAGAAACTAAACTCTAAAAACTAAACTGTTTTGATATTTTCTTTCTCTAAGACTAATGCTTTTGACCTAAGAGGATTTCAAATTCTATTCATTAAAAGTATTCAATTGTATTCCTTGAATTATAAAGACATGATAATGTTATTAAAATGAACTTTTATAAGATATTCAAAACCCTGTGAATTCATGAAACAAATTATAAAATAAAAATACAGTATCAAAAAGTCTAACTTTTATGCTATGGATTCCTAAAAGGAGAGGAAACATTTTTTAAAAGAAATTCAGATATAATGAACAAACTTTCCAAATTTGATATTGTCACAGGTCCCTGAGGTTTATTTTGATCAATATATATTTTTAAATGTTTATTTATTTATTTATTTAGAGAGTTCCAAGCAGGCTCCACTCTCAGCACAGAGCCTAACACAGGGCTCGATCTCACAACAATGAGATCATGACCTGAGCTGAAATCAAGAGTCAGACGCTTAACTGACTGAGTCACCCAAGCACCCCTGTTCAATATGTTTTTTCTCGCTTCTTTACAAATGGATTATTTCTGTCTGCCTTCAACTTCTTTGAGTCTTTCCTCTGTCATTTCTAATCTGCTTTTATGCCCACCCAGTGAATTTTTAAATTGCAGATATTTTACTTTTTCAATTCAATTATTTCTATTTGGTTCTTAATGTAACTTCTATTTTTCTGTTGGAAATACTAATTTTTCATTAATTTCAAGGGAACTTAATAGTACCTCAATTATTGGTTTAAAGTCTTTGATAACTCCAACATTTAGGTCATCCTGGGATTTTTATTTGTGGATTCCTTTCACTTGTGAAGCGCTCATATTTTCCTGGTCCTCTGAATATTGAGTAATTTTAGATTGTACCATAGCCACTTTGTATATTATCTTGTGAAACTTAGGTCCTGTTAAAATATTCTGAAGAAAGTACATTTTATTTTATTTTGTTGTTGCAGACAATCAATCTAGTTAAGTTCTATCTCCCCTTCCAGCTGTGGTTCCAGGGTAAGCTCAATTTTCAAAGGCTTTGCTCTGCTGTTTTGGGTCCATCTAATGCATATACCTTTTAGGGATCCACATGAGACTGGATTTCAGTTTACATTATATTTCAACTCTCATGGACTCTGATATGATGCTTTTGGTCTGTTCCATGCACTGCATTTCACGGGTGAATCTGGACTTGTGTTATTTTATACACAGAGTCAGGGGATCCTCTTCTCTGGCTATCTTCCCTAATAGGATTTCTCACATACTCGAAAGCTTTAGGGGCCCCTTCAACCTATCCTTTAGATAGAAAGAGCTTCTCTCAGAATTTTAGCCATTTGCTCTGTTGCTCATTTCTGCATGACTGGGTCTATCCTGGGGCAAAACAGTGACAGAAAAAAGAAAACAAAAACAAAAACAAAATGAAGCCCTCACCCTATCATTCTTTGGACATCACTGTCCCCCTTTCTCAGTTTATCTGGTCAGAAAGATGGGTTTTCTCTTAGGGTTTTAGATCTGCTGCCATTACTGAACTGAAGATCTGTGGCTGAGGCTCCTTTGGGGAAGAGCTAGAAGAGGAAAAGAAGAAGAAAATATGGTAATCTTATCCCCTACTGCTGGTGACAGCTTCCAGAGGTTCCTTATCCCTATCTTCCAACCAGAAAGACAGGGGTTATCATAGAATTTCTCTTCCCATACTTGCTTTGCAGTTCCATACTAGGGACATCCTCAAATAAAGCTAAGAGATAAAAGAGAAAGGAAAAGAAAAACAAAACAAAACAGGAAACTCAATCTGGTTATAGGTTATTCTAAAAGTTGTGGTTCTCCTCACCAGTCTGCTTACTATTGTTAACAGTTCAGAGTCCTTAAGAAGTGTCTTTTATATTTTTTTCAGAGTTTTAGTTGCCAACAGTGGAAGAGAGAGGCTATAATGGATTTTTAGAGGCACTGGAAGTTCCTTAGTTAGCAATATTAATTCCTGTTCCAAAAATATATTCAGATTACCAAATGCACTGATCTCCCAAACATGAACAGTGTATTTAATGTTAACTTTCAGTGACCATTAATGCTGTTGGCAAGGTATGCATCTTGCTTGAAGTCAATTCATTTCTGTCTGATACAAACTTATGCTAGTTTGGATTTATAAACTAATTAGATACCCGCATTTCTGTCATTCTAATGTTTCCCAGTAGTCATTGGAAAATACTTTGTTTTTCTTTTTAAAGATGACTCTGAATATCTGTGTTGTTGGAAAAGAGTTCTTCACACTAACTTGTGAACACAATGTAATTAATTATAAAATACAGAACTTTTTTTTTTTTTTTTTAATTTTTTTTCAACGTTTTTTATTTATTTTTGGGACAGAGAGAGACAGAGCATGAACGGGGGAGGGGCAGAGAGAGAGGGAGACACAGAATCGGAAACAGGCTCCAGGCTCCGAGCCATCAGCCCAGAGCCTGACGCGGGGCTCGAACTCACGGACCGCGAGATCGTGACCTGGCTGAAGTCGGACGCTTAACCGACTGCGCCACCCAGGCGCCCCACAGAACTTCTTTTAAACACTAATGATGAGGATTCTTTACTAACCATTTTTTCTAAACTATTGGGAAATATTTTGAGAAGCAGAAACAAGCATTTTCACATTTTGCATTTCTCTTCTTTAATTCTATTCAAATTGCACTAAACACATTAATTCCAAGTCACTATCATGCCTAGAGTTCAATATGCTTCCTTGTAGCTTGATGAAGAAAAGAGGCTGTAAAGATTTCCACCTATTCTTTTATTTTTAGCAACTTAATAAAAAGCTAGTGGTACCTGCTTTGTGTTGGTTTCCTTATTTTTTTAATGTTCACCAAGGAGATTGTCCCTTTACATCTTTTTAAGAGATTTATAAATGAACACACAATAGAAAGGAAATAATTAGAGATGGCTAGAATACTAAAATCCATGCATACAATCCAGGGACTAGAAATCCCTATTCATCATTTGGGCAGCTTTTCTCCAGAGGCCTCCCCAAGAATCCACTGAGTTAGAAGTGACAAAAATAATCAGTTAGTCTGGTTTTACCTTTGTTGCTCCAAGTGATATGGTACCTAGTGAATTAAGCAACCAAACCAATCATTTACTCTCCTGACACTAATGCCATTATTATTCTACTATGAATATTTCATATATGAAATAGAGGGACAAATTCTGATTTTCAGTTTGTGCTTTTTTAAAACATCACACAATGAAGGATTGGGGAAAGTTCACTCAACCTGGTTTCTATGCATTTTTTCAGATCTCCTTTGCACTGCTGTGTACTTATTCAGGTTGAAGAGAAATTAGTCAAAATCGTACCTCTCATCAAACTAAATCACATGCACAAAAAAATCACTATTATCTTCCAAAGCAATAATTTTTGACTGTCAATTTGGTTCAAGAAATAGACTTCTGGAGTAATCACAGTTGTAAAACACATCACTCATACTTAGGAAGTTGTGATCTCTTCTGATTTGTTTTGGAGGAAAACAAAGATGTTCGATTCCCACCTTAACTGCAGCATCAAAACAAATCGATAGAATAAAGTTTTGTATAAAAAATACAAAACCATAAAATTTCTTGAAAAATTTTGATTTAATATCCATGTTGAGTACTTTTAAAATACACTGTGGCAAGGGGCACCTGGTTGGCTCAGTCGGCTAAGCGCCTGACTTCAGCTCAGGTCATGATCTCGCGGTGCGTGGGTTCAAGCCCCGTGTCAGGCTCTGTGCTGACAGCTCAGAGCCTGTACCTGCTTTGGATTCTGTGTCTCCCTCTCTCTCTGCCCCTCCCCTGCTCATGCTCTGTCTCTGTCTCAAAAATAAATTAAAAAAAAATTAAAAAAAAAATACACTGTGGCAAAACCCTAAAAACCCAACTTTAGAAGTAAAGACTAAAGGACAAAGTTGAAGTAATTGCATACATCAACTGGCATAGGACTAACTGCCTCAATATTTTATATTAGTTTCCTATTGCTGTGAGACAAATGGCCACAAACTTGTTGGTTTAAAACAACACAAGCTGACTCATCTTACACTTTTGGCATTAAGTCCTAACGTGGACCCTACAGGCTAACATCAAGCTGCCAGCTAGGTTTTAGTCCTTCTGGAGCCTCTAGGGGAGAATCCTTTCCTTGCCTTTTCCAGCTTCTAAAAGCCACCCCACATCCTTGATTTACCGTTCTCTTTCAGTAATGGCCTCACTTGGATCCTGCTTCCTTTTTATGACTTTAGTGATTACGGTGGGCCCATCCAGATAATCCAGTAGAATTTCCCCATGATCTTTAACTTAATCATATCTGAAAAATATGTAAAAATGTAACACGTTTACAGATTATGAGGATTAGGATGCAGACCTCTTTGAGGAGGGCATGAATTTTGGATACCACAAATACAAAGGACACCTTTCCATCAATAAGAAAATGACAACTACATATAAGTATAAGCAAAGAAGATGAAAAACAGTTTGTAAAATAAGATGCACACAGGCCACTGATGTTCACTCATAAGAGAAAAAATGCATGTATTTTTTTTATCATATAATACCACAGTTGACAATGGTGTATTAAAAAAGAAAAAAAAAAGCACACACAAACACTGTAGGTGAGATATATAAGTTATTTTAGCAATTCTGGAGATTTTAGCAAAAAATACACATGTGCTTAGACGAGGCTATTCATGGAACATTATTTGCAATTGAATAAATTGGGAGAAATACTCAATTGACTATTGATAGAGCACTGGTTAATCAAATTCTATTCAATAAACAAAAACTGAGGGATATAAAAATGGTAGTATATGCAATATTTATCCTCTTATTTATGCAAAAGTAAATATATAAGTATGTTTGTGAAAACAGAAAATTAGAAGCCCTGTATTCTTTAATTCAAACATGACTAGAAAAACAAAGGAAAGCAGAGAAGCCATAAATCTCATTTAGCAATCTAATGAAGAATATTTGACAAATGTGAAACTGTTGACGTTGGTGTTAAAGAATATTAAGCACTTCTCTGCCTCTCACAGTTCTCTTACTAAATATGGGAACAAAAACGGCAACTAATTCAACATATTGTTGATATAACTAAATGGGCTAATATATGTTAAAGTGCTTATAACATCACTTTAATATGCAGACAAGAAAAGGTTTACTGAATGTTTATATGACACCATATAGATTTTATATAAAGGTAAATTATTATCAATGTCTGTATGCTAATAAGGATCTTCCTAAAGTATTAAGATTATTCTACTTTTGAGATATCCAGCCTTCAAAGGTTTACTGTTATTTCCTGTGAAATATAGCTATTAATAAAGGAGGTTATGTTTTACATGGTTGGTTTTTAAAGAAAAATATTTATCTGTTGTGTATGTTATAATAGGAATTAATGTCTGTTTAAATATTTTTGAAAACAAAAGGCTAATCACTTGAAGTCACACAATTATGTACTCACAGAAAGTTGATATTTACCTATCAATCCCGTGATAATTATATATTATTTCACTGTCTTTAACCTGAAACCTGAAAGGACTATATAAGTAATTTGATGTGTCTGTGAGTTAGCATGGCAGAGTTATTTACTGCTAGGTGACTATAATTCTGCTTCCCAACATACCTGAGCCCCAATTTTTGTAAGGCATAGCATCTTACTCAATGCTGGTCAATGTGCTATGAAGGGAAGTAAAGTATGCCACTTCCATATCAGAGCTTTAAAAACAGCCTACATGTTCCCAGATGGTACAACTACAAAATTTGAGTTTTTGTCAACTGTAACCCTTGAGTGATTTTATGGAGCTGAGTTCCCACTAATTTGAATTATACATGTAACCTCAGTGAGAAATAAACCTGTTTTATTAATCCATTGAAAACTAGGGAATACTTTCTTATCACAACCTAAGATAATCTAACAGAACTAATAAAATTTCAAAAATAGTATACAATAGTATACAATACAATAGTATCTATTGTTTTAGTATTTCTTCAGAGTAGTATGTGACAAATCCAGTGATTCTAATTGAATAATTTCTAAAAGTAAACACAGATGTAATTTTCATCATGTATGTGTCATACACATATATACACATGTACACAACCTCACAAATGCATCGTGAAATTAAGCAGCGTGGTTAGTCTTTGTGAAGGGGATATAATGAGGGCATTTTCCTTTTTTTATACATGAAACCTTTGTATAGTATTTGCATTTTAAAAACCAGGGTCATATATGATTTTATAAAAAAAATAAATAAATAAGAATGTATATTCCCTAAAATTCCCAAACCTCAGCTCAAATTTTCTTTCTTTTTTGTTTTTAAAAAAATTATTTCTGGTTCAATTGTAAATGGGATTGTTTTCTTAATTTCTCTTTCTGCTGCTTAATTTTTAGCATATAGAAACGCACGAAAAATAATAAAATACCTAGAATTAACTTAACCAAGGAGGAGGTGAAAAATCTATATTCAGAAAACTATAAAACACTGATGAATGAAATTGAAGATGACACAAACAAATGGAACAATATTCCATGCCCATGGATTGGGAGAACAAATATTGTTAAAATATCCAGTCCATACTACCCAAAACAATCTACACATTTAATACAATCCCTATCAAAATAACAACAGCATTTTTCACAGAACTAGAACAAATAATCCTAAAACTTGTATGGAATCACTAAAAGACCTCAAATAGCCAAAGTAGTCTTGAAAAAGAACAAAGCTGAAGATACCACAATCCTAGATTTCAAGATATACTACTACTACTTTAGTAATCAAAATAGTATGGTACCGGCACAAAAACAGATACCTAGATCAATGGAAAAGAATAGAGAGTCCAAAAAATAAAAGTAAATTGGTTTATATTTGGGTTACATGGTCAATTAATCTATGACAAAAGAGGCAAGAATATACAATGGGGAAAAGACAGTCTCTTCAACAAACGCTGTTGGGAAAATGGGACAGCCACAAGCAAAACAATGAAACTAGACCACTTTCTCACACCACATACCAAAATAAACTCAAAATGTGTTAAAGACCCAAACGTGAGATCTAAAACTATAAAACTCCTAGAAGAAAACAGAGGAAAAAAATATTTTATTTCTTTGTACCTGCCTGATAGGAAAAGATATTTTCTCTTTTTAAAACAAAATAAAACACAATGCTCTTCGATTCAATCTCCTTTTCAACAATGTTTGAATTGTTTAAATTCTCTATCATATTCTATCATTCTTACTCTCAACTTATCAATCTTTCTACCAAATACTTTTTTCTCCTTTAACATACTCAAATTCATCTTATTTTCTTACTACCCTTATCCCCCACTGACAACAAAATGTATAAGCACCCTTAGTTCCAATTCTTGTTAAACTCTCATTACTTAATTTCCAAAAAGAATATATATTTGCTTCACGCCCATGGGCAATCCATGAATTTGGCTTCAAGATCTTTATCTTCATCAATGGCTTCAGTTTTATCCCTCTGTCCACATTCACTGTCACTCCTTAGTGAATACTTCTACTTGATGTGGCCTAACTTAAATTTCCTTTGTTTTAACTGGAATTCACCTCCTTTGCCATAAATTTACTCATCCTTTGACATCTTTTTTCAAGTTAAAATCATCTCCCTGTTTCTCTGACTTGAATACTCAGGGTTAACTTTACATTTTCCTTCTTTCTCACCCTTCTCACATCCTTCGATCTCTACTGGACATTTGTCATGTTTTGAAAACCCTACCTGCATTTAGGAATTTCAGCTCTGTGAGACCTACTTTAGGGCAGAAACTGGAAACTTTTACCCCACCCTTGGCTTGTCACCTGAACTCTGACAACCAGACTCAGCCATTACAGACTTTGGTTTGGAAGAGAATAAAGTGAAAAAAAGGCATGATGAAGTGAATTGATTCTGGTAAGTGTGGCAGAGAAACTGAGCTTTCAGAAACAGTCATGGTAGACTTCTTGACTGAGCTTTTATTCTCATAATTGCCTCAGTGATGTGCAGTGTTTCCTTTCAAACATGGCAGCGATAGCACCTGTACCTGTTAAGGAATGCTGCTTCGTTAGGGCTGTGTAAAAATCAAAGTCCTTACAATTATCTGTAAGAGTTCACAAGATATAGACCCTGTTTCTCCCTCCATTGTCATTCAACAGCACACCTTGTCTTGCTTAGAGTGTTCCAACCACAATGGCCTCCTTGCTGTGCCTTGAACCTGCTAGGCATGCTTTCCATCCAGGTCCTTTTTTTATTTCCCATTTCCAGGAAGGGGTCATTCTAGGTTTTTAAGTCTAATCTTCCCACTTACTCTTCTTGGAGATTCTTTGAGTTATCTATCTTATAATAAAGTCATTTTCTTCTTTCCTATAAGGGCGGGGTATTTTCAAAGAAAATCCTTAATTCACACACAATCTTTTAACATAACCAGTAGACATCAACACCAAAGTGTCCCACACTATACCATGTTACCTCTTTTCCATTTCTCTTCAGTTCTAAATCAGGCCCTATTATCTCTAGCCTAAACACAGCAATACTCTAATAATAATACTTCTTTCTCCAATATTATCCTACCCTAGTTTATCCTCTAATTAATCTTCTTAAAACTCTAAGTAAAGTATTTCTAACACCATGACAACTTATCAATAGAATGGGATGGGTAGTAGAAAACTAAAGTAGCTTTTGGTTACTGAACAAATTTAAAAAAATACTTATTTAATTTGTTTACATTTCAACTGGCTGTACCTGAATCAACTGAACACAACCAAAAGGTATTTAGGAAAATATCAGAAATGGCTTTTTTTTTTGTTAGAAAAATAGAAAATAATAAAATGATTTTACAAAAACCTCTTTAGTTCCCATTTCTAGATCTGTACTTAAAATTTTATCACTTATTCTTTGTTATGGATTATCACTCTTAAAAGATATGTTGAAGTCCTAAGTCCCATACCTCCAAATGTAGATATAATTACTTAAAATGAAGTCATACTGGAGTAGGGTGGGCTTTTAATCCAATATAACTGGTGTCATTATAAGAAGACAGTCATGTGAAGACAGAGATTTACAGAGAGAATGTCATGTGATGACAAAGATGGAGAGATTGGAGATATGTCGCTGCAAGCCCAGGAACACCAAAGATAACATGGAAACAACCAGAAGCTAGGAAGAGACGAGAAAGGATTGCCCTACAGGTTTGAGGGTTTGAGAGGGAGGGTGGTCCTGATTTCAGACTTGCAGCTTCTAGAATTATGAGAACAGAACTGTCTGTTGTTTTCAGACACTCAGCTTGTGGTACATTGTTATAGCAGCCCTAGGAAACTAATACATTTTTCATGTGAGAAGAAAGGATTTCTTTGTAAGGTGTTTTTCTCAAATATTGTGAGCAAAAAAGACTTGTCCATTTTATTTGTGGTAGGGTCACACACGGTAAAATATAGTAAACAAGAGCATAATATTTAAACATTGTTCTGGAAGTTGCCTCTATTGTTGAATGTAGTTTTGACATTGAAACTCAGAAAAAATCCCACAGAGTGATTCTATACTGGCATGTAGAAGAATACATTATGATGCCAATTGCCATTTATTTGCTTGTGTTTACAGGAAAAATTCTAAAGCAATTTATTTCTATGACATTTGTTCACATAAATTGGCATTATGAGTAGATTAAATTACTTTGGACCTGTGAGCAGGAATTACTAAATTCTAGCCTTTCTAGGTGAGCATCATTCCTCCATTACAAAAAATAAAAAAATAAAAAAAATAACACCTAGGTATGAAGAAAACAGATTTCATAGCTCTCTCTGCAAGCTGTGCTAATCCAAGTGAGCTCAGACAGGTAAATATTTAATACGAGGTCATAGTTTTACTAATATTAATGATAAATTCTTCATCTTGCACTTTAAGCCTATTCCTTGTTCTATCCTTGATTGTAGAGAATATCCAATCATCCCAGAGCAGGCTTTGTACATAGTAGTTAAATAGTAAATATTTAGTAAATTGAAAACAGTGCCTCTATTATTTCAGTATCACATATACCTATTTCAATGTGTTGACACAGTTCCAAATATTACACATCCTTTTTATCTAAAATAAAGCATGGCAGCATTATATAAATGAGATAGAGAAATGCATAACTATAACAGTGATTTACATTTTTCCTCTCCTTTTTACAAGGAAAACACTTACTCCTTGTGCTGGTTATATTCTACTTGGCACCAGAGATCTGCTCTTTATCTTTTACCACTGTGCTCTGAGTCCAAAGTGGCTGACCCTTGCAGATTACTGACTGGTTTTTTACGTGATTTGGTCAATGGGAAACACCACAAAACATCAGAAGGCAGGAAGAAAGGGAGATTAAGAATGTTATTGTTCTACTTCTTGTTTGCTTTGGGACCCTCATTGGTAGTTGCTGAATTCTCAAATGACTGCAACTTCTATAGGCAGTCCCTTCTTTCATGGCAAGTGGGTCTGCATGGTAACAGTTTCTGATGGCTACTATTGACCACAGCTGATTAGCAACTACCATTTAGATAGCCATGCACTCACTAGTTCCATAAGAATGGTTTCATTCTGATACATTATTAGTCTGGTCTTTACTCATGCTTAAGTATGCAACTTTTGATTTAGATGATGCAAACTCTCTAATTCTAGCACATATAATCAATTTTGTCAATCCAGCCTACTGTAGAGTTCCAAAATAAAACTTACTTTTTCTGCTTGTTTAGTCTGTGGAGGCATCAAAAGGGTTCTTATCAATGAACGTTTAAGGTAAATATCCAGGAAACAATTTTTTTATTATTATTATCAGCTATTTTCCATGACTCGGAGATGTAGGACATTCAAAATTGAATGAGACATTATTTTTGGTTCTGGAGTTCAAAATCTATTGAGGGGAGACACTTTACATTCCTACATATTCAATATTCTATTCAAACAGTCCAGTTTTCTACCCATTAGTACCTCTGTCTTATTGGAGAGCTTATGGGATGAAGGTCCTTGTATTAATTGTATAAGTCTATTACTATTCATATCACCTTTGTAAGAACAAATCTTGGTTGTCTAGTTGGCAGGTATTTTTAACTGAATTAACTAACTCAAAAGAGGATCTTCCTCCTACCTGAAATATTTTTGTCTTTTAATTCAGAAGGCCTTCAATTGGATAACATTTTCCAAAAAGATATGCATCATAAATTCCACTCAACTATAAGACATTGTCTCATAGTTGTCTATAGTTGTCTATGGTAGAGCAGGCTTGGGAGATTGGCTGGAAAGGGCATGAGAGAACTTTCTTGGGTGATAAAATGTCCTATGGCTTAGTTTGAGAGGTCAGCTACACAGGTATATGCACTTGTCAGGACTCAGCAATCTACATTTGAGATTTACATACTTTACTATAGTAAAGTAACAAAAAAACCATTTCTTATATTCTACAAATAGGTAAATACTATGTTTTAAACAATGAATAATACTATCATTATTGCCAATATTGTGGGCATTAGATGAGTTACTTTACATACAATATCTAATTTAATTATTCATTATTATAGGTTTCTCCACCCTGTTTTTCATTTAAAAAAAATGAAGTTAAAAAACAGAATACTAGTATTTGAATATGTATAACCAAGTCAGGCATAAGGCAAAAAATGTATCTTTAACCAACCACAATTAAGAAATTGCTTCCACTCATCTATTTAAGTAGTCAGTATAAAATAGCTACATAATCTATCAAACCTTTTACATTTATTTTTCATTTTATACATAACATTTTCATAACCAGCCTGAGTAAGAAAAACCAGGACCTTTGGAGATGAAAAATTTTACTCTGCTTTAATAGAATCTCTTTAGCTAATATATTAGTCAGATGAGTCATAGTCATTTTTTTCTAGCAATGTAAAATGTTAAAAATTTACTTAATATATATTTTTTTACCTGTGGGATGTTAAATTCTTCTTGTTTAAGGATTTTAGGTCTAGAATATTCTCTCTACGACTGGCTTAACATGTCTTTTGGGGCTCATCAGATCCAAATATTTTACTCTCAGACCACCATAAGATGAAGATTAAGCCTTTCCTTGGGGGATATTTACCTTTATGTTGTACCCTGTAGGTTTCCCAAGACTCTGCTGCACATACCGACTTCTGTCCCTGCCAAAATTATGATGCACAAGTCATTATTAGGATGAGAGAGTTATTCTTTCTCTGAGATCTGCATTAAGTCTTGGAGGCATCCGGTAAATCTCTTGAATTATGGCAGATTTACTCCCCAACTTTTCAGTAATCCATAGGAGGCACATTGGCTGTCATCACCCAGCCTACTACTCTCTGAGCTACAGACAAGCCTAAACCTTCAACAATGTTGCTGGTAGGAAGAACCCTCATATGATGTTTCTTCTCTCTCTCTTTCTCTCTCTCTCTCTGCAACATCTTGTCTCCAATCTCCCAGGGGAGTTTCAGTACAGTTTCCTATCCTTATAGCCACTCTTACAACAAATGACCATAAAATTTTACTGTTTCTGGTTTACTGTTGCATTAAAATTGTATGTTCAGGTCTCACAATACCGTGCATAAAAGTTATACATTTTTATCTAACATTTATATATATAAATGTTATATAAAAGGAATGATAAATAAATGAACATGTGGAGTTCTGCATAATGTCCATTTTTAGTCCTCTCATACTGAAAAAGTTAAAAAGAATCAAGGAACCAAACAGATCATGTCTCTTAACTGTTTAAGTCTATGTAATGTTTATGCAGAAGTGCTTTGTCTTATGAGTCCCAACATTTGCAAACATAAAAAAAGAGGAAGTAAAGCGATCTAAATGACATTGAATACATAATTTCTGGAACTATATCTCTTTAAAAAAATTTTTTAATGTTTATTTATTTTTGAGAGAGAGACAGAGACAGAGTGCAAGGAGGGAGGAGCAGAGAGAGAGGGAGACACAGAATCTGAAGGAGCCCCAGGCTCCCAGTTATCAGCACAGAGCCCGACCAGGGCTTGAACTCATGAACAGTGAGATCATAACCTGAGCTGAAGTCACATGCTTAACCAACTGAGCCACCCAGGCACCTCTCTCTCTCTCTCTCTCTCTCTCTCTCTCTCTCTCTCTCTCTCTCTCTCTCTCTCTCTCTTCATTTTATAAATAAATAAAGTATGTTATTTATTTAGTTTATTTATTTTGAGAGAGACAGAGAGAAAGCACACACCAGAGAGAGAAAGGAAGAGAGAGAATCAATCCAAGCAGCTTCCTCACTGTTAGTGCAGAGCCTGACGTGGGGCTCTATCCCATGGACCATGAAATCATGACCTCAGGCGAAATCAAGAGTCAGACACTTACACTGACCCATCCAGACACCTTTCTAGGCCTTCATCTACTGTGAGATACTCTGTTAGAACTCTGAGTGAGGAAATGGGATAGGAAGACACTAATATGTTTGACAGGTATTCTGGAGATAAAGACGATGGAATTTGGCGATGGAATGCTTACATACAGTGGAGGGAAGGGAAAAATGACTTGAGCAACACAAAAGAAAGTAGTAATCACAAGACCTTTCATGTCTATTTCCTACTCACCTCTCAAGATTTGCTGTACTAGTCTTACTCTGACTTTTACCATGACAATTATAGTATCAGTTCCTGGAGAGCCCATTTTCCCCCTGCTTTGAGCTTTTACATATGTGGTTTCCCATCCTTATATACTCTTTTGATCCTTTTTTTCTAAACCTAATTTTGATTTAACATTCACATCCCTGCTTATTTATTACTTCCTCAGGAAAATCAGCCATATTCATCTTCTCTTTCAGTAATAAACTATTTTACAGGACACTGGATAACTATAATCATTATATATGCATTTATTATATTGGGAAGTTTCCTTTTCTTCTAGATTGCAAATTACATGAGGGAAGAGGACATGTTTAAATATTATTATCACCATATCACTGGTATCCAGCACAGTTCCTGGCAATAACATGTGCTAATAATATCTGTTTACTGACTGATTGCCTATGATAGAGAACATGGCAGGGGGGCAGAGTGTGGATAGAGGCTGCAAAAATCAGGTTTGGACCTACAAATATTTAGGAGCCCTTGGGAAAGCCAGGGGAGAAAACTGGCAGAAAACAATATACTTATGTGCAGGGCTCTGGATAAAGATAGTGGTATATAATTAATATAGGCAATCTTCACTTTGCATGATATTGTATTAATTAAAATCCATGCATATAGGAACCATGCAAAGTGCATGATTCCAATGTGTACACATTTCAGGTTAACACAGTATCATGGAAAGCAAAGACTGCCTATAATTTATATTGTAATACAAAAAGCATGGGTGTGGATAAGATTGTCTGAGGAGAATGTGCAGAGTGAAATCTCTATCTATCTATCTATCTATCTACCTATCTATCTATCATCTATCTATCTCCCATTCAAAAAGAAGATCACATGAGGTAAATCAAGGAGAATGAAGAAGAGTAAAGAGAAAATCAGGATTTGGTTCTCAGCGAAGTCAAAGGAAAAAAGGCTTTAAAATTTTTTTTTATGTTTTTATTTTATTTTTGAGAGAGACAGAGAGACACAGTGAGAGCAGGGGAGGGGCAGACAGAGATAGAGACAGAATCTGAAGCAGGCTCCAGGCTCTGAGCTGTCAGCGCAGAGCCTGACGTGGGGCTTGAACTCACAGACTGCAAGATCATGACCTGAGCCAAAGTCAGACGCCCAACCAACTGAGCCACCTAGGTACCCCAGGAAAAAAAGTTTTAAAAGTGATGTCAGTATGAAAAAGAAGACAACAAAAACAAACAAACAAACAAACAAACAAACAAAAAACAACTGTGGATATATGGGAGTGGAAGTCAGATTTCAGTGTGTGGGTGGCAAGTAAACTGAAAGAAAGAAAATAAAGAGTGACTGTAAATAACTCAAGAATTTGTGTTATTAGAGAAAGGGGAAGAAAGGATGACCTGTGAAGGACAAAAGGGTTTGTAGGGTCATTTTATGTGTTAGTTTGTTGGTTTGTTTGTATTAAAGACTGATGAGATTTTAAAGTACTTAAATAAAGGGGTATTTACTTCCCTAGTTAAAAAGAAAACAGTGAAAATAAAGAGGATTGCTTTAAAAAGAAATGAGCTTTTAAGCCATAGAAAGATGCAGAGGACATTTAAATGCATATTACTAAGTGAAAGAAGCCAATCTGGAAAGGTTACATACTGTAAGACTGCAACTATATGACATTCTGGAAAAGGCAAAACTATAGAGACAGTAAAAAGATGAGTAGCTGCTAGAGGTTGGGGAGAGGGAGAGATGAATAGGCAGGCAGAGCACAGAGGATTTTTAGGGCAGAGAAACTATTCTATATGATAATATATTAGTGGATACATTTGCCAAAACTCCTGTGATGCGCAACACCAAAAGTAAACCCTAATGTACACTATGAACTTTGGATGGTAATGACGTGTCAACGTAAGTGCATCATTTGGATTTACTCTGATGCAGGACCACTCTGATGTACCACTCCGACGCAGGACATTGATGGTGGGGACGCTATGTGGGTGTGAGGGTATATGAGAACTCTCTATACTTCCTCTCATATTTTTTTGAGTAGTGAACCCCAAACTTCCTTAAAGAATGAATTCTATTTTAAGAAATGAAGAGGATGAAGCTATAAAACAGAAGAGGTAATCTACAGGCTAGGGTCACTGAAGAAGCAGGGGATGAGGAGACTCAAAGCACAGGTGAAGAGTAAGGTAATCTTTCCCACTGTGTCATTGAAAATGGGGAACAGATGAGTTATGTTGTAAGTAATTTTATACTTGTAAAGTGCTTATAAAGATAAAACTTTGGGGACTTCTCATGTGGATGTTCGTACTTTTTATTAAGAAAGAGACAAAAATGAGGAAGAAAGGGGGTGAGTATTTGAGAAAAGTGGACATAGCTTGGAAATACCACTGTGGACAACTCCCTACCCAGGAAATAAAGAGAGATGACTGGACAGTGGTGGAATCCAGCTGAGGTTGGCAGACACAGATGTATAGCAGCACCAACATGTTCTTTTTCTCCAGCAGGACTCCATAGTCCCAGCTAAGGAAGAAAAAAGGGTAACAGCAGAACTAATGCAGCGCTGAGGATTTGACAGTTAGCATGAACAGTGCAGTCAGAGAACAAGACAACCAAGCGCACTTTCAAAATATTTAAGAGATGCATCACAGGGAGATCTAAAGGAGAGAATGAAAAGTAATGACTGACAGAGAGGAGAGGAATTAGAGAAGTCTTTGCCCTGCTCATGTGACATCCTCAAATACCAAATGTTTGTTCCTTGAAACAACCATAGGGGTAGGCAGAAATAATATAATGACTATGGTGCTGAGAAACTGAGGCACAAAGAAAAGATGTAATTTGCCATCCAAAGCTCATGCAACTCAGTCTGCTGGACTTGTGATTGTTGACTCAGGGCTGAGCCCCAGACCTTGTGCCTTCTAGGCCTAAGACTTTCTATTTCCCTGCACACTGAATCTCTAGTGACAATTTATGGCATTACATTCATCTGATGCAGAACAGTTATGTTTCTCACTATTTTCTGAAGCCTTTGAAGTATATCGCTTGCATCCTTCAGATCATTATCTGTGCTCTTACACTGAGAACTTAAGTCTTTGTTGGGCATGATGCTGTACTGCAGTTCTAACAACATTTAGGTGATATTACACACTCAACATGTCAAATTATTCTGGAGGATGGAATTTTCATGAAAAAAGTTAAAAAACTGATACTGAATTGTATACTCAATTCCTAATTTCAAATGTGGTCTAGAAAATGTGTGCAAAGTGTGTCTCTTTAAATAGCGAACCCAGCATATGAGAAAAATGTACTTGAGAGCTGACTCCAAACCTGCTTGGAACGGATGAAGAAGGAAGTGCCAGTAGTGGGAGCTAAGAGGAGGAAGGCGAAGGGGACAGTAAGGGCCAGGTGACATCCTTGAAACTCCATCTGCATTAACTGGGAAGAGAAGGAAATGAGGAATTTCTAGTCAGTGTAATGACTCAGTAAGGACCATAGAATATGTTGTATCACCTCAGGCTGCCCTGGAGATAGAATCACGAAGTTTGTTCTCTCTCTCTCTCTCTCTCTCTCTCTCTCTCTCTCTCTCTCTCTGTCTCTTTTCTGGCCATGTGAATTGGTCATTGATTTTATTGGGGGATTTAAAGTTTGAGTTTAAAGATTGGTACATGTAATGGTAATATTTCCAATTTATCATTTATGGACAGACTTCTCAAACTTTAAAATTAGTAGTTTAAAATTAGTAGTTTTAAATTTGCATTTAAGCAGTATACCCTTGCTGTATCCACTTGTATATATGTTAAGGCCTATGGGCTTTAACTAATTTTGAGAACAGTCTGATAACTAAGGACATCAAATTGTGTTACAATGTGGCATTTGCCAAGACTCTGCCCAAAAGAGGGCTTTATAGTGATAGAGATGAAAATGTGTATTAGAAAATTCTCCTTAAATCCTTATGAAAGATTACAAATTGCAAACTTTCTTTTTACAAAATGCGAATTCGTGTTAAACAACGTTCAAAAAATAAACAAGGGGTAAATATCATATTCTTTTTTTTTTATTTTATTTTTGAGACAGAGAGAGACAGAGCATGAACAGGGGAGGGTCAGAGAGAGGGAGACACAGAATCTGAAACAGGCTCCAGGCTCCGAGCTGTCAGCACAGAGCCCGACGCGGGGCTCGAACTCACGGACGGCGAGATCATGACCTGAGCCCAAGTCAGACGCTTAACCGACTGAGCCACCCAGGCGCCCCGTAAATATCATTTTCAATGGTTAAAAATCTGTGAAACACTATGTTAGGTGGCATCAAGGAGACACTCTACTACAGCCTTGCAGATTCTTCAGTAGTCGAATATAATGTGTGAAATACCAAGAGAGGAATATAGTTTGATAGTATGCAGTATTTCCCAAACTTAGCCTCTCATGTAATATTCTTCCTCAAGGAACATCTCAGGGGAGCAGGTCTCTGAGGAATTTATTGTGAAAAATGCTGCCAGCATGCTCAGTTTTTTCTTTCCTAGATGGAAACACCATTTCTGTGCTTCCTGTTCAGATAAAGCTAAATTGGATGTAATAGGAACATGAGACTGTACATGCCTTTAGAGGCAAGAAAATCATAAATTTTGCAGTGTGCAGAGAACCAGCAGCAGCAGAAATTCATGCCCTGAGAGAATCCTTCCCAATATTCTAGTCAAATCCTACTCTTCCTAGCTTGGGTCTTTGTTTTCCACGCCGTTGTTCCAGCATGTTACTGTCTCTTAATTCTTTTCTTCGGACTCCATTGAGAAATTATCATGTATTTTCCATTCCAGTTTCATCTTCCACAATTCTATTCCCCTTACATTCTAAAAGTGTTGCTGGTGGTAGTGACAGAGGTAGAATTAGCAGTGTATGGTGTTTACTAGAAGTTTTACATGTATCAGCACAATTAATCCTCACAAAAATCCATGAGGTTGGTACTGTTACTATTTCCTTTTCTCAGATAAGAAACTTGGAGTACCTAGAGTTTCAGTGACTTGAGGATCTTCATTATTTAAAAAAAAACCCTTTTAATATGCATTATTTTTAGAAAGACAGAGAGCACAAACAGGAAGGGGCAAAGAGAGAAGGAGAGAATCCCAAGCAGCCTTCACACTGTCAGTGCAGAGCCCAATGCGGAGCTTAAACTTGTGAACCGCAAGATCATGACCTGAGCTGAAAGCTTAACCAGGCACCCCAAGGATCTTCATTCTTAATCATTAGACTATGAGATTTCTCTGAAGTCTGGACAGACGTCACAAAGTAACATCTAAATTGGGTACTCAAGGCAAGGAGCCAGAAGGTGGTTCCAAAAACAAAAAAAGTATGCAAAACGAATCAGAAACAGAAGCACAGATGCATTTGGATCGTAACTGGAAGACTGGGCTTTTGGAGCATCTCTTTAAGGAGAGATGAGCCTGGAAAAGTATGTGGAGATCATATGATGAAGAACCCTTTATACCAACCAACACAAGGGCTTGAAATGTATTCTGGGGCTACTGGGGAGCCAACCAAGGAGAAAGGATCACTGTAAAACTAATAAAATGAATAAATAAATGAATTATGAGAAAATGGACCTATATGGTAGTGGCAGTACAATTAGAATATTTCTCTTTTTGTGACATCTTCAACTTGATGATTTTGTGAACCAATAAACATTTTTGTTGATAATGTAAGTCCCAGGACTCTTCCGTCATCAGTCATGTAATTATTTTGTTTATATTGAGTCACATCAACTTGGTTTGCACTCATTTCTCATATACTATATTCCTAATCTTTCTCATTATTTTGGAAAACTGAATATCTCTGCTTCTTTACCTCTAAAGTAAATACAATGACATTACGACCATACCTTATGTATTTGTTAGTAAATTAAGCTCAAATGTTTTTCCAAAAAAATATGCTTTATATAAGTCTGGATCTTATGAAATAAGGAGCTCCAAAATTCTAAACTCTAAATACTCTTCAAGGACAGGGACATTTTCTGATTTAATATTAAATAATTTATTTTTCTGGAATTGTCTACTTTGTTTAATAAGTTGCTTCAGTCATCTTATTATTGTTCCTATTATATAAAAATCTATTTGGACTCTAGCTGAGATAGTGCCACTCTCTGGCCTTTTTGCTTGCCTTTTGTGCAAAACTTGTTCCACATATTACAAATGAGGGGAATGTTAAATGTTGCTAATTGTAAATAATATGTTGGGGCGCCTGGGTGGCGCAGTCGGTTAAGCGTCCGACTTCAGCCAGGTCATGATCTCGCGGTCCGTGAGTTCGAGCCCCGCGTCGGGCTCTGGGCTGATGGCTCGGAGCCTGGAGCCTGTTTCCGATTCTGTGTCTCCCTCTCTCTCTGCCCCTCCCCTGTTCATGCTCTGTCTCTCTCTGTCCCAAAAATTAAAAAAAAAAAAAAATAATAATAATAATATGTAGATTTACATTTAAGTTACTGTTTATTTAATTTCGTAACTCACTAGAGAACATCCCACTTTATTATCTTTTGTATACCCAAACCAAATGTCAGGATAAAATGGCTCATGAATCATTTGCTTTGTGTGTGACATCCTTCAGCTCCAGGAAGTGTTTGTTTAAAGTATCAAACTACATATGTTCTTAGGAATGCTCGCAACATTCAGGGAACTGATTTAGATTCACTTCTTTTTAACTTTAAAAAGAGGCAAGACCTGACTTCCAGAACAGTATAGTAAGGATCTCTGAAAGTCCAGCCTTTTGTAAAGTCAATGATATTTGGAAAAAAAAAATCAAACATTTTTTTAGGACTCTGGATATTAACTAAAGAAAGAATTAAAACAATCCGAGGAGTGTTTATTCAAGAAAAATGGCTAAATCTCAGGATAAGCAGTAAGCAATGTGGCATTTTATTTTGCTGTAATTCTGTCTTTCTCTCCTTAGCTCTGTGGCATCCTTATAAACCAACAGACTTGCAAACATGGTAGCTGTGAAAAACAGCAGCCTGGTAGCCTGGATACAGCAGAACGGGCTTGGAGTTCTTCAAAGCCTCATCCCTAGCGAATAGTCACCATTTGACCTATCTGAAAACTCTCTGAAGAGCTCCTTTCTTAGGGCTTTAGTTTGAACTGACTCATGACTCACTTTATGTGGACAGCCCTAAGTGCAGAGTGTGTGAAAAAAAAAAAAAAAAATCAGGAACAGAGCAATTGGGTGGCTCAGTCAGTTAAGCATCCAACTTTGGCTCAGGTCTTGATCTCACAGTTCATGAGTTCAAGCCTGCATTGGGCTCTGTGCTGACAGCTGAGAGGCTGGAGCCTGCTTCAGATTCCCCTCTCACTCTGCCCCTCCCCTGCTTGTGTTCTCTCTCTCTAAAAGGTAAATATTTAAAAAAACAACGAATAATTGTTTAACATGGTGACTGCTGAAGCAGTGTTAAAATTAAAACTAATAAGAAACTAACTAAAAAACTTAAAAGAACATATTGAGTAATGAGATATCTGTACGATCCTTTGAAAAAACCTTTGATAATACTGGGAATCTATAAACCTACGCATATGCACAAGGCTATGCACATGCCCAGAACAGTCCTGAGACGGTGCTAAGTTCACACTTCTGGCTGACCTTAAGGTTCTACACAAGAAGAAAGTGAAGGACAGTAGTCCGAAGAAGGTCCTAAGATCTCACCTCTGGCTGACCTTAAGGTTCTACACAAGCAGAAAGTGAAAGACAGCAGTCCTGAGAAGGTCCTAAGATCTCACCTCTGGCTGACCTTAAGGTTCTACACAAGCAGGAAGTGAAGGATAAGGCGGACTTGTATAAGTCCGTTGGATAAGCCCGTTGAAGTTTTGAAGGCTTGCCCCAAAACAAGGACTAAGTTCCTTAGCAAAGGCTGGGCAACATATTAGCTTATGGCATTTAAGAAAATGCCTCTGTATGATCACCACTGACTACGAAATTAATAGTAAAGAAACTTTAGTAATGGGATACAATAAAGAATATAGAATTTAACGATTTAATTCGGGAAAAATCACTAAACAAACAGCAGTAGCAGCACAATAGTGATAAGCAGCAACAACAAATCCAGGACACGGGATATAAATCTGATTTCCAGAGTTTACACACCATATTATTTAAAATAGCCAGGCTTAAACAAACAGTTAGGAGATACAACAATGAAACAGAATAGCATGATCCATACAGGAGAAAAAAAAGTTGTCAATAAAAATTGTCTCTAGCAACACCAGATACTGGACTTACTAGACAAAGACTAAATCTATTTTATTTATTTATTTTTTATTTATTTATTTTTTTTTTTTTTTAATTTTTTTTTTTTTCAACGTTTTTTATTTATTTTTGGGACAGAGAGAGACAGAGCATGAACGGGGGAGGGGCAGAGAGAGAGGGAGACACAGAATCGGAAACAGGCTCCAGGCTCCGAGCCATCAGCCCAGAGCCCGACGCGGGGCTCGAACTCACGGACCGCGAGATCGTGACCTGGCTGAAGTCGGCCGCTTAACCGACTGCGCCACCCAGGCGCCCCAAGACTAAATCTATTTTAAATAGATTTTTTTTTAAGAAAAGAAAACCATGCCTTGAAAGTCAAGACAAAGTCTGAGAATGATGTCTCATATAATAGAATATTATTCAGTTCTAAAAAGAAATGAAGTTATAGTACAACATGAATGAATCTTGAAAACATCATGCTAAGGTTGAAAAATGCCAAACACAAAAATTCGCATATTATTTAATTTCACTTATATGAAATATCAAGAATAGGTAAATCTCTAGAGACAGAAGGTAGACTAATGACTCTCAGTGGCTGAGGGCAGGGGAGAATAGGGTGTGACTATAATGAAAATGGAGTTTCAGAAGAAGAAATGGATATACATATATGATATATACTTCCTTATTTTTTGATGAAAATTACTTTCAGATGGAAACCTCTTAATAGAAATACAAAAATAAATGTTGTAACATATTTCATCACATTAACTTGATTTGTTATTGCTGTTATTTTGAGAAAAGAAAGTGGAAATAACCTCTGAGTTTTCCTTTCATAAAGACAGTTATTAAACTATCCCCACTTCCCTTGAGACCCCCATAAGCAGGAATTTGGTTAACACTTTTAAATCATTTCACATATTTCTGAATAATATGCAGTATTCTTTAGGTAATTTTGATTTAAATAAATGCAATTATACCATATATTTTTTCTAAAACTTCATTTTTTCACTTCATATTATAGTTTAGAGATAATTGTCTTTGAACCATATACCTAATATTCATACTTTTTAAACTGTCCATTCAAATTCCCCTCTACTCTAGTCTATCCTGCTTTGTGCCCTTGAAAGCCTGACTTTCATGGACTATATCAACAGAATCCCCTTACTATCTGGGTTCTTACTGAGTTTGGTCAATGGCAGGTACAAGCAGGAGATCAGAGTGGAAGAGAACAAGGGCACGGTGTTTATTCCTTCAGATTTCTTTCTATGACTCATGATGGGATGACGTAACCCTCTATTGAAACCACAGCTCCTGCAAAGGGTAGCTATCTCCAAACAGCTATATTGCCCATATTTTGATAAATGCTCTTCAACAAGCCCATTCAAGTCTCAGGTGGTGTCATCTTCCCACTTTTGCTAGTCCTGGGATACTTCGCTATCTTCATGGTTTTCCTAACCACCCCCCCCCATATGCGTGTAAAACTTTATTAAACTCTTTCAAATTTACCCAATTTGGGTGTACTTTTTGTTTTCTGCTGCTAGCCTGATATACCAGAAACTTTTTCTTTTGCTTTTATCATCTGGGTGGATATTAATTCTAGTTACTGACATACAGAAGACGTACTGGAAGGCAAGTAGATAGATAGGTAGTGGGAGGAATTGAGTAGGGAAAAAATTAGGGCTTCCTTTTTGAAATACTTATACTTGAGATGTCTGTGATATATCAAAATGGAGATGTGAAATGGACACCTGAAAATATGAATCTGGAACTCAGAGGACAGACTACATATATAAATACGTAGGGAGTTATCATTATAAAGTTGGCATTTAATGCATGAAAATAGATCAGATCACCAGGAAGATCATGTAGAAAATAAGACCTGAGTGTTAAGATTGGGATTTTATGGGTAACAGCACAAGTATGGAAATATCAAAAGACAATAGCAGTTATAATAGTAACACTAAGAAATATATAATGAATAAAATTGTTGAATGAAAAGCAGTATCATTTATATAGATAAATTGTTCATTTTATAGTAAGTGTAAATATTTCAAATTTTTACATGTAGGCCTTAGTTTGAAGCATATGAGAAAAATTAATAATAGAATTATAATATTAGGATAATTTAGCATATGATTTTTAGTCTTGATGTGATGGAGACATAAAAAGGGAACCTATGATTCCCATAAACTAAGATAATAATTTTTTCTAAGTTATATGCAATATTTAAAATGTTTAATATAGGAATAATATAGTAAATATTTTAGAGCCAAGACAAACTAGAAATCAATAGTAAAAATGCTACAATTTAATTCCAAAACTTAAAAACCGTCAAAGGTTTTTAAGGTAGAGGAGGGACAAGTTTTAAAACTTTGCTTAGCCATAATCTATGAACTTTCTAGTTTTTCTACAATGAACACAAATTACTTTTGTAATTTAAATATAACCACACTTTTTTAAAGAAAGAAAATATAGAAAACATTTTAATATCAGTACTATCTTTCTTGTCATTCTTTTTAAATGAACCATTATGGTATGTTTTCCACAGTTTTTCCTATATTCATTCCTGAAAACTCTAATTTTCTAACAGGAATTATAACTCCAATCCTGCAGATCATCACCAAGAGTCGGTTACTTCTCCCACTTTTTCCTGACATGTTTTTTGTCTGCTTGTAGCAGGGATTTGTAATCTCTTCCTGCACAAAAATGATTACACAACATATCCAAAAGGTAAAGACAGAGGCTAAGATCCATTGTTGGGCTCTGCATTTCAGAATCAAGATTCCAATGATAATGGCCCAAGTGGGATGTGTTACAGGATGCCCTTCCCTTCTTATATTTGTCCAGTCTTATCTTTATTCAGTAAAGGGAAGCCAGATATACCTACATAACAGGAATCTGTCACATAGTCTCATCTGTCTTATAATCAGAGAAAGTTGCATTCATTTTCTAATACCTGGGTTTTATTTTGTCTGTCTTCATTTGTGACCTTTTAAAATCTTGTTCTGTATCTTCACTCTATTTTAGTAAGAAATTGGGACAGGACACCTGAGTGATGCCTTTTTGACCTTATAGTCTTTTTTCGAGTTGTAAAAGATGTGTATTGTGCAATGGAGGCTATTCTAGGAGAGAGATAAGTAAAAAGTTTTAGTAGCATTAGAAACCACAGAATGCCCAGATAGCTCTGAGAAATAGGATTTGTCTTACTGCATCATGTTGATAAATGAGGTAAGATAGGCAGGCCACCTGCTGATTCTTCGTAAATGTGTGAAAGTATATTTTCCACTTTCAAGCAGAGCACCAACTAGGTAGAAGTGTCAATCTTGCACTATTGGAGAACCACACCAATTATTCCACAATTTCAGCCACAATAGTACTAAGGTAGACCTGCTTATTTAAGCAGTAACTGTATGCTCTTTTTTTGGGTAGACTAGAACTAGAATTGCTCTACCTGAACCATTTCTGAGGATGTAAGATCCTTCCAGATTTTACTGATTTGAACTGGTTTGTGAATTTCTCCACCTAGACTAAGTTGCTAAAACAGTAGTTCATAAAATACTATGTTGTGCTCTGAAGTTTGCTTGTAAAAAGCTGAATCCTGGACTATGGAGCTCTATGAGAAATAGACATGTTTACAACCCCATAAGCATTGAACTATTTCACTTCAGAACACACAAGTCTGAGTGCAAAACTATCGTGGAATTCACATATTGCCACGGGCACTTGCTTTACTATGATTTCTTGGGGCGTGAGAAGAATTGATTTCTTACAATCTTCTTTAGATCTCTATCTTAGTTTCATGTCACAGTAATTATACGTTCCCCAACTTACTCCTTATCCAAAGGATCATTCTATAACGTTTTCTGAGTTGTTACTTTGTTTTGGTCATTGTATATAACCAGCCCTTCAAAAACTAGCTAGTCTGAAAACACTCTACTTAAGAGCAACTAAAGTCGAGCAAGTCTAGTTATTAAATGGTTCAGACCCCTGTTTCAATAAATGTCATCTGAATTAGAATGAAAAGAAGTGTGGCTACAATAGCCCTCTCAAGATCATAGATCTCTTATCAATCTGTCTACAGAAATCTTAGTAAGTAAAACATTTGAGAGCAAACACTATACCAGCTCTTTTCCTAATTGACATTTTAAGGAAACTCCTCTACTCCTGAGTAATAAATAAATAGACCTGATATATTTTTGTCATCATAAATGTTGCTTTAGATAGAAAGATCATACGATTATAACTTCATATATTTCCTTAAGTCACAGGTTCTTTAAAGACATTTTTCAAATATTAATTCATAAATCCTATAAATATAACCTGAAATACCATAGCCTCAGCATTTTCTGTCAAGTAATTTGTTCTAAAGTTTACAATAGGGCCAAACTGAAGCTACTGTTAACTTTAAACTCACCACATTATACTACAAAACTTAATTATGATTTCATTCATGATTATGTACCTTCTTGAACTATCAATATCTATTTAGCTTTCAGCACTTTTTGTTTTACCTTCATCCATTTCAAACACACTGGTTTGTTTTTAAATAAAACCTCTTGGTACTAGTAATATTATCAAGTAAAAAAAAAATTACAAACTTTGATGCCTAGGCATTTTGGAGATTTTTCATTATATATTTGTATATTTGAGCTTATCATAACATTTGAAAGCATTCACACTACTCAGAGTAGTAGAATGGGTTTTTCTATCTTAGGATGTTAAACCCTAGGTCATGACCTTACCTATTGTTTTATCCTGTCCATTACCAGCTCAGCTACTTTGTGCCTATTTTTACTGCCTGAGAGTTTCCATTTCTTCATTTATAAAATGGAGATACAATAGTACAGCCTCAGGTCTGTGATATGATTGAGAAAAGATAAATCAACTAAAGTGCTTATCGGACTACCTGACACATAGTGTTTAATAAATGTTAGCTATTAAAATGGCAGAGGCATCTGTAAATAATAAATATGAATTTAATCATGTATCCTTCCTAATGTGGCTCCTTAAAGGCACCTTAAAGCACTGCCTTGGATTTAATATTGTCCAAATAATAAATCTCTAAACATGGGCCACTGAAAAATGGTAGAGCTAACTTTGTCACTAAGCAGGGATGCATTCTCACATTAGCCGAAAATGATTTTATCTTGAGAGGAGAAAACATGAAATTTGCACTCTATCTTAGACCTTAGTCTTCTTTATCTTAGTTAAATTTAGTTCAATTCAATAAATAAGCAATTCAATAAATAAGCTTTTAAGATACCAAGTTGGTGTCCTACAGGTATAAAGGATAAATAAGATCTGTCCCTGTCCTCAAAGAATTTTATAATCTAGTGCCATTGAAACATACCTGGATAAAAAAACAAAAACAAAACAAAAAAACTCTCTGATTATATTTTATATAGTGGAAATGTAAACACAGGGATCCAGGAACAAAGCATGGTATTATTCATTTAGCCTAAGAACAGAAGGGGAAGAACACTTAGCATTGGAACAAGGCTACGCCATAGGTAAGAAAATAGAAAAGTGAGAAGGGATGTCTTTCCAACTAGAGAAAACAGAGGGCTCAAAGGCAGAGAGGCAAGCAAGAATGTTAAAGGTCACTAGCACATTGTATCAATTTGTAGTGCATATAAATGTAATGAGTACATGTGAAAACAAAGGATTTAATTGTCAATATTTTGCCTCAAGAGGAGACGCCAATAAAGTAAGACATATTTTCCTGAATAAAATTTGTTTTTTAAAATTATTTTAAAATTTGCTTAACAAAAGTAGTTCAAAATGCTGTATACTGCTTTAGTACAGCTCTTATGCTTTTTAAAAATTATTTATTATTTGCCAATGACAAAGGAATGTCTAGTCTTTTGAAATAAATTAAACACAATTAAGATATTTCAAATTCAGAAGAATCAAAGTATATAATGTCTTTTTTTTTTTTTTTTTTTTTTTTACTTCAAGCTCCTAGTAGGAATTGTAGCTATTTCCCATTTTGTGGCTTAGTGCCAAAAGTAAATTTATTAGTCAAATGAAGTTAACACATTTCCATTTAACTAAGGGCAATTTACTCCCTGCTGGTCATTTACAGTTTCCTCTCTTAATGACTGACTTAGTAAAAGCAAAAGATTGCCTAAGGCTGTTGCTCAGCAGGTCATTAACAAGTTGTAAATGAGATGGACATTTAGACCATCACTTCAATCTTCTGTATAGCTAATCAAACAAAACAAAACAAAACAAACAAAACAACAACAACAACAAAACACCTAAATTGTATTAGATCATGAAAACTCTTACCTGAAATACCTATTACATTCCTGCCACATGATACCTTGTAGTCCAGATAATCTAAATGATATTTTGCTAAGGGGTAACAGTTAAGACTGTGTACTTCTTGTTGTGTTTTGTTTTATTCAGTGCTTTATCACAAAATGAATCCCATGTGATAGTTACCCATATCAAGAGAAAAAAGAGCAAATGGAACCCTCAAGAACCCACTCCTCATGTTGTCCTATCTTTGTCCTATCTAAACCACTTAACCCTCCCTTCCCATCCTAAGGTAACCACTAGTCCGGCAGTTATGGAAGTGCTCCTGAGTTTTCTTCATAAACCCAACTAAGTATTTAGGTGTTTAGATGCCAACTAAGTATTTGTCTAAACACTGTGGTTTGGTTTCTTCTCATTTTAAACATTAAATATACAGACTACAGAGTATTTAGATTTTTTGTCTGGCTTCTTTTGTTCAACATTGTTTTATGAGATTTAACTATGCTATTGCATGTAGTGATACTTGTTTCCGTTGCTGAGTATTATTCCACTCTACAAAAAAATCTGCTTATTCATTTAAATATTGATGGACAATCCAATTTATGCCAGTTATGCATATTGCTGCCATTGGGCAATTTTTTATACACTTCTTGGTGCATATGTGCATAAATTGCTATTGGCTATATATATCTGGGTGTTTGATTTTGGTTCTTATAAGACATGAAGTTTCAACTACGGTAAATAATACTAAACTTTCCTCACATAGCAGTAGTTTATGTGAGCACCCTCGCCTATACATCCATACTAACATTTAACATTCATCAGACTTTTAAATTTTATGCATTCGGGTAAGTGTTGTAGAGTTACCCATTATAGTTTTAATTCCCATTTTCCTTCTTACTAATGAAGTTGAGTGTCTTTTCATAGGCTTGTGACCACTGGATATCCTCTTTTATAAAATATCTTTTATGACTCTAACCCATTTTTCTTCTTGTACTTGTTAATGAAAATATAGTAGTAGTAATATATATATCATGGATATATGTATTGTAAATGTATCTTTCCATTTCTTTTTTTTTAAATGTTTTTATTTTTGAAAGAGATAGAGTATGAGTGGGGGAAGGGCAGAGAGAGAGGGAGACACAGAATCCAAAGCAGACTCCAGGCTCTGAGCTGTCAGCACAGAGCCCAAAGCAGGGCTCGAACTCACAAACTGAGGTCATTACCTGAGTCAAAGTCAGATGCTTAACTGACTGAACAACCCAGGCACCCCAATATATCTTTCCATTTCTTAGTTTATCTTTCCATTCCTTTAGTGGATTCTTTTAAAGAAAATAAGGGTTTAATTTCAAGGTAGTCCAATTTATCCACCTTTCACTTTCTGGTAAGAGTTTTCTGATGCTTACTTAAGAAATGCTTCCATACTCAGAGTCAAGAAAATAATCTCCAATATTATTTTATAGAATTGTAACAGCTTTACTTTTTTGCACTTAGGTAAACTTCCCCCTCCTCCAACCTGACATGATTTTGTTTGGTATCTAGCAAGGATCAAGTTTTTGGTTTTTGTTTTTTCTTTTCCATAGATATCCAATTGTTCGATACTATATATTGACAATAATTATTTTGCCCTACCGTCTGCAGTAAACTTTTGCTATAAATCAAGCGTCCACATATGTCCAGGGCTGTTTCATAGCTCTTTGTTCTGCTACATTGATCAATTTGTACACTTACACGAGTACTTTTTTTTCTTCTTCAACAGTGATTGTGCGGTATGTGGCTCTTTAAGCTTTTATGTATATTTTGCAATTAGTTTCAAGTACACTCATACTTTCACATAACACATACAGAGATTTTTATTGGAAGTATATCAATGAATCAATTTATGGAGAACAACATTTTATGAGACTATCTTCTAGTTCATGTACAAGGAACCTTCCTTCATTTACTTAGTCTTTTTGCCTTCTTTTATGAATACTTCATTGTTTTCTGGAAGATGTCTTAGGTATTACTTATTAGATTTGTTCATATATATTTTAATTTGATGCCATAATTTTAGACGGCACATGTATATTTATTTTATTGTATGCTTATTGATGGTATAGAGAAATGTAGATGAGTTTTGTATATTGATCTGGTATCTAGCAACTTTTTAAGTCACTGTAATGATATTCATTGACTTATATTTTCTTTTAAAACCACAGGAACATAATATTCTTTGAAAATAATAACTTTTTATTTCTTGCATGAAAATCCTTATAATATTTGTTTCTGTATTTTGCATGCCTCAGTGGCAGAAGACAAAATATTATAAAGAATTGATAATAGCAGGCTTATTTATCTTATTTTAGAACTAAAGGCAACATTTTAATTTTTTTCCCTAGAATAGATAACAAAACTCACACAGTGCTTTTTATTCATCGACTGATATGATCTGATTGTTTTTCTTTATTTTGCTAAAATATGAATTACTCTGTTGTTTAGAAAATACTAAGACAACCTTGTATTCATAGAATCAACCCAACTTTTCCAGGATGATTTATCTTATTCACATACTGGGAAATGTGATTTCTTAGTACTTTTTTTTTTTTTTTTTTTTTTTTTTTTAGAATTTCTATATCTCAGTTATTTAATGAGTTTGACTTGCAATTTTGCCTTTTGTATAAACTTTTCAATTTTCAGTATGCAGGTAATGCTGACATCAAAAAATAAATTGTGGCACATGTATAAAATAGACAACTCTATGGCACTTTTTAAGGAATAAACTAAGATTTAGACCAGTCTCCAAAAATAATGAAGAGTAAACAAATAAAAGCTAAGCTGAGGGTCCACACAATACGACACAATTTTATAGTGTTTAAAATATAAATAACCCAATTATAGAAGATTATTAGATATAAGCATGTGATTAAAGTATGAAACCATACATGGAAAGGATAAACATTGGTGGGGATGGTAATCTTTGGGTAGAGATGAACAGAAGTGAGACTAGAGAAAGAGCCCTCAGGTTTTTTTTTGTGATGTGTACTTTATGTTTGTATTTTAAAAGTATTAGAAGCAAATATGTTATAAAACTGGATGGCATGCAGAGATTTCAGTACACTTTTATATTTTTATGTCTATATTTGAAATATTTTTAAATAAGTTAAATAATGAAAAATTTTAAAAATTAAATTGAGAACTTTATTGTATGAAAGAGATTAAATTAAATAGTATATGAAAAGCATCTTTTTCAGAACCTACCATATGTTGATTGTCAGGGATATAATCACATGATGGCTCCCAATAATAATATTATTCTTATATGAATCCATATGATAATCAAAAGCAGTAAACTACTATAAAAACCTTTTACATTTTCTTCTAAATTCCTAATGATATATAACTAATTTTATATAAATGATTTGTGTAAAAGGTTTGAATACTTTTTGTTTCTAAATTAATGAGATCTTAATAATGATTAATGAGGACTCAGTTGCGAGGTTAGAGACTAAAATAAAGCCTGTATAATTTATAAAATTACTGGATTATATAACTGACATGTCTAAGTACTACTTGGTTTTCAACACAGCCTGGTCAAACAGTTAAAATGGCAACAGGAAATCTGTTCTCCCCACCTTCTGGCTCTGTTTTCCTTATGGAGCCTCAAGGTGGCTCCAAAGTAGTCCAAACTCACATGCTTAGTTCTGGCTACTATAACAAAGTACCATAAATTTGATAGCTTATAAATAACAGAAATTTATTTCTCACAGTTCTGGAGACTGGAAGTCCCAGATCCGGGTGTCAGCATGGTGGAGTTCCGGTGAGCTCTCTTCTGTGTTCAGATTCCTGATTTCTCCTTGAATCTTCATATGATGAAGAACAGAGAGAGGAAGCAACCTCACTCCTTATAAGGGCAGTAATTCCATTCATGACAGCTCTACTCTCAGGAGCTTATCTAATCCTAATTAACTTCCAAATGCCCTGAATCCTAATATAAATTAATTGACTCTTCTTGAAATATAGTAGTTTGTAAACTCATAGATATAATTTCTTAGGTAATCTGAATTTAAATTTTTTTAGGGGTGCCTGGGTGGCTCAGTGGGTTAAGTGTCCCAACTTCTGCCTCAGATCATGATCTCACAGTTTGTGAGTTTGAGCTCTGCATCTGGTTCTGTGCTGACAGCTGAGCCTGGAGCCTGTTTCAGATTCTGTGTCTCCCTCTCTCTCTGACCCTTCCCTGCTCACAGTCTTATCTTTCTCTCAAAAAGAAATAAATATTCTTAAAAACTTAAAACAAATTAAATGCTGTTTCAAAATATGAATTAACTTTATAATAAATTGCTCTTATTCAATTATTAATGTAATGGTTAATAACACCTATTTGTAGGTCCATATACTGACAGGAATTATCCATTTGGAAACTTTGCATATTTGCCTCTATATACCTATCTTTTTCTTATCATCTGTGTCAAAATATTGAAAAATGTGTAACAGATGCATCATTGAAACTTCTTTAAATAAAAAACAAACAAATGCATTTAAATCACATCTAACTTTTTTATGATGCAATTGTGAATTAGGTCCTTCTTTTATTGGTAATTAGAGTGTGGAACAGATGGTGTAGACTTTGGCAAAAAGTGATAATCTCTCCAAACTAACATGTTGTCAACTGATTATTCATAAAATAAGGATCTATTCCCTTGATCAAGAGTCTGTTTTAAAGGTTAGGAAATAAGAAATATGCTTCAACTATGCAGACATGATATTTCACAAGCAGAGAACATCTTCCTGATGCTATGAGTCTTTGGTACTTTCTGTTAGTTGCCATTCATTTGAGAACTGTTTCATTAAGTCTTTGACATGATCATTTTCATAAATTTTCCCATTATTGTTAGCAAACCATCACAGACATTCATTTATCCAATCACTCTAATTATTAGTAAGCACAGTAAGAAACTCCCCTATTTTCATCATGTATTTCTCCTAAACTACTCTTTCTCTGAGTTCTTCAAAGAGATCTCTGTAAGGGTGCCTAGGGACTCTAGGGATGAGCCAGAACACCTCATCTTGCCTATGGACTTGACTCCATTTCATATGCAAAAGTAGAAGATAATCCAGACAATCAGGAGGCCCAGGGCCAACTTCTAGAGCACGGACTTAGTCCATATATGCCCAAGGGGATGCCCAGAACCTATCTCCTGATAGATTGGAAAAAATAAATGACCAAGTAAAAGGCTAAACGGAATATCCCACCTTGGTTCTTGGACCTGACTGTATAGATCTAATACTCCAGGGCTTTCCTTGTCCTGACCCCTAACCCAACACTCCTATGGCCATGTCATGTTCCCACCTGTGGCCTATATGCTCCTTGCTATTCAAAAGTTCAAATCACTGTAAACATAAAGACATCTTATTCTTTCTAACTCATCCAGATTTCTCTACTGTACACAAAGATAGAGAGTAAGGGTGATAAGGAATGTATGCACAAGTATATGGAAAGTGAATACAGGTACAAGCTAATAAGTAAGTATTTGAGTATCCAGTGGAGGAAATGAATGTGTGTTAGTTGGCACATTCAGGGCCGACAATTTTTTGAAGCAAAAAAAAGCACTAAGGGTCACCTTCATATTCAGAGAAGTTATAATCTTTGTGTCTAGAGAATTGCCAGCAAAATGGAAAGTTCTAGTCTTTAAGAGATACACATATTAAGTGAAGATCACAGGTATGTTAAAAAAATAAATCCCCCATTTCTTGGAAAGCCATTGCCTAACTGTAATATTCTATCTAATATTTGACAAGACTGTTATAACTCTTTTATGCATAAAAGTTACATTGTATATTTCAATGTGGAATCATGTACTGCTATTTGAAAAGTTTTCTTCAAATTTCAGAGTTAAGGTGGTAGCTAGTTAGTGTCCAATTTGAAATCCTCCAACTCCTCATCAAATTATCTATAGAAAGATGGAGAAAATGCAAAATTGCACCAGAGAAATTGAAATAATTAATCTACAATCTGCTGGGCATCAAGAGGAGTTCCTACTAATGACAGCAGAAATTAAATTCCATAACAAAACACCATGACCAGTTAGAAAGCTAATCAGATTTTCACCCACACCTAAGGAACATTCCTGGTTTAGAGACCTAGAATATTCACTGTTTAAGGGAGAGAAGTCATATCCCTAAGGCATGGAAAGGTCTTTTAAAGGCAATCAAGGCAATTTCTCTTCATCTCAATTCCATCATTAAGATCTCTCTGCTCTACAGTTATTTGTGACATTATAATTCTTAATAATAGCATGTGATTTTGGTTGGAATTAGGTAGTTATTGCCACACTGAATCATTGGAAATTAAACAGTTGAAAAATGAAGAACTTAAACCACTGAATTTAGGTATTCTATACTTATTTAATATTTCTGTCAT